>NC_141218.1:35882259-36594759 GCF_054856515.1 Filicampus tigris | reverse complement strand
CGTGAATGTTGTTTCCGAGTTACAGACATCGCATTAACGTGAAAATCAAAAATGTTTCCAAAATTGAATATAAGTGTTTTTCACAGGACAGCGATGATGTCATGATATATATATTGATACAGAATGTCATTACAGTTGTAACAGGTAACAACCAATCACGGCTCACCTGTTTTCTGAAGCTGAGCCGTGATTGGTCGTTACCTGAGCACTGAGCAACTGTTATGTCATTTTCAGTCGACAGCAAGTGACAACATTTGTATTCCACGAACACAATATTAATCAGAATATCATGTTTAGACTAGTAAGGCTGCATAGAACATATTAGTGTAAAGATATTTTGGGGTGTTGACTTTCCGCTTGGATCAATTAATAATCGTGTTTATAAATGGTGATTCCAATTTAAGTCAAATTTTTTTTTTTCCATCATCGCTCAGCCCTATGTGAAACTTTAAAGTCTAATCTTGTGTCCAGTATAATTTAGATTTTAAACAAGTTTTTGGAATGTGTACCTTGCGTTCCTGTGATTAGCAAACAAAGGATCACCTCTGCATGTGCAATTTGCTTTTTGGTTGTCTTTTTGCACCAGTTATGCCAAATAATGGACCAGCCTCAAAAGAGAGGAGTAAAGTTGTTAATATTTATAAATGAACCATTTATTATGCAACTGTTTCAATGCCCCATAAGAATTGTGTGTATTGATGTGCGTGTCCTACATCCAGTAGTCATCGTGCTCAAACTGGGTCACACCAGAACCCAGCTGCAGCACCGCAACACTGGCTCCTACGGAGCTTTTTCTCACACCACATCAGAGCACATGCTTGCGACTTCTAAAAAGGGAAAATCCTGAATGTGCGTGTGTGACTGACTGCATGTGTGAACATATGAGTGATGGCAAGAAAGAGCAACTTGGGATGCATTGTCATGGCAACCTTCTCAGCAGCCCGCCCACAAGCTTGTATGTCAGTGAGCATTACACAGTGTGTGTGTGTGTGTGGGGGGGGGGGGGGGGGGTGTCGCAGGGGCGGGGGCGACGCAGATGCAAAATGAGGCAGCATGTGATTGGTCACACCCCCTTGTCTTTGTGTGGCGCAGAGGATTGTGGGTAGCCCTTGACTGAATGCTCGTGAGGGGGGGGGGGGGGCAGGAGAGCGAGTGTGTGTGCCTGTGAGAACAGTGGAGGACGTAACAAGCTTGTGTGTGTTTGCTAGGGGCGGGGGAGGAGCGGAGTGTGTATGTGCGTGTGTGACAGAGAGAGGCATGAGCCAGTGTGTGTGTATGTGAGAGAGAGCTGTGCTACCATCAGAAGCAACTGCTTTCAAATCGGAGTCTATTTTTGACGTCGAGTGGAACACGCTTAACCAAGGTATGAATTTGACTGCTGGGCTTGTCTGGATGTATTTATCTTTGTGTTGCACGCGTTCATGATTAGCTCGCTAGCATTGTGAGCAGAGCGTAGCATCACAGCTGTGCAGAGCGAGTGAGCTGGAGAAAGATAAATATGAAGGATAGATCATGCCCGCACATACGTACATACATTACATGTTGTGGGAGGAAGTAGGGCACATTGCAAGGTGGGTAATGATGTAAATGAATGGGGAGAGAGGTGGAGGGAGGGTAGAAGAGCATGACAAAAGGAGGGGGTGTGGTTTAGTGGTGTGGACAAAGGAGACCGGCTGATTGTTTACTACCACTGCAGTGAGAGAGACATGGACGATCAATGCTCCCCATCCTGCTTTTATCGGTCTTTATTCTCGCTGCTTTGTCTCACAGAAATGCCCTCGTGTTCACTATTCCGTTTTCCTCTTCCCACCTGGGCTCCGCATGTTATTTTATATCATATTCCTCTTTCCCCGACAAGCCGTCTGTCCTCGCACTCGAACTGTTTTATTTTTTTTGGGGGGGGGGGGGTGTTGTAGAGACCGTAGTAAAAATGGAGAACGCAGCGCTGCAAGCTACAGCCGCTACGCCAAAAATGGCTCTTCTTTATCTGCAGCTCAGTGCTTTTAATGACATGACGGGATGAGGCAGTGAACTGCTGATAAAAATCCAGGCAAAACAAATATACACACAACTGTGAACTTGTTAAACAACAGTTGGGTGACTACAGTTCTGATGTTTGGTAGCATTTGGCGGTCATGTGAGCACTCTGCCTGCAATGAAATGGTCTGTCCATTTTTATGGGACATCTGCAAAGAGCGGTGCAATGATGGGATGGTAAACTGCAGCAATGGACAACCAGGTACAGTTGAAGAAGCTTTTCAATGGGAAGTGTATTCCAATGCTACATAATGTTTACCACCTACAGCAGGGTTGGGCAGTTTTGATATCTTGAGGGCCACAAAAATGTTTTTTTTCCAACCTCTCAAGGGCTAGAATGAACTGTAAACATGCACCCTGTACTGCTTCAGGAAGGATCAAAAATTTTTTATATGAAGAATAAATTTGTCATAAATTCCATCCATCCATTTCTATGAATTGCAGTCTTATACCAGCATGGATACTTCAACAAATAATGCTTCTATTGATTAATGAGTAATTATGTTTTAAAAACAGAATATGAGAACTGTCTCCCTTAATAATACAGAATACGGTCTCAAAGTTTGATTAAAGTCTTTGTCAGCTCTCGGCTATTTGACAAAGTTGTCGTTTTACATTGTACTGCAGTAACTCAAATGATTCAAATCAAAAACTGCTTGATCATTTTGATAGCAGGCACACCAAACACAAAATATGTCTCCAATCAAAACTGAAAGATATGTCATTTTGGTCAAATGTTTTTAACATCTTAGTGCTTTGGGGTTGAGTTCACATGCGACACAGCTCACTGGACCCTCATTGCAGATCTCCCGTGTCCATCAAGAGGCCCCGCTTGGCACTTTGCAAATGAATCCGACGGGCACTGTAGGTGGGCAACTTCACACGAGAATAGCTGGCTTGCCCATCGCATTCATGTCCACAGAGCAAACGACTCCCTGTGGTCACGCAAAATGTATCCAGCTTGTTGAAATCTAGTTCTGTATGTGCTTTGGCTAATCACACTCCTGCCGTTGTTCTTTCTTAGTACTGTTGATGGTGGATGCTAACGCGTGTCCTTATTTTTAACTCCCACCCTCAGTGGTGGACCATAAATGGGATCCAACTTGTGGGCTACACTAAATGAGGGTGGGGGTCGCATGAGTCTGGGGCAGCCAGTTACGAATGCCTGACTTACAGTATTACCTGTACATGTCGAGGAAACTGAGGTGACAAAGATGAATTACCACAAAACCACAGTGCTTTTTCCTCATTTTGTAGCATGGATAAATGTCAAATGCAGACCTGACAGGATTTTCCAGAAGAAAAAAAATCTCCCATGTGAGACGCATCCCAGCAGCAAGAAGGTGCTACGACGAGAATTCTTTCTATGAGACGTATACAGACGTATATGATTTGAATGAGAGAGGTTTTTTTTTTTTTTTTTTTTTTGTCACTGACTGCTAAATCGAACCAAATCGAATCGTTCCATTTGAAAAGGTTCCGTCTTGAACTGTGTCCTAAACCATGTATTGAGATGCATATCGAATTGTCTTTTATTGGAGAGCTGCACACCCCTATATAGAATATACTGCATAGAATCATCTTTACTTGACATGGACACAAAATTTGACGTCTGTACTTGACCCATCATATTGATGGGCACAGCAAACACACACTGTTAGTGGCACACACTGGAGTTTCCAGGGAGCAATTGAGGGTATCTGTGTCTTGCTCAAGCACGCCACAGCTTTGTTTTTGGGGGTAGTTGGGCATGGATGGTCTCGGACCGGGGTCCCCACGGTGGCAGGCAACGATCCTAACCACTTGTTTACAGCTGCCCCAGGCCCTGAGACACTTCTTTCACAATTTAAACCCGCTTCAGACTAAATTTTTTTCTGCTGAGCAAAACCTTTTTTTTAACTGATTTTGACTCCACTCCCAAATAAGAACAAAGTGGGAAAATGGGAATGTGTCTTGTTTTCAGTAGTTACTTATTTTTTCATGACTAATACTACTACTCTGAGATGCTAAATATGGTAATAATAATAATGGACCTTATGCATGGCAACATATTAAGCATTTCCAGTGGAAAGGTCAGACGACGTAGCAGTTTCCGCTGTCAGTGTTACAAGCTACTGGGACACCATGACCTGACAGAAAATGTAAATGTGTGATAACATGGGCTTCCATAAGAAGTATTTCAATTGTTCGGCGCTGGGACTTTTTGAGGTCCAAATGGCATAAAAAATGTTTACTTTTCAAAGTCGAAAAGATAACTTCTCCAGCTAACACTGGAGTTTGATGATATGTTCTGCGTGAGTGAGGTTGACCAGAAGTTTACATGCCAACTTAGACCAAACATGGAGATGCTGCATGCATAGTAGTAGTAAGCGTTTGAAATTTTAAACCATTTTACCTCTAGAAAAGGGATGAATTAAAATTTCATGTTGTGGACGATTTAACACATTTTTGGAGAGGGAAACCCACTATTCTTGTTCCAATCTTGATCTGTCCTCATTCAATTCAAACAAGTCAACCAGCAAATAAAGGCAACTGTTAGCCAATCACAGATAAAGGAGGGGTCGCAGAATCGTTCAATCAGATATGGTTGCTTACAGAAATGGTGAGCAGCTCCATTGCTAATTAAGCATGGACATTTGGATTTTTTTCATAAAACACAGGACAACAAGAGCGAGCAGGAAGTACGCGCGCTGCCTTCCCCTGTTACAAGCACTGATGTCGAGCTGAATACTGAAGTAAGCATTCATGCTAGGAGGGTTAGCTACAGCAGCTCGGGAGCACACGGAGCAGAACCGGAAGGTAACCCTGCTTTATGTTGCTCCTTGTGCTTTTTAGCTGCTGTAGTTTCCTCTCCAAGCATGAACGTGTAAAGCCGTATCTCACTGAGCGGCAAAGTTTTCCAAGTGTGTGCGCACGTAGCGAATGTTGTTGTTTCGTCAGGGTTCGTTGATGGTCACAAACGTTCGCAAAGATATTCGCCAACAATTTTAAGTGTCGCAAACAGTTTTACTTGTCGCAAAGAAATTTTGAATATGTTCAAAATTTGATGGCCACAGGGAAAACTGTTTGCGACCATTAAAACTGTTTGGGAATGTCTGGCAAACATCTTTGCAACTGTTTGTAACACTAAATGAAGCCTGCCAAAAAAAATATTTGCTACGTGTGTACACATTTGCAAACCTTTGCCATTCAGTGAGATACGGGCTTTTCTTCACTGCTCAGCTTGACATCATTGTTCATGTTTATCAGCACATATGTTCATGCTGAAGCAAAACTTTTAAGTTGAATAAATGAACACAGAACTACACCATTGTTTTATGATTGTCTTTTACATTTTAGGATCAACTTCCACATTTAAATCACAGAAAATATTTCAGAGCACTTGTCACCAGAGGTGGGAGTAAGTCACATATGTGCAAGTCACAAGTAAGTCTTGAGTCGTAACTATCAAGTCTCAAGCAAGTCCCGAGTCACTGTGGAAAAAAATTAAGCAAGTCAAGTCGAGTTGCCACCAAATTTCAGTCATGACCTGGTTCAGGCAAGTCATGAATCAAGTCAAAAAATCTTGCTCAGTAAAACATATGTGGGGTGATTTAAAAAAAACAAAACAAAAAAAAAGGGTTTTTTCACTGATCCTACAACAAAAACTACATTATCTCTAAAAATGTAATGCATATATTTACATCTCTAAAAATTACATTCAAGTCAAATTTATTTATATAGCCCTTAATCACAGGAAAGTCTCAAAGGGCTTCACATGTGCACCAGGTCATATACACGACATCCCCTGATCTTAACCCCCAGGAGGGCAAGGAAAAACTCAAAAAACCCTATCCGGGAAAAGTGAGAAACCTTGAGAAGGGACCACAAATGGGAGAATCCCCCTTCCAGGACGGTCAGGCTGCAATGAATGCCAAGTGGGCAACATTGAACACACATTATAGTACTATACAGTGTTTGTTAAAGTGATGTGAAAGTTAATCAAATGAAGTGCTGCAGGAAGATGACATCGATGAAGTGAGCACTGGCCCAATGGTCGTCAATGTAGAAATCTCCATAACAGCGCCTCCGAGGATGTGGTCAGCCTCCAATCTTGTAGCAGTCAGTTGCTGTTGGATCGAAACAGCAACCTCCAATTCGATCGTCATCACCTAGTTCCCAAGCCTGGGAAAAGGGGGCAGAAAAAGAATAGAAGCGGCAGTAAAGGGGCCAAAACAAACAGTTCAACCGAAATGAAAAACAATAAATTTATAACATGAATATCTGGAATTCAATTATTTAGAAGAATACATGTTATTTTTTCATATTAACGTTTATATGAGTGGCACACTGTTAATGCGGTGATAAATACTGAAATATGCTGAATGAGGGTGTAAATGCGTATAATCATCAGATTTAAAAACGACATTTCAGGTGCCAATCAGTTACCCAAATCTAATTATTGTGTGTTAATGAGTGAAACGAAAGGCATTCAATTTGTGCAATTTGTAGGTTGTCGCATTTTGAAGTTGAGTGAAATTGACGATTAGTTTAGGGGGGCGCTGCCACATCAAATATGGCAGATACGCTCAACGACCCAAAAAGTACTCCGCATAGACACTCTCGTGCTCGATGCTAGCAACATGCCGGTGACAGGGGTGTCGTATGTTTTGCTGAATAGAGTCTACTTTCAAAGTACACAGCACTTCACCTTGTTATTAAATAGAGGGCGGGGGGAACTTTTGCATTTGCAAACGGAAACGCCACTGTCAAAGCGAACGGCGGACAGTTTTCACAAACCATCCCACCCCTAGTTACGTTCCTTTGCTCTACCTAAATGTCCAGAATCCAATTTTATACTTGTCCCAAAGCAGTGTTCATATCGGTGGCTAAACCACCTCTCTGTGGGTTTTGTAATAAGGACAAATAAAGTTTGACGTTGATGTTGTGTCTTCATCTCGTGAGGTGCAAACCATGCATTTTTCCAACCTATTTTTGTCAACGTCATGGACAAGATAATCCATTAGCTCAAATTAGTCATCCTCGGAGTTGCTCCGACGCTGTTGGTGTGTACGTTGCCGCATCACACTAACAAGTGACGCTGACCGGGTTGCCAGGTTGCCGTGAAAGAACAAAATACCCTCTTTTTTTCTTTCTTTCTTGCTTTCCTTCCTAAAAAGGCAAACTGTGTTCAATTGCAAACTTAAAACTATAGACATGATGACTTGTCAAGTCATGAAGTCTAAGTCAAGTCGAGTCACTTAGATACCAAGTCCCAAGTCAAGTCAAGTCCTTCCCGTGTTTTTGGCAAGCAAGTCGCTAGTCCTAAAAATAACAACTCGAGTCTGACTGGAGTCAAGTCATATGACTCAAGTCCCCCATCTCTGCTTGTCACAACGCCTCTGTTCAGAGTGAAGCACATCAAACTTAGATTGAAGAAGTATCCCCCCCATCTTCCCCAAAAATGTAATGCCCCCCTTGTAATTTCTTTCTACAGCCAGGTCTAAAAGCACATTGCAACAAAAGGCAGCAGCACAACTAGATGAACATTACTTGTCAACTTCTGGCCGATGGTTGTGCTAAACCTTTGGCTAATGCGAAATGCTATTGATGTGTTGGTCGACACTTCAACAGCTGTAAACAAGTAAATACACTTACCGGATACACCATTGCTCCCCATTCTCCAAGCCTGCCTTTTTTTGGCTCTGTCCCAATTGATATTGGAAGCTGTGTGTGTGTGTGTGTGTGTGGGGGTGTGTGGGTGTGTGTGTGTGTGTGTGTGTGTGCTTACAGTGGCTCAAATGCGTCACTCACGCCGCCTGACACAGATTCACACCCATCTGGGTGAAATGAAAAGACTTTATTTAAATGGCAATCTCATCGCGAGAATAGCTCAACTCGCATTCGGACTGACTGCACGCGGCAAAAGAAAATCCAGCATTAACGAGCATGGATTCTTTGCTGGTATATTATGGTTAATTCCGGTTTGCACTGCTCTGATGCAGGTGTTACTAGTGGAGCAGCATGGCAGTGATGGTCCACCAACATGGGATGGTGGTGGACAAGCATGGGTTGTGGAACAGTATGGCATACTGGTAAAACGGATTTGTTCCCGTGTTGCTGGATGAGTCTGTGTGCACGATTTTCACTGTGTCCGGTCAGGGGCTATTGAACAATAACAGTAAATGTGCTGGGCCCCTCAAAATTAAGTTAATAGCATGAGTACCTTATCAACTAGGGCTTGGGCTTTAGCTTTTAACTAGCTTTTTATGTTAATTCCATCAGTTTTTATTAATAACTTGTGCTCATGTTTCAAGTTGAGTAAGTTAATAGTTACAAATTATAATTAATAACAGTCTATTTACCCTTCACCTGAGACAGGGGTGTCCAAACATTTTGCAAAGAGGGACAGATTTGTTGAGGTGAAAATGCGGGGGGCCGACCATTTAGCCTGACATTATTTTTTTACAGGGAACACCAATAAATCCAAGGACATTTTAGCAAACCAGTCTTCCTTTAATTTTTGTTTTTTGTATTTAAATTTCAAGATTTTTACACATGTCTTTTGGTTCATTTGAAACATGACATTTCACTGGCAATTAAATGTTCACTGAACTTTTAGATTTAAAAACAGGGAAATAAGTAACAGTATTCACCAGTACAAATTACATTTCAAACATGAATAACAATTGGAAATTAAATGTTCTCTGAACTATTTAATTCAATAACAGGCAAATAAATATGTAAAAAATGTATACATCATATTCAGCAGTACAGGTAAGAGTTCATTTCAAACATGGAATATTGTTGAAAATAAATGTTTACTGAACTTTTAGATTTAAAAACAGGGAAATAAGTAACAGTCTCCTTGCAAATGAGGCAGACACAGTTTCAGTGATAAAAAATAGGCAAATTCTCAGCTTTCCTTAAAGGGCTGGTTGGGCCCTGTTGGCCATGTTTTCACTAACAAGTTCATTTTATATATTTTGGGATCAGGAAAATGAAAAGAGTTGTCATTTTCTATTTTATCCATTCATTTGGGAGAAATTAGGAAATAAGTGACTCCATGAATAACGCCTCTTTTTAATGAGGAGAATGGCCGCGCCCCCTACCGTTCTATCCTTGTTCGGTTGGAGTCACTGGAGGAACCGATTACAAACTCTCCATTGGAAATCATTGTACTTTCATTGCTTATAACAGTGTTTTTCAAACTGTGTGCCACGGCACACTGGTGTTGTCACCAGATATTGTCAGGTGTGCCGTGGGAAATGATCTAATTTGTGTGCCTGTGCGGTCTAGCGCTTGGCAGCGTAATCCTGTCTTTACTACATTGTAGTACTCTTCCATACCAGCAGGTGGCAGCAGCAGCAGGTAGCAAATTGTCTTTGTTTAGAGACAACGAATTAGTGACGCATGTTTATCCAAACAGGCCCATGTTTCACACAAAGTATCAATATGAAACATTATAAAATACTTTTTTCTTTGTTTAATTCCTATTCAAGACATTATAATACTACTACGTTATAATAAAACGTCATTCTTCAATGTTAAGAAATGCTTATATAAACAATATAACACTTATATTGTTAAAATAAGCTTTTTTTTCACTATTTCAGCTAGTGGTGTGCCGCAGGATTTTTTCAATGAAATAAATGTGCCTTGACTCAAAAGAGTTTGAAAAACACTGGGCTATAAGTTTCACGATGTGATGGATGGCTTTGGGCAAGGGTGGGGTACATCCCAAAGGCGAGAAGCTCATGCTTGACTGTACTATAAACTTTGCACCAATAGAGGATGCTAATGGACTGACATAGTCATGAATAGTTTGATTAGTCTGGTTGCTGTAACATGATGCTAGCAAAGCCTTGGGGCAAAAATGATGTCGACATATTTTGGCGTTTGACTTATCTGACTTAGTTGTCATTTTTTCCTAGCCTTACTCACAGGTATACATTCTTTATGACCTGCGAAAAACAGCGAATATTACTGCTGCTCAGTTGCAATGGTCTTCACATCTATCATCAAATCAACGTATGTAATACTGTATGTATGTATTATACTGTCCCTAGTGACCAGAAGGTGGGCCACATTATTGACTGAATTAATGCAAAGAACGTTGCAAAACAAATTTTCTTTACAATATATTTAATTATTTTATTAGCATATGTTTTAATACTCGTTCTCTTTTTTTTTTTTCACAAAACACATGAGAAAAATGTGTTGTTTCTTTTTAGAGGGGCTGAACAGATCAATGTCAGTTCCACTAGTAATTTCAATGAGAAAAGTAGCTTTGAGTGATTTGTGTTACAAGCTTGGTCACTGAATGAATTAAACTAATAAGTCAAGGTACCAGTATCTCTATAATATCTTAGTTTACACACAGCAAGGAGTTGTTGATAAAATTTACATTTGTGCAATTTGTCGTTCGAGGTAAATATATTTTAGATTACCAGATTAATAAAAATAGATGGATAAAGTTTTGGAAAATAGTTCTTCTCATAGTAGCACATGGTGACCTGACTTCTGAGGTGTAAATACTGTAGCTTTACTCTTGATAACAATGAAAGCCCACTTCGCTTAAACTCTATAATAGTACATTTGATCAAGTACAGTCTGGTAATATCATCTTTTCAAATCAGCTAATGAAACGTTAGGTAAGTTAATGTACTAAATAAGTCACTTAAATTGTTTACTTAGACTTAAACATCAATTGCAGTAAGTCCTCCTATGTGTGTGTGTATCCATTTCGAAATAAGGATCGAACAAATGCAAGAATTCCTTTGGAACTAGTGTTTGGCAGTACAGTAAGCGTAAATGGTTATGTTATAGCTAATAACTGCCTGTTAAATATTATGACTTGTCTCTTCACAGGTGATGTGTCACCCATCAGCATGTCCCCTATCAGCCAATCCCAGTTCATCCCTCTGGGAGAAGTACTGGTATTGGCTATCTCAGCTATGAACTCTGCGCATAAGCCTGTCACCCAGGAGGCCCTAACGGAACACCTGCAGACATGTTTTCCAGGTAACACCACTTTACATAAGGTAAAACCCAAGTTTTTCCCACTGATATCAAAGCATTACGTTAGCAAAGTAATCAAATTCTAATTGTTGGATTTAGCTTTTTCGAATCCGTATACTGTGCACTAAAGACAGAACTTTTCCCTGTGTAAAGTGTCACAAACTTTCATTTACCATGTGGGCCTGTTAGGCCATGGTCAGTTGAGTAAACAGCACGACCGGGGTGGGAGTCGCTCATCTGCAAGGACTTTGAGGCTTTGAAACCAGAGGGCCACTGAGGTCAAAAAATGAAAATGGAAAATTGAAAATGAGATTCTAGTCTGCATCCTTACTGCTGTTGAGGTAACCTTTAGTGGGTTGGCATGGCTCAGTGGTAGAGTGGTCGTTTCCCAACCCGGTGGTTGTGGGTTCGATCCCTGGCCATGATGACCATGTCAAAGAATCCTTGAGCAAGATACCGAACCCCCAGGCGCTCCTGATGCTGCGTCATCAGTAGGTAGATGAGGTACAGTGTAAAGCGCTTTGAGTACCCAAGGTAGAAAAGTGCTATATAAGTGATAGCCCATTCAACCTTTAGCATGGCACCAATTACCCCTAACCCGCCGCACCCCCTCCAACCCTGGCGCAAGAGTGCAGCAATGTTTGGGTGCAACACGATACAATACATAGCGGAGTGAAAGTTGAACTGCCCCTTGAGGGATTAAAATTACTCCATTACAAAAAGACCACTGCACTATACCACTGCAACAGTGTCACCTGTCAGTTGTTGTTATCCCTCACAGACCACATTCTACCATTTCATTCCCATTTTTGTGATAATTTTCCGCTCGCAATCAATGGACTCCTGTGTGCTCAGATTAATTTGACTTCTATATCGCAGTGGTCTCCAACCATTTTTCGGCACACGCCAGTTCAGACAAGTGCATGCTTTTCGTGTACCGGCAACCATTTGCCTATGATGGGGCCAAGGGTGTGAAATTTGCAATTTTTAGAATTTTTTTTCAATTATTAGCCCGACTTGATGTTGCTTTAGAGCAGCGGTGTCAAACTTATTTTTGTGGGCCACATCATAGTCATGGTGTCCCTTTATACTATAGAAATTTCAGCATGATTATGGTCAGACAAAAAAAGAACACACAGGCAGTCACAAGCACATGCGCACTCACACACAGTCTGAGTCTGTTCGCATGTGTGTCAGTCAGCGTTGTGGGTTTCCTATCTTTAGTGAATTTGCATCATGTTACCAAAGCAACTGCATTTGCATGATGTAATGAATGGCAACATAAAAAAGCCAAACACACGTGCACACGCACTCATGAACACACACTCACGCACACACATTCTTTGTGTTGTTCAGACTGATTTCGCAATTCTGTCGTGACCGTGATAATTTGCATAATGTAATGTTTAACTATACTGCTGACACTTGTAAAATGTAGGTACGGTATTAGACTATTTTATTATAAAGTGTGACAGTGTTGTAATGCGTCAATTGGATATTCAGTTAAAGTACGGGGAGTAAAAGGCTGGTTTCATCTCCCATGCATACGGTAATTTTAACATTTGTATTGTACTTGTATTATGTTTACTTTGCAAATGAGTACCGGTATTATTATTGGGAGACAAAATTTAATATCATGCTTGGTTCCCGCGAAACTAAGAGTGGTGATGTGTACAATTGTCATATTTGTAATCTTTATCCGAAGGCGTTATGTTGTGTGCTCATGGATGATATGGTGGGAGGTTAACATATTATCGTATAAGTCATTAAGAAATGAATGCAAAACATTCAAAAGTCCCGGTAGTTGCCTGTGTGCCCAGTTGCATGCATGCATACACACTGAAGCAGCAGCACCTTGTCTGTGTGCATCAAGTTGCATCATACTGCCTGGGCCAAGAGGCTGCTGTGATGTAAGTGTCAGTAATAGCGCCAGACTGATAAAGGGAGAAAGAGCGGAGATACTGAGAGAGATAAAGAAGGGAAGCGAGCAAGGGATTTGGGCTTGACCTTTCAGGGTAGGAGCGGCATGGCTAATAATTAATATTGCCATATTTTCTGACAAGCGAATAATTGTGCGGTATTTTAAGATTTCCTCTTTAACGCTTACAAGTCAAGGACAACGGTTGCATGGCAAGTTTATTTGTATAGCACATTGCATGTACAAGACAATTCAAAGTGCTTTCCAATAAAACATTAAAACCATGCTGCTTCGTAGGGTACTAGTACGCCTTCCATGTATTTTGATCCAAGACCATTTGGAGATTTATAGACCAGCAACAAGATTTAAAATCTATTCTTTGACTCACAGGAAGCCGTTGTAGTGATTTGAAGACAGGTGTGATGTGGTCCAGTTTCCTGGTGTTTGTAAGGACTCTGGCGGCAGCATTTTGGATCAGCTGCAGCTGCCTGATTGATTTTTTTTATTAAGACTTCTAATTTACAGTTATCTATATTGTAAATAAAAGCATGAACAAGTTTTTTGTGTCCAGATGAGACAAAAAAAATCCTTAATCTGAGCTATTTTTTTCAGGTGGTAATAATAGGCAGATTTACTGTAGTAAAAACTTTTAAGTGATTGTTAAAAGTCAATAATTACACCAAGATTTCTTGCTTGATTTGTAGCTTCCAATTACATAAAACAATCACGTCTGTCTTTTCTGGATTGAACTGGGGAAAATTCTGGTCCAACCACTCATCAATTTGATGAATACACTTGCTTAATGAAAGTAAGGGACTATAGTTATGTGATAACGCTGAACTGTAAAGTTGCGTGTCATCCGCATAAGTGTGATAAGAGATGCTGTGATGCTCCATAATCTGAGCAAGCAGCAGCATATAGATATTAAATAGAAGTGGTCTTAGAATCGACCCTTCCGGAACCCCGCATGTGGTCTTTGTTCGCTCATACTCATGACTATCTTACAAGATTTTAACTAATTTAACACAATGTCAGCAAGTCCCCACTGTTGTAGTCTGTCGAGCAGTATATTATGATCAACTGTGTCAAATGCTGCACTGAGATATAGCAATACAAAGACGGTGTTTTTGAAGGCATCATTATTCAGATGTACGTCTTTTAATAAGTCTTAATACCCCTTTCAACATTTTTTCCCAAAAACTGAAGATTTGATATGGGCCTGTATTACTTATCATTGAGGCATCCAAGTTAGGCTTTTTTAGAAGTGGTTTTATTACTGCAGTTTTTAAGGCCAAGGGAAACTTCATTTATTTCAAAGTTGTGTAGTCTAAAAGGTTAAAATGTTCAAGATTAACTGTAGAACAAGACGGCACAAGTGACATTGTAATTTTTCCGGAGAGGGAACCATTTACGTTTTGTCTCATCTGTAATCATTTATCTGTGTAAGAGGCTGCAAAGTTGTCATATGACTTGCTGGGCAGCAGTTCAGAAGTGACTGATGCCGTGGGGTTTGTCAGTCTGCCTACAACAGAAAACAATCTACAGGCATTATTACTGTTTCTCTTGATAACCCCTGAGAAGAATGATTGTCTTGCATTTTTCAATTCTTGGTTGTAGATGAACCTGGAGTTTGGTTTTGCACCACCTGCGCTCTGCTTGTCTACATAGTCTTTTTTTTTTTTCTTTTAATTATTTTTTTCTTTTTTTTTTTATTTTTTTTTTTAGCTTTAACCAGCGGGGCATTTCTCTGTGGCATGGGGACTTTTTCCTGACTAATAAAACTTTGGTCTTAATTGATAAGGGTCAAAACTTCAGAACAGAAAGCATTTACAAGGTCATCAACAGAAGCTGAGGGCAGGCTTGATGATGGTGTAAAAGCCTGAGTAAATGTACTGGTGTTTTCATCAATATAACGCTTTCTGATTACCTCTGCTCCACCTTTGTTCAAATTAGCATGGGCTGTTGCTTTACATAGAACACAGTAATGATCAGATCATTACTGGCAATATCAGTCACCACAACCTCTGAAGTATTAAAACCTTTGGAAATAATTATATCTAATACGTGCCCCCTTGTTGTGCATTGAATCTGTCATATATTGAGAAAGCCTCAAATTGACCAGGAGGTTTAAGAGTCCTTTAGCATTTCCATCCTTCAACCTATTCAAAAGAGTCAAACTTCCCATTGGATAGTTTCTTGCATTGGAGGTTACTCTAAACAAAATCGCTACCCTGCTCCTTTCTCATGCATTCTGGCTTCACTCATGAAACTGAAGTTTGAAGGGGTTGACTCGATAAGAACTACTGTAGGTACAGTTATCTTGTCCTAACCAAGTTTCAGTTTAAAACATATAATTAATCTTGTGCTTGGTAAAAAAAAATGGTTCGTTAAAAAATATCTCACAGCCAAACACCTAACATTTAAATGTGCTAAATTTAATGTGAGGAGCCAGATGAGGTGGCTCGGGCATCTGGTTAGGATGCCTTCTGGACGCCTCCCTGGTCAGGTGTTTCGGGCATGTCCCATTGGCAGGAGGCCCCGGTGACGGCCCAGTGCACACTGGAGACACTATGCTTCCCGGCTGGCTCGGGAATGCCTTGGGATCCTCCAGGAAGAGCTGGAAGAAGCGGTTGGTAGTGGGAAGTCTGGGCTTCCCTGCTAAACCTGCTGCCCCCGCGATCCGACCTTTGATAAGCGGTAGAGGATGGATGAGTGGATGACTGAATTTTCTTGTTAAAAACTAGACTTTACACGGGTTTTTGGGGTCAATCATGTAACAGAAGGTTTGAAGAAACTCAAACTATCTCAAATCTCATCAAAAAATGGAGCAATATATCTATTCAAACAACTTGTATTTGACAGATGACCCTTCGCCATAGCGATAATGCTTTGGAAAAAATAATTTAACCCCCCCCAAAAAAATGTACAGATTCGGCCCTATCTCTGCAAACTGTTATGACTTTATATGTAATTGTGCCACGAGAATAGCCCCCTCTTTTTCTTGGAAAAGTCAGAAGTATTTGCCTCAAAACCCAGACCTTGTACACATCAAACAGCTGATGGTGTTGAGCTCCTATCAGGAGACTGAATAGGATCTCAATGTAGTCATGAAATGGGAGGGGGTGGTGGGCTTAGATGATTAGCGGGGTGAGATGGATGGAGAGTTGTTGGTGAGGGTTGTGGCTGGGGAGTTAGCTGGATGCTAACCTTGAACTGGGTGGGAATGGAGGGGGTTGGATGAGGTGAATCCTCATTGGCAGTGTCTGCTGGTGGGAGTGACAAGTTCTCCTCATCTTTGCTCTGATGTCCCACGTAGTTTAGACTAGGGGTCACCAACTCCGGTCCTCGAGGGCACCTGTCCTGCAGGTTTTCCATCTCTTCCTGCTGCAACACACCTGTTAAAATGTTCAGCTCATCAGCAAGCTCTTGATAAGCCTGATAACGATCCTGATCATTATAACAGGTGTGTGACAGCAGGGAGAGATGGAAAACCTGCAGGACAGGTGCCCTCCAGGACCGTAGTTGGTGACCCCTGGTTTAGTCGTATCAGGCGGAGGGAGTGTCAGCTCCTCGCCATGTTTTGGTATCTCTTCATTTTGTTTGGGTTTCCTTCGAATCTTGCCCTTGGCAGAATGAGCACTGTGACGCAGGAAGAAAAATAGGTTGGAGGTGAAAAGCTTTACTCCTGACTTGTTTAGGGAAAATCAGTCTCTCTTAAAAAAAATGTCTGCGGTCGAAGAAAAAATTTGAATTGTCAAGAAAACACACTGAATGAATGTCACAAGCAGTTTAAAGCAATGTGTAGTGGCAGCTGGCGGCTGAATCTTTCAACTCCTCCCCTAACAAATGGTAGAGGTCCACTGATAAAAATTTGAGCTTTCAGCGAGCTAACTGTGTTTAGCAGATTACTGAAGTCCCGTTTGAGTAACTTGTCTTCCTTTTAGCAGTTGTCCATGGATGTGCCTCTCTGCGAAGGTGTCGAGAAGGATGATAAGGCTGGTCAGCCTGTCGTATCACAGATTCTTGGGCGTTGGGTTGTACCTGATCTGCGTCCTTCATGCTTAGGCCTTAGCTGTCTTGTGCTAATTAGCAGGCCATGCTCACGTTATCGTGAGGTGGTAAAGAAAAATTTTGAAAAAAATGGCCACATTCGATTGTGAAGATTCTTGTTTGTGTATATAATGTTAAAAACAAAGCCAAAGTACTATGGCCGGTCCTCAAACTCAGTCAGCTTTTGACTGGAATTTTTGTGTCCATGCATATACTTAATTGTCACTTGCATTGAAACTCCAGAATCAGCATCATCAGCGAGGCACGGTTGCTCAGTCTACAGTTTATCAGGATTTTTTGCAGTGTTTTCTTTGTTGGTTTTTGATTTATCAGGATTTTTTGCAGTGTTTTCTTTGTTGGTTTTTGAATGATAACTAATAGAAAATATATAGTGGATATAAAAATTCTGTGGTCTGTGGTGCCTTTTAGGCAAGGGCCTTCGCTCAGATGTGTAGTTGTTGCCGTTGTGGAAGTGGCTTGATCAGGTTGAAACAAGCTAGCAAGCTACAAGTGTTCTCCGACTTCTCCTCACAATGTCCATTTTTTAAAAAGTCTGTCTTGAAAAATATTTTTTAAAATCTATTTTATATTATGTCTGACAGACACCCTTTCCCAACTTCACGTAATGAATCCCACTCGAGTAGCTGTGAACCAACCCGAGGATGAAAAAATGCTGACACCCCCAGTGCCTCCTAGCTGGCTCTTTTTACTGACTCTGAAACCTGATTGGTTCATATTGGTAAAAAAAAAAAATCGGACAAAATCTGGGAAATGGATATGGCACCACAAAGAAATTGAAACAGGATTGGAAAAAACAAAACAAAAACCCCACAAATGGCTGGAAGCCAGTAATCCAAGACACATGTTATGAAATGAAGACAAAAGGCCGTTGGAAATAAATGTATACGATGTCATTTAAGTTTTAAATGCAGTTCATTATTTTGATAATGCTAAGTCCAACAGAAAAGGCTTTGCATTCCACTGTAAAAATCCCTACACACTCTTGTTCAAATGCCAGATTTTTGTAATATAAAAAAAAGTACACCAAGATAAATCATTTTAAAGAATCCACCATTCATGTGGCCTACATGCTGTATGACTCAATTGAAAATTAAAAATTTATATTTTCAAGAGAGTAAGTAAAAATAAACAACTGAGGTAGTAGTTGCTGAAGTGGGCACGCTGTCTTATGGGGCTACACGATATCGGAAAAATGCGCGATATGGATGTTGACTGTAGCGCTATCGATATTTTTGCGATATTTAACATGTGCCCAAAGAAATTAGATTTTTATTATCTTTTGAAAGAAGTACTTTTTTTTTTTTCATGTGACAAAATAAGCAAGCTCACTTTATTCTTAGCATATTAATTGTAATTTCCCTAGATAGTGTCCAAGTATTTGGTGGCAATGCACATTTAAGTTTAAGTCTGACTGGCCAAATTCAGATAAAAGCATACAATTCCGGAAGAAAATTATTGCATGTCTTTGCGATATGCATATTGCATTGGCCATTATCTCCATATCGATCAAACTCTTGTATAACACGAATCAGCACACTCCTGGAAGTGACTCTGATCAACCCCAAATAAAAAAGAGGCCTTTCCTGAGTTTTTTTTGTTTTGTTTTGTTTTTTAGTTTTTGTTTTCTTTTGCTTTCGAGCAGCAGCCTGAAGGTTTTGTGCTTATCATCAGAGGTGGGCCTTATACAAAATTTTGCCGGTTCATCATCGTCAGTCCGTCATTTTTTTCAAGCCGAACCAAACTGTAATCGTCAGTTGGTCAGTCCGTCATGTTATTTTAACCACACTTCCATCATTGCTTCTGTCGGTAAATTTTACCGGTCTGCCAGTCTGTTAGTCAGTCATTAAAAACAACAACAACAAAAAAACATGTTATAACAGATGAAAAATCCAATGTGATTAAAATACTAAATGGATAATTGATCAAATAAAATCCAATCAACTTCTTGGTTCATTGGCGGATTACAGCTCTTTTGTGTACCTACTGCACAGGAAGCGTTTCCATACATAGTCAATAGAAGCAACCCTGCTCGAATTCAATCCGGCCCCACGATCAAACACGAGTCAGTCTTGAATATAAATAATCTCACCAATATTCAACAGAAAATCACAACCATAAAGGTTTATATGCAAATTAATACACATACATAAAATATTACACTCAAAGATTGTAAAGTTGTGTTGTCATAGCAAAGTGAAGTGATGTCTTCAAGAACTTCTGTGAATTGCACTGCACGCTGGCCGCCACTTCATACGTACGTCGCAGTAATATGCTTTAAATATGCAGAGATATTGTCACTCAAGCCCCGGTCGGCTATGAGGGGATTGCTGAGATGACGAGGAGACAGCACGAACGCTGGACAATGCAGCGTCTCCAATTGGCATGGCACACATCACAACTATTTTTGTCGTTTTCAACCTGTTTGAGCAATTTCACTAGTGTTCTGCTTTTTTTAAATATCCTGAGCAAAAAGCCTTCGAGGCGTAACGGTTATCATATACTGTACTTGCCAACCGCGGCAATAAGCCACAACTCGACAGTAGTCATATAATTAACAGAGACCAAGTCCTCCGTGAGGTAGTGTCACATTAGTAGGTCAAGCAAGGTCTGTGTGACAATGATTACACAACACGACGTTTCAGTCTGAAATGTTCCCACACTTTCATCATTTTCTGTCTCTTTTGACTCATTTTTCTTTACCGTTTCGTCAACCACGTGCCAAATCAACTTTTCATTTTTTTTCTATGAGGCGAATATAAAAATGCAACATGCCAATACATTATTTTGATGCGCTGTGTACATTTGCCATGCGCAGAAGCGGTGAGAACAGCGCATGATTGCGCATGCACACAGCTTAGAGGGAAGATTGTTTGTGACCCTAATGAGGCCAAGCAGTATAGGAAATTGGTTGACTACAATGAAAAGACCATATTAATTGGATGTGTGTGAATGACCCCTTTTCCAACTAATTCTTGTTTCAAATTTTTCTCAGGTGTTCCCACACCAACGGAGGAGGTCCTGCACCACACACTTAACATGTTGGTCCGTGAACGCAAGATCTACCCAACACCTGACGGATATTTTATTGTAACTCCTCAAACTTACTTCATCACTCCAAGCCTAATCCGAACCAGCTCCAAGTGGTACCACTTAGATGAGCGATCTGCTGACCGGCACCAACAGCAGCAACATCAGAATCAGCAGCAGAATCAGCAGACTCAGTGCACCTCCCCTCTCTCTGGCACCATCACTCCATCCACTTCTGGCGGTGTGCGAGATCGAAGTCACCCAAAATCCAACCAGAACCACAGTGGAGTCGTGGATTCCTTTTATAACAACACCTATCGTGGAGACGATCCCCCTAGTCACCACGCTACTCTGCAGCTCAGATCCCCCAAAGACCACCGGGAGGCATATTCGTCTCCACAGTCGCCTGCTCAACCAACGGGAGGCAACACAGAAAAGAGCCGCAGCACCCTCGGGTTCCCCTTCAAGACGGACACGCTCACAAAGCACCGTGGAGGAGGAGGCGGAGGAGGAGGCGGAGGAGGAACCGGTGAGCTGGAGAAGCAGCCAGGAAGTGGTACAGCGAGTCGTAAGTTTGGTTTGAAGCTCTTCCGTCTCAGCTTTAAGAAGGACAAGACCAAGCAGCTGGCCACCTTCTCTGCACAGTTCCCCCCTGAGGAGTGGCCCCTCCGTGATGAAGAGGCACCCAGCCAGCTCCCGCGCCATATAGAGATGGAGATTATCCGCAGAATTAACCCTGATCTCACGGTGGAGAACCTCGCCCGGCACACGGCGGTCATGAAGCGCCTTGAAGAGGAGCGGGCGCAGAGGAGCAAAGCATCGTCAGCCAATCACAGTTCCAGGAGCAGAAGAAGTGGGGGGCGACATAGGAAGCAGTCTCAGAGCAAACTTAGCCGCTCGCATAGTAAGACGAGGGTGTCTCGGGGTGAGCAGAGCGAGAGTTCCCATTTGGAAATAACTGACAGGGACTACCGAGCTTACTCGTCATCACTGGCTCGGTCACCGAGGGAACACGCCCTGGCCGTGGAGCGGCAGCGGACGCGTCTTCATCTGGCACATAGCAACCCCAACATCCTTGACTCCTCCCACCTGCCTGTCACGCCAGAATGGGACGTGTCTGGAGAGCTGGCCAAACGACGGACAGAAATGCCTTTCCCCGAGCCGAGCCACGGCCCATCAGCGCACCACTCCAAAGTCCACCGCTCGCACTCACACACGCAGGAGAGGAAGTCGAGGAACGAACGCAGCGATAAAGCCAAGGAACGCTCCAGATCGATGGAAAATTCAAAAGGACCTCTTGGAGCAGGCTTAATTGGACCACCTGGTTACTACGACGATCGAAGCCGTTACTATACGGATGACGGAACCTTGCGGGCCAACCAGAGCTCTTGCCACTACCCTCATGCCACTCCCCCCTCGACTAAGCTGCCTGGGGAATCACTCGTGTTAGATGGCGGTCGGAGTTTAGAGAAATGTAAGAGTCGGGACAGCCTGCCAGCCTACTCTCCTAAACCACAGCACAACTCTGTCCCTCCTGATGGCTACTTCCAGTGCTCCGGTTCTTCTGAGGCCGTACTCACAGCCCCGAGCTCACTGGGAACTCTTGGCAAAAGTAGCCAAGATGGCTTGAAATTGGGCTTCGCTGACAGGCAAACAGAAAGACAAACACCACATCCTCCAGAGATGAAGGACGACTTTTCAAAAGTGGGACCTAAAGGGGGCAGCCTGCCTCCGATACCTCTCTCCATGCCAGATCCCCCCGTTTCCAATACGCGAGCTCCCCACAGTGCCTCCTGTGGCCCAGAAAAACGGAAGGAGATTTTTAGTAAAGATACACTCTTCAAGCCACCTCCTAGCCTTCCTTTACCAGGATACAGCTCCTTGAGGAAAACCCCTGTCCTTGCCTCCTCCGCTCTGTCTTCATCCTGCGATGCACTTGATTCCCAGGAGGCCTTCGATGCTCCCAAACCGCTGGTTGCAACTCCCTCTGCTCCCATGCAGGGGAGCGAACCCGCAAGCAGCGCCGCAGAGGCCTCCTTTGACTATTACAATGTTTCGGATGACGACGACATTGAGGAGGGAGAAACTAAAAGTCGAGGAGAGGACGGCAAAGCTGGAGGAGGTGGTGTCGGCATGGGAGGCGGTGGAGCAGGCACCATGCAGTGGCTGTTGGAGAGAGAGAAGGAGAGGGACCTACAGAGAAGGTTTGAAAGAACCCTCACCTTCCCTGGTGCTAAAGAGAACCTTCCAGAACCCAGTCAGAATCAGCAGTCAGCTCACTCTGCCAGATTGGACAGTATGGACTCCAGCTCGGTTACTGTTGACAGTGGATTCAACTCACCAAGGTAAATGTTGGCACGGGTGCCAATACTAGACAATAGACATACAGTAACTTCATTTTATATCCACACATTTATACAGTCAGGTTATGACCGTCCTTGTTTTTGAACAATTCGACTTGCTCACTAAATTTTCTTTGAAAAAATGACCCCCGTTTACATGCTATGTTCAATATGCAAACGGACAAGCAGATGGATACATGTTGTGCTTCCTCTTGCAACCGTCACTGGCAACCTGCATAACGCATCGCTGTCAACTGAAAACCGTGGCGTGAGGCCGAAATCATTTGATGAAATCGTTAATGTCGGTATAATGACGTCAAAATAGCTGTCCACGAATTGCGAGGCAGAAGTTCCAACTACGTACAATACATTCACCCGGTCACATATGCCAGCAGCAGACATGTTTTTATGAATGGATGTGGAAGTAGGTCCCATGTCGACATGTGGAACTTTAGATAAGCAAGCAAACGGTGCGCTAAACAGTCAAAATGACTCTGAAGAAAAACTAAGCTGCGAAAGGGAGTGTTAGGAAGCGCTTTTCATAAATGAGCGGAAAGATCTGTGCTCATCTCCTTGTATAAGTAGGCTCTGCATCACCCGGAATTGACAACTTTTGAGCATTAGGCTAGGTTCACACCGCAGGTCTTAATGCTCAATTTTTTTTTTTGGTGTAAGGTTTCATATAACATTATAAATGCGACCTCGGTCTTGTATGCTGTATGAACACATGTGTCGTCAAAGTGGCCCGCATGCGCAAGAAGAGACGACATCACACACGGCGTTGTGTTTACAGAAGTAAATGTGGTCCAGCGTGTCGGGGCACTTATACAGTCAAGCGATTAGGTAGCAGGTAGAAATAAATACAGTGTTTGGGGGAAATTATGAGGCCAGGCTTTAATATCTCATTTCATGGAGATATCACAAACGATGACGTCACGTCCTAACGGTGCGTAAAAAATGAATCTATCTGAGCCGTCGCTGAATTACTGCGATCACCATAAATGTTCACTTTATGCTTCATGTTTCAAGTTGGATTAAATTAAAATAAAATATAAAGTCAATAGTGTTACTCAAAACAACTTTGCAGATTCGATTCCCTGCTGCCAGCAGTTTCTCCCTGCCTGCGCCGAGCGCATTTTGGGCTTTGGATGACGTCAATGTCGGCGACCAATATATGGTCAATATATGCGACCTGGTCGTTGGGACCGCAAACGCATTGGAAAAGATCGGATACGTATCCGATCTAGGACCACATATGAAAGCGACCCAGGTCGCATTAAAAAAAAACGGAATTGAGCCGTTCAGATAAAAAGTATGGGCAAAAAAATCCGATCTGGGTCGCGGTGTGAACCGAGCCTTAGATTCAACTCCAGCCCAGCTAAACAGTTTATAAATTCCTTTGTCTTTGTTACTTCATTGCTGACCTCTCACAGCTGCATATAAAAGGAGTTTGGACATTTCTATGCCGGAGAGGAGACGAAAATACTCAAGTTAGCTTAGCGCTTGATAACAGCTTGATGGCAAGCACGTGGATTTAAGATTGGTCAAAAAGGATGAAGGACATACTTTTTTTTTTTTTGCCATACAAGAATAAAATGAAATTACACATCCACTACAGTAGGTGGCAGTGTCAGTGTGTACAGGGGTAATTAGCTCTAGGGTGTAGGGTTGTTGTTGTTTTTTTTTTTGTTTTTTTTTTCACTGAGCATGCATACACAAAGCACAGAGCAGGAGATAGTGGAGTGAAACCCCTACAAGTCATCATGGAAAATTATTTAACAGGGATGACAAGGAAGTCTCGACTAAAAAGCAATGTTAATGTTAATATGGACACAATGTTATGCAGAGGTATGCTCATAAAAAAATTGGGGAGAAATTATACTATGTATAGTTGCTGCAAGGAGTTTGGGCGGGCGTGAAATGTTTTCTTCCTGGGGGGTGTAACAGGAAATAATTGAAAATTACTGCTTTAGGTATGTTAAATCGTAATGTTCAATACAGGCAGTCCTCTTTTTACGACGTACGCGACCTACGACGTTTCAACTTCAACCATTTTTCCCACAGCACCATAGTGAAAACGTTTACTCCTTGCTCCAAAAGTGTGCTTTTGTGCTGCGTCTCTGAGCTTGTTTACCTCTGCTTGTGTATTTGCGATGGTTTTTGCGCCAAACAACGCACTTCCGCATACAAGCACTTCCTGTACTACAAAGACCAGCATTCCTTGCGGTTGAGCATGCCCAGAGTGTCTCGATCGTGTCTCTTTGCGCGCCGGCAGTGTCTTTGCCTTTTTCGCCCTCCTCCTTCTCCAGCCACTTCTCAGCAGTAATGCTAAATACAGAATGTTATGCTTTTTATTTTAATGTATTTTCATTTTCTGTACAAAGTATTTTGACTTAACGGTGAAATCCGACATACGCGGAAATTCGTGTTACATCGCCAGTGTAGGAACGGAACTCGTTTGTAAAATGAGGACTCCCTGTATCTCAATTATTTAATACACATATTGCATGTTTTTCCAGTATCGTGCAGCCCTAACGATAATGTGAGATCCCTCTTAATGACATTTTTGGGGAGAGAAAAAGACAAATCAGAAGAGAAACAGACATTATATTAAAAAAAAAAACCCAAACACTTGAATCAAAATTTCCCCAAGTTATTATGGAAGAAGACTCTTTTTCAACGGAGGATGTCGTCCCTCCTCCCTTTTGTCCCCCCTTTGCAAGTTAATGAGCAATAAATAGTTGTGTGGTTTTTTTAAGTCTTTTATTTTCTTTATAATTGTGTGTTTCCACTTATTTATATATTGCATTTTATTTATTTTTAACCGCATACTGGTTAAGTATAACTGTGGATTAAGTACAACTGTGTTAATGTATAAAGAACCTCAGTAGAAGACAAAGATGCGTTTTGTTGACATTTATTTGACAAATATAATACCTGTCAAAGCTGCATCCATTCTCACGTTGTTTCTGTTGCAGAACAAGGGAGAGCCTGGCATCAAACACCTCATCCATAGTGGAGAGTAATCGTCGGCAGAATTTGGCGCTGAGTCCCGGCCACCTCGGTATTACAAATAGCAACGGCCCCCCTTTCTCATTCCGCGCCATCCCCGAACCAGCTGGCGGCCAACCGGAAAAACTCCAAAAGCCCAACGCTTGCCTTGCATCAATCACCAGCGTCTAGAAGCCGCGACCAAGGACAAGAGGAAGTCCTGCCCCGAGGACTGTTAAACATGCAGACTGTCACATTGACTGAATCAGTGGAGCTGCCACCAGACCACTGTGGAACTAGAGCTGTCAATACACACATCAACACATTCTTACAGAGGAATTTAGACCACCATGAGACTGCTTCTCTTCTCGCATAAATACACACACCGTGCCACTGGGCAGACTAACCATGTCATTTCATAGCCTTGTGTTTACACACCGCTGTTGTGTTCTTTCACTTACATGGGTTTTACTTTGTGTGTGTGTGTGTGTGTGTTTGTGTGTGTGCGTGCGTGACGTGTGGGATATGGTTGTGTACCAGTAATCTGGAATCTCAGGTCATATAATTCCAGTCCCATTCCAGCTGCTCCATATCAGTGCATCTCCGTCCGATGGGGTGTTCACACACCAAAGGGTCTGAGGCTCTGCTAACTATTGTTACTGACACAGCCACTGATCCAGTTTCAGCGCACTTTGTCTCATCAGTTTGCTTAAATGTTGTCATCGGTTCTCAAAAATGTGAGCCATACGGATAGTGTGATGTATCCAACAGGTTCCTCTTAGTTGAGGTGCACGGATTGAAATGTGATCAACCACAAGTCTATGGTCTCTTCTAATCATGGAAGACTTGCACAGTCAGTAACAGTAGATTCCCAAATGACCAATGAGAGGGCACTTCTAAAAAGAAAAAGAAAAAGAAAAAAAAAAATTCAGAACAACTAATTGAATAACACGAGGTTACCATGGGAGTAGGAGTTGCATAGTCAGTCACAAATGCATCAACAATTTCTCACTTCTGTGTGTTCTATTCATTGGTACCTGAAATCAGCTTGAACAAAGATGCCAGCTTTTAGTCGGTTGGGACAGTTTTCCTTCATTTATGGATCCAAACCATACATCATCCTTCTCTGTTATTCGGTAGGTCCACTGGATGCTGCTGCCTCAATGTATACATACAGTACTGTCCAATTAAAGTCTGTCTATATATATATATACATTTTACATTTTATAAAGCGTTAAAAAACAATTACTCAGTTAACTCGGTTTTCTTTACTTCTTATTGCAGCGCAACTCTGCTCACTTTGCAGCCAAACTTAATAGGAGAGTCACCGTCACAAAGACGGACTTTTACATAGTTTTACTTTAAAGAAGTTGCTCGACGGCTCATTGGAGAAATCCCAAATCATTTGCGCACTTTGCAAAGCCAAATTCAAATACCATATTACTTGTACGTCTTTGGTGTATCGTTCAGCAGTTGTCATTTACAGGAAAATAATTGTATTCAAATGTCAAAGAAAGATTGATTAGAAAAGTCTTTGAAGCGAAAGATACGTTTAAAATTTTCCCACATAAATTCCAAGATTTTACTCAAGTAAATAAATGTTTCAAGCTTTCGTAAAAAATAGTAGTTTAAAAATACAATTAATCGCGATCAATTATGAAAAATTTTGTCATTAATTAGTTTAAAAACTTTAATTGTGTGACAGCACTAATATATATACTCGTGTGAGTGTGTGTGTGTGTGTGTGTGTGTGTGTGTATGTGTATATATATATATATATGTATATATATATGTGTATATATATGTGTGTGTGTATATGTATATATATATGTGTACTGTGTATATATATATATGTATATGTATATATATATGTGTACTGTGTATATATATATATATATATACTTCTATATACTTATATATATATATATATATATATACTTCTATATACTTATATATATATATATATATATATATATACTTCTATATACTTATATATATATATATATATATATACACACACACACACACATACCACTCACTGTTGACAAGAATACAGTATTCCGATTCAGACTTGAATTAGGTGACTTTCCTCAAGACTCCAATATCTGTTTAATGCCAAGATCTTTGCCTTATGTCCTGCAGGTGTCGCCATTGCACACAGAAAACATTCAGCACAGTTTTACAGGTTACAGTACTGTACATTTTAATACAATATGTTTTTAGAGCGGTTATCGTAAATTTGAACCCACGTAGAATTTGTTGTACAGTCATGGGCTAAAATTTTGTCAGTGATTCAAATTGTTTGTCACTAACGTTTGAGCAAATTTTGTAAGTTTCTCTTATATATTGAAAAACAGTTCTTGAAATCGAAATTTCCTATTATGAACTACATAGACCTATTCAAACTGCTCATTAGAGCGTTAAACACAAAATAAAAATCATAAATATGAAAACTGAAGCAGTTAAGTCAAAACACTTTGGCCATCACTGTTGCAAATTCTTGAAAGGCATGTTGATGAATAGTTGCATCATCATTCAAGGTTGACGGAACACATCTAATGACTGACTCTTGTGTTGAGTATATTGTATAATGGCGTGAATAAATAAGATGGTTGGGAACAGACTTAAAATGACTGCAGAAGCATTCAGTGGACATGAATAATTTGAACTGTTTCATGGTCAATAAGTAACCTGCTAAAAGTTGCATCAAGTTGATTACACGTCACGAGAGTACGAACACATTCAGAGCGTGAGATTTGAATGCTAAATTAGCAGCTGTACTGCTATTTTAATGTCCATTAGGATTACAGGATCGTATGGTTTTGAAAATGAACGTGAATCCATTTAAGTTTTGCTCACTGAGAGAAGCGTTGTGATGGGTTTTTTTTTTTTTTTCTTTCAGATGTTATCAATACAGAATGAAACATTCATAAATATCCAGTTCGTGACTGAGTTTTAAATTTTGAAATTCCTGAGCCATGCTCACTCATGGTGCTAAAAATGTATTACGGTCGGTGATGGTCACAATGGTGACCATAATAAGGAGTGGTGATGATCTCGTTGGAATATCGTATTAAATGGCTGCTTACTAGTGATAATTTCACCCACATACTAATGGCAATGGTTAGATATCCCATCTAAGAATTGTTTTGGTCTCACACCAGACTGAGCAGGAGGACACAGTGACTCATTTGTGCTCGATAGATTTTTAAGCCTGAGCTGAAACGAGTTGGCCTGCTCAACCGTGGGGAATCCTGTTGTACTATTGGTCCAGTCGCGCTCCTCATCTGAGATCCATCCTTCTGCGGGCTCAGGAAGTTTGTTAGCCATCCTGATGTTGTCGTCCTACAAGCTCCTCTTCAACTACCTCCACAACAGCAAAAACACAGCCCGTCCTTTCCATGATCACGCTGTCATCAGCCTCTGGCCTGTGAATGTCTGCACATACATACAGTACACACTACACATCCAAGTGCTGGACTCCCTGGCCTTTTATGTCCCTTTGTTCGCCAACTGTCATAGCGTAGCTGCTAATAAGCGAGTGAGCCGCGTGCAAAGATGCACGGAGAAAAAAAAAACAAAAAAAATCTCATCTCAGATTGGAGATATGCACACTAACAGCTCTCTAGAACACCAAACAATATATATCTTAAATGACCTTATGGTGTACTACAGCTTTATTATCTTCTCTGTACCAGAGTACTGACATTTGTGTTCTACTAATATGCTTTGCTTTCAATTAGATACTCCACCGAGAGAGGCTTGAATTCTGTTGGGCCCAACTTTACGAGCTAGTAATAAAGCCTCGGCCAAACAGTCCAATTCAGTTTGGTACAATACCCCAGACATCATCAAACTGACACACGCAAGCTCAAGCTTGATCAGGGTTATTGAAAATGTGGTCTGGAAGTCAACACCCACATTTTCTTTACAAGAATATGTTCTATGCAGGCTCGCTAGTTGAAACAAGGCATTCTAATTAATATTGTGTTTGTGGAATATGAGTTAAGCAGTCAAATCCACCTGTTTTTGTCCATCTCGGGGGCGGCCATTTTGCCCCTTGCTGTCAACCGAAAATGACATCACAGTTGCTCGGGTAATGACCGATCATGGCTCAGTTTTAGAAAACAGGTGAGCCCTGATTGGTCATTACCCGAGCAACTGTGATGTCATTTTCGGTCGACAAAATGGCCGCCCCGAGATGGACAAAAACAGGTGGATTTTGCTGCTTACGGTAACTCATATTCCACAAACGCATTATTAATCAGAAAGCGATGTTTGGACTAGTGAAGGTGCAGAGAACATTTTATTGCAAATATTTTTGGGGGGTTGACTTCTATGACACTTAAGACCATTCGTCACTTTGCGGTAGTTTCCACTTATTGGAGGACTGCAATGCAATATCGTTCTAAGCAAGTGTCTTCAATATTGCAAGAATATAATGTACCCACATGTCGTTATTTGATCGGAAATCCCCTAAAGCAGTCTCCTCTACGGCCCTGACCGCTCGGTCTTCGGCCCTTCCAACAATAATTGCAGTTGGGCTCTCGTGCCAAGTCTACCTCTCTTGAGGGAATGTGTATCAGCTGTACCTACTATTACTTGGTTCCCCGTTCTTTCAATTAGAGGCAGACACGGTCTAGTTTTTATTCTACCATTACAATTGAGTGAGCTCACCTGTTCCGTAAAATTAGAGTCAGCCTCTATTGTACCACTAATCTTGGATTAACCACTGAGTTCACGACTGCAATGAGACGTTTGATCCATATCCATATATCACAGTTCAGGGGGTCTAACGTTTAGTTCCACCTGTAAAATAGGGCTGTAGTCTCTTGTATGGTGGATCTTAAGAGGTTCTGTACCTCATGTCTGATATTTGCACTGCCCCTTCCCCAATTGTCCCCACCACTGACTGGCCCACTGGCCCTCCATCTACTCTATTGCCCATCAACCAGCCACAGGTCATCTGTAAGTGTCCATCCCTTTTCTACACTGACAGTCCATGAAATGTCTTCCCTTAACATCAGCAGTGGGTTCGAAAACAATAACATTGCTTCAAATGGTGACATACCTGTAAATGATGTTTATCTGTCATGCCTAGTCAACTAATTTAAACAATAAAAAAGAGGGATTTTTTTGAAAATGTCTATAATATCTGGAAGTCCCTTTGATGTTAGTACTGGTGTTACCATTGTTGTAGTGTATGTGATACCCTATGGGGATTGTGTTACTTTTTAAGATAATAAAATAATGATGTTTGGTTACACTGGCCTGCCGTTTTAATCCAGAGGATTTAAGGGAGAGACACCAGTTTGAACAATTCACAAAGACACTACATTGCTGAAGCAGTGCGAGTCACATCTGGTCTGAAGGTTTTACAGTGTTTAGGACACCCACCGAATGTCGGTCGCCATCGCTATTTAGGGGCGGAGCTACGTGGTGGCCAAGGATGGCTATGCACTTCCTCACCTAGGGAAAATTTTCATATGTGTGATTTTTCTGCCATTTTCACGTGGATTTAGTATTCTCAGACCCTTTGATACTCTGCCACAAGTTATTTTATATTAACTGTGTATTTAAAGAATAAATACACCATTTGTCTAAATGCAATTTCTAAAATTAAGTCTCAAGTGAAGAACATTTGATTCTTACAGTCAACATCAATCAAAATCATTACTTTCGCACCATGTGACTTATGGGGTTTTGCTGTCTGTTTGCTCTGGTTTGTCCCCCCTCAAAAATGCACCTGATGCGACTACCCACCAGACTCAATCGCTGGTAAAGCGACGAGTCTGGATTTCCAGGCTACCACATAACTTCCCTTGTGTGACGCTTTGCAGCAATCTTTTTTAGGTTCGTCCACATATCAAGGAAGCGACTATTATTTCAGACATTGTGGCACAACGCCCAGTTTGAGTAGACTAAGCTGCTCGAAGGACTGGAGTCCGGTAAAGTTAGCACCGGATTGGCACATTCGGAGTTGTCGGTCCAACCAGAGTGATGTAGCCAACGAGCTACAAGCTGATATGAGTTGAATTTTGGCACAACTGATTGTCATTGAAGCGAGGAATATGCCGTTGTTTCCTATGAAGGGCTGACGCGGAGGCAGTGCCCAGGGACCGTTAACAAATAGCAATCGCCGACAAGAAAACAAACTATTTCAAATATAAAACGTCATTATTCATTGTCGTGTTTCTTCTTTAATTACACACATAAAAGATCATCAGCTGGTTACAGTACAACCCGCATTTTGTGCTCCCCCCATGCCCACACCACCCCACCCCAAAGAACAGATTTTAAAGGGAGAGTTTGTATCAATACTCAATAACTTCATGAGTGTTAATCATTTGGTCTCAAAAGTCACGTCACACAACGATGGGGACTTCCTGCTTATACTACAACTCATATTATGAAAATGCATTTTTTAGAAAAATGTGTTGTTAAATACTGTTTAATAACTTTCATGATAGTATAGAATTAGACCTCCAAAATTAAATCACATATTGATGGGGACTACCTGCTTATCCTAAAACATTTATTTTGTTAAAATAGTATTTTATGTAATTTTCCGAATTTTTTCCAAAAATGTTGTTGTTATTACTGCCCAATAACTTCATGGGTGTACATAATTAGGCCTCCAAAATCACATCACACATTGCTTCTACTACAACTCTCATTTTATGAAATTAAAATTTCATGTAACTTTCAGAATTTTTTTTAAATTTTCGTTGTTATTACTGCTCAATAACTTCATGGGTGTACATAATTAGCCCCCCAAAATCACATCACGCATTGATGGGGACTACATGCCTCTACTATCTAAATCACATTACATAAAGTTGAGGAAAATTATAAAGCATTTGAATGCTCTTCACAGACAAATTGTTATTTTGTTGGATAACAAACATTTATTGAACAATGCAATGCGACATTCATCCGGTTCACTAGGATTTTTCACACAACACAAAAAGCCAAACAGCCTCTGTAGAAGGAATCTGGGCTGCTGAGATTCCAAGGCAAACTATGTGGAACCAGCGTGTACATAATCCACACTGAATCTAGGGGACAAAAATGTTGAACATTAATAAAATTCTTATTTATGGAAACATGAAATACATAGGATATATTAATGTAGATTAATGCAACGTTGTGGCTCACATTCTGTCCCTAAGTATATGCAGATACTTGATTGTTAGAATAATCTGTTTATGGTTTTAACATAGTAATCATCAAGGCTTACCCAAACAGTGACAATGTTTTTAGGCAAGTCCTCACTCCCACAAAAGGAACAAAATGCATCCTTGTGAACTAAAAAAGACAATTAAATTACAGTTAAATTTCTCTAAAGTGTTCAACTTAAACATATTTAAAATGATACCTGATCCATTCAGGATTTCTTTTGCCATTTGTCTTTTCAGACTTTGTGTGGCTTCTTTTGAAGAGCCAATATGTATTTCCTAATCCATAACGGACAACTTAGACATCTAGATAAGATGGGAAAATAAAACATGCAATGTTTCATGATTCCTCAGTACCACATCTTTGATTAGTCGTGAAGACGCTATGGTTCATCAAATCACCTGCATGATAAAGACACCACAACTGGTGGCATCTTTTTGGAACGAGTGCTTAATCTTTCCAGGCTGCCACTTGATGTCCACCCACTCGTCCTTTCCAAGCCTGTTCCGGTGCATTTTGAAATACTGCCTATAGCATGAAAGGAAAATTGTTTTATGTTTATGTTTGTGATTAATTGATGTTGTTTGTAAATGTGTTAGTAGTATATTGGCAGTCATCTGCTTAATATTACCCAAATTTGTAAGCTGCCTGCCTGGATTCCTCAACCTCATCAGCTTCTTGCAACGGATCCACCACAAATATCTTCCTTGAAAGAGTATGAAGATACTGTAGAAAAAGTGACACACTGAACCATGTCTTTTCAAATGCATGAACAACAGCAACAGCTTCAAAATCAAAGGATTTTGTATTTTCAACATTAAAAAAACATTGATTTTAAATCTAATAAAAACGGTTAAAGATGATGGTGCGTAGAGGGCTTCGTGGTGTAAGTCACTAATCATGAGATCCAGTCTCGAGCAGGTAGTCCAGGTTCAAACCCAGCCCATGGCCTCTTTACCACATCACTCCCTACTCTCACCATATTTCCAGCTGCACCATACCAGCTGTTATGCCCTCTCTCATAAAAAAAGGCATTACAAGGCTAAATAAAGTCATTAACTTGATTCTGGTATATTAGAGGCAAAAATGTAAACTTGGCTGTTCAATTTCTTAATAAAGAGTCATAAATAAATTAATGACGAGCACATACAACTACAATAGCTGTATACTGTACATACCACAAACTTCCAGTGCACGTTTCTTACGTTGACAAATCCTATGACTGCATCATTGCAATCAAATTTGACCTGGAAGAATACATGGAAAGTAAAAAATGTAGATTGAAATTATGTATCTAAATGTACATATACATATATATATATATATATATATATATATATATATATATATATATATATATACATATATATATATATTCATTATTAACTAATCATGTACACCCATGTACACCCTTGATGTTATTGTGTAATGATACAAACTCCATTCTAAAATCTAATTTATTATTTTTTTCCCTAAAATGAGGGTTGTACTGTAACCAGCTGGAGATCTTCTGTGTGTAACCATTGAAGAAACACGACAATGAATAATAAAAAACGTTTTTATTTTATTTTTATTTTATTATTAATAGTCCGTCTTCATTTCGCTGCTTGCTACTTGTTGTCGGTCCCTGGGAACACGTCTCAGCGGAGCCTGTTGAAAAAGCACAACCGCACAATTTGTGTTCAGCTCTTCGGCTACCTTACAGAGAGTGGACAAAGCCATCCTTTGCGTTACAATGATGTTCATTTTCTGGTGCTAACTTTACCTAACTAAGGACTGGAGCGTCCCGCACTCCAGTTCTTCGAATAGATTTTAGATTACAAGTCATTAAAGAATGAAAATAATGGTCTAAGTAGATAAGGTATTTTTCAAATGTACGGCCAGCACACCCAACTGTAGCAGCCAATTTCTCGGATCAGCGCTAGGAAAATACTTTCAAAAGTCACTAATCGTTCTCGGTATTTCTGAATAAAATAATACAATACAAAAAACATGTGAAGCGTCGATCTTCTGCCTCTCTACGACGCCGTCCACGGCCCTTTATGACTCGTAGACCCGCCCATTTGTTCTAATCGTGGAAAAATAAGTAAAACAGCAGCAAGCTCGCCTACCCGTCCATAACTACAACCATTTTTATGATGAAATTCTGATTGTTTAGGGCGTAGGAAAGAAACGCGCACCGATAAAGCGACAGGCGCGTACCAGGCTTGGGCTGGCTGCAGAGCGCAGTTCGAGTCGTGGCTCAACGTGGGGTGGACCTAAACGTTTGACTCCGCCCACATAACTTTCGACATCTAAGGCTAGGTTCACACCGCAGGTCTTAATGCTCAATTCGGATTTTTAAAAAAAATCTGATTTTTTGGCGTAAGCGTTCATATGACACTATAAATGCGACCTGGATCTTGTCTGCTGTATGAACACATGCGCGGAAGAGACGACGTCACACTCCCGAGTCCCGACGTTGTGTTTGCGGAAGTAAATGTGCTCCAGTGTGTCTTGGCATTTATACAGTCAAGTGATTAGATAGGAGGTAGAAATAAATACAGTATTTGGGGAAAATCCCGAGGCGACGCTTTAACATCTGATTTCATGGAGACGTCACTAACGATGACGTCACGTCTCAACCGTGCGTAAAAAATGAATCGATCTGAGCCGTGGTTGAATTACTACGATCGCCATAAATGTCCACCATTGCTTCATGTTTCAAGTGGGAATACACTAAAGTAAAATATAAAGTCAATAGTGTTACTCAAAACAACTTTGCAGATTCAATCCCCCCGCTGCCAGCAGTCTCCCTCCGCCTGCGTGCAGCACATTTTGGGCTCCGGATGACGTCAATGTCGGATAGATGCGACCTGGCCGTTCAGACCGCGAACGCATTGAAAAAGATCGGATACATATTCGATCTAGGACCACATACGAAAGCGACCCAGGTCGCATTTGAAAAAATCGGAATTAAGCCGTTTAGACGGTCATAAAGAAATCAGATACAGGTCGCATAAGGGCAAATAAATCCGATCTGGGTCGCATTTGCCTGTGGTGTGAATCTAGCCAAAGTGCCTTCTTTTTTTTTTGTTAAACAATTTCCTTGGCGGCAATGTCATATGACGTCACATTTTTAAAAACACGTAATTGCACATTGAAAACTATCAACTAACTGAAACCCAAATACTGAAGGTTGAAGTTAGCTTCAACCATATGGGTAAACTCATTTCTAAGTGGAGGACGTCTTTTGACGTCAACTTTTGAACCCAATGGCCTGGATACTCAGAACCAACATCAACTCCCCCATTTCAGGGCCCCTGAACACGCTTTACACGCTTTCGTGGCTCTACAACCCAATGTCACCCAGAATGGACGTCAAATGGCCGTTTCGACCACTTTCGCGGTCAAACAGTTCATAGCTCCACCTCGACTGACTCAGGGTTGAGAGTTTGTCATTTTCGAGGTTCAATAAAGTGTCAAAAGGTAAGCATGGCGTCATAAGACGGCGCATCATTAAAAACACCTAGGAAATCGTTTAGAATCCATGTGGGCGGAGTCAAACGTTTAGGTCCGCCCTAAGCCTCGATGTTGACCAGATTCTTTATTTATATTTATATATATATATATATATATATATATATATATATATATATATATATATATATATATATATATATATATATATATATATATATATATATATATATATATATATATATATATATATATAAACACACACACACGTGCAGCGCTTACAGGCTTGCCTTTTGACAAGAATAGCCTCTGCACAAATGAAATATGACTTGCCCCATTGATGTTAACAAGACGGCTTCCAACAGGTCTGATGTAACTATAAATGGTGCCCGTGCCGTCTGCCGCTTTCTCGTGATCTCGGATGTTCTTTCCAAGTTTTATTTTGGTACTCACACAGTGTGGGATGGGTCCCGCCGTCAACGGCTGCCTGCAGCGCACACTTGAGTGCTGTCATTACATTAGTGTAGTGTGTTGCCACTCACACTCACTCACCCACGCACTCACTCCGCGTGTTGTAGCTGAAGAAGAGGAGACAAGCGCTCATGGCCTCCTCCACGTTCGTCTTGGTGTGTGTGTTGCTGCTGGGGGCAGCGGGGCAGCTGTGTTTCGCCGTCCACCCCTTACTCGTCTTCCTCATCGATGGTTTCCGTTATGACTACATGGACGACCTGAACTCCCTGCCAGGCTTCAAGGAGCTTGTGTCCAGAGGGGTCAAAGTGGACTACATGACGCCGGACTTCCCGAGTTTATCCTACCCCAACTACTACTCATTGATGACGGGTAATTCGTCTCGATCCCCGAATGTATGTGTCGCAAATGAGAGTTATCACATGAATTGGTTTAGCGAGCACGAAACAGATGTTCGGAGCCTGTTTGTTATTTACACGAATCGTTCGTATGGACAGCCACGCGTGTAGTGGCTGTTGTAGTTGTTGTTTTTACCATATATTGATTTTTGTTTACACACACAACACAGTCCAATCAAATGGAGTAACGCAAATTATCAAATTGAGTGAATGACAGGCAAAAAAATTGATATACAGTAATAAATAATAACCATAAAAACAATCTAACAAAACTTGTCAAAGCTTTGCTTTGTACAAATGAGCTAAGAATAACACTGGCAAATTTAGCTCTTAATGTATTTTCGAAGTTGATTCAAAAATGTCTAGTTTTTATGTAGCACATCAGTTTTTTGAGAAAGTTTCATGTTTTGTTTTTAAGTTGGACCTATAAGCTTGTGAAATAGTTTAGTAGACTTTATTTCCACAATGTTGTATCCAGTAACAAAAACAAAATAGCATTTACATTGTGATACTGTATACACATTTTACTATGCGCTGTTGTATAGCTATGTCGTTTCAGAAAAAAAAAACACCCGATGCTGAACCTAAATTTACTAAATATATGACTATAATACATTCCCTATTATATTATTGTTATTATGCAAATCAGATGTGCTATATAAAAAACAAGGGAAGATTTGGAACAAGCACAAACATTTAATCTAGAAAAGTTTACTTGCATCTCAGATTTAAACATTTGTAAAAATTGTTGACCAATGTAATAAGTAACCAAAATACTCTAAAAATACAACTGCAGTTCTGTTCAGCAACAGGTGGATACCGACGTTCACTGTATCTTCTTCCATCTAATCCAAGAGCATTTAATTGTTCTGCCTGTCACTGTAAATTACTCACATCGAGAGATGAACAATGAGATATTTGTAATTACTAAATAATAATTTTCATACAAATTGAATGAAATCAGATATTTGGTCACGAGACTCCTAAAGATCTCTCACAGCAACCTGGTCAGGAATCACTGTTATAGAGCATTATTGTTTGCTTAGTTTGTAATGTTAATTACCAAAGCAATGTTATTCCTCCATTGTAAACGACCAATCATGGCTCAGCTTCAGAAAACAGGTGAGCCGTGATTGGCCGTTACCTGAGCCCAGAGCAACTGTAAAGACACAAAGTGGCAAAATGTCCGCCCAGTGAAATGGACAAAAAGGTATGGATTTTGCTGCTTGACTCATATTACACAAATGCAGCATTAATCAGAATGCCGTGTTTAGATTAATGGCATAGAACATATTATTGCAAAGAACATTTTTGGTTTGACTTTAAGGGTGGATCTTAAAAATTCAGCCCCAAGGTCAGTTTTAGCGGCGGGGCTCGGTGCCCATCCCTAGTCCCAGCAGAAGAGGCACTTTTTTCATCCAGGCAAATAGGCAGCTGCTTCAGCATCACTCGGGGTATAAATGTCAAGGATATTTGTGACATCTGACAGGTGATGAAAAAAGTTGAGGCAAAGTCACAAGATAGGAGTAGATTGGGTTTTTTTTTTTTCCTGCTCATTAAAAAAAGTATATATTTCTAACAAATTATTAACTTTGGACCCTTATATCCTCTATGGAGCTAAATCAACAACTCACAATTTAGAATTTTGCAAAAATATTTTTACCCAAAGTGAGAAATCAACCCAAACATATATTTTTTTCAAGAATATGTTCCCAGCAAGCCCACTAGTTGAAACACGGCATTCTGATTAATATCGCGTTTGTGGAATATGAATTTAGCAGCAAAATCCGCCTGTTTTTAGCCATCTCAGGGGGCGGCCATTTTGTCATTTCTGTCGACTTAAAATTACATCACAACTGCTCAGGGCTCAGGTAACAACCAATCCCGGCTCAGTTTCATCAAACAGGTCAGCCGTGATTGGTCGTTACCTGAGCCCTGAGCAGTTGTGATTTTCAGTCGCCAGAAGTGACAAAATGGTTGCCCCCAGAGATGGCTAAAAACTCTTATTCCACGAACGCAATATTTATTAGAATGCCCTGTTTCAACTAGTGGACTTGCATAGAACATCCATCCATCCATTATCTATCCCAGCCCTCTTCGGGCAGTAGGTGGGGTACACCCTGAACTGGTTGCTAGCCAATCGCAGGGCCCACAGAGACAAACGAACATTCACACTCACAATCACACTTAGAGGCAATTAAGAGTGATCAATCAACCTTCCATGCATGCTTTTGGAATGTGCGAGGAAAGCGGAGTACCCGGAGAAAACCCACACAGGCACGGGGAGAACATGCAAACCCCACACAGGAAAGCCGGGGCCAGATTCGAACCCGCGACCTCCACACTGTGAGGCGGACGTGAAAAAAAATGTTTGGGTTCACTTCCACTTTAAGGATTTACAGCTGTCTACTGTAATGATTAGCATTACTAAAAAAGGCATTATCTTAAAAATATTCATCTTTTGCTGACATTTGAGTTTTTTCAGTTTGTCTCAGCAAAATTCCTTTGATCCCACCCAAACACATGAGCTATCATTGGAATGTCCAGGATGTCATTCCTGAGCACACCAGGACTTAGTAGGGTAACTGAAATGAGTCAAAAGAGATGAGATTGAAAAGCCTCACCTCATCATGTCCCCCAAATACTGTATTTCTACCTCCTTCCAAATCGCTCCATTGTCGAAATGCACCGACACGCTGGACCACATTTATTTCCGTAAACACTACCTTGTGAGTGACAGCGTCTCTTCTTCTGCGCCTTTTTGGGAACGCATAAGTTCACACAACAGACAGACCGAGGTTGCATTTAAAATGTAATATGAACACTTACACACAAACAAAAATAAAAGACAGCAGCTTACAGTCCTGCGTAAAGATGAACGTGTCAGATGTTTAGGAGCAGAAGTCCCATTAACCAGGTAAAATAAAGAGAAGATATTTTGCAAATATTTATTTTCATTGTTCAGCTGAAATACTGCTCTTTTTTCCATTGTATTTTAAAATTCAGGTCAAGGCGACACACTCCGAAATACCTTAAACTCTGCAATTTTTTTTGTAAGAGTTCAAAATGAGTTCATTTAATAGATAAAATGTAATTGTCTGAAACATGGTAGCAATGCACGATTTTACAAGTGTAAAGATACACATAAATATCCATCCATTATCTATACCGCTTATCCTCACAAGGGTTGCGGGAGTGCTGGAGCCTAGATTCGGGGCTGGATTCGAACCCACAACCTCTGGACTGTGAGGCGGACGTGCTAACTAGTAAACCACCGTGCCGCCCACACACATATACATATATATATAAATGATCGAAAGAAAATGGCAGTCGTTTGTTACATGTGGTGGAGGAGTATAATGATTGACATATCATTTACCATCAAATTTATCGACCTTTTACAGTTACTGCTCTTTATCTTCATTGAACCAGACTTATCTTAACTTGATTGACCTTGATGTCCCAGAATGATGATACATACAGTATGTATGAAGGTGAGCATGAATGCATCATGCATTAAAGTACCGCTAATTAAAAAAATATATATATATATACTGATGTGACCTTCATGGATCCTATAGCCTGTAAAATTAACCTTTGACACAAAACAATCCTCACTCAGTGCTTTGAAGATGTCTGTCTTAAAAAAAAAGTCTGTTGATCATTAGAAAGGCAATGACCATAAACGTATTTGAAGTTTGACCTCTGCTACCTTGCAATTGTACTCAAAGAGGAGAGCATTGTTGTTCCATTTCCAAGGGCCGATGCCACTTCTACTCGAGTCTCATGGCATTAATGAGACAGGTTTGATTCGTGTAAAAATGAGGCCCTTTAAATGGCATATCCAGTATGAGCTATTGTAGCTATTCAAATCAAAATTCAGTATTACATCAACTTAAGAATTTAAACCTTCAAGAACCTCACTAGCGTTAAAGAGTTTTCAAAAATATTTTCCTCTTCAGGAAACACGACTTGGTCAGAGCTTCTGTTGAAACAGATTGTGTAAATCATGAGGAATTCTGAGCTTCTCCATTGTTGACTTTTCAACATTTCTGGTGCTCATCAGCTCCTTGCACCACGGACACTGTGAGAAAACAACGTTTATGCTCTTTTTAACTGTAGCACTTGAGTCAAAGTACTTTTTGACAGAATCTCCAATGAAAGTAAAGTAGAACCCCAACCCCAACAGCTCACTTTATTAGAAGTGCCAGTTCCACTGCCAAACACATGGTAGCAGCAGCATTTACGCAAGTAGACATTGTTCATAATAAGAGTATCACGATGGCGACAAAGCGATCATTTAAGTGACTTTGAATCAAGTCATTTGGCACTGTTACGACCCCTCAAGATGTCAAGGAGGAGGGGTCTAACATGGGTGTGAGAGTTGGCTGGGATTAAAATAAAAAAGGTGTTCAAACAAAAGTCTGGCCATATGAACACAAAAGGGACTTTTGGACTACAGGGGGGAACAACTACACAAAGACACAATACACAACAAAATGGAGTGATCACCCCCGAATTCCGACTGCCCTCGTGCACACACAAATGGCTAAAATGGATGGATTAATGAATTATAGACGTTGTGGCAAAAACAAACGGATAGAGTGGCTACACAAAAGTATAAATGAATGTTGTGGCTAATAAGGTGCACTAAACAAAAGACAGCGGTACCAAACACAGAAACATGGACTGACTACATCACCCGCAGCCAGCCCAGGCCACCACAACCAAGTCCCTCTTAAACTAATTGCTGGTGCCACACCTGAAAGCAATTGGTCACTCTCCCCCACATTGATTGGCCGGCTGAGCTGGTGATGAGACCCACCAATCAGGAAGAAGCAGGGGGAGAGCTCCCGCACACACAATTTAACGGCCACCACTCACCGTGGGCCGGAACAGAACTGCTGAACTAATTGTACTTTACACAGTTACATGCACAGATATTTACACAGAATGGTTGGGAAAAGAGAAAATTATGAACGAGGGGTAAATACCTTGTTGAGTTTAGAGCAAAATTGTTTGACTGACTTGTCAGCCATAGTGGCTACGTTTTACATGGGCACATTTATTCAGATTAAATGCCTGATCGGAATAAAACTGCTTCATGTACACACCTCATTCGGAATATTTTGATCCGTTTAAGATTTTATTCCGAACGAGAGAGTTAGGTTACGTCGATCGTTAGATCGGCGCGGCGCGCTTGAATACACTTACTCCCACATTCCAGAACAAACCGTCTTTACTGCGCATGTCTGTGATGTCATTATAGGCGTTTCTGTTATTCCCGCTAGCTAGTAGAAGTGGAGCAAGTGTTATATCATTTGTTGTTTGATTTAATAAAGTTTGGGGGGAGAAAACAGCAGAGCGAGCGAAAGACGTGGCGTGGCGGGCACAAGAATGAACTGGTACATTTGCAGCTCCATTAGGAAGCGTTAACTCGATGTATCAACACAAAAGGGAAAAAGATGCGAAATAACGCTAATGTTGAAAGTAGGAATGGACGGTGCGTTGTTTTGTTGACACGGAAGTCACTATGGCTTCTTCTTCTACTACTACTTCCGGTATATTCAGTCAATCTGGACATGTTGATTTAATTTGTTCCGCTCGAAAGTGTGATGCAGGAACACACAAGTCCTAATCGGATGGTCTCCATGAAAACTATGCATCCGATCAGAATTTTAATCCAAACTCTGATCGGGTTAAAGAAATGTTGTCCATGTAAACATAGCCACTGTCAGTTTAGCTCTTTTTAAATGCCGCAACCTACCTACTTATGGTGAGTAAAATCACAGATTTTAAGGTGAAATATCTCAATAATGTGAAATTCAATGAAAATTAGTCCTGTTAGGATTATAGCCCAAATGGCATTTGTTGTAAAGTTATTGTTGGCCTCCTTAAATGACATGTGTCCAAACTTAAAATGAGATTTCCCTTAGGACAGAGGCAATTGGACAAAAAAATAGTAGTACTTTCTGATCAATACCAACTTGGAGACCTGCTGCAGTATGAAAAGCAGCTTGTATTTGTTCAGCTAGACTCTGACAAGAAATGACATCAATTGTTGGATAACACTCTCCCCCTCCTTGTGCGCAGTCATGCAGAATGCTGATGAGGCAGTTATTACTGAACATTCTGTCAGCTCCCGGACTGTTACCACAATGCTGAAAACAGCACAATCCTGCAGGACACTTGGCTGCACATTTCTGTGATGTCCTAGAATTAGCTACATTAGTTACCAAGTCATCCCTTTTTTGTTCTGAATCAAGGCGGATCAGAAATGCTCTAAGGTACTTGGTTGCAAAGTTGTAGGCTTAGTATGAGCTAAGTTTAAGGTGAGTGAATGTAAGTCAGTGCATATTTTGAAATAGTCTCATGGCTTCTCTAAACTATACATTTGACTGGCAACCAGTCCAGGGTGCACCCCACCTGTTGCCCGGAACCAGCTCACCCGCATCCCTAGTTAAGAGAAGCGATATAGAAAATGGTTTGATGGATGGTTTTGTAAACTAGGGGGTGGCATGCTTTAGCTTGTCAAAATACTGAAGCCGCCCCAGTTTAAAATGTGTGCGTATAGCAGTTCCCCACGTTAGTGAGCTCTAAAACAACAATCTGTCCAGGCCAATAGCATACAAGCTGTGAAGCCTGTTCCATTGTTGATCTGCTGATGTATGTGCTTTTTCTGTTCAAACAATCAACTGAAAGAACTCACACACAAGCACATATAGAGCAGTTTCTCTTGGCGTCTTTCGGCTGACTGAAAATTTAAAGGGAACACTTGACATACAGGATGTACGCCATTTGCAGCGGTAAAAAGTTCAGATTTTGTCTATAATTAATTTGATCCTCTCCCTGAGCCATCACCTTAGCATGGTAGGGGGGGTTGCGTGTCCCATTGATCGTAGGAGCTAAGTTATCTGATGCTTTATGCCCCTGATACAGTCCCCCATGGCAAAAAGATCCTAGGTGAGGGACCAGACAAAGACTGGCTTAGAGACCTCCTATGATAAATGAAATATTTGGACCTTAATTTCCCTAACCCAGACACGGATCACCGCAGCCCCCCTGTGGACCCAGGTCTGGAGGTGGGGCGCGTTGGTGGGCACCTGGTGACCGAGCCTGCACCAATGGGGCCCGGCTGGGCACAGCGTGACGAGGCAATGTGGGTGCCCCTTCGTCGCCACCTGTGGGCCCAAGGAGGTCAGGTGAGCAGAGAGCCGGGTGGCGGATGAAGGCGGGGACCTTGGCGGTCTGATCCTCGGCTACAGAAGATCGATCTAGGGACCTGGAATGTCACCGCTCTGGCTGAAAAGGAGCCAGGAGTTTGTGTGCAAGGTTAAAAAGTTCTGACTAGAAATAGTCGGGCTTACTTCAACACACGGCTTGGTCTCTTGTACCAGTCTTCTTGAGAGGGGTTGGACTCTTTTGCAGTCTGGAGTTGCCCACGGAGTGAAGCGCCAGGCAGGTGTGGGTATACTTATTTCCACTCGCCTCGGTGTCTGTACACTGGTGTTCACCTCGGTGGGCGAGAGGGTAGTCTCCCTCCACCTTCAGATGGGGTGACGGGCCGTGACTGTTGTATGCACCAAACAGCAGTTCAGAGTACCCACCCTTCCTGGATTACTTAGAGTGGGTTCTGGAGAGCACTCCAACTGGGGACTACCTGTCTGTTAGGGGACTTCCGTGTTCTCGTGGGCAATGATGGTGAGACCGGGAAGGGCGTGGATGCCAGGGACGGCTCCAGGATTTTTTCCTCTCCTGAGGCTAAAGTGGGGCTTGACCAATTCATAGAGGGGATGAGAAAATAATTCATAAATATACTTAGAATATTAGGTAAAATGCTGGAGGGTCTTAATTGGGGCTTCACATATTTCTGACGGTGCTATAGGCCCCCCTAGCCCTAGTGTAGCACCATCCCTGGTAGTTGTGGGGAAAGGCCCCGAGCAGTGTTACTGTACTTCGTTGTGTCATCGGACCTGCGGCCGCATTTCTTGGACACTCTTATGAAGAGAGGGGCAGAGCTGTTGTGTTGGCTCCAATGGTGAAGGGACATGACGGTCCGACCTGGCAGACCCAAACGTGTTGTGGAGTTCTGCTGGGGATGTCTGGCAGAGTCCCCTGTCGGAAGAAGTTTCAACTCCTTCCTCCGCCAGAAGTTCGCCCACATCCCGAGGAAGGCAGGGGACATTGAGTCCAAGTGGACCATGTTCCATGCCTCCATTTTTGAGTCGGCTGACCGGAGTTGTGGCTGTAAGGTGGTTTATGCCTGTCGGGATGCTGTCAAGCTGAAGGAGTCCTGTCGGGCCTTTTTGGCCTGTGGCACACATGAGGCAGTTGATGGGCATGGGAGGAGTTCGGTGAGGCCATGGGGAATAGCTTACAGATGACTTTGAAGATATTGTGGTCCACCTTCTAGCGTCTCAGAAGGGGGAAGAAGTGTACCTTCAACACCGTGTATTGTGGGAATGGGGAGCAACTCGGGATCCTCGACTTGGGATGTTGTGAACGATAAGGAGAGTCCTCCGAAGACTTCCTCAAATCCACCGACATGCCTTCCCATGAGGAAGCAGAGTCTTGGGTCTCTGAGCTGGGCTTTCCTATCTATGGGATTGAGGTCACTGAGGTGATTAAAAAACAGCTAGATGGCAAGTCCCTGGGGGTGGATGGTATTGACCCAGAGTCCCTCAAGGCTCTGGATGTTGTGAGCCTGTCCTGGTTGACACGCCTCTGCAACATTGTGTAGACATCAGGGACAGTGCCTCTGTGCTTTGTGAACTTGGACAAGGCATTCGACTGTGTACCCCAGGGGATCTTGTGGAGTGTACTTCGGGGGTATAGGGCACCATACCCCCTACTACGGGCTTTTCGATCCCTGTACGACCCATGTCAGAGTTTGGTCCACATTGTCGGCAATAAGTCAGATTCGTTTGCAGTTAGGGTTGGACTTCACCAAGGCTGCGCTTTGTCACCGAATCTGTTCATACTCTTTATGGACAGAATTTCTAGGCACAAACAAGGCATTGAAGGGTCTGGTTTGGTGACCACAAGATTACATCGCTGTATAGTACTTACTCAGAAAAGGGTGGAGTGCTCTCTTCAGGTCAGGGATGAGATTGAGCCTCAAGTTGAACAGTTGCTGGAGAGACCATGTCTCCCGGCTGACCTGGGAACGCATTGGGATCCCCCAGGAGGAGCTGGTCGAAGGGCTAGGGAGAGGAAAGTGTGGGCTTACCTGCTTTAGCTGCTGCCAGTGTGCCCCGACCTTTGATAAGTGGAAGAGAATAAATAAATAAATGAATTTGATAACTGAATTATTTTTCATGTGCATTTAATAGCCTTAAAAACGATTTCAAAAAAGATATAACTGGCCGCCATGTTTATTGAACACGTCACGAGGTAACTGTCACGTGTGTAAACCAGACTGCACAATATGTACACATACACAGCTACGCTGAATGGAACGAATTCAGCGTTAATCCTGAAATGATAAAGCCATATCATTTCCAGCAATACTATGAAATCAGTCTACCAAATGAGATTCCACTTTTGATGTGAAAGATGGAGCGCTGGATGGTCTTTTGATGGCACCTAAAACAGAGAACAAATGGATCAGGAGGTGCAGTGAGTTGGTGCTCATTCGCGAGCAACACACGCATGGACGATCTTCCAATTAATATGTGCTGCCTTGCGCGCATGATCGAGTGCTGCTTTGGACCGGTGTCTCAGTGGCTTAATTTGCGAGCACGGACTCTGCTCGCATTCTGGACATAACGCCCCACAAGCCCCCCCTGCAACGCTAGACATGGCGTGGATGTGAGAAGATGCACAAATACTCCCTGACTTGTTAAAAATATGGCATTGCGTTGTTTTTTAATGTCACCTGCATGGCGTGTCCAATCTCAAACTGTAAACTACTCTTTGGAATTTTTCAGTTCAGTTTGCCTACGGGGAGACTCCCTGAGCTGGCTGACTAACGTAAATAAGCACCGTGAGCAGCAGTCCTCGACTAACTATGGGCCAACCAAGGACGCCACAAGCGTCTGCACCTGTCCCCATCCGGCTTGACAGCGAGGCCGAGACACCCCGCGGTCCACACGGGCACCTTGCCACGGAGCCCGCAGGCTTGCCTCTTGCCTCCTTCGCTGCGGGCGGGCGAGGGGGGGATGCCGACGAGAGCCGCTGGCCCGCGGTGCTCCCTGTCTTCCAGCCAGCCCAGCACTGGCTCTGAGGCAACCTGGTTGATCCTGCCAGTAACATAATGCTTGTCTCAAAGATTAAGCCATGCAAGTTTATGTTCACATGACCCATAACCTAACTTTGTAACCTTGCAAGCTCCAAGCCTTTGTATGATTACAAGGACTCACCAGGTTAGTTCTCTGCATCTGCTGTTGTGGCAGTTGAAACGCACTCCTGTTGCTTGATAGGGATCTGTAATACCCAACGTGTCCAACTTTCACATGCATCTATGTCCTTTTCATGAAAGTGAGATGTGAATTCACTTGGATGGAATGTTGACTGATAAACACAAATGTTATCAACATTGTAAATCCTTCGCCTGCCGCCACTACGATTTTGCTAGCAGGGCCGCGTGCAAATGCACACGGGATCAGTCATGTGATGTCCGAACTCTTTTGGTGGCGCGTAGGACGCAAGTATTTCTTTTTGAAAGAAGGGGGATCGGAGTGGGAGTAAATTGTTAACACGCTCTTTCTACACACTATGAAGACAATATAAGGAATATTTATACAATTTATTTATACAATTTTGAATTTAGTATTGCTCGATTTATTGCCAGTGGGGGCGGCAAGTGGGGTGACAAGGCATTTGGTAAAGGTTGCAGCTGCTGCCACCCCTTGCCAGCCTGTAAAACAGCCTATGGACCTCCTGTTAAATGTTACGCAAGTCCCCTCCTCTGTCCATTTTTAAAATTAGTCTTAAAACACTTTTTTACGCTATGGCTTTTGACTCAGCATGAGACATTTTTACTCCATGTACAACACTTTGTGTTAAGGCCTTGCAAGTCAAGGAATCTAGCTTATCCAAACAGCTAAACATTCGCAGACAAAATCCACAGACTCCAGGTGTGCGGCGAAGTTGCCTGTTTATATTGTGAAACTGCACAAGAAACAGAAACATGCACATGTATTTTCATAGACATGAACAAAATGAGCCTATGCTAACGATTTGCGATCGCGATTAGCATTAGCGATCAACAACCCACAATCATCCAAATTTCAGCTCGTATATAAATGTTGCATGCTCATTACACACAATTGTCTAACAGTTACTTACAGACGATGTTTGAACAAGAATGAACCACAAGAGAAAGTTAGTGGAGTTTCCATAAAATCGAGACACTTCTTGTTCCTGACTCTTCTACTACTGTTTTTAACTGCGGTCAAGCGATCATGCTCTCGTTTTTCCTTGGTCAAGCTATCCGCTCCTACGTTTTTGAATGCGCGCATATTCTAACCTTACGGCAAATGCTTTTCCGCATGTCGCAACTGTGCACAAAATACAGTGCACATTGCATCACTTTGTTTAAGTTCGAACTGCCATAAAAAAACATTTCTCCAATATGTAGAAAATCATTCCAATGGATTCTTCTTCCTGGTGGCCCATACTATCAGCATACGAAGTTTGGACTGATTTTACTGTACAGATTTTTTTTTTTTAAAGTCTGCGCAAAATACTGTACACACAGTACATAAATCATCATTTCCCTCAAGTTTGGACTTCCATAAAAAACATTCCTCCAATAAGTAGAAAATCATTCCAATGGGTTCTTCCTGAAGATGAATACTATCATCATGTCAAGTCTGGGCTGATTTTACTGTACAGATTTTTCAAAAATTAGATACAAAGTCCTCGCAAAATACTTTACATACAGTACATAAATCATTTCCCTCAAGTTTGAACTGCCATAAAAAACATTCCTCCAATGAGTAGAAAATTATTCCAGTGCAAGCATGCCAAGTTAGGACTGATTTGACTGTACAGATTTCTCAAAAATTAGAGGCAAAAGCTGCGCAAAATACTGTACAGACATTACAGAAATCATCATTTCCCTCAAGTTTGGACTTCCATAAACTATTCCTCCAATAAGTAGAAAATCATTTCAGTGGGTTATTGTTCCTGAAGAGGAATACTATCATCATGTAAAGTTTGGACTGATTTTACTGTAAGGATTTTTTAAAAATTAGAGGCAAAGTATGCGAAAAATATAGTACAGAAATCACTTCCCTCAAGGTTGAACTGCCATCAAAACCATTCCTACAATAAGTAGAAAATCATTCCAGTGGAATATTGTTCCTGAAGAGGAATACTATCATTATGTGAAGTTTGGACTGATTTTACCGGATTTTTCAACAATTTGAGGCAAAGTCTGCGCAAAATACAGTACAGAGGACCCATCCAGGAAGAATAAACCACTGGAATGATTTTCTACTTATTGGAGGAATGGTTTTTAAGGCAGTTTAAACTTGAGGGGAATGATTTCTATACTGTATGTACTATATTTTGTGCAGAATTTGCCTCTAATTTTTGAAAAATCAGTAAAATCAGTCCAAACTTGATATGATGATAGTATTCTTCTTCAGGAAGAAGAATCCACCGTAAAGATTTTCTACTTACTGGAGGAATGGTTTTTATGGCAGTTTAAACTTGAGGGGAATGATTTCTATACTGTATGTACTGTATTTTGTGCAGACTTTGCCCATATATTTTTTTTAAACTTTACAGTAAAATGGCTGATGCTGGATCATGAATATGCTTTCTTTTTTACAGGTCGTCACTGTGACGTCCATCAGATGACTGGAAACCACATGTGGGAGGAATCCTCAGGAAAGGAGTTTCTGATTGGGACCAATCTTGACAGCAGATTGCCTCTCTGGTGGAATGGATCAGAGCCATTATGGGTCACTTTGCAGAATCTTGGGAAGAAAGTTTTTATGTACTACTGGCCAGGTGGTTACACGCATTTCATCCTAAAGAACATACTCATATCCATTTTAAATTAAAATAAGAGTGAAGTAGTGATACAGTATATTGCACTTTTTGTTCAAACACGTTATTCAAGACGTTCAAAGGTTGTAAAGAACAGAAAATAGTTATTTGTTGAATTTGCGGCATTAGAAGGTTGTATTTTCTGAAATCAAAAGCTATTTCAACCCAAAACATCTTAACGGGTTAAATTACAATTTAACATAGAGCCCTCTTCTTTAATAGTGGCTTTGTAAGTTTGCTGCCGTTTGAATGTGAACTGCCTCCCACCCGCATAGATCTTTACTTGAGAATTCTTCAAAACTTAGGCATTCCCAATGCAAGTAAGTACGCACAGTTGGGTAACTAGTGGCACGTTCGAAGCGTTTGGAGGCAATTTTTGTCATTTGCCCATTTTGCCGAGTAGGTTGAGATGAACTTTGGCCGCCTCGTGACCACGTCACACGCATGAGGGACGACTAGTGGGACGGACTAAAATCCGTCTCCGCCCTTGCTTTTAGTCTGTACCTTTTTTTTAAATTTGCTGTCCCCTGTCCGTCCGAGACAGCGGGGACGGATCGTTCCGCCCTCGGGACGGAGTGCCCAGCTCTGGTTATGCCACAAGAAATTTCTCATCCTCATCCGCCCCTGATGATCAACCCTATTGAAGCACATTTGAACAAAAACTATGTTTTGTTTTGTTTTGTTTTGAATGGGAGGTTTATTTAAGAACATTCTAATTACTATTAAGTAATTATTATTATTCTCGAACAGTTGATGACTTGAAAATTATGGTGAGGTCCATTTACGTAGACTATAAAAATCAGAGAAAAACATAATTTGCATAATAATTTGGACTGCAGTGTACTGAGTGTTGAGTGTCTTAAAGGGGAAGTCAACCCAAACATATTTTTTTCCAGAATATGTTCTATGCAGGCCAACTATTTCAAACAAGGCATTCTGATTAATATTGCGTTTGTGGAATATGAGAAATCCACCTCTTTTTAGTCACGTCAGAGGGTGGCCGTTTTGTCACTTGCTGTTGAGTAAAAGTGACATTACAATTGCTGAGGGCTTAGATAACGACCAATCACAGCACACCTGTTTTCTGAAGCTGAGCCATGAGTAGTCATTAGCTGAGCCATGAGTAGTTGTGATGTTATTTCCAATCGACAGTAATGACAAAATGGCCGCCCTCTGAGATGGCTAAAAACGGGTGGATTTTGCTGCTTAACTCAAATTCCACAAACGCAATATTCATCAGAATGCCGTGTTTCAACTAGTGCGCCGGCAGAGAACATATTGGTGAAAAAAAAATGTTTGGGTTGACTCCCCCTTTAAACTATTCTGCATGGGAGGTAAAATGTCTGTATGCAACACTCTTAACTTCTCTGAGTCAGTGAAATTTAGCGCGTCGTTGGCGGAATTGTGGCGCACACTGAAGCGGCCACATCAGCGCAACGCTCTGGTCATGCTGGATTAGGGTTGTCACTAACAATTTTTTTTGGAATCAATTATTTTAGAGATTATTCCAGTAATTCAGACAGCAATCCTAACCCTAAAAAAATTATGTTAAATCCTGGTTACCCATCGATGGCCTTTCCTATTTTATGTTAACAATTAAGTGAGCAGATTTTGCATTTGACAGCATTATGGTTTGGTTGAACATTTTGGTGTTCAAATATACAAAGTTTAATTGTCTTTTGTTTGATGAGTCGCTAAACCTTTATGAGTCGCTTGATAGACGAACAGCTTGAAGCAACAGACTTTCCCTCTTATATGGAGAACTGTGTGAGTGAGTCTTCTTTTTGTTTCCAGAAAGTGATGTTACATGATAGTCTTCCATTTTTGACAGTGAGAGTGACAACAGGTGATAAGGAATACTTCAAAAATTGTGTTTTATTAAGTTTCAATATGTTTAGAGCAAATGATTAATATAGGCTATGATTTTTTTAAACGTATTTCATCCTATGGTGTCTCTACTCTCTACAGTATATGGCAGATTTTCACCTGCCACTCAGGGGTTTGGAACATATCCTCAGCGATAAATGGAGACTCAATTTAATAGGAACAGAAAAAAGGAAAGCATTGTGACAAAAGGCGAGGCGTGACGACTCGAGTAAACTAGTGGTTTAACACGAGGAAGGTGTGGAGCTAAGAGAAGGGTTGTCAGAAAGATGGCAACAAAAAACAAAGAGTCACAAACAAGGAATCAAACGAAAATACCACAGGCACGAGACAGGATGGAGTACAGCAATTGGCGGACAAAGGAATGATGTGACGTCTTCCTGGTGTGGGTGCGGAGCAAATAACTGGGACTTTTTTACAGCTTTATTTTGCCACGCCAGTGCATCGGTTACCTCACTTTGGCTTTGCTGAACAGAAGCAAGAAGTGGCAAAGGGATGTCATTTTGGCAAAGCTCCCATTTTGAAAACATGGTGCCTTAATAAATTGTCTGGAATAGTCAGGACTGAAGTGGCCGCCAGCCAAACAAGACGGGATTTGTATTTATGCAGCAGCACATTGGGTGGTAAATACAATACAATACAATTTTATGTATATAGCGCATTTCATAACAGGTAGAGCTGTAACAAAGCAGTGTACAAACAGTAGACAGTAAATAAAGACAATAAAAGGCCGTAATACACAAGTATTAATAAATATAGACCTAAATAATATATGAGATATAAATAAGGGCGGCACGGTGGTTGACTCGTTAGCACGTCCGCCTCACTGATTTGCTGGTCCAATTTAAGATCACTGTCCATTTTAAAACCCAAGTTTAAGACTGTTGGCTTTAGATATGAAGCTAGGTGGCCCAGGTCAACAAGGTGGGATGTAGACGAGCCACTGGGACCGAACACCATAACGTCTGATTTCTTTTCATTGAAATTTAGGAAATTCAGCGACATCCAGTCTTTAATGTCCTCAAGGTAGGACAAAAGAGGTCTTATCGAGAGTGCGTCTTTTTTGCTCAGTGGAATATAGATTTGACAGTCGTCTGCATGGCAGTGGAAGGAAATGCTGTTTTCTAAGGATGGAACTCAGGGGTAGCAAATAGAATGAGAACGGCAACGGCCCCAATAGAACCCTGTGGAACACCATACGATAGAGGGGCAGAGCGGGACTTAGAGGAACCTAGGCTAAAAAGTCCTGCCAGCTAGATAGGATCTAACCCACTCTAATGCCCACTTGGTGTTGCAAACGAGTCAAAAGAATACTGTGGTCTACTGTATCGAATGCTGCAGTCAAAATCCAACAAAACGAGACATACGTAGTCTCCAGTGTCATTTGCCAGGAGGATGTCATTAAAAACACGTAGCAGGGCTGACTCTGTGCTGTGCATCTTCTTGAAGCGTGACTTGAAAACTTCCATAACATTATGTTCAGCCAAGAAAGATCTTAACTGTGAGTGCACCACTTTTTCCAGAATTTTGAACATAAAAGGCAGCTTGGAAATGGGTGTCAAATTGGATAGTACAGCTTGATCAAGGCCATTTTTTTCAGCAGGGGTTGCATTACAGCATGCTTAAAATGTAGGGGGGCCATACCAGAAGACAGGCTGCTGTTGACAATGGCCAAAACCGATTTACCAATTGCCGGGACAATCTCCTTAAAGAAGTGTGGAGGAATCGAGTCATTAGGGGAGCCCGATGTTTCATATGGCAAAACACATCCTCCAAAAATGTCAAAGTAACCGGATCAAAGGAATCGAACACTGCTGAACAAGGAACTTGGACAGAGGGGTTGTGGCGTTCGAAACAAGAGCCCTAGCTGTAGCAACCTTGTCAATGAAAAACTGCAAGAATCTATCACACATTTCAGGGGACGAGTCCGTGCAAGTCGGTTGACGGGGCTTCAGTACAGTCAATTGTTTTAAATAGAATAAGACATGACAAACGGTCTCTCTTGGACTCCTTCACCGTTCTCTGGTAACGGCGCCAGCAGTTCTTTAAGATTTGATATGAGACCTGCAGCCTTGTCTTTTTTCCACCTCCGTTCGACTCTGCGGCTTTCTTGTTTAGCTGTGCGAGTGCTCTCATTAAACCATGGCCCCGGTCTAATTTTTTGCCGCATATTTTTCAATAGAGCCACAGAGTCCAAAATGTTAAGGCAAGATGAATGGAACCAAGTACTGAGCTCCTCTGTGTTTGAAGAGGGAACACAAAGCTGATCAAAGGCATCAGAGAACTGACAAGCAGTGAGGTGGTTAAAAACCCGGCCCCTGCGCTCGCTAGCATTAGCTCTGACAGCACTGGAAAACATTACATCAAAGAGCACAGTCATATGATCAGAAAGCACATTGTCCAAAACTTTCAAATTTGAGACTGATAGACCAAAAGAAAGGACAAGGCGCGTGTGCCTCACCGTTCTGAAGTTCAGGGTTTGAGCTCGGCTTTGGCCTTTCTGCCTTTCTACCTTTCGAGGTGAAGTTTGTATGCTCTTCCTGTTTGTGTGGATTTTTTTCTGCATACTCCAGCTTCCTGCCACATTACATAATTCAAGACTCCAAATTGTCCATCGGTGTGAATGTGAGTGTGAATGGTTGTTTGTCTACCTGTGTGTGCCCAGTCCAGGGTCTAGTCAGCCTCTTGCCCAAAGTCAGATGAAATCATGACTAGTGAGTGGATGAATGGAGGGATGGACAATATCAAGGGCTTACGTCATAACAATGTGGGATTTGGACAATGTCTTTATCAGTTCAATTAAATGGACAAGGAGCTCACCTCCAACTTTATATCGTTGTTAAAGTCACGCTGTACAATGCTGTGTTTTTCATTGCATTTCATTTCTTAAAATCAGATTCAAAATTCAGATTTCAAATTCACAGTGTAGATCAGGGCAGCAGCAGCTGACAAATCTAACAATAAATGCTTTTAAGTCAACATCAATGGCATCTCACCTTTGTCCATGTGTGTCTGTAGGCTGTGAGGTGGAGATTCTGGGAGTCCGCCCAACCTTCTGCCAAGAGTACATCTACAATCCATCAATAGCAAACCTAACTGAGTCAATTGAACATTCTCTCAACCTACTCAGGTAAGAACATAGTGTCTGTAAAACCAAACAGTGTAGGACAGATGACGTGCATTCATAGGCCACTATTTCTTTCACACAATGTAGCATTGCTGAGAGTAGTACCTGATAGTTGTCTTTTGGCTCCTCACTCCCAGTGTACGCCATGACAACAAATTTAAATACATGGAAGTGTTCATTTTCAAATGCATTTTGTCTTGGAGAACAGTGGTTGTTTAGTGTTAACTACATACAGTTACTGTTTTGTGTTTTTTACTAGTTTTGTTGAAGAGTTTGCATTCATACACGCTAATGTGTGTGTGTCTGTGTGAATGTGCAGGTCCGGCGATGCAAACATGGCAGCGATATATTATGAGAAAATAGACGTAGAGGGACACCACTTTGGTCCAGACTCCCCGCAGATCAAAACAGCATTGCAACAACTGGACACGGCAATGCAGATGCTTAATGACAAAATTAAAGTTAGTAAGCTGTTGATATTGTTACAAATACAGGTTGACCTTTGTTTTGCTATAATTAATTAGTAGTCATTCGCATCTTCTGTCACTGTATTTTTTGCAGGAGAAGAACATGTTGAATCAGGTCAACGTTGTGCTATTTTCTGACCATGGCATGACGAAAATTGAATGGATGGACAAGGTGATCGAACTGGACAAGTATATTGAAATGTCAGATGTTGTCAAGATGATGGACAAAGGGCCAGTCGTCAGTTTGTGGGTCAAAGAAACAAGGTTCCAACAGGTGAGACCAGAATTTGATGCATGCGGATGTGTGCCATTGTTTGCTCCACGTGTGTTCTTTACAGGTGCATGCAGCTTTGTCTAAGGTCCCAAACATGCGTGCTTATGCCAAAGTGGAGATCCCTGAACGCTTTCATTATAAAGGAGGAAAGTTTGTTGCCCCTCTGACACTGGTGGCTGAGCCAGGCTGGTTCATTGCCCAGGTACGTTTTCATTTAGTCTTGGTGTACTCCATTTATTATACTCAAACTAAATTAACATATATCCGCTCACGGAGCTGGGCATTTTACTAAAAATATGCGGTCCGTTTATTGCCTTCCGCCTACAGACGAGGTACCCTTCCACCGTCCGTTTATCCGCCATTTTGTCCGGTCGGACCAAATAGTGATCGCCTATCCGTCGGCCCATCCATCATTTTAAACGCACTTCGACCAACTTCATCATAGTCGAAGAGATTTTGCACTGCTGCGGAGAGCTCGGACTGTATGGGAATTTTGAGGAGTTCACTGCAGCACATCAGTAGTACAAAACATTTCCCCGTCATTCATTGTTGTCAGGCAGAAGGAGTAAAGCCAAACACCAAGCAAAAAAGAAAGAAAATGATCGAAATGGCTTACCTCTTCGATGCAGACAGTGACCGGCAAGGATGCAGATTGTCATCTGTGGGACCAAATGGCTCCCAACTAAATATTTACTACATATGAAGTTGAAAGGCTTCACCTTGCTGGCGTTAAACTGGTCTTTTGGACATCCGCACAAGTTGAACCATCGTTCATATTTATCCACCTAAGTTTTTGGCTTCGGGAAACGAATCAAGAATACATCCTTCATATGTGGACGGTCGTAGTGTCTGGAGTCGTTTCTGGAAGTTCCGTAGCAGCAGTGTTTACTCGACATGTTTCTTTCTGAGGCCTTGTCTACACGTAGCCGGGGCTTTTTAACAACCGTATATCCCCCCTGCCTGCGTTGGAATAAACATAAAAAAACGCATCCACACGAAACCGCGGAAGTTTTCAAATGCATGCCAAGCCTCTGCGTGGCAGTAGTTAGCCAAATACTGTCCATTCAGAAGGAACTTCTGTCCTTTGACGTCACTTCTACAAAACCAAAAACACGGCGCCAAACTTGTTCTGGAGAACCGACAAGAGGTCAGAATTGCAATGACGTAAATCTCTGGGTGTAACCGTCCACAGCAAAACGCGGATCGGAGATATCCTGAGATATCCGCAAATCTCCACTGCGGCCGGAGTTTCGCGTTTTCACTGAAAAAACTCCAGGGACGTGTGGATGATAGGCGAACCGCAGGCTTATATCCGGCGTTTTCAAAAACCCTGGCTACGTGTAGACAGGGCCTGAGATAAACGGGCAGAAAACCAGCAGCACTAACAGGAGTCGTCTGCGAGCGCGCATCTTTACTTGTTGACCCTTGAACCTCTTCACAATGTGTCATCACGGGTATAAAAATAGCACTAGAGCGGCATGCTATTGGGACCCATTAGCTGATCAAAAAACATGCCTCATGTAAAATACACAAATCAAGCAGCAACATAGACGGGCGAAAATCCAGTTCCGCTTATGCTTAATTTGTTTTTTTTTGTTTTTTTTCAAGTTTCCCGTTTATTGTTTATCGCCTGCAAAATGGGCATCCGTCATAGGCGGACTGGTCTGGCACATAGGCAGAATGCCCAGCTCTGTTCCTTCAAATGTACAAGAGAAATTGTCAATTACACCATATTGTTTATGTTTTGTTCAGATATTGTATATATGTTTTATATTTGTATATATTTATTTACATTACATAGTTTATACTTGTGAATGTGTTCTGTTCCAGAACAAGGCTCATCTTCCATACTGGAAAAATGACTCCAATGGGCAGCCCTCGGCATGGCAAAATGGCTGGCATGGTTACGACAATGATTTTCGAGACATGGGCGGCTTTTTCTTGGCAGCAGGACCTGGTACTAACAATCAGTTGTATTTCAGCTGTTTAAGACCCGTTTTGCTTCAGATTTCTCAAGCAAAGTACAACCGACAAAAGTAGCGACTTAATTTCAGTGATCAGGAAAACACACTAAACACTAAATGTGCAGGTAATGTTTTAAGAAACGTCATTGCCTAATAAGTGTCAAAATATTATACTTTGAATTTCACTCTCTTCAAACTTTTCAAATGAATATAAGGATATAGTAAAGGTTGTTTAACACATTCCTTAAAAAAAATATGTAAAAAGAAAAAAACAATTCAATAAAAGCTTCACATTTGATAACACCAATTGACGGTTGGCTAACTAGCAGCTAGCGTTAGTTGGCTAACGTTAGCAGTCAATGACAATACTTGGGCTGTAGCATCTATTAAGCTTCACAGTATTCTTATCGTAGTGGATAGCGCTTCCAAACAGTCAAGCTGCGAGACTAGAGCCATAACGTGACCATTGTGGATCGAGCTGATTTTTTTCAAGGTTTTCTTGGATGGTGGGCAGGTACTCCAGAGACCCAACTATTTGTATACAAACAATCAGAAGTACATTTTGTTGAACAACACAACGGGGCCTCTCTGCTAACGCTGCTCCCACCACAATCTAATTCCAGATGCCTGTAAGCAGAAGGAGATGGATGGAGTTTAAGAGTGTAGCAAACACATTTTGAGAAAAATAAATGGATGCACACAGTTCAGTGTGTGATTGTGGAAAAACATAACCTTGGAATTCAATAATCTATTGTAAAAGTCAGGCGAGCAGCAATGTATAATGTGACATTTGTGATATACTTGATACAAAGTGAAATGGTTTCATGTAGTAAAATGTGAATTGTTAACTAGCTGTTCCAGATATCATAAAAATTACAGTATACATGCTGTACAGTCTTAACTTTACAGGGAGTCTTAAAAGTAACGTTTTAACATTCTTCGATGTGATACAAGTGTAAAAATGAGTTAACTGCATTGTCCTCTTCCTTTCATGTAGACTTCAAGCAGAATTTCCGCGCCGCTCCTATCCAAGCTGTGGACGTCTATAACGTGTTATGTCGGACGCTGGAAGTGGAACCTTTGCCAAATAATGGTTCCTGGTCTCGTGTTCAGAACCTCCTCAACAGTTCTGCTAGTTTTCACTTGCCCACAACCCAGTGGACCTACTGGATGGCTTTATTAGGAGCCCTGCTGGCACTGCGCCAATAAAAGACATCTAAGTTGAGTGTTTTTAATGTCTACAGGCAAAAGACATTCAGCAAGCTACAGACTATAAGAGCTGGTACAGTAATCATGACTCTTGAATCAGTGTTTTGGAATTTCTACTGGTATTAAGTTTAATTGAAGAAATTCCAAAAATTCTTAAATATAATGAGTGTGATTTAGAAGGACAAAAAGCTCAGATATGAAAGGTGCTAAAGTAAAATACAGATACAAATAACAATGGTACTTATGTATAAATGTGTTTAATGTTTTGTTTTCCAAGTGAATGACTTTTCAGAGTTTTTTTGGAACCCAGAATACTTTTTAACATAGCACATTTTACATAGGATGAATATGATTTAAAAAAAAAAAAGAGTAAACAAATAAATGCATAAGATGGATAAGAAGGTGGTACAATATTGTAAAATTAGCATTAAAAATTTGGATTTTGTGCAGACATTATAGCTATATTGTGACCACAATTTTAAAAATAAAATCTGTCACATCTGGGTCTCTGTAGGTGTTGATGGATATCTGTAGCTTTTTTTTTCATTTTTTCCATGTGTTTTCAATTAATACTAATAACAATAATGCATAAGATTAAAGGGGACACAATTGAGAATATGTTGATGTTAGAAGGTTGTCCACATTATTTTCTCTGCTTCACTTGCTTTTGTATCAATGCAAAGGAAATGTGTTCAGTCAGAAGGAGCACAATATTCTGATTGAATTACCCATACTTTTATTTGATTTATAAATAAAGAATGCAAAAACACTGCCTTGCGATTGGCTGGCAACCAGTTCAGGGTGTACCCCGCCGACTGCCCGTGGACAGCTGGGATAGGTTCCAGTACGCCCGCGACCGCTGTGAGGATAAGCAGTATATGGATGGATGAATGCAAAAACACATGCTCATTAGTGGTTGTGATGGTGACTTCTTCTTATCTAACTCATTAAATGCCAGCTATTCGCAGCGCAGCTATTTGCAGCGCAGCTAAGCGACCGAGTGCCAGCCATTTTTGAGGATTTTGACCCATCTTTGAAGGCCCAGAGAATATTGTGTTTTATGACTATATAGACATGAGACCTACCAAAAGAAAGATTAGACTCTCTTCTTTCATCAGAAAACAAAAGTTTATTTCTAGCATTTGTTCTTGAATAATTGGCAGGAGAACATATGCAGGTTTCACAGCAAATCCGGTTTCTGAAAAAAACAAAACAATGGAGATATCGAGAGTTTTGTGAAGACTTATTTCAAGTAAAACCTCAACTTTGACACCAATATTTTTTGCTTTTGACACTTTTAAACAGTACTTTTCTTGTAAAAAAAACCGATTCTAAAAAAAAGCAACTTTAATGTAAAAAAACAATGTATGTTCAAGTATCTTTTTACAATTTGAAAAAAATGTGTGACATTGTGCTTCATACAGCCACGTTCATGCGTGTGCGCGTTTGTCCGCGCGTGTGCACGTGTGACTGTGTTAACTTCAAGAAGCATATTTTTGGGGGTGGTTTGGGAGGTTGGAAGCCCACGAAAGGATACACACCATATTATTCAAAACCCAAATACACAGTGAGAGTTGTTTTTACACAAACCCATTGATAAAAGTCATTGCCAATAAACCCTTACCTCTGGTTTTGCCCAGTCAATCCAAAGGGTGTAATTCTTTGGATGAGGGTGCCGATTTTTCGATCGGTAGCATTGTTCCTCTGCCCGTCCCCCCCATAGGCGCTTCTTCCAACTTCCTGTTGCCTTTTCTAGGCTCAAAACAGTGCCGGCTTTCATCTGATAAACGACATTGGTGACACAGTTCAGAGCTCGTGGGTTCGATCCCGCCTCCCACATTCCAAAAACATGCATGGAAGGTTGATTGGACTCTCTAAATTGTCCCTAAGTGTGATTTTGAGTGCGGATGTTTGTCTCTGTGTGCCCTGCGATTGGCTGGCAACCAATTCAGGGTGTCCCCCGCCTACTGCCCGAAGACAGCTGGGATAGGCTCCAGCACGCCCCGCGACCCTTGTGAGGATAAGCGGTATCGATAATGGATGGATGTAAGGGTTCCCCAACATACCAGTACTTGCAAACATAATTGGTTTCTTTAAAGTTTATCATTTGTTTTAAGTACAGTATTACATTACAATTGCATGTGGCCTGACCAACCTCAGTAAATCAACCTTTGACTCATTGAAAAGAATATTCATGCCTGTTTAAGATTTCATTGTATATACAACACAACTACTGTATTAGTAAGAAAAAAAGGCTGTTTACAGACCTCTAGTGGTGATTTTTTTCACTACTGCACACACTACACTAGGCATGGGCAAACTACGGCCGGCTCGCCGAGCTTGTGCAACTAAAAAAAATGAAATCTAAAACCAGACATTTTGTGGATGGACGGATGGAGGACAAGAAGTCTTAAGCAAGGACAAAAGTGGGTTTTCGTCCGTCCCTCTATTTGTCTCTAACCGAGTCGAGTACCGACTGAACGTGTAGTTTTGGGTTCTTTTAAAAAACAAGACCACTATTGTCTTCTACGATACCACAAAGCCGCCTTCATTGATTGCCTGCACAACAATTTTGTGACATTGCACTGACGTTGTCTGCCCTCCAGTGGTTCAACACATGTAATACAATAGTGGGTCAACATATGTAATACCATGCCACCGGAGTCAGGATGCCATTTCACTGACTGACAGAAACACGCCCAGTTTTACGTGTGTAATCCGGCATAGCAATTTTGTTTTGTGAACTGTTAACATTTAGTACCTTATCCCTTGCATCAAAGTATGTCCTTGTGTGGGACATCTTTAGACCATAAAAATCTCTACCAGTGCCAATGTACATTTAAACAACCCGGAAGAGGAAGTTGTTTCCTCTTAAAATAACCTTGCATTATTTTGCAATGACTATTTTATTAAATTATTAAATGCAAAATGCTAGCAGGGCAACGTACTAGCAGACTGTTATGGCCTGCCAGAATCTGTATCCCCTAGTAACTTTGCCTAGGAAAAAGGGATCCTGCTCATATTTGCTACAGTTACTCATAATGATCCCAGTAATACAGAGAGTAAGTCACTTGATGGTTGTGGTTCACCTTTTGGTGATTGGAGGGGAGGGATACAGATTTTGTCGGTTAAGTACTTTGGCCCAACACCGGGGCCGACACTGAGAGGACTGTTTTCCCCCACCAAATGAGCCATGCTGGAAGGTGCGTGCCTTTGCCATAGTTACAATATATACTGTATACATTGAGTTTTAGAACAATACTTACCCATGACCACATTCATTGGTTCACATAATAAAATATAAATATAAAAATAATAAAAATAGCGAAAGCTTGTGGCCAAAATGTAGTGACCATTACATGTCAGGTACATTCAAATAATCAATTTGATCCCAGTTATTCTCTTTGTTCTCATTCTCCACTAATTTCCTCTTGATTTTTAAAATATATTTCTTTCAAGCTGGGATCGAAGTCATCGCGCAGCAGGCGGCAGGCCTTTGCGTTCTTGAAAAACAACTGTACAGTACAAGGAAAGAAAATAACTTAGTTTTGAGCATGGAGTCGGGGGAAAACGTGAGGAGAGGACTTGTATGAACAGGTGTGTAAAACGCTGCATCTTGCATATTCATTGACACAAACATACTACCCGGATGAGAGGTATCTTGCACATTTGAAAGGCGCAGCCCTCAGTTTGCCCACTCCTGCCCTAGACTGATACTCTCAACTCATCTCAACTTAATTAAAGAGCACTTTAAATGTCCACCACTGAAACCTTAACAACAAACCATAAAAATCTCCTCACTCATCCCAATATCATTGTTTTGTATGTGCAAATTTGCCCATCGTGAGAAGGCAGTGTCAAACTTAAGGCTCGGGGACCAGATCCGGCCCGCCACATTTTGTGGCCCGCCAAAGCAAATTAGGTGCATCAACTGTATCTTGCTAAATACCAAAATTATCTTCAGTTTTAAAAAATGGTTCGATACTGCGAACATTTCTTTGTTACCAACCCCTCTTTTAAAATAAATGTAACGATATTTGAACAGTTTTTACTGGTCTCCAATTTCAAATCAAGTTATTCATAGATTTGTTGTGTATATCGCTGGTGTCAGGCCAAAACCTCATAAATCACATTTTTTCAAAAATCTATACTATTGGTTAGTCCACACGCGCCTGTGTTACTTTTACATATTATTGACCGATCTAAAGTGTTGAAAATGGCTTGCTCCCTTTTATGATGCAATGGTAATGACTGAACAAACTTGTCATTTTTGTGATCTCCTGAAAAGTGACTATTTCGGAGGCACAAGGTTTAGGCCCGACACCAGCGATGTGCAATCTGAGACAATCATACATTTGAGTTCACACAGTGAACTTCACACTCATAATGGCCCTTCGAAGAAAACCTTAAAGCTGAAATCAACCCAAACACATTTTTTTTCCAAGAAAATGTTCTATGTAAGTCCACTAGTTGAAACACAACATTCTGATTAATATTGCGTTTGTGGGAATATGAGTTAAGTAGCAAAATCCACCCCTTTTTAGCCATCTCAGAGGGTAGCCATTTTGTCACTTGTGTCGACTGAAAATGACATCATAACTGCTGATGTGTATGTGTGTGTGTCAACAGCATGCCGTGGACGACCAATCACGGCTCAGCTTCAGAAAACAGGTCAACCGTGATTGGTCGTTACCTGAGCCCTGAGCAGTTTTGATGTCATTTTCAGTCGACACAAGTGACAAAATGGCCGCTGCCAGTGATGGCTAAAAACGGTTGGATTAACTCTTATTCCATAAACGCAATATTTATCAGAATGCCTTGTTTCATTTAGAGGGATTGCAAAGAACATATTCTTGAAAAAAATATGTTTGGGTTGACTTCCTCTTTAACTACGATATGGCCGCAACAAAAATCAGTTTGACACCTGCTGCATGCCACTAGCAACCGTGATGGCACCAAAATACACCAGCCGTTTGGGAAAATTCAAATATTTACCCGACTTTCCCGATGGCCACCCCGCCCCCTGGGTGTACTGCAGGGGTGATCAAATCTTGTTTTTTATTTCTACTTTACGTGCACTTTTCATGTTAATATGCAGTTCTCAATTGAAAAAGTTTGGACACCCCTGCGTACTGCATGATGTGTGGTGGGCTAGGCATCTAAAGCTTATGCTTCAGCCTACTTACTCCTTTTGGTCCCTCATTACCGTACGAAATATTAAATGCTTTGTCTGGAATACACCATGCAAAAATAAAATAAACTCAAACTGCACATCATGGCAAACAATATGAATTTTGTCGACCAGATCATTTTCTTGAAAAGGAACGGAGGGTAGAATTCACATTTGAATAAATAAATACATTTATGATCTAGGCCGGAAAAAGTATAATGCAGGAAAGTCACAGATATGTGTTGGTCATTTTTTTACATGGCAGAAGTGGAGAGGAAGAGGGCATTTCTTTACATTTGAACTGTGTGTTGAACTGCCATTGGCAGCCACAAGATGACGCCACTAAGTCAAAATTGTAAAACAATATTTGTTATCCTTTCGGCATATGGATAAAAACCTAATGCGAAAATAAAAAAATGATCATACTTTGATGAAATATACTGATGTACCAGTATAATTATATCATCACATTTTCTGTAGTTCACGACTAATTCCTAACTATTTTGAAAATGGCATGAACACAATCAGATCTTGGGTAAAATTCTGTTTTTTGTTGTTGTTGTTTTTTTTATTCAATTGCAGTATTTCTCAAAGCGTGTACTAGTCCCACTAGTGTTGAGGTCCAACACTTCTGGTCGTAGATCAGGTTACCAGGCTCTAATCTGGATGATTCTTGATCAGTTCATTTAATATTTTTTGTCGCATAATTTCTCTCAGAGGTTGATATGTGATGTCCGCGCTGTTAATTTGACGGCAGAAAAAACTAACTCTTAATGGGGGGGAGGTTATCAGCAAATGCGTAATTTGTGGTCCACTGACAACTCGTGACAACAGTATACGCATTCTGCTCGCAATTCAATGCTTCGTTGTCAAAAGTGGTCCCAGCTGTCGTACGGCTTTGCCATATTCTGGCGACGCCCCACGCGTGGCGGATAGCTGTGGGAGCTGTGTTTTGGTCACCACTTAGCAGCGACGTCCTGCGGGATGGACAGCGAGGATGAGAACGTGGATGAGGTCGTGGAAGGTAAGGCAATAGAGATCCCACCTTATTTCAATGAAACATTTTACACCGTTGCGATTATTGGTGACAAATGTCCCGCGAATCTCCGCCCGTCCGCTCGCTAGTGGGCCCCCACGGCAACACGACGCGCCAGGGCCTCGATTTCACAAGGAAGCCCAGCTGACAGGGCGTGAGAGGGGCCTGGCTTCTCCCAGGCTCCGCTGCAGCTTCACAAAAACGTGGAAGACACGCAAAGGACTGTGCTGTGCTGTGCTGTGAGTTGTGCAGGAACGCTATCGCTCAATGAATACATGATACCTTGTTTTATCGATCGGTTTTACATACAGGATACAGTACGTGGGGAATTTGATTGTTAAATGTTAGTTATGTTGTGAACGTAATGTCCACAAACGCACATTTCACAGAAACGGTAGATAAACAGCGTGGCTTCTAAAACACAAATCGCAGCATATGTTGCGGATATCTCATCAGAATGTCACGTGTTTGGCTCGAAACTTAGTAGAGCAGAGTTTCTCAACTGCTGTCAACCTGCAGGCACAGTCTGCGCCAGGGTTGCTTTTCTCTCGCGACAGCACTGGTGTCAAACTCATCGACTGTTTCTTGCTAAAATATCAAAATTGCTAATTGACTTCACTTTCAAAGAATATTGTTACCAATCACTCTTGGATAATAAATGTAATATATGAGTAAACAGTTTTTATTGGCCTCTGATTTCAAAATTAGTTATTAATCAAATTGTTATGTTTGTGTAATATGAGGCAATCATACATTCATTTGGGTTCACAGTCAAAACACCCCTCCGAAAGAAACCCTGACTACAATGTGGCCCGTCACAAAAAAAAATGTTTGACACCCCTGGGGGCAGTGCTTCACAGTTATTTTTATTTGAAGGTGGGGTTGGCTGTTAAAAAAAAATCGCTTTTCATTGCCTCACTTACTTGAAAGGTTCTCAAATTTTTTCACTAAAAGTATAATACACACCACAAACATGTTTGAATATAAAAGTCGTTTAAACTGAATTTGGCCAAAGAATGTTCAATAAAATAGTTAAGCCTAATGCAAGTTTCTGTATAGCAATGGGAAAAATGTTTTACATTAATGTAATCCATGTTCTTTGTACATAAATGTAAGGTTATATATCAATATTTTCCCCATATCTTTGCTAGAGACTGAACAGTTTCATAGTCTGAGGGCTTAGCAATGACCTGAAATTCATACCATGGTATTAATTGAATCTTTTGGTCTTAACAGTACTGGTGCGTGTAAAAATCATAATTGGAGTGTTTGTGATTGGGTTATTTAAATGTGAAAAGGTAAATATTTCCTGTTAAAATGGGTCAGAAAGTATCATATTCATTCTTTTCTCTGCTTCATTTCATTCAGACTTTGCATTTTCATGAAAACATGTCTGCTTTTTCATGTAATGAAATTATTTAACAAATAAAAACAATGTCCTTTGGCAAAGCTAAATTGAATACAAATAATAATTTTGACACCTATTTTGTAAAACTCAAAACTCAGTTCTCTGTCGTGCAAAATAGTGTAAGTAGTAGGGGTGTCATGGTACGCTAAATCACATTTCGGTTCGGTTTCTTGGAAACTTCGGTTCGGTATATTTTTGCTACAATAAAAATTATTTTAAAAAAAAATCTGTTTATTTTGAAAAGATGGCAAGTAAATGGTAATTTTTTTTAGATAAAATAGATAAAAGTGAACCATTCGGGTGATATTCTAAGAAATCTCAACAGAATAAAAAATACACCAACAATAAAGGCCTCTTAATTTTGTAAATTATTAAAGTGACACTTGATTGGGCTGAACATCAACACTTTTATAATAGGTCTGTATGAAAAAATTATGTCAGCACTAATATTCACCCCCCTAAAAGAATCTGTAGTGATTTACCGGCTTTTTTGTGATGACTAAAGCCACAAATTTGCCCGCCCACTTTTGGGGCGTGGTTTTCTTTGTCTCTACGTCATTGTCAAGCATTTTTATCAGTGATCCTTGTTTTGGTTCGTCACCTAGTGTCTGAAATTGATTAATTGCCACTAAAGTTCATCTGAACATTCCTACTCTTGTCCATTTCAAACTGTGAAAATATAAAAGCGGGCGGCACAATATAGTTTTTATTAACATCAAATGTGAGCTCCTATTAGGAAAAACCCACTATCACCTCCACAAAATCAAAAATATTGTGCCGATCTTTTTTTTTTTTTTTTTTTTTTTTTTTTTTTTTTTTAAATTACCGGTTAGAGTGGACAATACCAGGTATGTGCATATGAACTTTAGTGACAATTGATCGTAGTTTTAATTTAGCGATGCAAACGCTTTGTTGTTTTCCCATAGGCAGCGAAGCAGCTCCCGCTAGCTCGCCTAGCTTCCGCGGCTAGTCAAGGCAGAATTAGCTTTCAATTTCTAACAGTCAAGTTAGAAGAAAATCTTATTCTTACCGTCCATCGATGTGTGAGCTCGTGTCTCGGACGAGCAGCCCGCTCATGCACTCGCCGCCACTGGGACGAGCTGCCCGCTCATGCACTCGCCACCACCGGTCAGCCAGTAGCCGATGTTCTGCCAGAGATTCCGCTAGGCATTACCGGTGCGGCGTGTGATCGCTAATGAGTGGCCGATTCGAGAAAATGGATGGAGGTATACACTAGGCAGCCAAGATGCTCAGTGTCTACCTTCAGCCGTGTTTGCCACGGCTGGTAAACCAGCCAGCAGCATCGTGTTTGCTACAGAGGAGGTCTGTTGCGGCGTACGCTTTAATTTTGTCCAGCCAGAGATACAGCGGCATCGCCGTGAGAGAAGGGTCGGCCTGTGTGCGTCAATTTCGGATAAATACAAGCCCCGGAGGTCGCTTGTCGAAGTGTTAAAGTTGAACTATAAGAACACCGGACCACACGCAGAGTTGGAACTCTGAGAAAAAGTAAGTCAAGCTAACACTTTGAATGTAATCTCTAACCCTATGAGCAATTCAGCTGACGAAAAAGCTTCTCGGAACGCAATGTGTTTGAGTCTTGGTGATTTATGACATGAAACGACATATGTGACACGTGCACCTCAGCTGCATGTAGGCTGCTCATTTCTTGCTATTTTTGGTCACACGTGGAAAGGCTAATCATTTAGTGATTTTGTTCAGAGGTTGAAGTGGGCCTAAGTAGAGATATCTACATGTATTGGAGCCGATTGATCCCTTCTATTTTGACATTATTAGCAATGTTATTTACAACGACTTTGAATGACAAAATGTAATCGCTCTCCCTCGTGACACGAGGCTTGGAGGGAAGGGAGGGGGTGTGGCCAAATGGCTCATTTTTTTTGTGGGCAGTTCTGAACTCATTCGTTTAGTCCCGATTTCTCCAAAACAAATTGATAAAGTTAAAATGCAAAATGATATCATTTTCCTGATTAGAAAAAAAAATACATAAATTGAGCTTGTCTTTGAAAAATGAACCGTCCCGGCCGGATGATCACTTTAAGACACTGAACTCTTTAAACACTCAGCAGCAACAGCCGGTGACACATCTAACTATTCAAGTTAAAGACAAGTTGTCATTACAGAATAAATACACACTTTTTGTGATGAAAACAATACATACAATAACAATTACAATTATTGCTAACTATATTAAAACTCTTTTTATAATGAAAAAACTACAGTAACTTTAAAAAGTCTTGATGAAATTATATACACTTTTTAGGCATTGAAATCTTTGAATGTTCGACACCATATTGTAACGAATTGGGTTATCAGTGTTGTGGTCGGATTTGTGTTTTGCTGAGTTGTGATGTTTCCAAGGTTCATGAATGCATCATACTGCGAGCAAGAGGAGGATAGGAGAACGAAGAAAAGAGATAGCTGTTGTACATTGGAAAGTAACGATTGATGTACTGTGTTGGCGTCGGCTGCGGGGCGGCCATTTTGTCTTCTGTCTACTGAAAATGACATCACAACTGCTCACAACGACCAATCACGGCAGGACCAGTTTTCTGAATCCGAGCCGTGATTGGTCATTGTGAGCAGTTGTGATGTCATTTTCAGTCAACAGAAGTGACAAAATGGCCACCACCTGAAATGGCTAAAAACGGGAGTAACTGTTATTCCATAAACGGCATTTATCAGAATGCCCTGTTTCAACTAGTAGGCTTGCACAAAACATATTCTTGAAATGCCATTTATCCTTGCATTTATGATTTATCATGGCTTCTGGCGTACTGGCTTCTCTTTTGTGTCGCCACTCTCCTCTCCCGCATGCAACAGTCAATAGCGCCCATGCGTATAATAAAAACTCAGAAACGCTACGCAAGGCAGACCAAACCGAACATGCCATACCGAAATGTATTAATACATCCACGTGTACCGTTACACCCCTAGTAAGTAGCATTGGTGATATTATAAATATTTAATATATGTTTGACATGGAGCTCTTCATCAATTTTAGCCCACACTCTAACACCAGAACACGCTAACAGTTAGCGTAAAATTGCTAATGTAGCCATCGTCTTAGTTTTTGTCTAGATACCTACTGGTTGTAATGCTAAATTTCTGTTCATAGCTGCTGGCTTTCTGCCCTAACGCCGGTCCATCCAAACTTCTGTGAAAAGTCTACTGCACACCTAAGCGCTTATCTTGTCTTTCCCGACTCTGCATTTCACTTTAAAGGGACACTTGGATGAGCTTAACATTGGCACTTATATAATAGGTTTGCATGTAAAAATGACATCAGTACTAAAATGCTCCGCCCAAAATACTCTGTAGTGATTTAAGGGCTTTTTTTTGTTATTAGGCTTATGACAAATTTCCCCGCCCCTTTTTGGGGCGTGGCTTGTGTTATGTTTTCGGTCTCAGCTGTCTATGTCACGGGAGGGAGGCAAGCGTGGTAATATTGCTCGCTTTGTTAGTTCTGTTGTCTAAAACGGCGACCGATTGCGACCAAAATGCAAATGCACATTACTTCTCTTGTCCACTTCAACCTGTGAAAGTATAAAAGTGTTTTGCACAATAGTTTGAATTTATTGACATAAAACGTGATCTCATCATGACCACCTCCACAAAATCAAAAATACTGTGGCGATCGCTTCTCCACTTACACAGGCTGAAGCGGACAAGAGCATGAATGCGCACACGAGCCCCGACTGGTTATATTTGTAACATTTAGTGTCAACTCTCGGGAGGCGGACGGCAACTGGCAGTGGGCAAGCAATCAGGCAAGCATGGATCTTTACCACCTCCCCCTTCCCTCCCCTCCCCAGCTAACTGTAGGATAACAGTACAGCTAATAGCAACAACTAGCTTCAGGCCGTTAAAACAAAAGGCGTTAGCACAACAACATTAGCTCCTTACTGTCCGTGCAGCGTGTGGAGGTGAACATGAGCCTACGTCTTCATGTAGCGCGGTTGCCTCCCAAGCAGTCGCGTGCGTTGTCCGACACCCCTTGCAGCCGCCAGCTTCGGCGTGAGTGAAGCGGCGTGAGAGTGAGGTAAGACCTCATCGAACAAGCGTTTGGACGTTATAAGCAATGAAAGTACAATGATTTCCAATGGAGAGTTTGTAATCGGTTCCTCCCGTGACTCCGAACAAGGATAGAACGGTAGGGGGCGCGGCCATTCTCCTCATTAACAAGAGGCGTTATTCATGGACTCACTTATTTCCTAATTTCTCCCAAATTTATTGATAAAATAGAAAATGACAACGCTTTCCATTTTCCTGATCAAAAAATATATAAAATGAACTTGTTAGTGAAAACTGGCCATCCGTCACCACCGTCCCTTTAACGATTACCACGCTTGGCAATTTCTCGTTCGCCTCCTCGGTGAAAACGTTACTTTTTAGTGGGGTAGTTTATTTGTCACCAGGAAGGAGAGGATCCGCATCATGCAGTTTGTTGTTGCTGCTGGTGCACAGACTAACATATCGCTGTCCTGTGAAAAATACGTACCTCCAATTTAGTATATATATTTTTTTAATTTTCACGTAAATGGGATGTCTGTAACGTGGAAACCCCATTCACGTAAAAATTTAAAAAATGAAAGTGTTTTTCACAGGACAGAAACGATATGGTATTAAGTCCATGCTGCTGTTGCGCAAGCTAGTTTAGTGCCTAACATTGCCCAGCAGCCACAAAAGAAATGACTGCCTTCATGAAGCACGGGCAACACAGTGACGTAGACACAATGCTTTTTTTAACCAGTTTTTAACGCTGTATTTTTATTAATTTTTTTCAACAATATTTTTTTATTGATTTTGATTTGAACCCAGAACAAACTTCACTCAACTGAGTGGAATACAAATATACGACACAAAAATCTGAAATAAAAATAGAAGAAAATAATATGGGATTCCAAAATAATAAATAAGAATTAAAAATAATAATAAATAAATAAATGAAACGTCACCGCTTCAGTTATAAATCAACGTTGTTTGAGGTAATCCATAAGCGGTGTCCATATGTCTTCAAACTCTTGTGCTCTACCCTTAATCGCATAGGTCAATTTTTCCAGTGTAAGACACATTGCCATTTCTTTAAGATAGGATTCTATGGAGGACACCCCAATCTCCCTCCAGGACAACGCAACCATCCTCCTGGCCTGCAGGAGCCCAAAGTTAATCAAAGTCTTGGATTTGGCATGAGCAGAAAAGCCCTCCGGATATATACCTAAAACACAAAGTCTTGCTATACAGGGTATCTGGATCCTTGTGATTTTGCTTAAAATACAAACAACAGATTTCCAAAAAGACCTTAATTTGGGACATTCCCATACGCAATGAATTAAAGTACCCTTTGCTGTCAAACATTTTACACATGTATCTGGAATGTCAGGGGACCATTTATTGAGTTTCTCAGAAATTATGTAGGTCTTCATTAGCCATTTATGTTGTAGCAGTTTCATACAAGTATTTATAGTCTGATTGCACCCTCAGACAAGCTGCTGCGCACTCATCCTCCCCAATATCTTCTTTCATATCTAAACTCCATGCTCTCACTCTGTCATGACTAGATTCCTTGTCATGCGAGATGAGTGTTGTATACAGAAGTGGAATTTGCCGTGTCTCCTGTGTACCGTATGTTTGAGCACAACATCCTCAAGGCAGGATAGCGGCACATGCAAACCCTGGCCAAGATTTGACGAAATGAAGTGTTTTAATTAAAAACAATAATTTGCACATTTCTGACCATTTTCCTCATGTTAAACATATAAAACATATTTAAAATATGTATAAAACTAAAAGAAAAAAAAACATTTTGAGTCAGCTAAGCTTTATGAACAGGTTTTGATTTGAATAGTGACATTTTTTATCAAAATGTGCAGTTAACGTAAACATAAAAGGTAACATAATGTAAACATACCAATCAGGAGACTGTGCAAGAAAATAAAACATAGCGCTACGTAGTTGGGCGGCCCAATAATACCACTGTAAATTGGGCAGCTGTAATCCTCCCATATCATATGGCATATACATTAGCCTAAGTCTGAGTCTAGATTTTTTATTATTCCAAATGAACCTACTAAACACACTATTCATTTATCTGAAAAATGATTTAGACAGTGGTAGTGGGATTGACTGAAACAAATAGATACATTTTGGTAAGAATCTTGATCAGGTTTATCCTTCCTATCATTGATAGAGGCGTTGTTGTCCATTTATCAAGTAATTCACGTACCTCTTTCATCAACGGGTTGTAATTTGTCTCAATCACCGTATTAATTTGGGGGGTGATCATAATTCCAAGATAGGTAAAGCCCTCCTTCGCATTGAAAAACTGTGTACTTATCACCGGATTAATTCTTTCATCTTTGTTTAAAAAAAGTAAAGGTTTTGCAATATTAACTCTATACCCGGAAAACTCACCAAATTTTTCTATTAAATGTAACAATGCAGGAATACTATTAGCTAAATTTGATAAAAAAAAAGATCACATCATCCGCATATAATGATAACCTGTGTTCATAACCCCAAATTGTTATGCCTGATAATGTGGCTTCAGCTCTAACAGACGACTAAAGGTTCTATGGCCAAAATAAACAAAAGTGGGGAAAGAGGACAGCCCTGACGAGTCGAACGTTCCAATTTAATCGGGCTTGACAAATTGTTATACGTCTTAACACTTGCTGTAGGGGTTGTATACAATAATTGTATCCAATTCAAACATTTCCCCTTAAATCCATATCTTGGTAACAAATTAAACAAATAAGGCCATTCAATCCTATCAAATGCTTGTTTAGCATCTAAAGACAATAGCGCTGTATCGCTAACGTTATACTGGGAGTGAATTGCATTAAGGACTCTCCTAATATTATGAAATCCCTGACGACTACGTATGAACCCATTTTGATCACTGTGCACCAAGCAAGGAATATGGGGATCTAAGCTTTTGGCAAGAACTTTACACAATATTTTGGTGTCCACACCCATCAAACTGATTGGCCTGTAGAATGAGCAATCAGTTGCAGTCAGTTCGGCGCTGGTTAGTGTGATGGGTCTACAGTAGCATGTCACTGATTGGTCAGCATGGGGGATAAGAGTCCTTTAAAAAAAAAAAACCAAAAAAACGTAGCTTTGACTGTCTCGAAATCGCATTGTCTGAGATCGTGATTTAGGTCCCCAATCGGCCCTAATCGTTAATACTCTCTGGTTCACGTTACTCCATTTCGCTTTTGAATAAGTTGGGTCTCTTTTCTCTACCATTAGCTGTCATCTGCCTGATTTAAATAAATGTTACTGCTTTGTGAAAACAACAATAGGCAACAACACATTACATGTTGCTGGTCATTTTGGCGTGAAAGTGCACATTGCAAGTCAGTGGTGGAAAACTTGTGTATTATTACATTATGTTCATGTTTTATAATTATTCATTAAGTTCAATAATTGACTGTGTTCAGGTCCGCTGGATGAAGATGAACAACCTCATGGACAGTGCACAGTGACCTACTCATCCAGTGATCGCTTTGAAGGACACTTTACACACGGAGAGAAAAATGGGAAGGGCAAATTCTTTTTCTTCGATGGAAGGTACTGTACTTTCATTTGAAGTTATTTTTAACTGAGTTTCAGTTGGACATTTTTAAGGTCATTAATGGGTATTCACTCACAGCAGCTCTGAAGGATTACTCTATTTATTCAAAGGGGAAACGTGTCAGAGTGATGTAATGTTTAGGATTCAAAGGTTTTCTCTGTAACTTAACAGAGTCATCATGCCACGGGTGGGTAATAACACGCTACATTTACTCTGTTACACTTAAGTAACTTTTTCGATAAATTGTATTTACAAAGTAGTTTTAAAGAGGAAGTCAACCCAAATATATTTTTTTTCAAGAATGTTCTATGCAAGCCCACTAGTTGAAACAAGGCATTCTGATAAATATTGAGTTTGTGGAATAAGAGTCAATCCACCCGTTTTTAGCCATCTCTGGGGACGGCCATTTGATCATTTCTGTCGACTGAAAATGACATCACAACTGCTCAGGGCTCAGGTAACATCCAATCCCGGCTGACCTGTTTTCTGAAGCTGAGCCGTGATTGGTCGTTACCTGAGCCCTGAGTAGTTGTCGCGTCATCTTCAGTCTGAGCACAGCCACATACCATTTATAAGAGGGTGTGCAAACTTGTTCCACCAAATTTTTTTTCTGTTGTTTTCTCATTCCCTCTCCTCTCCAAAGGATTTTTAAAAATCAATTTGAGTTGTACATCTTATAGGTCACATTAATAGTGGAAAATGTTTTGAAATTATTTGTCTTGGTCTCATTTATTTCAACATCATAAAAATCTGGTATTTGAACAGGCATGTCTAGACGTTTTATATCCACTGTACCATTGTCTTGTTGAGCCTGCTGTGCTGTGTTACGTGTTAAGTGGAAACAAAATAGTTTAGCCCCAACCATTTCTTGGGGCTGAATTTGCCTTCAATTGTTATTTAATAAAGATTTTATGTATTGTTTGTTATTTCATGAAGATTATATTTATTTTTGTTTTGTATTAAGTGATACTGTTCTGCAATATCAGATTTTTGGTTATTTTTATTTGACCAGTCATTAGTTACTCAGTACTTGAGTCCCTAGCCATTTTAATGAAGTGAGTCAAATGGATTTAATTCATCATTCTGTTCAGGTGATTTAATCGAGTGACCTCTGCCATTTCTCTGCCTTATCTACTCAGCACCTTGGAGGGCTTCTACGTGGATGATGTTCTTCAGGGACAGGGGGTGTATTCATATGAAGATGGAGGTGTCATGCATGGCACGTATGTGGATGGCGAACTCAACGGGCCGGCTCAGGAGTTCGATAGAGAAGGTCGCCTTGTGTTCAAGGGCCAATACAAAGAGAACATCCGCTGTGGGGAATGCTGGGCGTACTACCCTGTGAGTCATCTCCGACCTACTGCGTAGAATTCACATAACATCCATACATCCGTTATCCAAACCACTTATCTTCACAAGGGGAGCGGGTGTGCTGGAGCCTGTCAGAGCTTTTTTCGTGCAATAGGGCGTGGTACACCCTGAACTGGTTGCCAGCCAATCGCAGTGCTTACATAGATAAACAACCATTCACACTCACACCACATCTAGGGACTATTTATCATGCCCAGTTAACCTACCATGCCTGTTTCTGGAATGTGGGAGGAAACCGGAGTACCTGGAGAAAACCCACGCAAACACATGCAGGGAGAACATGCAAACTCCACACAGGAAGGCCGCAGCCCAGATTCGAACCCTTGACCTCTGTCCTGTGAGGTGGATGTGCGAACCAGATGGCCACCGTGCTGTCATTCACATAAGAGTGTTTAAAAAATATATGTATATACAGTATATATGCATGTATGTATGTTAGGGATGTCACGATATCCAAATGTCACGATACGATAATATCACAATATGACCCCTCATGTAGGGGTGGGCGATATGGCAAAAATATCATATCACGATTTTTTAAAAATAAAATCACGATCATGATTTTATTATGATTCTGTTTTTACATCGTTTTTTTTTTTTTTTTTGAGTAATTTGGACATTTCTGACCATTTTCCTCATGTTAAACATCCATCCATCCATTATCGATACCGCTTATCCTCACAAGGGTCGCGGGGCGTGCTGGAGCCTATCCCAGCTGTCTTCGGGCAGTAGGCGGGGGACACCCGGAATTGGTTGCCAGCCAATCGCAGGGCACACAGAGACAAACATCCGCACTCACAATCACACCTAGGGGCAATTTAGAGTGTCCAATCAACTTACCATGCATGTTTTTGGAATGTGGGAGGAAACCGGAGTACCCGGAGAAAACCCACGCAGGCACGGGGAGAACATGCAAACTCCACACAGGGAGGCCCGGGCCGGGATCGAACCCACGACCTCTGAACTGTGAGGCGGACGTGCTAACCAGTCGCCCACCGTGCCGCCCCATGTTAAACATATAAAACATATTTAAAATGTGTATAAAACTCTAAAAGAAAAAAAAGGACATTTTGAGTCAGCTTTATGAACAGGTTTTAATTTGAATAGTGACAATTTTCATCAAAATGTGCAGTGAATGTAAACAACGTAAACATAAAAACACAGCTCGTAACGCGGGTCTAATACTTTGAAGAGTTTTTTAAAGCCCTCGTTTTCCACTGTTTTAATGGGAATCATGTCTTCAGCAAGGTAATAAGTGGTGACTTTCCGCTATAGCTTCCCTCTATACAAATAAACAGGGAGGTGGGGAGTGTCACGTACCGTGCACTGTGCGTGCTGTGATTGGTTGGTCCGGTATGCGTCAGTGGCTTTGCGCCGCCATAGAGCTAAACTGTTTAGAATGTGCCATGGATATGATCAAACAATCTTTCGGCTTTATGAGATCGTGAACACGTTAAACCGCTTAACTTATCTAATATCGTCATATCGCCCACTCTTACCCTCATGATACAATTATCACACTATTGTGGGGAGTTATATATCTATCTATCTATCTCTATCTCTCTCTCTATATCTCTCTCTATAGCTCTCTCTATATATCTCTATATCTCTCTCTATATCTCTATCTCTCTCTGTATCTCTATATCTCTCTATCTCTTTCTCTATATATCTCTCTCTATCTCTATCTCTCTCTATCACTTTCTCTATATCTCTTTCTCTATATCTCTCTATCTCTCTCTATATATCTCTTTCTCTATATCTCTCTATCTCTCTCTATATTTCTCTATCTCTATATATATCTCTATCTCTCTCTATATATCTCTCTATCTCAAAATGGTTCGCTTTTATTTTTTTCTAAAAAATGTACCCTTTACTTGTCATCTTTTTAAAAAAAAAAAACATTCTTAAAAAAAGATTTAGAGTAGAGGAGGCGTTACATCTGCTTCAAAATATTCACGATGAGGATGAATTGCTCGACTGACACATGCACGGCTGAGTCCCCCTGCCTGTCGTGTCGTACGTTGTTGGTATAGTGTAACCCCTAAAAGTTGTTCTTCCTTATCTTCGGAGGCCGTGGTATGGCGGGTTACAATATAGGTTGGACTTGATGTATTTCTTCTGGCGTCTTCCTTGCTAAAGACAACCGACACGGCAGGAAAGTGTTTTGTTTTGTCTTTATTCAAACATGAACAGCCTCGCTCTAATTCATCTCTCTCTCGTTTCTTCTTCGCTCAGGAAATGTGCTGTACCAAACCAAATAGGAATATATACTTAAGCACAATATACATAAATAAATATATACTCACAAAACAATATTGCAGGATGTGTTTTATAACAGCACGACACACACGCAGCGCGATCAGAGCCGCACGGGACAATCTCAGCGGTCCACCAACTGTTTCTCATTCATTTTTCTGACACAATTTACATTAAAATATGCCCACAACTGAATTTTAAATAAACAAAATACCTTTATTAGACACTCGAGCAGCGAGTAATAATCTTTTTAATCGAAGTCATTGCCCGAGCGCAATAAAAGTGACATCCGTATAATGACTGCTCTCGTAGTTCTAATCCTCGTAGCCCAATTTTAAGCACAGTCCAGAAAACCATGCGGCGCTTGAGCAACAAGTCGCTCTCAAGAAGCAATAAATATATCTGCCAGAACAACACTAATGTAAATGATTGAGTGTTTGCGTGTGCGGACGCGTGTGTGTGTGTGTGTGTGTGTGTGTGTGTATATATGTGTCCTCCATCAGTGCATTGTAAATGCTTAATTGCATTAGGTCTACCCCAAAGCAGTTGTTGACATGTATTAATTAGCCTTCATTCAATGTTCATCCAATATAAGTGAACGAATACTCTCTTGCAGTGCATACATCATCGTTGACCAACCGTCTTAGGACTACTTTATCTTTTTAGCGGACTGATTATTGCCATAGTCCATTCATATTTTACTTGCTTGATTTTACCTTGAGTGCGATGCCGGTGTCGGATAAGGCTAACTACTGCTAGCATGTCAAAGCCAAGAACTCCTCTACTTGTGCACCATGGCTCCATCCACAGGTTTTTAATAGGGTTATCATGCATAATATAATTTAATTGTAAGAGTCGTATTGAGTCGAGTGGTCATTTATTTGAGCAAAGTTACGACACTCGCTCGCTGGACGCGAGCGTAGCGCACTGCCGCCGGCCCCGCAAGTTTAGCGTACTGCCGCCGGGCCCGCGAGCGAGCATGCTCCGTTGAGTTAACAGCTTCTTCCTCGTTGGTTTAAAAGCTGCTTCTTCTTTGGTTTAAACGCTTTTTCTTCATGTTTATAGGCGGAAGCGCGCTGCCTCCATTGCGCACCACGCTGCGATCGGGTTTGTTTTTCTTTTTTTCTATCAAACGTTTTATCGAAGGCATTTTCTATTGGTATCGATCACGTGTCAATCGTGATACATATCGATATCGAATTATCGGCCCAGCCCTAATATATGTGTATGTAAATGTGTGTGTGTGTGTATATATATATATATATATATATATATATATATATATATATATATATATATATATATATATATATATATATATATATATATATACATACATACACATATATATACATATATATATATACATATATATATACATACATACATATACACATATACACATATATATATATACACATATATATACACACACACATATACATATACACACATATACACATGTTGTTGTGCACTGTGTTACATCTAGGATGGAGGCTGTGTGTGTGGGGAGGTGAACGAGGAGGGAGAGATGACCGGTGAATCGTTAGCGTATGTCTACCCTGATGGACGCACAGCTCTTTATGGAAGTTTTGTGGAGGGAGAACTCATCCAAGCTCGCCTTGCCACCCTGATCCTCACTGAAAATGGAAGACCGTATTTTCAGGTCACACCTAGTGGTAAGCAAGCAGCTGCCTCACTCAATACTATAATTTACAGGGGAACACATCGACACTTGGGACATTTAGTCAGTCAAAATGTTTTCACAAATAGAAAATGATAGTACACTACAGTGGAACCTTGGTTCACAAACTTAATGTGTTGCATTAAGATGAAAGGAAATAGAATAAACCCGTTCCAGCGGCAGAAAATACACACCTTTTGCGAGTGGCTGGTGCAAAGCCTGGTAAGGAGCGTACGGCAGGTGAGCACACCAAACCAGGAACCTTCCGCCCAGCAGCTGGACCTGTGCCAGACAACCTTCCCGCACCACAACTGGAACCGAGACACTTTCCAAGGGCTTCATAATAGCATAATCACGTACACTTTTCATGTTCTTGGGGGCCATACTAGGTGCTAATCCAGAGCAAAAAAACAAATGATATATATCTGTGTGTGAAATATGTCTCACATGGCATGAACGATGGTCTAGCTGCTATTTTTCAGTGTTTCTGTAAATGATCTTTCACCCGTTTTGTCCTGAAGTTCTCATACAAATATACGCAGATGACGCTGTGATATACATTCATGCTAAAACAATTCAGAAAGATGCAGCTGTGCTTCAGGGTGCAATGGACAAAATAGCAGCATGGATGGTGCAATCATGCTTGACATTAAATTTCAATAAAATGGTCAGTTTTGTTTTTTTCTAAGACATAGTCGACCTGAAATTATGACAAAAGCCAAAAAAAAACAAAAAGTAGACTTATTCAATTATTTAAGTGTTGTGCTGGACCCCATGTTGTGTTTCTAAAATGCATCAAAACTAATTAAAACGGTAACATTTGTGCTAAATAATTTATCGCACAACGCACCCTAGCTGTACATGCACGCAGTGATATTTTCACATTTTACTTACTGCATCACTACTTGCAACTAATGCAGTCACAGTAGCCTGTTCAAACAGTCCCTCAAAATATAAGACTCATTTCACCACTTATAACATAGTTAAGAAATTCAAATTGTTAACTTTTACAAATGTCATCCTCTTCTTGAAATCTCACTTTAGCATATTAAATCTTGCGTAATCTGGCACCACAGCCCCCCGTAAGTGTTGGTGAAATCATGCGATGAAACAGGAATCAGAACAACTCGAGCCTCCTCAGGACTGTTATGTGAACTTAAGATCCTCAGCATTTGGACAGAAATGCTTTTCAGTTAAACCTGCGGGGATGTGGAACTCATTAACTGTTTGAGAGTGTAACAGTCTGCAACAGTTTAAATTGAACCGTCAGACGTGTAATAACTTAAGATATCAATCACTGATGGTGATTAGGTAAATGTTGGTAAATATGTAAACACTTAAGTTGTTACTGTGATGTATTCTGACTGTTGTTGACAGGATCTTTTCGCTGGTACATCTGGAATGTTTTAGCGATGGTTTTCTATATGATTTTAATCTACCGGTATGTTTTTGTATATCGTCACTGTCCTGTGAAAAACACTTACCGGTGTGTCCATTTTTTTCAATTTTCTTATTTTTACGTGACTGGTGTTTCCGTGTTACAGACATCGCATTAGCATGAAAATGTTAAAAAATTCCATACCTGGAGAGAAGTGTTTTTCACAGGACAGCGACGATATGGACTTCGCTGTCACTGTATTCTGCCCAGGAAATACAGAAGAAAATTAGCTTGTAGCTATTTCTGGCCTGTGGAACACGTTGATTGTGCAATGTCTCTCTTAAATAAAGAATGACTGAAAGCACAATTGAGCATTCTGCATGGATGCTGTGATTGTTCCGGGATTTTGCTGGATATCGGCATTGGCCTTTTTAAAAAGTCTGACAGCCAATAGGAGATCAATTTAAAACTGTTAACTTCAGGGAACTATTTAAATAAATTTTCTGTTAACTTTATACAAGATGCTGCTGACCCTGGGAACTCGCTGCACCTTTTGTTTTGTATGAAATAAAATAAGATAAGACAAAGACAAAAATAAGTGAAAGTTGAACATTTTCAGTCAGTTTTGAAATTTTAGAAAACTATTTACTGTAGAAAACAGTGCTCTATTTTCCTGTTTAATTTTTTAAGACAAGTTGATGACCCTAGGAGCTCCCTGGTTCTTTTTTTTGTTGGATTTTTTTTAACTTAAGTGTGCAAGGTTTTAGAAAAAAATCTATATTTTGCAAATCTGAAAAGTTGTTCAATAAAAATATGCTTAAAGACATTTCAATTATTATTATTTTTATTTTGACGGCAATATTTTTCTTAATGAAAATGAGTATCAGCTCCAAATTTCGGTTATCGGTCTCCATGACTACTAATAATCGGAATCGGCCCTGGAAAAATAACATATCGGTGTAGCACAAATATTTGGCAATATTTTGTTGGTGAGAAAAAATACAATTTGTTCATGAAACGGGCATTTGTGAACTGATGTTCCACTATACATGGAAAAGTCATCACATTGAAATAGTCAACCAAGGATTGGCTAGATGCTGTAGTTCCCGCCAAGTTTTGATTATTCACACAACAGACAGAACAGCGGCAGGCCCTCCTGCCAAACATTTGTGATGTCAGGATTAATTGATTATTAATGGGCAAAGATTCACGCTCATCAAAGTCTTACTAGAAGCCTTGCCAAAGGAGTGGAAGCTATTTCAGATGGTCAATTCCATATTGTCTTCAACTTTCCCCTATTGTTGTTCCATTGTGTCATGTAACGTATACTTGTAGCGTATTGAAAACAATCTCAAATGTGATTCAACTTTTTCAAGGTGCTGTTTACACACACGACAAGTCCACCTCCACTTGTATTGCTACCCATGCTCTGCTGCCAGACCCTTACGAGAGCCAAAGGTACTGATGGTCAGCTTTACACAGTGCTCTCAAGCAGAGTTGCAGGACTTAACGATATACTGTATACGTGTTTTTGACCAGGGTGTTTGTGGCAGACTCCTTGATTAAAGGAGCTGGACAAGGTCTGTTTGCCAAGACAGATGCTGAGAGAGACACCATGGTGGCCTTCTACAATGGAATACGAATCACACACTCAGAGGTGGGGACCCTCCTAGCATGATCGTTTATCCTTTTCCTGCAGTGTGGCTTCTCATTGAACCTATCTTCCATAAATCCTCAGGTGGACAACAGAGACTGGGCGTTGAACGGCAACACCATCTCACTGGATGAGGACACTGTGATTGATGTACCTCAGCCATTTGATCAGATGGAGCATTATTGCGCCTCACTAGGTCACAAGGCAAACCACTCCTTTACACCAAACTGCAAATATGATTTGTAAGTACTAAACCACTTAGACTATTTGACAGTGTGATTGAGTTTGAAAGTGTTTCCCCCCCCCCTCCCCAGGTTTGTTCACCCCCGTTTTGGGTCGATAAAATGCATCCGAACAGTAAGGGCTGTGCAGAAGGATGAGGAGCTGACTGTTGCCTACGGTTACGATCATGGGGTGACTGGGAAGAATGGCCCAGAGGCCCCTGACTGGTATAAGCAGGAGCTGCATGCTTTCCAACATGGACAGGCAGTTCCCACAGCCTATTGAGGCTACAGATATTCTTTGTGGACAATACAACACCCTGCTGCTTGGGATTCACTTTTTCTTCCCTTTAGCCACAATACTGTGCCATCAAAACAGTGTAAAAGGTCACTATGCTGAATATGCTAGGCAAACTGCTGACTTTTGAGATTAAGGCAAGATCTATGCAAGATTATTCATATATATATGTATATATATATATATATATATATATATATATATATATATATATATATATATATACTTCTCATATTCGTTGATATTAAATTTAGGTGTTGTGACACCTTCCACCATTTAATTTTAGGTGTAATCATGGTGTGTATAGAATTTAACCCACAAGTGACAATTTATTCCCTTGGCTAACAGTAGACAATATAAATATATTTATTTTTGGAAACTGTTGATTGTGGAGTCAAATTCTTACAGCCACTTACGCACAACACATATTAGTGGATTATGGTCTTGTTTATTCAGTGAGCTGGTTGTATGGAACAAAATAATCTTTGCTGAAATCCAAATTAATCTGTTATCATATTTCACCAAACTACAGCACGATCAGTATACATCTCATGCATTCTAATATTCATTCAGGCAGTGGGCCGTGCATTTGGCACCTGGGCCTTCACTGGTTACTATCTAACTTAATCTACAGTACCTCTAATAGCACCACTATCACATCACAATTATGGAACCCATCAATATTTATCTAATAACATGAAAAAATGCTGAATGGTATTGCTGATTATTGAAAGTAGTCATGTGTACAGAACGCTACAGATTTATTTTGCCTGTCAAAGTTGCAATTTTTGCTCAGACCAAGCTATCAAACGAGAGAAAAAGAGATAAAAATGCCAATGCTCCGACTGGCCCGTTGAGGACTAATTTTAAATGTATTGGTAACAGAAACAATCCCATTGCGAATAGTTTGAGATACATTCTAAAGTTCTTGGGCAGATTACACTCACATGCATAGTGGTTGATATCTGATTGGACGAAATCAAAATTCTAACATCCACATGCTCTACTAGAAGCATTGCAGACGAGAAATGCAATGAAATTAAAATAGTAGTCTATTGGGAATAGAATTATACAATTCCATGGAAGAAATGTTAGAATCTAGGTTGTAAACGTGGGTCACGGCAGTGCGATAATCGGGAAAAGGAAAGCATAGAAGGCCTTGCCAACCTGGACTTTCAACATTGGTATACATACAGACTGTAGTTACATATTTTTCATGTGTGCTTACTGTTAATTTGTAATTTCAATATTTTTGTTATTTTTTTAGTTATACATTTTTCATGTGTGCTTACTGTTAATTTGTAATTTCAATATTTTTGTTATTTTTTAAAATAGTTATATATTTTTCATGTGTAAAAAAAATAGTTATACATTTTTCATGTGTGCTTACTGTTAATTTGTAATTTCAACATTTTCATTTTTTTAAATAGTTATACATCTTTCATGTGTGCTTACTGTTAATTTGTAATTTCAATATTTTTGTATTTTTTGTTTAAATAGTTATAAATTTTTCATGTGTGCTTAAGTTAATTTTACTATATTTGTAATTTTACGTTTTTTTGTTAGTTTTTTTAATTGGCATAATTAGTCAGATCCTAATGTGTGATAGGTGTTGTACATGAAATCCTGCAAGTCCAAAATCAGGATTTAATTCTATGTGAACATGGTGCTTCAATGCACCGGGGCAGGTTAATTATTAATCCTTCAAGAGTTCAGACTGAAAGCAACTTTACAACCTGCCCGCTGCCGCTCTGACACCACTTGTGTGAGGATAACAGAAGCAATCGAAACTACTGGACTGAAGTACTCATATTTTCGATGTTTAAAGACACTCGCCAAGGTCGAGTCGTGTTATTCTACTGACAGCTAGACGCTTGAATGCTAAGATAAGTTTTCGCTTGTGCCAGCCGTGGCGTCCTTTGGTCGACCATCAAGCGGGTTGACGGCTGGAGATGGACCGCTACAGGTATTTAATTTTTAACCAAAAGCGCGTACTGGTCCTCGGTGTGCTCCAAGTAGCGTGCGCTGCTCTCTGTGTGATCTGCGGCTTCATGGATGCCGTTTTCCGGAAGGATACGCCGCTAAGCACAACCAGGACACCATTGTGGGGCGGAATGGTGAGACCTTCACAAACTTCACACCTGCGCAGTGCAAAGTCATGTATCCAAGTAATGAAGACATCCGCAATGTTGATTCAGTTTTTACGATTACAAAAAAAAAAAAACGATTGGAAGTTAGTACGTCCACAGCAGTGGTTCAGAATATTTAAAGTTATTCCTACATTGCCATTAGTAATAATAACAACACAGCAAGTAATCAGTTGGTCACTCCTTTTCCAGACTTTAATGTACATGCCCTGCGATTGAAACAAGAGCAAGGTACACCCCGAACTAGTCGCGTGGGCCACAAACAGTTTAGTCTTCAATTAACCTTTTGGAATGTGGGAGTAACCCACATAGGCACGGTGTGAAGATGGAATCACCACACGGGAATGCCGCAGTCTGGATTTGGACTCACGACCTCTGTACTGTGAGGCGGATGTGCCACTGTGCCAACTCTGTATTGTGCATTTCATACACAAGTGGAGGTGTCAAAGGTGTTCATTTAATCATTTGTTAGCAACGTTCATGCGTCAGTGTCACCTGCTCTAATGTTTAATCATCAACAAATATCACATAATGTTTTTAATATTAAGAAACGAAAATTGGAAAAAAAAAAAAAAACAGCAGACAAAGTTTAATCCTTTTTTCCCTTCCTAGATTTTCTGAACAGGTTCATTTGATCCACAACATAACAGGAAGGTTAAAAAAAGGTTTTGACATTTGTTTCGTTTTAAAATAATATTAAAAATATTTCTAATTAGTATAATAATAAAATATACTTCATTTTCTTACTAAGGTTTGAACTTTGAGCATGTTTAAACAAAAGAGAAATGTTAATGGTGAGGTTTACAGCCTTAAAACACAGCATAGTAATTGAAAAAAAAAGTTTTCTACTTCGTGGATTTCATCACGGGTTATTTTTGGAATGTAACTGACGCGATAAACGAGGGGCCACTGTATATTTTTTTAAATAATGCATGACCACAGAACAAACTACTCAATGAGCAGTGTACATCAGTTATCAGGGCAGCATCGGGGCTTAGCACCGTGTCCAAGCCAGCAGAGCTCGCGGCAAATACTGATGGTAATAATAATAACAACAAATTATTATTATTATTATTATTATAAAATAATACCAATAAGTGAACCATTAACCTCTTTATTTATTGTATTTTATTCTCGTGTTGATAGAATGGATCTGTTATGTTAATATTTGTTTAAGGCAAAATTAAATAAATCAAATTAAGTTGTTGTGTTTTATCAAGGTTTCATTTATACCCAAGGCGTCCTATAGAAGATGTGCGCGACCGTAAAAACTCTTCCACATTTGTGACATATAAGTGTTTACAAACTGCAAAGCAAAACAATTACCGCATTTCTTTTTTTAGTTTATTTTAAGGACAATTTGTTTCATTCAGTTATATATATTTTTTTAGACAGTGACACGGCGCCATAATTGTACTGTTGTCACTTGGGGACACTTGGGAGAGATATAGCTGCATATCATCTGCGTAGCCATGACAGTCAACATTGGCATTCTGACGAATTCGACGCGAGGGTAGCATATACAGGTTGAACAAAAGGGGTCCAAGGACTGATCCTTAAGGGACCCCACATGCCCTGGCCATTCAATCAGATTTAAAATGTCTGATTTAAAACTGAACCATTTTAGGACATTTAGTCCTACCTAAGTATGCAACCTGTCCTATCCTTTTCTTTTGTCTTCTGTTTGTCATCCACTCCATGGTTTTTACGTTCTTTTCAGATCATGGCTTGTCCTGGTGTTTTGGCTCTGTTTGCATCTCAAAAGAAAAACCCAATACTGGTAAGTATTCCTATACACTGTTCTGTATGTAGATCACTTTCCAAAATGGTCAGTTAAATGTACATATATGGGAGATAATTTTTGAACAGTTAAGGTTAAAAAAGAAAGGTTTCCATCAAATCTATGGTAAATAACATATACACTATGGTTCATAATGATCACTATAATCAGGGGTGCATATAACTGGTGCGCATGAGCACTGCAAATTGACTTTAGCGCTCCAAACAAAGACATGATTGTCTTTCATGTTTGCATTATCTATATTAGTTAGTTGGCATGAAGAGTCACAATTTGAAATTACAATAAATCAGTCGTGTTTGGATTGATTGAATTTTGATTTCAAGGATGTATTGTAAGTGAAGTATAATCTTAAAATACATTGTCAAAGGTGGGACTCCAGGTATTTGTTCAAACATAGCAAAGTTTTGAATTAGTCCACTAAATGTTACCTGAGAAGTTGGGAGGGGCCTCTGATTTTGAATTTTGCCAAAGATAAGAGCCGCTTTCCCCCTTTGCTCTCTTTCTCTTCTCGCTAGAACCTGAACATCTACTTCCCTCTTGCTCTTGATCCTGCGCTCCTGCTGTGGCACTGTGCTTCAACCTGAACATGCACTTCTTCCCCATTTTTTTCTGCACTCTTGCCTCGCGACCAGCCATCGCAAAACGGACTTGTCAAAAACGTAAATTACGCCCTCTCTCCGTCTGCCAGGCCCGACAAAGTTGTGGGCAAGCGCTCCAAGACTATTCACCAGCGCGCCTCTGACAATTGTAGCATACTACAACCAAAGGGTTGCACTGCAATCCAGTGTGCTGTGGGATTTTTTGAACTTCTTCCTGACATCTCTTTTTCTTCAACCAACCTGGACGCTCACTGTGAGACTCGAATCAGGGCGAACTTCCGAAATTTGTCGTCTTTTGGGGCCAACTCTGACAAACTGTCAGTTCAACATTTGCAGAATTTACCAAATTGTGTAATTTTGCACTTTAAATTGGGTTGAAGTGGTTAGGTTAGCCTTCCCTTCCCACGCTTGTCCGGCAAGGAAATTTCACATCACCTCGATCGTTAATTTTTGGATTATTTTATTTCAGTTTTTATGCTGCGTGCCCTTTCCGATTCCATTATCTGAACCGCTGTGTCCTCACGAGGGTCGCGGGCGTGTTGGAGCCTATCCCAGCTGTCTATGGGCAGTAGGCGGGGTGCACCCTGAACTGGTTGCCAGCCAAGACCATCCCTATTAGGTTGTAATAATAATCAATTTCAATGAGAAGGGAGTTATGTTGCAAAAACATGAATGGCATCTCGTGCACATGATCATTTCCTTGACTGTACTTTTTCCAGGTAAGTGTGATGGTGGCAGCAGCGGGCCTCTCTTGCGTGGCTTCTTTGTTTGTATTGGGCTATTCTTGTCTAACGCTCACTTATGGAGAGGAAGATAAGGAGGTCTTCCACCATCATGACAGTCTCAAAGTGGTAATCGCATACACAAAATGATCCCTGTTCCCATCTGTTGTGAGTATCGCACTTGAGCGCAACAAGCGTGCTTGCTCTTTGTTGTCTCCACACAGACATTTGTACTCCATCGGATGGTGAAGGGCGCCAACGCCAGCACGCTGCTGAGCTGCATCCTCAGCCTGCTCCTGTCATCCGTCATCGCCTACATGGGTTGCTGTAGTCTGCCGCGGTGTGGCTGCTACGATGCCCGAACTGGACTGGTGGGAACAAATAAAGTCGGCATTAGTTTACATTTTTTATCAGATTAAAGATAGCTATAGCATGGTCAGTGCAAACTTATTTTGTAGATTGTAGTACACACCATTAGCTAGATGAGCAGAAGGTAACTCTTACCAAGAAAAGAGTGAGAATGATGAAAACATTTTTTGCATTCACAAAACTCTATAATGTTATTTTTAGGGCCTGACCGATAGGGATTTTTGTTCGGACGATGCCGACTCATGCCGCCGCCGGCAGAATAAAATTCCGATAACTGGAATTTAAATTGGTCGATTAATTAAAAAAACTATTTATAGGTAATGAAATAAGTTATTTTGGGGTCCCTTAATGCTTACAAAAATAAAGATGTGAATTACAGGCAGAACATTTGACTGTTTAACAATACTTTGTCCTAATGTATTTGTTGTAGCTTAACAACAGCGAGATGAATTGGATGATTTTTTTGGGGACAGGTGTGGCTTGGAGGGTGAATGTCATTTTTTGCCTTATGTTGTTATGTGTTAATGGAGCTTTAAAAAATCATCCTTGTATTGGGGTTACAAGTTGTGGGTTCAAATCGGACCCCAACCTTCCTGTGTAGAGCTTACATGTTCTCCTTGTGCCTATGTGGGTTTTCTTCGGATACTCTAGTTTCCTCCCACATTCCCAAAACATACATGCTAGGTTAATTGGGCTCTCTAAATTGTCTCTATAGGTATGACTGTGAGTGCAAATGTTTGTTTGTCTCTGGGTGTTCAGGGTGTACCCGGCCCACTGCCTGAGGGACAGGCTCCAGCACGCCCCCTAGTGAGGATAAGCCATTTGGTTAATGGAGTGGTCTTTATTTAGGCCGATTTAATCGGCTTCCCGATTAATCAGCCGTGCCCTAGTTATTTTCACAGCAGTGTTAGCATCATACAGTACTATTCTGTTCGTTTCTGTATTTTTGATAATCTTGCAAATGCATTTCAATTTCACAAAGCCCCCAAGTTGCTCATTCTGTTTCTTCAATGGACGCTGATTGCTCCAGTGATTTTTTTTTTTTTTTTTTTTTTTTTAAATAAGCAAAATGTTTTTTTTTGTGAAAACATAACTGTGTTCTTAACTGTCAGCTGCCTGACAACATAATCAGAGGCAAGGTGAACATACCGGTAAGAGCATTTGGTCAACACATTTATTTTTACTGACATGCGATATGTCTGATGAGGATCACAGATGAGCAGTGATGTACAACCATGAATTATTTTGACTTGCTGATGGAGAAGAATCCTAAAAGAAGGTGATTGGTTATCCTAAATTCTATGTAACTCCTGTCACCTGTCACTTAATGAAGACCACAACAAATGGTAGACGTTGTTTTCCATTGATTACAGTATAGTGTGGAACCTGTAAATGAGTGTTTCTCCAACATTTGTAGATTTTTTTTTTTTTTGGTTCCTCAACCCTTCCACACATACGCATTTTCCTTTGTACCCTTGGGAATTGAATGCTCTGTAATATATTCAAAACTAACTAAAGAATATAAAAACAATATATACAAACCAGATCGTAATCCTAAAGCCCAGCTGTGTTCACATCTTCCATGTTAGTCCCATTTGTTTTGTGTGTATTGCAGGAGACGCTGGTTCCACAGTGTGACCCAGGGGAAGCTGAGATGGTGTGCACCTGGCAAGGTAAAAGTTCTCAATCAATCTCCATATCCCTGAGATTTGCTCATTGAACCTTTTGCTGTCAGTCGTGAGAGTCTGCCGTTGCCTTTCTGCTTGTAGCTGGAGCTGACGACAGGCTCTTCAACTCTCCAGCTCGGATTGTAGACTCCGGCACCACAGAGCAGGAAGCTTCCTCCAGGTTGCCTCCATACAGCAGACTGACCTAAGTAAGACACATCTCTCTCATACTTTCATACCCGACGAGGCGACGTGATGCCGCTAAAAAGATTGTGCCAATTCATTTCATTTGTTTTTCTTGACAGAGCAGGTAGCAAGCACTGAGCACTCCAGTAGCATCCTTCTCTCACTGAAGATTACTGTACATAGTTGCTTATATAATATATAACAAAACGTCAACTATCAGATTTCTGAATGTAAGTGAATGAGAGTATTTCACTGCCTCTATGTTGTGATAATGTGTTTTAAATTTGTAAACCATTTAATGAATAAATTCTGCCATAAAAGTATTTTCATTTTGTTTAACTGCTATTTCTAGAGATGGCACTACATGATTAAAGGTTGTTTATTGCAAGCTTAACTCCTAATACATTCATCAACGGAAAAGTATTTATGATAGACAGAACAACTGATATGTCTTACATGGATGAAGCTCTTAAAAAAAAAAAATATATATATATATATATATATATATATATATGAATTAATGTGGTCTTTATATATATATAAAAAAGACAGTCAACAAAAAAGCAGAAATCACAAAGAACCTTTGCTGAGGTGCAGCTATAATGTTTCTTCCCACTTGCATTGCTCCAGAAAACACATTTCTGACCTGAGAGACGAATGCTTTGTTAAATGAACAGCTTTTTTTAGTCAAAGTTAATGTGCATCCGAACAGCAGACCTGCGGCCACACGGAGCAGTGGTGCTAAATAACTTTAACTTCTTAAACTCAGACACGGCAGTCTATTTATTCATGGCCTAAAACTAAGAATAGTTGCTTATGTGTGACAATATAAATAGAATGGATGCCCAAAAAGACAGCCAGATGCCAAGAAAAAAATAAATACTGAAGGTTTTCCATTGCTGCCCTTTGTTAACTGTTAGAATAATCTTTGCAGTATTCCTTGTTGAGTTACACTGTCACAATATATACATACTGAGGATGGGCCATCCAGACTACTGATGCCACAGTGGAAACACAAGCCAGACCTTGATTTACCTTTGCAAATTGTATCATTGGGATGTATATAAGCATCAAGTACCGGCACATATATAGAGGCGCAGTGATGAATCACCACCTCAATTGTCAAATTAATTGCTAATTATTTTTCATTATCAATTCATCGTTAAGATACCTCACCTCTTTATTTAAAATGCATGAAATTTCAGCTTCTCAACAGTATTTTTTTCTGATTTCTTTTGTCGTCCATGATAAGAGACTGATTATTTTTATGTTGAATCAAAATAAAACATTTTGTCTTACTTTGGAAAACAACTAACATGCTTGAGGATTATTATATTTGCTCATTTTCAGCAGTCATTTTGAAATAAGATGTTTTTGAATAAAGGGAAATTACAAATGTTTTTTCTTTCTATCAGCTTCATTGAATAATTGACCAAATAATCAAGAGATTAATCGATTTTTAAAATACTCATTAGTTGCAGCCCTATACGTGTATCAGATGGATACCAGCTGAAACGCTCCGCTGCTGTTCGCAGGGGATAGGGACCGGGCCGGCTCGCAAATAGAGAGAATCCACATATATGGCCATTGAAATGCATGGAGGTTGGGGTGGGGGTGGTTGTATGGATTAGATACGGAAAAAAAAAATGCTGATAAACATCCATTAAAACAACCCACTCTCCCAAAATACAAGAAAATATTGAAAACAAATTTGCGAATATGCTAAGTCGCAGGTGCCAAACCGCAAGTTTGCGGTGCTCTACTGTACCGGTCAAGTGTGTAAAAGGTGTTTTGGACAATGTCATTCTTGCACGTTCCCTTTGTATCTTTCAATCTCGGTGCAGGATAAACGCTTGAAAGTGAGTCATCACGTCACATGCTGCAGGTTACACAGTAATGTATTAATGTTTGCATTTGACAGCGTGTAGTGTTAGAGCAACTTTTTGCCATACTAGTGAGAAGTCAGTTCTGAAGAACTGAGGTATTTTATTGTGTCAAAGAAGAAACGAGAGTAAATGTAGTTGACACTTTGTCACGCTTAGATTTCACATTTCAACCACTGTCCCCACAACCTCAGGTGCATTTCAAATTCTGTATTAAAGCTACAGCGGTTCTTGTTAGCGGCCAAAGAGCACAAGTCACAGGCGAATTGATTTATGATCATGCTGTTCACCTCAATCTCATTTTCATTCCAACACTGTAATCCAAGTGATATCAGGCCAAAACTTGACACTCCTTCATGAATGTTAGCACAAGCATGTGCGACTGTCCATTTTGTTTTTTTTGTCTTTTTGTGGCTGTGAATCTGAATCAGCCTGTGCGTTCTCACGATCCATTGATCTGGTCTTGACTCTCCACCAATCAGCAGCTGCTGCAGGCCCAGCCGCGCGACCCATCATTGGCGTCCTCCCTGCTGCTGCTCAAGTTGATGCTAGCTCCTGATCCTGCAGGAGGCTGGCTCAACACCAGAGGCTTCTGAGACTTGAGCTTGTGAGCCACAGTCATGAAAATAGCTTCAACGTGGTCACTATTACCAGAACTCATGCCGCCCTGGCTGTTTGGGTTCTTAGCAGAGGTCTCAAACAAAGGCATGGAGTGAGAGTCAGCGAACTGCTGCGCCACGTCTGTTCCAACTTGGACGGAGTCTTGGAGGTCGCACTTGTTTCCAACCAGGATCCTGGGCACTTCTGTGCCCAAAGCGTGCTGCTTACACTCCTCAATCCAGGCGGGGAGGCTGCGGAAGCTGGCAGCGTTGGTCACGTCATAGACGAAGACCACAGCATGCACATTGCGGTAGTAGTGTTGCACCATGGACTTCCTGAAACGCTCCTGGCCTGCTGTGTCCCACAGCTGGATCTGAAGATAGAAGCGGTGGCGTTTGGAAGAAGTATCACCCCAACAATTCAAAGAAAAGGCAAACACAATTGCTGTGTTAATCAAATGCACACTCAATGAACTCACAATGATTATTTGAATCAGCAGGACGAGCAAGCGTCGAATGTAATTCAGAGGGGAAGTCAACCCCCAAAATTTCTTGACAATAATATGTTCTATACACCTGCTCTAGTCTAAACACGTCATTCTGGTTAATATTGCGTTTGTGGAATATGAGTTAAGCAGCAAAATCCACCCGTTTTAGCCATCGCAGCCGGCGGGCATTTTGACACTTCTGTCAACAGAAAATGACATCAAATGACCAATCATGGCTCACCCGTTTTCTGAACCTGAGCCAGTGATTGGTTGTTACCTGAGCCCGGAGCAACTGTGATGCCATTTTCAGTCGACAGCAAGTGACAAAATGCTGTCACTGAGATGGACAAAAACAGGTGGATTTTGCCACATAATTCGCATTACACATATCAATCAGAATGCCGTGTTTAGACTAGTGGGGCTGCATAGAACATATGGAAATAATATTTTGGGGTTGACTTCCCCTCTAAGTAAGTAATAATTGAACATCATACAAATACTTGTGTACTGTACATGAGTAGAATTTTCAGGTCACTGAAACATGTGAATTATTTTTTACCTTTTAGTCTCTACATTTGAGAACATATATTGTATCTTCTACTCTTACGTTGTTAAAATAAGCTTGTTAATTGTATTAACCTCAGCGGGTGACAATGTAAAAAATACAAAACTGAGAGGTGATGGCAACCATGGCTGTGATTTGATTACTGAGACAATGGGGGTTTTAAGGCAGAAAAAAAATGGAAAGCAGTGGCATGGAAGAATGTCAACCTGCAAGCATTAACAATAGTGGCAGCAAATCAGGAGAAGCAAGATATTCCCTATCAAGACCATTGTTTTAATAAAGTCAATGTTGACGACAATAATGATTTGTGGTAAATGGGTTGACTTGTGCTAAAACAATGATGAGCATCTGGTGTTAAAAATGTTGTCCACAAAAACTGTTTTGTTTTATCTTTCAGCACATTTCAGACTGTACTTTTAGACCAGATATAAGTACTTCTAATTAAGCGAGTGGTACTTGAGTCACCTCAGTCATTACAGTCGCCCGTGACAGACATTAACCATGACACCGCACACAAATTCCTGGGGCGCACCACAGATCATTTCCCTAAACGCATCTTACGTTTATGTATCTGAGCTAGTAATAGATCGCTCAAATGAATTCCTGCTCAATTCACATGAGCTACAGTGCCCACCTTGAGCTTCTCGCCATCAATCTCGACCAGCCTCTCCCTGAAGTCCACCCCGATCGTGGCCTCAGTCTTCTCGGGGAACTTTCCGGCGCAGAAGCGGTAGGTCAGGCACGTCTTGCCGACCCCCGAGTCACCGATAACGATAATTTTGAAGATACGAGTCCTCGGCGGAGGAAGCCCGGCGGAGCTCGTCAGAGAGCTGCAGAATTCACCCGACGAAACACTCTCTGCCATGGTCGCTGACAAGCTGCTGAACGAAGACCAACGAACGCCCCTTTTCCTTCACGGCTGCTAAGTGCAAGCCTCCGACGCCGCTGTTGACAAGCAAGCAATGAAGAGATTCCTGAACAGCTGCCACTGTCCCTCGAAATGTATGTTTATTTGATGCCCGACAGATCGATCATGTAAGACTTGTCGATTATTTCATTAGTTACTCTTATGCCCGTAAAAGTGTGCAGTGTTTCCTTATTTGCATTTGAGCCACAAAGCCACGTTTCCCTCTCTGCTCACTTCTCGCGAGAAGATCGTATGTTGCGTTCACTGAAGGCGGAAACGGAAGGACTCAGAGAACTACGTTCAAAAAACTGATACGGCCTGACTAAAAAGCTAATTTATTCCACTTCAATTTTCTTTTACCAGTGCAACACAATACAAACTGATCACGAACGAACGATTGTAACTCACTCCGGTATTTTATTTTTTTCGAACATTGGTGTTGTATTGGATTTACCATGAATGATCAGTGAGTCCATACAGAAAATTGTTTTGGTGGATATCGCATCGTTATTTTCAATCTGCATCCCTGATGTAATACACGTGAAACTGTCGACGGTACCGTTACATCATGACCTTCACATGCCCACAAACATAGGTGCCCGATACTAATCGCGATTATAAAAGCATACAAAATATAACAAATTGTGGTTTTACTTTAAAATTATTATATTGATTGAACATTTTAAATATATTTCTAGTGCAACATGCGATTTAAATTATTTTATTAAGGGTATAGCGTTTCCAAATGGTAATATACATTCAGGCATTACGTTTATATCCTATTTTTAGGGGTCTTCCAGCTTTGCATGGTGTAACATGTGTTGGATAATTCCAGAAGGTGCGTCGCAGTTCTATAGCCCTTCTACTGACTAGCTACCGGCAGTGCGACCACACATCAGTGCTAGCATTGATCTGGACCTGGCTCTCGACAAGACACAAGGCAGCGATTATTGAATATTTGTCAGTATTCTTTACTGTAAAACGGTTCACCTCGTTTTATTACAGTTAGTTAGCGGAGCTGTTAAAAATGTTGAGCGTTGCTAGAAGCGTTTCAAGGACTCTGCCGGCAAGAAACTGCGCACTAAATGTGTCATCCTTGTTAACAAAGGTGAGCTTCCCACACACGTAAACGACATTAAGACATCTTCCTCTACGTTAATTGCAACTTTTGTGAGGCCACTGCGAGGTTTACGATGTTAGCAGTTAGCTAGAAGCTAGCTTGTGCTCGTGATTTTTAAAACGCCATTTGTCGTTTGGTCGTCACGTGGAATGTTGTGTATTTTACACAATCGTTCGGAATTGCACTCATTTGACGTGGCGTTGTTGTTTTTGTTGTTGTTGTCGTTTTTTGTTAGTTTTTTTGTTTTTTGCTGCGAGTGAATTAATTTTAAATGTTAATGCCTTTACGGCGGTTGCGTAGTTTGTTAAAGTAACCTGTAATCTTTCCAATCGTCTTAAATGTTTGCGGTGTTTAGTAGTTGATTTAGCCTGTGTTCGATGCATCATCACAAGTGTGTGGCGGATGCGTGACTCGTTGACCTTCAAAGTGATGTCTCCCTCCTACCTGCAGCGGTATTACTCTAATGCGGTCGTTCTCAAACATTGTGGGTTCAGATACCTCAGAAGAGATTTCCCAATAACCCCTGGATGAGCTGATGCCAACCTCAGTAGCTGCTTACATATTAGTGACATGTTAAATAGAAAGGAACGTTAACTTCAAGTGCAATTGAAATAGTATTTATTCTTTGTCAGTTGTTGATGTGCACTACATCTACTAACAACATGGCTGCGAACAGAGAGCACAGTTTCCCACTTAACGATTTGATTACTGTACTTATCAACTATTCTGACTACTCCAGCAATTTGTTTTTTCTGGAAAATGATTAGGAAGTTTAATTCCGTCCAAGAAAATGATAACATGAGTGGAATCATATACTAATTTCACCTGAGTTATGTTCTTTCATGCTGCCAATACGGGTTGGCATGCAGGGATGTCAGATTTGTTTTATGTCTCAATCAAGTTAGTGCAATTAATTGACCCAAAGCCTTGGACTTGGGAACTACATTGTGATCTCCCTACAGGGTCATTGGAGCACCTTCCAATCTGATGCTCTCAGAGCCCTGTCAAGGAGAGACTATGCGTAAGTGTATTTCAATTTTTGATAAGTGCTCTGGATAGAACTGCTGAAAAAAATTCAAGATCGGCTGCATTGAGTTTCCTTTTTTGATAATTTGTTGTATTTGTTTATTTGTTTGCTTAAGAGGGCGGAAAACATATTTTCATTGCAAAAAAGTGCATTAGTAACAATAGTTCTTGTTTCTTCTGCAGGTCGGAAGCCATCAAGGGCGCAGTCATTGGCATTGACCTGGGAACCACCAACTCATGTGTTGCTGTCATGGAGGGTAAACAAGCAAAGGTGAGCTCGAATATGTCAGTTATGGTGTTATATGTATGTAATCCAGTTTGCGGAATGTACGTAAGAACCTTTCCCTTCAACATTGTAGTTAGTCAAAAAACAATGTAATAAAAATAAATCTATCTATCTATCTATCGATATATATAATTTTTAAGTGTATGTTTGGTCATGATTTGAATGAGATTTGGTAAATATTTAGAAATAATAGTTTGTCGTATTTCTGTACAAGTCATTATCAAACCTTTTGTAGCTATTACTCATTTTCATAAGCGTTTCATAACGTTACAGTTATACAGGTGTGATTTAGAAGATAGATTCAATCTGAATAGTTTTGCCTTTTAAGGGCAAAACATTGTGAGCGAGCATTAATCTGCCTTCCTGTTTTGATTCTGTAGTGACATGCACTGCAGGGAAAAAAGTTAATATTTTAATGGTGATACGGAAACATTATGATTAAACTGCTCTCGTGGGTTTCTTGTGGTTTTCTTCAACGTGTGAGGATTATCGTTGTAGAATAGAATTGCTCCAAATGAAAAGTGTCTTATGATTACTTGTGAATGGGAACTCTATGTATGAAATATATTTTGCTTGACTCTATAGCATCCAGACACATTTTGCCAAAACACATTTTCTGACTGCGTCCTCTGACGAGGTCAGTGCACAATGTGCATGAACCGACGTAATATGTCCTTTCTTCACAGGTGTTGGAGAACGCAGAGGGAGCCAGGACAACTCCTTCAGTCATTGCTTTCACCGCCGAAGGGGAGCGTCTGGTTGGCATGCCTGCTAAACGCCAGGCTGTCACCAACCCCCAGAATACGTTGTACGCCACAAAGAGACTGATTGGCCGCCGCTTTGATGACGCCGAAGTCCAGAAAGACCTGTGAGTATGGATATGCAAATGTGGGATGATTTATAGACGTTCCTAACGCAATTGTCTTTTCCATCAACAGGAAGAATGTGCCCTACAAGATTGTGCGTGCTTCTAATGGTGATGCTTGGGTGGAGGCTCATGGAAAAATGTACTCCCCCAGTCAGGCGGGTGCCTTCGTCCTGATGAAGATGAAGGAGACGGCAGGTAATGGCTGTTTTTCTCTGGGGTTTCGCCGACACAAGTCACCTTTTTAATGTGGTGCTGTTTTGGTGATTTTGTTTGTTGCAGAGAACTACCTCGGAACTAAAGTCAAGAATGCTGTGATCACAGTACCGGCTTACTTCAATGACTCTCAGAGACAGGTAAACACACGCACACATCGGTGAACCAAAAGTACGTCAGCTCATAGTTGTCCTCTGTGAAAGCTGTGAAATAACTCTTTGGATTATGAGATGCATTTACTTTTCCCACTGTCACTAATGGCTGTGCTAATGTGCATTCAGGCTACCAAGGATGCTGGTCAGATTGCTGGTTTGAACGTCCTGCGTGTGATCAATGAGCCCACAGCGGCTGCACTGGCTTACGGCTTGGACAAAACCCAGGACAAGATGTGAGTAGAAATGATTCTAATCTAAATGTTTCACTTGTGAAAATCTAACAAAAATGAAAGTTTTCATTTTGGCTAATTAGCTTATTTTTATTCAATAAGTGCCGAAACTGAAAGGAAACCAGTGGTGGTCGTGGTATCATCATTTAACCACCACATATGTGAAATTTGACTTAGTAAGTCATTGGTTGTACTTGTTAACTTGATTTACCGTATTTTCGCCACCAAAAGGTGCACTGTATTAAAAGGCGCAGTCTCAGTTACGGTTGCTATTTCTGTATTTGACACATACATAAGGCCGTATTATTGGGCGCAGGCATGATAAAACATACGATAGCTTAAAACACACGGTAGCATGCATGCACACTAAAACATATCGTCGCTGTTCTGTGAAAAACACTTATAATGCAATGTCTGTAACGCGGAAAAACCATTCATAAAAATAAGAAAATGAAAAAAAATGGAGATAAGTATTTTTCACATGACAGCGACGATATGCTAGCAAGTATTCTAACTTATGTTTTTCAAAAGGTTGCAGGAGCAAAACTGAGTTTGTTTTTTTGTTTTTATTGAAACATTTAACAATGTACTCACGTAATTGTCAATGATTGACTGTCATCCACAAGCCCATCAAAGTCCACATCTTCGGTATCCGAAACGAACAGCTGGGCAAGCTGTCCATTAAACATGCCAGGTTCGCTTTCGTCATTGTCCGAGTCAGTCTCGCTGCCGTGCGGCTCCTCAGAAACGATGCCGGCTTTAACGAAAGCTCGCACAACAGTGCAAGCGAACACTTTAGCTCAAGCATCCACAATCCATTCACAAATTGTGGCGTAACTTGCCCGGCACTGCCTTCCAGTCTTTGTGAAGCTGTGTTCGCCGTCCGTCATCCATCTCTCCCGCGCCGCTCGCAACTTAACTTTGAACACCACACACATTTACACCGATGTCCGGTGGTTAGAGTTCCTTTGTTAAGCCTCCGGGAATAATGGCAAGTTATATAGTGACTGCGATCAGCCAGGTCAGGGATCACGGCACACTTGCCCCATATGCACTCACCGATTTCCCAGTGGAAGTGATGTGTCCCCACTGCGATACGCCAACGCCCAAAACGGCAAAATATGAATTGGTGAAAACGGATCACCGCCAGCAGACTTTTTTTTTTCCCTGCAAACTTGTGTTCACTCGAGTCGGGCTGAACGGTTTGCGAAAATGTTTTGGGCAAACATCTCATGACCAAACCCAGAAAAGAGGTGATCTGCGACGGTCCTTACCTGAGCCATTTGGCACTGTGAAGTCATTTTCAGTCAACAGCAAATGGCTGCATAGGGCAAAATGGCTGCCGCCTGAGATGGACAAAAATGGGTGGATTTTTCTGCTTTATTCATTTTTCACAAATGCAATATTAATCAAAATACCCTGTTTGGATTAGTGGGGGCTTATAGAACACATTATCATGAAGGAAATGTTTGAGTTGACTTACTCTTTAAGCGTGAATGGGTGAATATGGCCCCTAATTTGTTTTGAAAGGGCAGATGCCTTCTTTTGCTTGAATTGAGTTTGCCAGTAAAACAAGCTTGTTCTTTTTACAGTATTGCCGTATATGATCTCGGTGGAGGTACATTCGATATCTCCATCTTGGAGATACAGAAGGGAGTTTTTGAGGTGAAGTCCACCAACGGAGACACCATCCTTGGAGGAGAAGACTTCGACCTGCCCCTACTCAAACACATTGTCAAAGAATTTAAGAGAGAGGTGAGTAATGGGAGACCGTCTTGACAGTGGTTTCATGGGTTAAAATGCCCGTGTTCATGTTATTGTGTTATTTTGCCACTTCAGTCCGGCGTGGATCTGACCAAAGATAGCATGGCCCTCCAGAGAGTCCGAGAGGCTGCCGAGAAGGCCAAGTGTGAGCTGTCCTCGTCACTGCAGGTATACGTGCGTCACTCGAGGAAATGACAGCCGGCTAGGCAGGGGTCTTAAAGTTTTTACTTTCACTTTTATTTGAATTTCCTATGATATTGTGTTCCGAGTCTTAAGTAAATGCCAAGAACCTTTGCATGTATTACGACTACAAACTTAACAAGGAACTATCTGCCGAATTCACATTATCCGATATTTTGGTTTAAAACGGGAATTTATTACTTTCACTTTATCAACTCTTTAGTTACACCGGGTTTGTCACCTAATCCCTGAAGTCAGTTTTGCTCTGATTCAGATCGCTATGTGATGAGAGAAGAGGATAGATTTAAAACAAGAGGTGTAAGTGAATGAAATGGACTGCAAAAGAGAGAAACAATTTTGAGCTGTTGGAACGGCAAGTTTGAGAGACACGGTTTGCTCTCACAACTTCTCAGTGGCGCATCGGGCGGGGATTTTACTGACGTCACGTAGAAAGAACAAAGTAAAAAGCAAGCTATTGTAGTGGGTGGCTAACTGGTTAACACATCCGCCTAACAGTTCTGAGGTCGAGGGTTGAAATCCGGGCACCAGGTAGGTTAACTGAGGACTAAATTGTACCTGTGAATCTTTTGTCGTCTACCTTTTGTCAGCCCTTGGCTGGTGACCAGTTCAGGGTGGACCCGCCTCTTGCCCAAAGGCAGCTGGGATAGGCTCCAGCACACATGTGACCCATGTGAGGAGAAGCGGTACAGAGAATGGATGGATTGATGCTTTGGAAATGATGAAATACTGTTTGCACGTGTCGAAGGAAAACTGCAGATTTTTTTTCATTGCCTGATATTCCCATTCTCTCAGAACAAGGTATTTGGTAAATTGCTCTTAATGTCCCGGTTTGGAATTCAATATGCGGTGAAAGTAAAAGCTATTACACTGTAGGGTTTTTGATATTTACGACCACAATGTAAATGGCAGTTGACTCATTTGGAAAGACAACCTTGTCCTGGATTAGCAAACTCACACCAAGATCTTCTGGGCTGGCAGAGCTTGTTCAGAGGCATCGATGCTTTCCAAACGCCGTCGCATCATTCAATCCCTCCATTGTCAAAAAAGTCATTTGGGTCATTTCCTAGCTGTGCTGCTCTCTAACCCGATTGTTTGCTCTGGCTTGTAGACGGACATCAATCTCCCTTACCTGACCATGGACGCATCCGGCCCCAAACATCTCAATATGAAGGTGACCCGTGCTCAGTTCGAAAGCCTCGTGGCCGACCTGATCCGTCGCACGGTGGCTCCCTGTCAGAAGGCCATGCAAGATGCCGAGGTGTCCAAGGGTGACATAGGCGAGGTGCTTCTGGTCGGAGGCATGTCGCGCATGCCCAAGGTACGCAACGGGCAATATGTTGTCGGCCCCGGCTGACTGCGATGCAGAACAGAGATGTAGTGATGCCTTGCTGGCTGCACTCACACGGTCTCCCTCTTTTAGGTCCAGCAGACTGTTCAGGACTTGTTTGGGCGCGCACCCAGCAAGTCTGTCAACCCCGATGAGGCCGTTGCCATTGGGGCAGCCATCCAGGGCGGCGTCCTGGCGGGAGATGTCACCGATGTGCTGCTCTTGGATGTGACGCCACTGTCGCTGGGAATTGAGACTCTGGGCGGGGTTTTCACCAAACTTATTAACAGGAACACGACCATTCCCACCAAGAAGGGCCAGGTACAGCCATGTCCAAGGACTACATGCACACGATATCGTCCTCTCACCAATGATGCTGCAATGCTGCATTTCTCGCTGCTGCCCCTGCTCAGGTTTTCTCCACGGCAGCAGATGGACAGACTCAAGTGGAGATCAAAGTGTGTCAGGGTGAGAGAGAGATGGCGGCAGACAACAAGGTGCTGGGTCAGTTTACCTTGGTGGGCCTCCCCCCTGCCCCCCGTGGTGTTCCCCAAATTGAGGTCACCTTTGACATTGACGCCAACGGCATCGTTCACGTGTCCGCCAAAGACAAAGGGACGGGCCGGGAACAGCAGAGTGAGTTGTAGTTTTATATTCCCCATTGCAAGTGTGGTCAGTTCAATCCAAAAGGTCGTGTGCACGACCACTGAAAGGCCACCGTTTGTGCGAATCATCAAATTGACCTTTGAAGAGCCTCAGGCTCAGGTTGTTGGACACTGGCTTTAGCAGTGAAACCTTAGCGCAAGATGAAATGGTCGGTGCATTGAAGTTGTCTTTCTATAGCTGCTGCTTCTATGACTACTTCTCCTACTCTGTTAGGTTTAAAAAGTGGATTTCCAGAGATAATCTTGTTCATTTGTCTGCAGTTGTCATCCAGTCATCAGGAGGTCTCAGCAAAGATGACATTGAGAACATGGTGAAGAACGCTGAGAAGTATGCAGAGGAGGACAGGAGGAGAAAGGTGAGGCCCTCATGCTGGAAGGAGTGAATACTCGAGCGGTTATCACAAACATCTTGCGGGGCACTTGCAGTACATTCAGTCAGTACGCTTTGTAGATTTTTTTTTTTCTGTGGTCAATTTCCACTGAATTTGAATGCATGATGTACAAATCAGCATGTACGTGAAACGTTTCCTTGATGGGTGCAGCAAGCCAGTCAGGCTAAACGGCAAAGAATTTATCATAATAATTTAAAACTACAAAAATGTTTAAGTAATAATTTTATTACGTCTGTACATTTTCACATGATCAGTCATTCAGAACATGGTTAATGCATGTAGCTTTAATCGCGGTAACTTGAGTCTTTTTTTTACTTTGATTTTAGACCGCTGGGTCCGACCTCTGTTTTAATTTTGTCTCCTTAGGAGCGTGTGGAGGCTGTAAACATGGCAGAGGGCATTGTTCATGATACGGAATCCAAGATGGAGGAATTCAAAGACCAGCTTCCTGCTGATGAGGTACATAACAATTTTAGCAAGTGTGACTTGCATAAATATTGTTTTCTTTTGTTTTTATAAACACAGCTCACAACTTCATATATAATCTGTGAATTATTCCCTATGTCATCAAAAAACTTGAATAAATAGAATGTAATTATTTTCCTGTTGATACGATTGGACGGGGTGGTAATTGGCGCTGTCATGCGCAAGCTCAAGTTTGGACCTTTAATGTGCACACATGGCAAAAATGGTGATTGTGCCTGACGGTTATCGGTAGCTGCCCCGCTGTCTACAAAAGATTATTGGGGCAAAAAGAAATGTTCCTTGTCTAAGTTGTAATTTGATTGGAAAAATGATTAGTTTTTGTTTTTTTTTAAAAATGTTTTTACCAATTCAAGTAACCAGGATCATTACAAAAAAATATGCAAGAGTATTACCCAATTAAGATTAGAACATTGTAAAAAGATTATACTGTTCACACCGTTGTTGTAAGTGTGCTACTTTTCACAGGCCCCATAATACAATGTTGTTTGGCTAAACAGAACAACCCAGAATAAGGGATACAGGCAAGGAAGATCCGGTTAAGGCAGTGTTGTGTTATGAAGTGGTGCCAAACATTGTGGGGGTGCTAAAATGTGTGCAGTGTAGTGAAGTATGTGCGGGGGCACCTTGCGTACGGCGCATCCCCCTGTTTGGGAATGAACTCGGTATCCAGCTTGAAAGCTTTTGTACCTCCTCCTCCTTGCAGTGCACCAAGCTGAAGGAGGAGATCACCAAGGTCCGAGATCTTCTTACCAACAAGGAATCGGAAACGGGAGAGAACATCAAGCAGGCGGCCAGCAACCTTCAGCAGGCGTCGCTCAAGCTCTTCGAAATGGCCTACAAGAAGGTGTGTGCAGTTGTGCAGTCAACTCTTGCCGCCAATCGCTGAAATGTGCCAATACTAGACACCCCCTCAGATGGAAGACCATTCTGTCTGATTTAGGGCTTCCGTTCTCCTGGGCCGTGTTAAACCTTCTTCTGGCTCCTGTGCTGTCTGACAAGGAGCATGACATCTTAGGGCAGGAGTGTCAGGATCCTTGTAGTTCATAGGCCACGTTCAGTCGAAGTTGATGTCTACTGGGCCGGACCAGATCAAGTGTTGCGTCATTATTTTAAATAATAAGTTTGGGATTTTTTCCTTTGTTTGAATGGAAAGAAATACAAGTAGGCCTAACATCAGGAACATCTTTATATTTAACTAATCCTTTTAGAGAACATTGAGACCAACCTCAGAGTTCTTTGGAAAAATGCACAAATTGTGTGTCAGCGTGACTATGCACATTAGCACAAGCCTCTAAGGTCACACGTATTTGGAATTTCAAATTGCACTATGAAATTGAATCAACTTATCAAGATTGAGGATTCATTTGAACTCCATTCTTGATATGCGCATAGCTGTCAAAACCTAAACTGACTGCCGAATTGCACAAACTGAAGTGGTGATAAGATTTCTTCGGGCTCCGGGATCCAACACACAGCTGTAGGGCAAGTGTAGGGGGGATATTATTGGATGCAAAGGTAGAAAGACATGAGGCAGATCCACAGTATGTTACTTGCACAAATTCTTGTGTATTATTTCACTTTCAAACTAATCCTGAGGGCCCGATCGACCCCCTCCCCATGAGCCTGCGTATTTGACAAACGATATTGCACATAGACATGTTGTTCAGTGAATAGTTCTAGTCATATTCTACACACAAAATGGTGATTCACTAATCGGGAAGGTTGAAAGTACCTGATAATCTGGTATAAAAGCTCATTTGCTTTGAAATCCATTTTAAACGTCATCAACTGGTTGTATTTGTCCAACGATTGACGCCATTTATATTTTAACCGATGGTGTCGTGTCGATGAGTGCACCAACTTGGATATGAGCAGCGCGAGTGACGCGGAAAAAGAAAGAGCAACAGTCCTTGGCGCACCTTCTGCTGTTTGTTGAAAAGGACACTTATACCAAATTGCGAAATAACACACTTGCATGAAGCAGATGTTCACACTCAACTAACAGCATGTTAAACGGCCAAGCCTACATGTAAACATCCTGTAAATGAATCGTTACAGCTAGATTGCTAAGAATGATTTTTGTGTGTGTGTGTGTGTGCGTACTTTGGCTCTTTCTCCTACAGATGGCGTCAGAGCGCGATAGCAGCAGCAGCAGCAGCAGCAGCAGCAGCAGCAGCAGCAGCAGCTCAGAGGGCGAGAAGAAAGAGGGCCAGCAGTAGGCTTTTGACTTTGCACTGCGTTTGTTGTCACTGAATTTGACAACAGGACTGTTGGGGAGGGAAGGAAATGGGACGGCCATTGTGAATGTGTGAATGTTGTCAAGATGGATGTGTGTGCGCGTGCTTGTTGATGTAGATGTATGCTGGCGTTCAACAGAAATTTGGGCAGGTGGGTCACAATTATGTTGTTGTCTTTTGTAATAAAAAAATATTCAGGCCTGGGACCGATTGACACAAGTGTGGTTTGTAACTGATGGGACAAAGATGAGCCTCATGTTGCAGTCCCTCCTTGATCCGTGGCGATGGATCCTACTGTTGTTGTCCAGCAGAGGGAAACATTTATCTGCATCTAAAGAGACCCCCATCCATATCCATCCAATTTCTGTAGTGCTTGTCCTCATTAGGTTTGCAGGTGAGCTTGCGCCTTGACTGGACTGGGGCAGAAGATGGGGTACACCCAGAACTGGGTGCCAGCCAATTGCAGGGCCTAGCAAGCTTTATTTAGTAGAGCACTTAAACAACAGCTGCAGCTGTTGCGAAGAATCTGCAATCAACACAATCTGCATGTTTAGAAGGTAGATTTGAGTTGGGATTTCACCTGAGAGGTATTGTGCGAGCAGCTTATGTAACAACTCAGAGGAGGGTCACCCTGAGATGAAGGGAAAGTCTGAATTACGCATTGCATCCAGATGGCTGATTACTGTATTTACATTATTTTGAGTCCTGTAATAATTGTTGCGGAAATTGAGTTGATTTTCCTAGTATGTGCTAAATGTATGTTTGTCATTTTTTTGTATTCATTTCATTTAATAATTGGTTGAATATTAATAAAATAAAATGTTTTATTTTAATGATTATTTCTAATTATGAATCATTTTTAAGATGGGTGAATTATATATAACATTTATAGTGAATAACATTTTATTTTTTTGGTTGCGTAAAAATAATTTGTTAGATTTATTTTCACTAAAATACTGTATTGCTAAAATAATTTTAACGTAAAATTACAATTGCTTTATTTTACCTAATTTAATTGACATACAATTTAATAATTCATATGAGTATTTTTTGTGAAAAACATGTGGTTGTTAATTTGTAATAGGGCTGGGTTTATAAAATCAAATGGATTTTCCTTTTCACGGCTCGATATCGATTCACAAAACCACATCTCGATCCTTTTAATACATCTTTTATCCATAGTGACTTCGCATCACACGAGTTATCGTCACGTGAGAGTAGTGTATCAAAACCAGGCGGAAGCGCCAACAAGCTTGAAAGCAGATGTCTAAAAGTTTGTGGGTTTTAAAAAAGAAACACCAAAACAGCAATGAAATTAAGCTTATTTTGAGACGGTCACAAGAATGTGAATCTCATGAGTTTACAATGTGTTTTTGACACTTTATTTACACATTGTATATTAAAATTTGATTTTTTTGTCTTGTTTTGATCCGCTCTATTCAATAAAACGTACATGATTAATGTACCCAATTGAACATTAGGTTCAATTCATATGTAAATTTTCACATTTTTACTAATGCACCAAGTTAGAGCAACATGCTTCTACTATTTGCAGCATTTTTTCTTCTGAGAACGTCTTCCAAATGAAAGTCATATTAGTACTGCATGAAATCCTTAATTGAATCGAAAATGAATCAAAGTAAATCGAATTGGGCCTTTATGAATTTATTTTGGAACACTGAATTGATACTCAGCCCTAGTAATTTGTATGTAGTTTTTATTATTAATAGTATGTAAATACAACTATATATAACAAATTATTGTTATTAGAAATTATTTTTTAACATCTACAAAAGACCTGGCACATACATTTAAAACATCTATTGTAGTCTTGAGCACAATGTTTGTTCACCCCCAGTTAATTATCTTGAAACAGATGTATTTTGACTTCAAAATGGGAAGTGAGTGGCTGCTTCTGCAGAAAATGTCTTTCTGATGGCTAATTACAAATCAAATGTTCATCCTTGGCGGCACGGTGGTCGACTGGTTAGCACGTCCGCCTCACAGTTCAGAGATCGTGGATTCGATCCCGGCTCCGGCCTCCCTGTGTGGAGTTTGCATGTTCTCCCCGTGCCTGCGTGGGTTTTCTCCGGGCACTTAGGTTTCCTCCCACATTCCAAAAACATGCATGGTAAGTTGATTGGATACTCTAAATTGGCCCTAGGTGCGATTGTGAGTGCGGATGTTTGTCTCTGTGTGCCCTGCGATTGGCTGGCAACCAATTTAGGGTGTCCCCCGCCTACTGCCCAAAGACAGCTGGGATAGGCTCCAGCACGCCCCGCGACCCTTGTGAGGAGAAGCGGTACAGATAATGGATGGATGGATGTTCATCCTTTCTAAAACGTACATTTTGGTCAACAAATCGACACATTCGGATATGAAGTTGTGTTCAAGATACATTGGACATTACATGAATAATCAATTGTTAAATGTCAGTTAGTACGAATAAAATCTAAGTGAGCTCCATTTGTGGCCAAGCGGACTTTTTCAGTTTCATTTCCAAACACTTCTCTGATGCCAGATTGGACCTAGATGAAAATGTTCAGTTATTCAGTCTAGTATATCCCTATATGCTGCAATTTCAAGTGCTGTCTAATGTTAGGGAAGTATCAAATAGTTATTCATTGAAACTTCCGCATTCGCTCGTGAATCAGTTAATTCTCTTTCCTTCACTTCTGCACCAGTGCTGCTTTTTTTTTAAAACGGAATATCCAGTCGACCACCACCTTTGGCATCCGCACATTCACATTTGCAGATTTTTTGGGGGGCAAACTTTTTTTTCTCCAAATATTAAAATAGTTTTTCATTTATATATTTCATACTATAATTTACATATCGCTATTAGCACCACCAATTACAAGGGGATGGTAAGTAACTTGTACCAATTTTCACAAAGAATTGACATCTGGGTTCCATTGATGATGTCTTCTTGTTGTGGCCGCGCAGCGCTCAATTTAAGCTTAGCATACTCAGACTCCATTGAACTAATCCAGATCAGCTGTTCTGGACCCGAAGGATCACATTTTCAGGGTTCAGGGAAAGTCAACTGCGAACTCCAGTTTAAATCAAGAGCATGTCATGGGCAGTTTTAAAGGGTGGCAAAAGCATGTTTAAAATGTACTCCCACTCCGGCTGCCCCTTCTTTAAAAAAGAAATGGTTGCGTCCTATGTGCCACCAACAAAGCAACGGACATCAGGTGACTGGTCTCCTCGTGCATTTGTTTACGCAGCCATGCGGCAGGATAGTAGCAGCGGCAAGAGAAGGATTTACAATGGAGAGCAGTGATAAAATTAGCATTTATGAATTCACGCCTCGCTTTAATGAAAAGGACATAATGAGATACATCTGTAAGCTGGACTTTAGAACAGTGCATTTTTCAAATTTGACTCATCTGACTTCACTGTCTTGTACATTTAAAAAAATGCTTGACAACTGAGAAGTGTGTTCTATATTTTCAAGTATTTCTGTTTGTATTTATAAATGCAGTACTTTCTTAGTGCAAGTGGGCATAGTGTGTGCAGTAGTCATTGGTTCCATTTAAAAACACACTCAACGTTTACAGCTAAAAATTAATGCCACAGTATCGCCTTGAATTTAAGTTGCACCATAATTTATACACGTCAGGAATGCTGGTACAAGCCGCAAAGTTTAATCAAAGTTGAATGTGCTACCATCTTAATTATTTTTATCCTCAATTTGTCCACGCCTTAAAGAAGACTGGGTAACCCCCTGGTAAAACTGTCTCGAGCCACCAGTGGAGCATGTTGAAAGTGCTTGCTGGAATACCTTCCAGATCTGCCAACCTTCTGGCTTTACATGGTGGTGGTGCCTGATGTCGCAATTTGGCTTGACTTGGTTCACACTTGATGGGTGGGCAGGTCCTCAGAGAACACAAACAATTTAAAAGTGGGTTTTCTATTTTATGTCCTTTTCAAAGCGACTGCAACACTGTCTTGACAGGGTTCATGTTGTCCTTTGCTCACCCGAGATAAGCATTATTAATTTGGAGGAGTTGTTGACTTAAATGTCACGTTAATCCGTTTGAGGGAAAAGCTTACGGAATTCAAAGTGAGGCTGTAGAATGGAAGAGAAGCACCATCATTTAAAATGTTAGCACAATTCCTCAGTAGATTTAATGGCGGGAGCTTACTAGTCATGACTTGTTATGTCCTATCAGCTCTTTTGTAGGTAAGTGCGGTGTTATACAAGGACAATAAGATATTTGCAGCATCATTTGTTCGACCTAAAAGTTGTCTGCAATGACCATTTGGAAGCAGTGAGGTATGAAATGAGCTCGGCCATCTGCTGGTGTGACGGAGCACCTTTTGCTACACTCAGGCACTCAGGACTCAGGAGGACAGCTCAGACAGAGGTCCCGACGATTGACAGGCATCAACTTAAGCTCACGTCTGGTCCACATCCTGCTGAACAAGGCTGCCAGGCCACAGGAGTCGGAGGCGCGTGAGTGGATGTGAGTGATGGGTGATGGACTGCTTCCTAAATAGTACTTGTCTCGCGCACACACTTCACACACATGCTCCTCGCCAGCATTAAGTTGTCGGGAAGGCGTTTGTTGACATTCCCAAGGTCAGACAGAATAAGGCCACGCCGGTAGCTGAATGTTGCTCTTCTGTATGAGCTTTAAAGGGCAAGTTAACCGCCCCAAAATCTTTACATTATCATGTCCTATGAAGCCCCACTTCACATTATTCTGATTCATTTTGTGTTTGTGCAATGTGAATTTAGCAGCAAAATACACCCACTTTTATCCATCTCAGGGAGCTTTTGCTACTTGCTGTCGAGTGAAAATGACATGATAGGCCCAATCCCGATGGCCACACGACACCCTCCGGTCCTCACTGAAGTGTACACGTAGTGGTCGGGAGCGAAGGAAAATTGCAGAATTGGGACAGTGCGTGCAACGTCATCGACTTACGCCACTGTGTTGAATCTACGTTATCAAACATGGCGGCATCGGTGGTTGTTTTGGCAATTTTACTGCTTAAAACGATACTAAAACTGCAGTAAAGTAGCAGTAAAGTAAAAACTCGGGCTTCCAGTCGATGGCACTATTTGCAGCCACAGCAGGATATGTGCAGAAGGTCGCTAAGTTCGGCAATCACATGAGGACAAAATACATAGATGACACCAAAAATATGTAGGTGACTTTAAAACATCAATGGAAATTACACATATAAAATGATAAAATATGGAATCATTTGATATTTACACAAAAAAAAGGAAACCTTTTTTCGGCACAGGCGCAGGAATTCCTCCGAACGCCGCTGGTTTCCCGATGTTTTGGTCAACTCCGCAATGAACCGTGGGTAATATGCTTCGGCAGAGGGCTCGTGGACGCGGGCTCAGCCGAAGTGTGGAGCAAGAGGTGGAAAAGAGGCGGGGCCACTGAGCACTTTGGAGAATTGGGACATCCTACACACTGGCAGCCTTGACGGGAACGCGCAATTAAGGGGCACAAGGTTGCAAGTGTGGCTATTGGAATTGGGCCACAGTTGCTCAGGTAACGACCAATAATAACTCAGCTTCAGAAAAGAGGTGATTGGTTGTTGGTTGATGAATAGTTTTATGCAGATACGCACTAAAATGGCTACCATGGAGTTGGAAAGGGTCCAACCAATTACAACGAATAAAAAGATGTGTGTGATTGGTTGGCCTTAGCATTGCATTTGAATGTACATGCAGTTTCAAGCAGGGAAAACCTATATTGTTGATTTTGAGATATGGATATCTTGAATGTTCATATCTAGATATAGCTACTATAACGCTAAATCGTTCAGCCGCACAGCAAATATGACCAGCTAGAGCAGGGGCAGTTTAAGGGGTCAACAGAGGGACATCAGCATGGGCATACAATTACACACGCGAGCTTTGAACCCAGTCAACTCCTCAGTAGGAAAGTAGCTATTAGCTGTACTAAAAGTCGCAGGATGTCGCTAAACGACGTCATCATCCAATTTGCTTGATTGTACTTTTGACTTTTCAGTTAAGACTGAGTCATGTTAAGCGAGAGCGCTAACGTTCGAGGTTTAGCTTGTGTCACAGAGAAATGCAAACACACAATGAACTGTCTGGACAAGGTGAGTATCTTTAAATGCAGTTATTTATTTAGACCCCCCCAAAAAAATCCCATTTATCCCGCCCTGACTGTAAATTAAGGCAGAGAAAAAGCAGCGGGTTCGCATTCACGATTCATTTGCAGTCTGGACACGGAGGGGTGAACATCTGCTCCGACTGCAGCTGGGAGGTGCTGCGAGAAGACCGTGAGTGCTCTGGGACGGACGGGGGAGAGGCCGAGGAAAGCACTCGCTACATGTCAAGAACAATAAGAACGATACATGCTTTTACATCAGAGTCTCCAATAACACCATAAAAAGTATAGGTTACATCAGGGGTCGGCAACCTTTTACACTCAATGAGCCATTTCAAACCGTTTTCCACGGAAAAGATAACACTGAGAGTCAAACACTTTTTGACATGTAAAATGAAGATGTGTACGCATGTCCGCCTCACAGTTCAGAGGTTGTGGGTTCGATCCTGGCTCCGGCCTCCCTGTGTGGAATTTGCATGTTCTCCTCATGCCTGCGTGGGTTTTCTCCTGGTACTCCGCTTTCCTCCCACATTCCAAAAAGATGCATGGTAGGTTAATTGATCACTCTAAATTGCCCCCAGGTGTGATTGTGAGTGCGGTTGTTTGTTTGTCTCTATGTGCCTTGTGATTGGCCAGTTCAGGGTGTACCCCGCTTAACCTCACAAGGGTTGCGTTGAGTGCTAGAGCCTATCCCAGCAGTCTTCGGGTAGCAGGTGGTGCACACCCCAAATTGGTTGCCAGCCAATCACAGAGCACACTTTTCTGTTGCTGGTCCTTCCCTCTGGAATGACCTCCCATTGATTGTTAGGCAAGCCCCTTCTCTGTCCATTTTCAAAACCCAGTTGAAGACACTTTTCTTTTCTCTGGCTTTTGATAAGACCTGAAATTTTTGTCTCTTTTCCGGTGTCAATTGTATATAGTTTTTTATGTTAATTTATTGGCTTTATTTATTTATATTTTATATTATTTATATCTATATTTATTAATACGTGTATCACAGCCGTTTATTTATTTTTTTATTTATTGTATTGTTTGTAAAGTGCTTTCTTACAGCTCTAGATGTTATGAAATGAGCTATATAAATAAATTGTATTGTATTGTATTTATACATATATATATATACACTTACACTTAAAACGTAAAATAGTGTTGTTATGAAATCATGCGGTCCATCCATGTTTCAGTAAATAAAATACATTTTATTTATTTAATGAACACATTTTGAATTAACAAAATAGTAACAAAATAAATAAATAAATAACAAGAAGAAAAAAATTTGACTTAAAATCAAAGTGCATAAAAAAACCTGAAACAAACAACAACAACAAAATTCAAACAAACATCCAAACAGTAGTAGTCATCAATTGAGAGGTGCAAAAGAAAGAGTAAGACAGTGGTCGATCCATTGGCAGTATTTTAGATATTAGATGTTCGAAAAAGAGTAGGAAGAAGTATAAACTCTGCAGGCAGCATCTCTCCAGCACCGTCATGCAACGGAGGCTTTTTTTTTTGCTGGGTGGGGGTGTACGGAACCGCTTTAAAAGGACGAGGACGGACAGGGTCAGAGAACGATCATTTTTATGAATAGGGATGGAGGGACGAGGCCGGAAGGGTACCCAGGTCGCGGACTGAGTACGGAGGACGGACCGGCAAAAAAAAGGGTCAAGTGCCCAGCTTCTAACTGAATGACTCACCCTGCCCCTCCCCTCACAACTACACGCGAAGTACAGCTGCAGCACAAACAAAGAAACAGGAATTGTGTTGGAACAGAATGCTACTTGTGGACTTTTTAGTGTTTTTTAGTGTTCATTTCCTCAGTCGCTCATAAGTGAGCCATGGAGAAGTCAATTAATTGTCATATTTTCAGAGGTTGAAGTGGGAATATGTAGTGATGCGCAGCTCAATTTTGGTGCTGATTGAGTACCATTATTGGACATTATGTACTGTACTTTGTACAATGATTTTGAATGGACACATTGTGTCCGGTTCCTCCACTGACTCGCACCAAGGCATGGGAAGAGAAAGGGGTGTTTTGAGAGTGGTGAAGTATTTACTAATTCCTCCAAAACAAATTGATAAAACTGAAAATGCAAGCTAGTATCATTTTCCTGATCAAAAAATATATTTTTGAATGAAAAAATGGGCAATCCCGTCGGATGATCCCTTCAAGAAACATCAGCAGGGTTTGCTAGTCTTTGCTAGCTGCTTGCTAGCAAAAAATGAGGTTTAATGTTTATATACATAGTTCATAATCCATTTAATTGACTGAAATTATATTTAATGTCAGGAAAATTTAAGAAACATGAACTCTTACCAGATGTAAACAAATCAAAGAGAAGAGCTAATGCTTCACTCGTGGATAGCCAAGCCCTCTTTCTCATGCTTTCTGTCATTCTGTTTGTCGCTTGACTTTGGCAGACAGTGTTTATAAGTGTTGTGATCGACCAAGGACATTAGAAGAAAGGTGGGATGATGTAGCAGTGGAAGGAGTGAAATGAATGACAAAAATGACTTTTGTGCTATGTGTCCGACGATATGCAGAATATGTTCCCCGTTTGGCACTGAAAGGAGAGTCCCTACTTGGTATACATACAAACACCTGCTGGATGATATTGCCACTCACATTGGCAGCATCATTATAACGTGTCCCAGGGATAATTGTGTGCTGACTGTACATATGAGTTTGTGGTGATTGACAGCTCCAGTCTGTTGCTCCACTCACCTCTCCTTTGACTTTGTGTACAAATAGTTTAACGGCAGACACATTCCCAAGGCATGCATTCAAAGAAGAGATTTTTTTTTTTTTACACATTTTATTTATAATTTCCAACTTTTCTAAAACAAAAAAAAAGAGAAAAACAAAAAACAAAAACAAAACAACAACAAGAAAAAAAAAACCTCTCTCCGCGAAACAACAATTAATTCTAGATATAGAAAATATAATGAAGAATAAACAGGGACTCGGTTTGGTTCAATAACATATCAAGCTGGTTCACGATGTTCAAAAAAGGTGTCCAAATTGATTGAAAGACATCTAACTTTCCTTGATTTGAATGCAAAATTTTCACTGGTGTGCAATGACAGAAGTTCATTAGTCCAGTGTTTTTCATTGGGGGGATCGACACATTTCCAGTTCTTGAGGATACATTTTTTTCGCAGCAGTTGCTGCAAGCAATACAAAATATTTTTTGTTTGAGTTCAGATTAAGTAGAATTACGTCTCCCACAACCATATCCTGTAATCGTTTTCCAAGGATTGTCCACATACCTGAGAAGTTACTGCAATTATATAAGACCAGTATAGCTTCAGACAAATGCAACTCCAAAACATGTGCACAAGGGTTCCAATACATATAGTACACCTTTGACATTGATCAGATATGTCATTCCTCATTTTATTCAGTCTATATGGTGTATGATATGTTCTGTGATCAATATTAAATAGGATCTGTCTATGCTTAGTAGAAGCTAGGTTTGTTTGCGCTGTACCCAATATTATGTTCCATTTCTCCTCTGTGTAGCTGCATCCGAGGTCAGCTTCCCATCTCATTCTGTTTGTATGCCCTCTACGATCTGGTAAGTTATTAAGAATAGTTTTATAAACAAAAGATATTAACCCCTTAGCTCCATTGTGTCTTGGCTCAAAAAGGCATTTTTTCGGGCAAAGATTCCTGAGGTTTGCGTGGAAATGTGTCTTTAGTGTGACTTCTGATCCAACTCCTAACTTGCAGATATTTGAAAAAGTTGTGTTTACCTAAATTATAAACTTCTGACAGATGACAAAAGCTTGAGAAGTCATTATTAGAATAGAGGTCTCCAATAACCTTTACACCTTTCCTCGCCCACCTTTGTAAAACATTATCCGCTATATATGCTGGAAGAGATTTTGACATGAAATAAATTTGGCTGCAATAGACTTCAATTGATGCCTTGTTCATTACGGTGTTATTTTATTCAACCGTCAATATGCTGTTTTGTTTTGCAGTCGAAAGTCTGCTAGGTCTTTATCACTTGAAGCGCATTTGTTTTGATGAACATTTAGGGGCTACGTGGCTATCTGAAAAAAAAAATGAATTCCTGAAATAAAGTAAAATAATGACTTCAAATTTACAAACCCATGATTGTGTGACATAATTAATGTGTGATACAAATGCATCATTCAAACTATTGTCCTGCTAGTTCTTTATTGACTTTTTGTAGATTGTACAGTGATACACCAACAAAGTTATAGTCAAGTACCAAAATTTCTGCCGCATTTTTTTTTTTACATTCTCCATTGTCTCTCATGTTTGCAAAATGTTGCATCAATCTCCTTTCATACCATCCAAGCTCATTCATCCCCTAGAGATGGGAAAAGGAGGAGGAGTGATCTATTTATGTTGCTGATGTGCGTCTTTGATCTGCCATGTTGGAAACTTTGATCTGTCATTTCGTTATGTCGACAAGAAACTTCCCATGTATTTTGAGCACAGTCGTTCTCTTATGTCCTGAACTTGTCTCGAAAGCCTTGAGGCAAACTCCAACCTGATTTCTGGTCAGGACTCTCATTGTCTGTATCAAAGCAAATGTTTTCACTTCGATGAGAATTTCTTGTCAATCAAACACGTTCAAACATACTTGTCCATATTTTTCTTCTTTTCTCTCTCTCTCTATCCCTCCTGTCTCTCACGCAGTCATTTGTTCCCGATTAACAATGATGAATAGCTCAATTATAATTACTTGCCTCACTTGGATGGACTACTCCATCCATTCATCCATCCATCCATCCATCCATCCATCCATCCATCCATCCATCCATCCATCCATCCCTTTTCCACGCCCTAAATATGGACCGGAAGACGATCTTGAGGTTGGTTTGCTTTATGTCCCGATTAGAACAATTGAGTGGGCCTGAGAGTCATAAAGGGCCGTGGGCAGTGTCATACAGGCAGAAGGTCGAAGCCCACGTACGTTTTTATGTTATCATTTTATTTGGGAAGACGGAGAGCAAACAATGATTTTTGATAGTATTCTCATGAGTGACCCTAAAACAAGTAAATTACCAGTACAAGAACTTTACAAATAATCCAAATTGAAATGCGCTTTCCTAGCCACAGTTGGGTGTGCTGGCCGTAAATTAAAAAAATACCCTATGTACTTAGTCTATTATTTTCAATCTTTCTCAAAATGATTTTGAAAAAACCTGTTCAAAGGACTGGAGTGCGGGACGCTCCAGTACATCAAGGGACTTTGTTGACTCAAACCGGGCCACAACACAACACATGAATGAAACACCTTTATGAAATGGCTGAAATTATACAGTAAATTGTACACACTGTATAATAAGAAACTGAATTCCGCAACGGCGGCACGGTGGTCGACTGGTTAGCACGTCCGCCTCACAGTTCAGAGGTCGTGGGTTCGATCCCGGCCCCGGCCTCCCTGTGTGGAGTTTGCATGTTCTCCCCGTGCCTGCGTGGGTTTTCTCCGGGCACTTCGGTTTCCTCCCACATTCCAAAAACATGCATGGTAAGTTGATTGGATACTCTAAATTGGCCCTAGGTGTGATTGTGAGTGCGGATGTTTGTCTCTGTGTGCCCTGCGATTGGCTGGCAACCAGTTCAGGGTGTCCCCCGCCTACTGCCCAAAGACAGCTGGGATAGGCTCCAGCACGCCCCGCGACCCTTGTGAGGAGAAGCGGTACAGATAATGGATGGATGGATGTTCATCCTTTCTAAAACGTAACTTTGAAACGTTTGACAGAGCTGAGCATTTTACAAAAAATTGAGCGTCCGTTATTCATCATCCGTCTGCAGCGTGGGTACTCTTCCGTCGTCCGTCATTCGCCTTTTTTTACTGGGAGGAAAAAAATAGTACCCGTCTATAAGCCGATCCGCCTCTAATTTTAAACGGCTGTACGGCTAGTCCGACTAAAATTTCACTAGCACCACCCCCATACTGAAATATGCTGAATGAGGGTGTATATATGTGTATAATCATCATATTTAAAAACTACGTACTTTGTTTCAGGTGCCAATCTGTTACCCGAATCTAATTGGTATGTGTTAATGGGTGAATGAAAGGCATTAACTTTGTGCACTTTGTAGGTCCTTGCGTTTTGAACTTGAGTGAAGTTGACGTGCATTAGTTTACGGGGGGCGCTGCCACATCAAATATGGCGAATACGCTTACGACCAGCGTGTCCAAATGTTCAAAGTCGAATTTTGTATTGGTCCCAAACCAGTGTTCGTATGGCTAGCTAAACTAAGGTTGGCTTACCTCTCTGTGGGTTTGTAATAATGACGAATGCAGTTAGACATTGTCGTTGTTGTGTCTTCGTTCTATGGGGTGCAAACCATGCGTTTTGCAATCCTATTTTTGTCAACGTCATGGACAAGATAATCCATTAGCTCAAATTAGTCATCCTCGGAGTTGCTCCGATGCTGTTGGCGTGTACGTGCCCACATCACACTAACAAGTGATTTTAACTAGGTTGCCAGGTTGGCGTGAATAAACAAAAAAAACCCTTTTATATATTTCTTGCCTTACTTCCTAAAAAGCCAAACTGTGTTCAAATGCAAATTTAAAACTAAGTCGAGTCACTTAGATACCAAGTCCCAAGTCAAGTCATGTTTTTGGCAAGCAAGTCGCAAATTCTAAAAATAGCAACTCGAGTCTGACTCAAGTCAACTCATATGACTCGAATCCCCTATCTCTGATGTGTATCCTGTTGAAGACCAGAAGGCATTACACCGATTTTAAAATCACTGCATTGGCTTCCCGTGTGTTTCAGGATCAATTTTACGGTTCTTTTATCGGTTTTAAAATGTCTGAGTGATCTTTAACCTTCTTATCTCTCTGAAATCCTTTTACCAAAAAATCGGAAAATTAGGCAATATTAGCAGTAAATAACAAGCTTGTTTCACTTTGAATAGAGAATAAATGACACACACTTATGATGTGCTGAAACAAATTATAGTCAATTCATTGTTAAAAATATCAAAATCTCTGCAACTAGCGCCAAGTGAAAAAACGGATGTCCTTTTCGGACTAAGCAGCCTGAAATTACCGTATTTTCCGGACTATACGTCACTCTGGAGTACAAGTCGCACCAGCCATAAAATGCATAATAGAGAAGAAAAAAACATATATAAGTCCCACTGGAGTATAAGTCACTAAAATATCTTTGGCACTAGAAAAAAAAATGTTGTCCAGTGTAATAAAGGATGCCAGCAAATTAAGGGACCGTATTACACACAGAGAAAAAAAAGCTTTTTAAGAGTGATTTTTGGGGGACATTCCATTAACATGAAAAAAAGAATTTAAAAAAATTGGACATACGTGTTTTTCACAGGACAGTGATTAAATTCTGTTTGATTAACATAATTTTTTTGTTTATCAAATAATTCCATTAATATTTCTTTGTAATGTCCATGACCTAAGTATCAATACTATTGGGACTATCAGGAATATTTTGAATAATGAAAAAACACTAGTTACCTGAAGTAGAGGGTGTGACCAAACTTCAGAATTCCAGCTTCTATTTCATGGTTTTACATGTAGATGTGTTAAACAACTCAGGAGAGGCATCTTTTGTTTGAAGCCACCCACTTTTCAAGTACAAAAGTACTGGAACAGGCATTGTTAAATTAACTTAAAGTAAATCATATTTAATATTTGGTGGCATAACTACATCAAGCCTGCAACCCAGTGACAGGTTTTCATGGGCCTTTACTGCAGCCTATTTCAGTTTGAGTTTGTGTCTGGGGGTTTGTCCTTTCAGTCTCCTCTTCAGGAGGTAAAATGCAGGTTCTGTTGGATTAATGTCCAGTTCACTTCCAAAGATGAATTCCATTGTTTTGTTGGCAGTGTGTCTTGGGTCATTATCGTGTTGCCATGTTGCATTTTTCTTTAAATTGACAGATCAAATCATTTTGTACACTTCAGAATTCATTCTGAAGTCATGTTCAAAATTTCTTGGCGACAAGAAAAACTCTTTGTGACCATTAAAACTGCTAACATCGTTAATTTAATAATATCCGTTCCAATACATTTGCTTACTTGATAACCAGGTGGCATCAAACAAAAGGTGCTCTGTCCTGAGTTGTTTAACACATCTTTATGTAAATGCCATGAAATAAAAGCGGTAATTGTGAATTTTGTCTCATTCATCTCTTGATCTGAAACCCAAATGTTTTCAGGTACAGTATACAGCAAAATCAAATGAATTGACCTTGTCATTCCAACTCCTTCGGAGGGGACCGTAGCCGCATTCCACAGTTGCTGGGCTTAGTTACGGGTGAGAGAATTGAGTCTAAAACAACAAACACCGGTCTAGACCATCCTAAATTTGAAAAATCTCACAACCAATTACTCTCTTCTTTGTCTTACCTCGTACTGCCACAGGCCTGAAAATCAATCCCAATGTGTCATCTTGAAGGATGTCTCAATCACAAGATTACATCTTGAGGAGAACACAAGGAGAGACGAAGGCTTCAGAGTGACAATGAGACACACAAGAGGGGTGACACATCCCACAGAAAACATTTGTAGGGCGACGCCAAACAAAATGTGGAAGAATGCTACTGACCTTAGTTATGCAGATAAAATAAAGGCTCAGCCCAATAAAACTGAAGAGATATGTGACAAAAATGGAAACAAACGCAAAATAATTATAATCTGCCTCCACAAACACAATGCATCATCTTCATCGCAGAGCCTTACTCATGCCCACTTCAACCTCTGAAAATATCAAAATGATCGCCCCATTATTTGGGATTTTCATAGACATTAAACGTGAGCTCCAATGAGGAAAAGGAAATAACACCTCCATAAAATCCAAAATATTGCGGTGATCTTTTTCACTGTATATTTCACAGGTTTCAGTGGGCATGAATAGGGATGTGCATATGAATTTTGGTGACAATTTGTCGCAGTTTTTGGATATTAAGCCACATGAAACTTTTTTAGACTCCCTCGGCAGCAAACTGGGCAGCAGTGAGCTCCCCTCCGGGACAACTGGCGCTTTACTCCCAAGTGCCCACACGGTCCCCATGACAACGGCAGGCCAAGAAGGAGTGTGAAGTGGGAATGGAGCTTTTTCACAGCCTACTAACTGTATACTGGGTAAACCCTCGGGCCCCCTTTTTCTTTTGTGCGTGTGTGTTTATTTCAGATATGTATAAAATAATGGCTGTTATTGTAAGTACACATAGAAAAGAAAAAAGACAATTCAAAGAAACACAAAAAAACAGCGGTCAACCCTGTTCCTATTTACTTTCACATAATTGTTTGCACTCTCATTCTCATCCGCATCTAATCGCTTTTCGACATACTGGAACTCGAACTACTTCCTGCTTCCGTGTGTCACAATAAGAGCTAGGCATTTTACTAAACTTTCCTTGTCCGTTTATCGCTGCAGCCGGGGTACCATTTTCCTCCGTCCTTCTATCCGCCTTTTTGTCCGGCCAAACAGTAATCACCTATAGGCCGATCCGCCTGGCATGACAGATGAAAAATCCAATTTGATTGAAATGATAAATGAAGTGCAATTTTTCTCAGTGTATCTACATCCTACGGTGACTGCGCAAAGAACTTTACACACACATACATTTCATATACTGTACACTTATTTGCCAATCTGACTGTTAGGTACAGCTGGAGCACGCTGGTGGCTGCTGGTGTTTTAACTGCTAAAACGGCCCAAAGTTTTTATTTAAAGTTTAAAATGGCTTAGATTCACCAGAATCCCGCTCCGCATTGTGGTTCAGGGTAGAATCCAGTGATGGGTCCTACACATCGACATGTCAGCGAATGCGTCCAGTTAATAAGAGCAAAGCCTCCATGTGGTCTCCCATATCGCTTGGAGGAAAAAAATCACGAGACAGATACAGCCGTTGTGCCGCTCAATCGCTACGACGCTACCTGTTCCTGAGGCACCTAACTTTGTAAGGAAGAGCACCTGACAGCAGGTTGCATCTCTGCCTAGTGAATCACGCATCTTTTGAAGCTCAATTCTTCCCTTCAAGTCAGTGTGATAGGGTTCTCGAAAGAAGGGGAGGATTCCACCGTGTGGGACAAATTTCTCATACGTATTGGCAAGTAAGATACTGTGGCGGACTTTAGGACCATGCCTCTCACCCAGCAGGTACATTATACAGTTCGGGGAGTGTTTGTATGAATGTTTTTGGCGCAATATTGGATTGTGGTCATTCTCTTGTTGGCAGTTGAGGAATAAAGACGTGTTTACAGTCAGTCGTGTGCACTCCTTTTAACTGCCACAATATTTGTTTTAGTTAGGTTCACTTTCTGTGTCTATGGAAGTCGCTTCAACCGGGGTGCACAAGTTGATGTGGTGAAGTGTTTGAATTTATAATGATGTGTTTCATTTATGGAAATATTAGGTTTTTTTTGTTTTGTTTTTTAACATTAATACTTCCATGCAAGGCACTCCAGCCACATCAATACCTTGTGAGAGTTTTTTTTTTCCAAGGCTAGAGAAATTGCTGAAAAAAAAGGAATCACTTTACTACCAAAACACTGGCGAAAACCTTTGTCAGTACAAAGAAAAATAATTTGAAGAACTCCCTAGATCCCAAGATCAATTCACGGTTACGACACTTTCACTCTGTTTTTAAAATTTTAACACGTTCACATTTTTTATTGACTGTATTTTTCAAAGATATTTTCAACATAGATTAAAATGGAAATAGGCTAGTGCAATTTACATGCTATAGAAACATAACTAAACTATATTGTATATATTGTCAGTCCGTCACTGACCGACCTACCATCAGTATTGATGGAATGCCAACTACTGGTGTTGAGTGCGACTAAATAGCTTTGTCACAAGCCGAACATCTTGACAGCCATCAGTGCTATCAGCTCTGTTGTGGTCAACGTGCTTTAAATAGTGATTTGATCAAGACAGAAAAACGAATGAAAGAAAGAAAGAACAGTCGGCCACAATAAACTTTACACATAAATGTTACAGACCCAAGCAATCTGCTTTGTCAAGAATATAACATAGCTTTTAGACTGATATGGCCTTGAAAGCGGCCTTTGTTTCATCTAACCATCATTTCTGACAATCTATCTCAGATTAATGGACCATTTGTTCAAACCAAAGTAGTTCAATCAGGCCAGATCGTTCTCATTAGAAAGTAGGGGTGTAATGATATTTTTTTGACCATTATTACGTAAATGTCGATAAGGCCTAACAATTTGACCCAACCGCAATATATCGCTTTGGCGCGATATAATTCAATATGATAAAGGCAGTTTTGATACGGTAACAATGTCTTTTCTGTAAATAAACCTATACTAATTAAAGGTAACCCCAAATAAACACAATAGAATGCTGTTTGTTTTGATTTTATTTTAAAACCAACTACGTTTTACTAGGGAAAATGTAAAAAAAACAACATTGATATCGTGGCAACTACACTCAACAAAAATATAAAGACAACGCTTTTTTTGTTCCCATTTTTTACGAGATGAAATCAAAGGTCGAAAACTTCTTCCATATACACAATATCCCCATTTCTCTCAAATGTTGTTCACAAACCAGTCTAAATCTGTGATAGTGAACACTTCTCCTTTGGCAAGATAATCCATCCCACCGCACAGGTGTGCCATGCCAAGATGCTGATTACACACCATGATTAATGCACAGGTGTGTCTCGGACTGCCCACAATAAAGGCCACTCGGAAAGGTGCAGCTGTTTTTCTTTTTTTGGGGGGGGTGTATTACACACCATGATTAATGCACAGGTGTGTCTTAGACTTCCCACAATAAAAGGCCACTCTGAAAGGGGCAGTTTTGTTTTTTTGACTTGTGTATCCATTTGTTGTGACTTTTTTGTTTTGGTGGTGTGCCGTGAGATTTTTCAAACTTAAAACACGTATGTGCCTTGGCTCTGTAAAGGTTGAGAATCACTGTTCTAGCATATACAAAGTAAAACAGAACAAGCTAATTCTCTTTTTATACACCATTTTACCTTATCTGAATAAGATATTTTTTATGCATTAAAACATTAATGCTAACAAACGGTTTTGATAAAGTGCTTCATACTGTATATCTGAACAATATTCAACATCCTCTCTGCGTTTGCAGAGGCTATACACGGGAACCGTGTTGTCAAGACCATCACCTTTCTTGCAAAAACACATTGCATCATCTTCCTCCTCACCGCCATGATGCATGTTGATCTATTATTATTATTATCTGTTATCGATATTGTGTATGACTTATAACTCCGGTGACGACCCGAGATCACCTGCATGAGCGAATAACTAATACAAGTTTATTAAAAATAACATTCGAACCTGAATGGAAAATAAAAGGGCATTGTGAATTTTGAGTGAAAAATTATTTGATTAATTATATGGATTCGATCAATCAATAATTTATAAAAATGCTGTTGTGTTGATGTGTGGCCAGCATCGATAGGCACTAGTCCAGTGCCTATCAATGTAGCAAGATCTCGGGGCAGACACATCGAATCATCAATTAAATACAGTATTTTCTGGACTATAAGCCACTACTTTTCCTAGTTTTTTAACCTATTCTGTGGATTTTTCTTTCGCTGCTAGGGGCGGTCTAACAGGAATTACAATACAATACAATACAATACAATACTATTGCCATTAACAGGATGTGACTGCGGGTGGAGGAGTTCAACAGGCGAGGGCGCTATGCACTAGGTTATGAATTAGGTGATATGCGGAAGTAGGTGAACGTTAACTGACAAACTAGAGTGGCAGCAGGCAGTGAAATAAAGATAATTCTTTATTTTCTATTCGTTCTGTTCCATTTTAATCAGCAAAGTTGCTGCCGTGTTAAAAGGCACTGTTAGGAAAGAATCTGTTGAGGTACATACATGTACATTAACAGTTCCAAATCGTTCTGTAAATGCACTAAATATCACATTTTTCAACATAGATAGGTGCGGCTTATATAGAGGTATGGCTTATGTTTTTTTCATGATTTTTTTTTTTTTTTTTTTATCAAATAGAGTTGGTGCAGCGTATATAAAGGTGCGGCTTATAGTCCGGAAAATACAGAAGCTGTATCGTTACGCCCCTATTAGAAAGTCTTCATTTGTTTACACAACCAGTTCATGGTGTACCCCGCCTACCACCCGAAGACAGCTGGGATAGGCTCCAGCACGACCCTCGTGAGGATCAGCGGTTCGGAAAATGGATGGGTGGTGTGCTTACATGCATGTGTGTGTTGTGTGTGCGGGTATGTTTAGCCCTCATACATTATACACGAACCTGTTTCTTTTATGGTGTAATCTCTCTGAGTCATTGTCTAAGATATTTTTCAAACCCAAACTGCAACCTCCAGTGGTGCCTTCGGATACGAGTTCATTCCGTGACCATGCTCGTAACTCTAAACACTCATATCTCAAGTCATCTTTGCATATTCATTTTCTACCTCAGAAGGGTACCACTAGTGGCAAAAAGTAGAAATATGATGGTGGAAAGGGGATGTGGAAAACACCCACATCTGTCTTTCTGTTCAGCACAATTAATTCAGGCAATCTATAGTTGGCTTGATCTTTAATGAATATGCATTTATTGTATGAGGTTTTACTCTGACTTAATTGATCCCGGAGAAATAAAACTAGAACAAATTGGAGACTTTAGAGTTTCCACTGCATTATACATGTCAAAATATGACTCATGACAGTGTTGTCAAACCAGTAGCCATGCTAATCTGTTTTGCCAGAGCATCCTGGAAAACATAATCTGACACCATTTGATTTAATTAGACAACAAGCACTTTGGTCGACTGGTTAGCACGTCCGCCTCATAGTTCAGAGGTCATGGGTTTGATCCCGGCCCCGGCCTCCCTGTGTGGAGTTTGCAGGTTCTCCTCGTGCCTGCGTGGGTTTTCTCCGGGTCCTCCGGTTTCCTCCCACATTCCAAAAACATGCATGGTAAGTTGATTCGACACTAAATTGCCCCTAGGTGTGATTGTGAGTGCGGATGTTTGTCTTTGTGTGCCCTGCGATTGGCTGGCAACCGGTTCAGGTTGTCCCCCACCTACTGCCCGATGACAGCTGGGATAGGCTCCAGCACGCCCGCGTCCCTTGTGAGGACAAGCGGTATAGGTAATGGATGGATGGATAGACAGCAAGTTGTGTCAATAATAATTCAATTTGACAGCCCCCTTGAATTTTTCTTTATTTAAAGTGGAAATCAACCCAAACATATTTTTATCAAGAATATGTTCCCAGCAAGACCACTAGTGGAAACAAGGAATTCTGTTTAATATTGCGTTTTGTGGAATATGAGTTAAGCAGCAAAATCCACCCCTTTTTAGCCATCCCAGGGGGCGGCCATTTTGAGCAGTTGTGATGTCATTTTCAGTCGACAGAAGTGACAAAATGGCCGGCCCCTGAGATGGCTAAAAAGGGGTGGATTTTGCTGCAATGTATAATTTTCTTCCAGAGTGAACAATTCACAAGTTAACGCCATGCAAGTGATGCAAAGAAAGGCCATTATTTTTGTGGGACCAATAATCAGGGTGACAAAGGGAGAGGCACTACTTGCAGTGATAAACTTTCAGAGAATTATTTGCTGAGCTTTACATTGAGTTCCAACTACAACTTTTATTGTTTTGGTCTATTCTCTTTAATCGTCATATTCGATGACAGCAGGCAGCTGGTCTGCTCCATAAAACCCTATATAGTTAGTGACTAGCTGATTAATTTCAAACCTACATTTGGGCTTTGATTCACGACTTCAAATGAATGATAATGTTGCACAGAAATTGATTAAATTGCTGATGCAGCTCATGAAGCGAGGATGACAACTGAATAAAACATATGCAAATAGATCATTAGGATACTTGTAGAGGAGATTTATTGCAGTTGGACATGTGCGTGACCGGTGCTGCAGCATTTAATTCAACATATTCCGTGATCAGTGCTCCAAAGGCAGAAGGGCAGATGGACCTACTAATTGTCAAATCAATCACCTACAGTAAATAAGAATGCTGCGTGCGAGTGTTTGTGTGAATGTGTTCCAACTGACCACAAATCATTTTCTTCTTATTGTAAAACAAGTACTGTATGTCAAGTAATCCTGCCTTTGAACATGTGCCATGATTATGGCCCCACCCGTTTAAAAAAAAAAAAAAAAGCTTATAAAGCAGCTACTGTAGACTTCCATCGTATCTTCTGACTGAGTGTGACAGAGTAAGGTCACAACTTTATGGACTATAGAATGGCTTTGCTATCACTGCTAATGGTAGTCATCAGCAAAGAAGTATTTTGTAATCCTGAAAGAGCATTATGACGGCTTGTACATTGTTTTCATTGTCGGTAGGCATTAGCCGATAACTGGTTGACAATCTACCTTGCTTTTAAAAAGTCAAGGTTTTGTATGCATATACAGTATACTGTACTGTATACACGATTCAGTGTTTGGGTAACGCGTTACAAAAGTAACGTAGGACATTTAGGCAGTTACGAAGTAATATAGCACGTTACTCTCAAATTTTGGGGAATATTTGAACAGTTATTGAGATTGGTAACGCGTTAGAGATTTCTGGACGATAATTCAAGTCAATGCTCATAAATTAGTAGGGTTGGGCGGATTGATCCTAATATCGATATTATCGATACTAAGCAAGTACTTGGATCGGGTCGATACTATTGTCCTGCAATTGATACTTCGCTCTGAGCGTCACTTCTTGTGCTTTGGATTTGAATTGTGGGTGCTCAGGCTTCCTCCAGAATTTCAAAACCATGCATATTAAACAGCCATATGACAGAAAAGACCAGAGAAATAAACACCGTATGGAGTTTTTGTTGTTTTTTTTAAATTGAATTGTTTCAACATATATGGTATTTGAGTAATCCAAACGTAATTAAACAGTCTTCACATAGTGAAGTTATATTAGTTTAATATTATGGCACTTGGATTACATTACTAACATTTTTTTCAACAGGTAACTAGTAACTGTATGTATCCACTTTACATATCCCACACACGTATAAAAATGTTCAGGCCACGCCAAATTGTTGTATCGCGTTGGGGTGGGGGCACCATGTGACTTTTCATCTTAGGGTCCCCAAAGGGGCAGCAACGGCCCTGCACATGCCTGTGTGGCTGGTGTTAGATGACGGGAAACTTTAAAAAAAAATGACGGAGTTAGCGCGAATTGAAGTGGGTTTTCATCCGTCAGTGTAATCATCACTAACTGGGTCAAGTACCAACGGACCACCTCTCAGTCCGTCCCATTTTGCTGACCACTGACAGAAACAGTCTCGTGTGTTTCTTCTCAGGGGGTTCATCGAGGACTTCATTGACTATACATGTGTGAGAGTGAGCGCTCCTGTTTTCAATAGGATCTCTGCAGGGACTGTGCTGGCTGGCTGTGATTGGCTTGCAGTTTAGTATTATTTAATAATAATAATTTTATTGTTTTCTATTTCAAACAATCTCTTACAGCATATGATTTTAAAGGTGGGCAGACTTACCCCTCACACACGAGCCCAAGCTATTAATTGGTCATTGGTCTGCATGGGAGATGTTACTCAGCCACTTCGCTTGCCATTTCTTCTGTCTCCAAACCCTGGTGCATAACTTCCTTCAGAATCCAAAAGAAACATTGAACTTTGTCCCTCTTGGACAAAGTTGAGCGCACCATTTCTTGCAGATGAGCCGTGTTATGCATTTCAAATGAACAATCGAACGCTATGCTAAACACCCAAGATGATGAGCTAAAAAAATACAAAGCAGGAGTGACAAAAAGTGCAAGCCACCTATCTGTTCAAGGGTGAGAGCTGTCTGTTGCTAGAGTAAATAATGTCCTTGTGCATTAGATAAGATGCCTTGGATGTCACTTGTGAAGATACGCTATATAAACTGGGCTTTTCAGTAAACGAATTGACTCCCCATTCCCACAGCCAACATATCATGTGGGATGATTTCCCACAACAACAGCAGAACCCCCAAAGTTGAACACAATCCCGTCCAAGTAGCTGGATGACTTCCAAGTTGTTGTACGGTCATTTGAAATTAAGACATCACAGTTTTAGACTTTCGATCACACTCGGAGTGGGCCAGTTCTGTGATATTTAGCTTTGGCGTGACTATCCCTCCCTTTCCCCGTTCAGCGCTGGCTCAGACTCAACGTTGCGCTGTACCTATTTCATATTCAGTACATTTGTATGTGTCCACACAACTTTGTGGGTTTATTCAAGTTTTCTGTTTTGTTCTCTATGAAAATGCAGTCGAATGCAGCAACAGAAGCCACAATGTGATTGTGAATGAATAGTGATGATGAAGAGCCCCAAGAGCAAGCACAAGAGCCTCATAACAAAAACCAGTAGGAGAATGTGTGGTAATGTGGGGGAGTTTTTTCTTTGTTTAATTGTAGGGCAAAATTGTGGAGGTACTCACAGGTAAGCAGATAACCACTGCTAAGTCCTGCAGGAAGTTGGTTAGATAAGTATACATAATAATGGTCAGTATGGGAAATGTGAAAAGATGTGACATTCCATGTAAAATATGGCAATAAATGTGACCAGGAAGAAAGGCGATTTCCCTCAGACCTCCTTTAGTAACATAATTAGCGATACGAATCTACAATTCATTCGATAAACTACTGTACAGTACATATTGCAGAATGAATGAATGAGAATGAATGCTACATGCACCCAGAAAGGATTAGCCTTGCAAATCTAGTCTTTGAGAACAAATGTTGAACCCCTCATACATACTCACAATCATTCACTATTTACATTTAGATTATATGAGAATGTTTCTTTAATGTTGGATATCAAGCTAAAATCATGCATTCATATAAATATTTATCATTTCATACTAAGCAATACGTTTTCACCTGACTACATTTGCTGCCATTTTAAATATTCATAATCATTCCCCAATACAACCTGCCAATTCTGGAAATGCAGAGAAAGTTATAGTGAGATTGTCCATTATGTAAATATAGAATAACAACAAGGAACAGCAGAACAAAGATCTGAAGGATGACTGAGGGCAGCATACTGGACTGTTCTGTAAATAAGATAAAAAAAATATTTCTTTTTTGAAAATGAAAAAGACAATTTTTACATTCCCTGAAGCCAGGGAAGAGAGTAATTATTTTTGTTCTGTCTGTCAGCAGGACATAATCGTAGGTAATCGCCTCTTGCTGGCACTGGCAGTGACACCTGCTCCTCAGTAGGGCGGAGTCAAATGCAGTTCTCGTTAGTATAGTAGACAGTTTCTCCCTCTATCGCGTGGAAGATCAGGGGTTGTTTCCCTGATGGGGAGTTTGTTTATGTGTGCTTCACTTTAGTGTGGTGCAGTTTTTCATGACGACAAAGAAAGCCAATAGGCCTGGTTTTCACCTGTACACCTCGTATGCGTTAGTCGAATGAGAACCTCTATACCAGTGGTAACAAACTCTGGTCCTCGACAAACGAGATTTTTTTTTCTATGAACAGCGCCACACCACCGCTATTTTCTCTGTATTTACAGATAATTTCATATTTCATATACAGTATTTGTGATGTGTTTGTCATCAGTGTTTTTCCCACACCTGGTTTGTTGATTGTTCTAACTGTGACGAGACAGAACGGAAAATATTAGCTTGCGTTTTCAATTTTATCAATTTGTTTTGGAGAAATGAATACAAAACGAATGACCAGAAGTGGGCATTTACTAAAGTTTGCCAAAATCCATCCATGTTTGCTTCATATAAGGTAGCAAGAAGTAAGTACTTTTGCTTCCATAGAATGTAAAAACATTCTAAGCAGGAGTGGAGATATCTGTTGAGCAAATATTTGATAAAAATCGGCCCCTTATCCGTCATTTCCGGGAGCCTTGCCAGATGAAAATGATTTAATGGAGCCCAAGACCTCCTCTATGTTCAAAGCTTGATTTAAGACTTCACGTGAGGCATCATCCAATCTTGAAATGGCAAAATACTTAAAGTGGAAGTCAACCCAAACCTATTTTTTTTCAAGAATATGTTCTATGCAAGCCCACTAGTTGAAACAAGGCACTCTGATAAATATTGCATTTATGGAATAAGAGTTAATCCACCCGTTCGCAGCCATCTCCTATTCGCTTGTTCATTCCCTTGGTAAGGAGAACTGGGTTCCACCTACCGAACGACGCCCCTTCTTGTTCCAGTTTAACAATAACTTTGTAATCATCTTCACACCCCCTTGCTTGCCCTTTACCAGTGTCATCTGAACTATCGCTAGTTCTGTCCTTCCCTAATTTCTTGCGTTTTCGTTCAGCTTCTCCTGCCTTCACCTCCTGCCAATTTTCATTCCTACCGCCACCGAACCCTCCACCTAACTCGCTTCCTGATCCGACACTTCCCTCACCCATCTCCCCATCTCCCTACACGCACTGTTCGCAGTCTCTCTCTCTCTCTCTCTCTCTCTCTCTCTCTCTCTCTCTCTCTCTCTCTCTCTCTCTCTCTCTCTCTCTCTCTCTCTCTCTCTCTCTCTCTCTCTCTCTCTCTCTCTCTCTCTCTCTCTCTCTCTCTCTCTCTCTCTCTCTCTCTCTCTCTCTCTCTCTCTCTCTCTCTCTCTCTCTCTCTCTCTCTCTCTCTCTCTCTCTCTCTCTCTCTCTCTCTCACACACAAAGGAAAGGGAGGGGTGTCTCCTCAATCGCGATTGCCCAATCTGGTCATCTTGCAGCATCTGATTGGCTGACACCCAATCCGCTCAGGTGTCTCCAGTTACTCAATTAGGTCCAGCATGCTAAAAACACTCAAGATTGTCCACAACAAAAATGGCAATCAACATTGATAAAAACACAAAATCAAGCGAGCCAGTTCGCTTAAAAGCAGCATCCTTTTTACAAATAAACTCATCTTTATCACACAGTGTTGTTGTGTTGGATTCTGGCGACGAAGCAACACTTTGCATTGCTGCCCTTGTTATATTTTGTAGTCCCGCTGCCACTTGTATGAATCGAGCAGCGAACAGGTTAGCCAAAACTAGCGGTATGAGGCTAATGCCCATTAAAGCCTTGTCACCGGGCGTGTGCACGTCCGTGGGTGTGTGCCTGTCGCATTTTATTCTTGCGTCACAGCATCCTGTTTATGCTGGCATTGTTTCAGTGATGAATGTGTTTTGATCCGAAGTGTGGACCAGAACTGTGCTGTGCATCAAAAATTGTGTCATATAATAGAAAAAAAAAAAAAAAAAGACGACCGATCGCACTTGCCATGAGTGGATGAGAAAAATTGCTCACGCTGTCTCATATTTTAGGGGCAAAATGCGACCATTTAGACACAGTCTGGTGCCCTGCAATAGATTCTCGTTTATCAGGATTCAACAACTGTATATATGGCCCTCACATTGAACTGCTTAATGTTCATCATTCATTCAACAAGACAAATAACAATGTGGTTTAAGACTACTAATCAAATGATGCAAGAGCTCCAGATCCTGCCAAGTCATTCTGTTGTCTCAGCACATTGAACATTGCCAGACCTGCTGTGCTTCATCCAATTCTAATCTAAGGCAATAGTCTTGGTCAAAGTGATGCCATGTCATTGCTATTTATGGATGCGAGCAGAATCAGCAGCTGTCCCTTTCTGTTTCCAACTTCTTTATCGCTTCTGGGATTCATTATAATGACCTTTTTGGTCACAAGCTGCCTGCAGAGTTAAGAGCTCTCGGGCCCACAGCCTCTTGTATTTGCATCTGCTTGTTTAAGTGAGCTGCTGGCTTTATTTCATGTGGTATGAGTAGGACAGTCACACGTGGCCACAAGCTGAATGCACCTGGTTAGCCTGAAGTATTTTAGAAGAGCACACCTTGTATCACGATATGGCTGGAACACACACGCACACATGCAAGCACAAAATATACAATTAAAAAAATAAACAACACTTTGTTCAAAAACGGAATGTTCATGCTGCACATCAACATAAGCCAACGGAATGATGAGTCCTGCTTGTATATGTTGAAAACACTGTCAAAAAGCTCTTCATATCAGGGCATTGCTTATTTGCCTCGGGGGTATGGGTTCCAAATGCACTAAATGAGGAAGGTTGTTTATTCAATAGAGTATTTAATCATCTACAATATAACAAAAAATCCAAATACATAATGCCAACTGGTTTCAAAAATACATTATCGGGTAAAGGATTTAATAGTTGCATATTTGAAATTCATCTTGTAGTTTTGCCAAAGGGGTAATGTTTTCAACTATATTGTATACTTTAGTCCCTTTGCAGGTATTTTGGTTTTAAAGAAACCTGGTGAAGGAGAATAGTTGAGCCAAAGAAAGATATCATCACATTTTAGAAGTGATCCATTAAACATATTGAATTTCTTTCTTTTTTTTTTGTTTACATAAGCCTTGGCAATATGCTGTCTTCGAACATCTATCTTGTTTTCGCTTTGAACATTTTTTGTAGAGGGATTTGAAAATGTCAGTCTAAATTTTATTACAGTTTAAATTATGTATAAAAGGTGTATCCAACAAGCATTAAAATGATAGTTGCCAATGTGGTTCTTCCCTTTTCTTGTCTGGGGCAGAACAGAATTCTCAAGCTAGGCCAGTTACATCAGAGGGATTTATGAAGCTTAAAAGGTTCTCTGTGATTACCTGTCCAGAGATGTAGTTTATTATTCTATTGTGTACAAAAGTGATTTTTGTTTAACATAAGTTATCCATCAACTTTACATTTAAGATACATTATCAATTAAATAGAACAGCATACTTCACATATGATGGTATATTGTAGTAGGTATGATTCTAGTTTTCATTTACCTTTCATTGAATATTTTCAGAGCCACATGGGGGCAGCACCACATTAGACAACAGCCTTCAGTTTGTCGTTTATGCGTGAGTGTTGGGGAGTGGGATTCATTTCATGCAAATAAGATGACTTCCTGTAAGACCAGCTGTAATGTATAATCATTAAAATATTTCACCCTCATGCACAGACTAAAGATATAATGCAATAAAACAAATGGAATCCAATCTAATACAATAGAAACAGAAGAATATGTTTCAACACATTAACCATAATATTTTCAGTACAAAAACAGAGAGCACTTTTAAATTTGCTTCTCATTAAGTCTAATCTCAATTTGTATCCATAAAGCTTATTTTTTAGCTGCAGTCTTTGTGAGCTACTGATCTGGCATGTCCTGCTGAAGTGTGAATTTCAACCAATGTTTCCCAAGTACAATAAACACCAGTTATTAGTGTAAAGCATAAATGCCACTGCAGGGTCTAGTATTAGATTGATATGTAGCGCTAGAGCAATTCCCCCAAACCTTCCATCCATTTATTTCTTGCACAAGGTATGGTGAAATGGTCCTTAGGGGAAATGGAGCCTATTGCAGATGAATTATGGTGAATGGTGGGGTACACCATGTACATTTTACCAGTCAGTCACAACACTGACACATAGGCTGCATTCACATTACATGGATCAAGAGACTCAATTCCAATATTTTTATTCCCATGTTGCTTATTTTGGACATGGCAGTGTAAGTGGAAGAAAAGGCATGGAATCGGAGATCCTCAGATCCAAATCGGGCCTTGATTATGGGGATGAAATTCAGCCACAAACACATCTACCGAAACAACCATGCATCCATTCATTCTCTGAAAGCCAAGGGGGAAGTCTACCCAAAATGGAATTTGTGGAATATGAATTATGCAGGTGGCACGGTGATCGACTGGTTAGCACGTCCGCCTCACAGTTCAGAGGTCGTGGGTTCCTGTGTGGAGTTTGCATGTTCTCCCCGTGCCTGCGTGGGTTTTCTCCGGGTACTCCGGTTTCCTCCCACGTTCCAAAAACATGCATGGTAAATTGATTCGACTCTCTAAATTGCCCCTAGGTGTGATTATGAGTGCGGATGTTTGTCTGTGTGCCTTGCGATTGGCTGGCAACCAATTCGGGGTATCCCCCGCCTACTGCCTGAAGACAGCTGGGATAGGCTCCAGCACGCCCGCGACCCTTGTGAGGATAAGCGGTATAGATAATGGATGGATGGATGAATTATGCAGCAAAATCCACCAGTTTTGAGCTATCTCAGGGGGTAGCCATTTTGTCACTTACTGAAGACTGAAACAGCTCAGGGCTCAGGTAATGACCAATCAGGGCTCACCTGTTTTCTAAAAGCTATGCCATGATTGGTCGGCAAGTAGATCTGGTTATCCCGCGAGGAGAAAAACACCATTAATTTTCTGTAGCTAGTAGGTGATGCTACCACTATGACAAAAAATAAGTTTGTATATCATAATAATAATAATTCCTACAAAAACTATAGGGTCATCACAACGGTAACTGCTCAGGCAGTTAATAATAACAATAATGAGGAAAAAGGGAAAAATAAAATACCATCAAAAGCACTATTACTCTAATAATGCAAGGACACTAAATAGACTTTGTGAGGCAGGCAGTCCTTTTTCAATGTTTTTAAAATGTTAAGTAAAGCAAGACCTACTGTAAAGAGCAGCCTTTTGCTGGTACCCCTGACGGTCAAGGAGTCACTTTGAGTCTGACGCATGATGAATGGCAACGACTTGTATTACTGGAGACTACAATTTAACAATAGCTCTCCCTATAGAGTCCAGCGGAAATAAGGGGCTGCTATCTGAGTCTCATCAGAATTCTGAGGTGAGATTGAGATTGCAGCAGTGGGAGTCCGACCCACGCTTCACATGAAACTGGAGACTAAATTCAGCAACTTCGACCGTTTGGACAATTTACCCATCTTCAGCATCCAGGTTTCATGGATCTTTTGTTATGACTGGTTGTTTGCATGATGTATCAGTTGCTCTGCAGTTGCTATGGTCCTTTTATGCGTTGTCCTTTATGATGTCATATAGGTCTGAAGTCCTACAGTTGAAAAGTTCGAGTTAGACAGTGACTCATTGTCAGTACGTCAAACCATCTCCGAGTGAAGATGCAAACTCTCTTCCAGTCATGATCTCTGTTGTTACTTTGTATTTTTCTTGATAAAGACTTTTTACTCTTCAACTTCCGTGCCATGTCTGCGTATGGGTCCAAATCCCGATCCTACATGACAGAACGTACTGACCAGTCATGGACCCAGCAGACTCAGACACAATCACTCAAGCCGAAGACATCACCACCTGCTCTTAATCATCCCTCCACCTCCAATCAGGGAGTGATTGTCTCGCCGTCTGCTGCTTTGCCTTTTCACTGGGTACATCTCTTGTCGCTCCTCCACGATGGGTCGCTCAAGCTGTCGCAAGTCCTGGTCTGCCTCCAACCGCCCTCGGCCTGCTGACCACCTCCAAACCCTTTGTGTAAACTCTGTCTTTTCCTCCATGTCTCTCTAATCTTTGCCATCTACTTGGCCTAATTTTGTACAGTCCCCTTCTAGTTTAACAGGCGATGTTTTGTTTTTAGACTCAGACTTTTCTGACTGTGAAGATGGCCATGATGTGGTTAATCATCTGATTCTGACATTGATTTTGGGCTTCCTGCTTTTTCAAGCCCTCCTCAGTTTTTGTATGATGATGATGCCTTAGTTTCCAATTCAGATTTTGACACTGATTTTGTTTTTCCGAGTCCCTTCCTAAGTCACTATTCAAGCCCTTGTCAGTTTTTTCAAGTTTTTCTGATGATGATTCCTTAGTGTCCACTCCAGAACACTTTCCAGCAGACCCTGGCTTGGACACCCGGTTGGCCATTTACACGGGACTCCGACGGGGTGGCCAACTTAGACGCCCGAGTAGAGGTTCTGGTTCCTCCGTAAATCCGCTTTTCCCAAGTCGCGTCATTACAAACCTGTACCCTTAGTGTCCATGGCTGATCCCTTCCCTTCGGACCTTCTTTGGGTGCCCGGTTGGCCATTTACACAGGACCCCCACGAGGTGGCCAACGTAGACGCCCGAGTAGAGGTTCTGGTTCTTCTCATAATTCAGCCTTTTCCAAGTCACGTCATTATGACCCTTTACCCAAGCCACTACACTCCCTGCCTTTTTCGACACCTCGTTCACTGTGTACTTCTTCACCTAGTCCCGTTCATCTAGTTTACCTTCCTCACTATCTGTACTCCCAACCCCTCGTGTCTCGTGTGTGTCCCAACCTCTATGGTGGCAGGCTGATGAGGCAGGGCCCCTTCCCAGCGCCTCAGCAAATGCGGGCCCCTGTCCCGACGCCTCGGCAGTGACAGGCCCTCTTCAGGACACTTAGGCAACTACAGGCTCCCGTGCACGCTCCTCTGCAATGCCAGTCCCCCTTCCCGGCACCTCAGCAAATGCAGGCCCACATCCTGGCTCCTCAGCACCACCAGGCTCTGACTCTTCCCCAGCGGCGCAAGCTTTGAAGCCTCCTTCCGATCCTGCTTCGGCGGCACAAGGTCTTTTGGTTGCCCTTTAACTCTGTTCCGGCGGTGCAACCTCTGTGGCTGCTCTTGAATTCTGCTACGACGGCGCAAGACCTTGGGCTGCTCTCTGATTCTGCTTCGGCGGCGTAAGGCCTTCGGCTGCCCTTTGACTCTGTTCCGGCGGTGCAACCTCTGCGGCTGCCCTTGGATTCTGCTACGACGGCTACGGCAGCGCAACCTCTGCGGCTGCCCTTGGATTCTGCTATGATGGTGCAAGACCTTCGCCTGCCCTCTGACTCGGCTCTGGTGGCGCAATCTCAGCGGCTGCTCTTGGATTCTGCTACAGCGGCGCAAAGCCTGAGGCTGCCTTCATCCCCTGTGTGGCCCCCTGGACGTCCACCGGACTGGCCCCGCCATGACCCTCTCATCTGGCCTCCAGGTCGCCCACCAGATTGGTCCTGCCATTACCCTCTCGTCAGGCCTCCTGGACACCCACCGGACTGGCCCTGCCAGGAACCTCTTGTCTGGCCTCGGGGAGGGCCACTAGATTGTCCCTGCCACGACCCCCTCGCCAGGCCTCCGGGTCGCCCACCAGACTGGTCCTGCCAAGACCTTCTCGTCTGGCCTCCTGGACGCCCACCAGACTGGCCACGCCAAGACCCTCACGTCTGGCCTCCGGGTCGCCCACCAGGCTGGTCCTGGCATGCCTCCTGGACACCCGCCGGACTGGCCCCGTCAAGAACCTCTTGTCTGGCCTTCGGGAGGGCCACTAGAATGTCCCCGCCACTACCCTCTCGTCTGGCCTCCTGGACACCCACCGGACTGGTTCCGCCGACTGGCCCTCTCCAATCTATTCTTGATTTTGGTTTTGATTTAGAATTTAGTTTCATCCTTTCCTTCTCTGATCTGTTTTTGATTTTGGTTTTGATTTAGAATTTAGTTTCATCCTTCCATCATTATTCTTTTGTACGTTTCTGTTTGGTTAGGTTATTGCGTCCATCTGTGCTCTGTTACCAGATCCCTTGAAGTACTCAATCAACTCCCTCTAACATTTTGTGTCTTGTCCAGGAGTTCCTCATCTTTTTACCGTATTTTCCGGACTATAAGTCGCAGATTTTGTCATAGTTTGGCCGGGTGCGATTTATACTCTGGAGTGAGTTATGTGTGAAATTATTAACACATTACTGTCATGGATTGTTACTGCTGACTTGTGACTTGTTTTGTCTCCCTCTGCAGGCGCTTTAGCGCTAAAGCGCCTGCAGAGGGAGACAAAACATCCATCCATTATCTGTTCCGCTTCTCCTCACAAGGGTCGCGGGGCGTGCTGGAGCCTATCCCAGCTGTCTTTGGGCAGTAGGCGGGGGACACCCTGAACTGGTTGCCAGCCAATCGCAGGGCACACAGAGACAAACATCCGCACTCACAATCACACCTAGGGGCAATTTAGAGTATCCAATCAACTTACCATGCATGTTTTTGGAATGTGGGAGGAAACCGGAGTGCCCGGAGAAAACCCACGCAGGCACGGGGAGAACATGCAAACTCCACACAGGGAGGCCGGGGCCGGGATCGAACCCACGACCTCTGAACTGTGAGGCGGACGTGCTAACCAGTCGACCACCGTGCCGCCGAGACAAAACATCATAAATATAAGTCAGCACTAACAAGCCATGACAATTACTTCGATATCATTTAACATGTTATTGTAACCAACATAAAGAAACATAAGATACATCCTAAAAGCTATTAAAATGCATGAATAATTTAAATGGTTAAAGTCTAATGTTTTGTTAAACTAACAGGTCTTACTAGTCGATGAAGCCAGCTTATCCAAAAAGCTAAACATTCACAAACAAATTCCACAGACTCTAAGTGTGCAGCGAAGTTGCCTGTTTATATTGTGAAAGGGCACAAGAAACAGAAAATACTATCAAGCTATGCATTACATACACATGTATTTTCATAGACATGAACAAGATGAGCCTATGCTAATGATTAGCATTAGTTTGTTTGGTCAACAACCTACTATCATCCACAATTCAGCTTGTATATGATTTTTTTATAATATACACATTTTGTATATGAATGTCATTACAATTACACAATTGTCAAAGTTAGTCTAAGACAATGGTTGAACAAGACCACAAACAGGCAGACATGCTAACGATCATGATTAGCATTAGCGATAGCGAATGGTATGTTGAGTCAACAACACAGTAAAATCATCCACAATTCAGCTTCACGAAATTGCGTGTCACCCTTGTGCAGGAACCATGCTAAGGAAGCTATTTTTGTGCCGCCGGAGCTAACACGCAAAGCTCATCATGCCGCTTTCATGATATAGCATCCTTGGCAAAAAGATCCCTCAGTGGCGGTGGCGACAATTGCAGCGTAACCGTGGGTAGGAAGCACCCGGATTCAAGACAAACCCCCAAATGAGGAATCTTTTCCTTGACAGTGTAAGGTCGATCAGCTAGCTTCAGGTCGTAGAATGAACTGGACGAACAAGAGAAAAGGCTACAATCTTAAAATCCTACACAAGTCTGTCATTGCCCATGCCAAGGTTTTTTCCGCCTCCCAGCTATCCTGCTTGGTTGTGCTAATTGAATTAATCAACATTGTTAGTCTTCTCGGGCAAGAGTTGTTGGCGTTGGTCACGTGGTGAATAGTGCACAGCGCACACTAAAATCTGTTTCAAAATCAAACCACGGAGGTGTCATCAAGGCTGGCCCACCAAGGGTTTAGCCATTTTACAATACCATGCTGGATGATCTGCAGCCTTGATTTATTACTTTCAACATTCATAGACGCTCTGCCTGGACATAGCAGGAAAAAATTGGTGGAATCTCATTCTGTTACTCTCCACGGAAATCTTTAGTAAAAGGCAAAAGACTTATACGATTTGAAGAGAAACATAAGATGTGCTGCAGTCAGCTACGGAAAAGAATAGTCTTTCGCTAGTACCCCTGACGGTCAAAGTGTCATATTGCGTCTGTCGCATGATGGACGGCACTGAATGTATTCCACATCAGCGCTGCGAGGGGACCAAGAAATTGACTATAGGTCTCCCTTTCGAGTCCAGCGGAACAAAGTGGGCTGCAATCAGACCCTCCTCAGCAGAATTTTTGAGGTGAGATTTTGTTTGCCTCAGTTGGAGTCCAACCCACGCTTCAAACGAAACTGGAGTCTAAATTCAGCGACTTTGACTGCTCAGAAAATCTACCCATCTTTGGCATCCAGGTTTCATAGTTTTAGCTCTCATACAAGGACGAAAACATATCCAGTTTACCGTTGATGTCATGCAGTGGACTTGGCGTGCCAAGGAAATGGCTAAAAACCTGAAAAATCCTATGCAAGTCTGTCGTTACCAATGCTGAGGCTGTTGTATTTTTCTCCAAAGTATCAGACTCGGGTGCTCCGGTTTAATCAATGTAGATCGGGCAAATCTGGTCAAGTAAAAATCTCTGTTGACACTCTGAGCAGGGAAAAACTTGGTTCTGCTGGAGGTAGCAGCTATATCATAGCGTGAGGCCTTCAAAATTGAAATTCGCTTCACGAAATTGCGTGTCATCCTTGCGCAGGGGCCATGCTAATCTTCTCTGTATCATAATCCAATTTTTCATATATGCGGCCGTAGCAAGCACGCAAAGTTCATCATGCCGCCTTCATTATATAGCATCCTTGGCAAAAAGATCCCTCACTGGCGGTGGCGACAATTGCAGCGTAACCCTGGGTAGGAAGCACCCGGATTCAAGACAAACCCTCAAATGAGGAATCTTTTCCTTGACATTGTAAGGTCGATCGGCTGGATGCGATTAGGTCTGTTCGTAAAAATGGAATCAACTGGGTTCTTGGAATTGCTCTCACACCAACAGGAAATTATACCCAATTTGAATTTCAGGTCTTAGAATGAACTGGACGAACCAGAGAAATGGCTACAATCTTAAAATCCTACACAAGTCTGTCAATGCCCATGCCAAGGTTTTTTCCGCCTCCCAGCTATCCTGCTTGGTTGTGCTAATTGAATCAATCAACATTGTTACCCTTCACCAATATCTTTTGTTAAAAAGAAACTGCATGTATGAGCGGGTGGGATTACTTTTGCAGTAGGCTTCTCGGGCAAGAGTTGTTGGCGTTGGTCACGTGGTGAATAGTGCACAGCGCACACTAAAATCTGTTTCAAAACCAAACCACGGAGGTGTCATCAAGGCTGGCCCACCAAGGGTTTAGCCATTTTAAAATACCATGCTGGATGATCTGCAGCCTTGATTTATTATTTTCAACATTCATGGACGCTCTGCCTGGACAAAGCAGGAAAGAATTGGTGGAATCTCATTCTGTTACTCTCCACGGAAATCTTTAGTAAAAGGCAAAAGACTTATATAATTTGAAGAGAAACATAAGATGTGCTACAGTCAACTACGGAAAAGAATAGTCTTTCGCTAGTACCCCTGACGGTCAAGGTGTCATTTTGCGTCTGTCGCATGATGGACGGCACTGAATGTATTTCATATCACCGCTGCGAGGGGACCAAGAAATTGACTATAGGTCTCCCTTTCGAGTCCAGCGGAACAAAGTGGGCTGCAATCAGACCCTCCTCAGCAGAATTTTTGAGGTGAGATTTTGTTTGCCTCAGTTGGAGTCCAACCCACGCTTCAAACGAAACTGGAGCCTAAATTCAGCGACTTTGACCGCTCAGAAAATCTACCCATCTTTGGCATCCAGGTTTCATAGATCTATGCTCTCATACAAGGACGAAAACATAGCCAGTTTACCGTTGATGTCATGCAGTGGACTTGGCGTGCCAAGGAAATGGCTAAAAACCTGAAAAATCCTATGCAAGTCTGTCGTTACCAATGCTGAGGCTGTTGTATTTTTCTCCAAAGTATCAGACTTGGGTGCTCCGGTTTAATCAATGTAGATTGGGCAAATCTGGTCAAGTAAAAATCTCTGTTGACACTCTGAGCAGGGAAAAACTTGGTTCTGCTGGAGGTAGCAGCTATATCATAGCGTGAGGCCTTCAAAATTTTAATTCGCTTCACAAAATTGCGTGCCATCCTTGCGCAGGGGCCATGCTAATGTTCTCTGTATCATAATCCAATTTTTCATATGTGTGGCCGTAGCAAGCACGCAAAGTTCACCATGCCGCCTTCATTATATAGCATCCTTGGCAAAAAGATCTCTCACTGGCGGTGGCGACAATTGCAGCGTAACCCTGGGTAGGAAGCACCCGGATTCAAGACAAACCTCCAAATGAGGAATCTTTTCCTTGACATTGTAAGGTCGATCGGCTGGATGCGATTAGGTCTGTTCGTAAAAATGGAATCAACTGGGTTCTTGGAAATGTTTTCACACCAACAGGAAATTATACCCAATTTGTGCTACAGGTCCTAGAATGAACTGGACGAACCAGAGAAATGGCTACAATCTTAAAATCCTACACAAGTCTGTCAATGCCCATGACAAGGTTTTTTCCGCCTCCCAGCTATCCTGCTTGGTTGTGCTAATTGAATCAATCAACATTGTTACCCTTCACCAATATCTTTTGTTAAAAACAAACTGCATGTATGAGCAGGTGGGATTACTTTTGCAGTAGGCTTCTCGGGCAAGAGTTGTTGGCGTTGGTCACGTGGTGAATAGTGCACAGCGCTCACTAAAATCTGTTTCAAAATCAAACCACGGAGGTGTCTTCAAGGCTGGCCCACCAAGGGTTTAGCCATTTTACAATACCATGCTGGATGATCTGCAGCCTTGATTTATTATTTTCAACATTCATAGATGCTCTGCCTGGACAAAGCAGGAAAAAATTGGTGGAATCTCATTCTGTTACTCTCCACGGAAATCTTTAGTAAAAGGCGAAAGACTTATACGAATTGAAGAGAAACATAAGATGTGCTGCAGTCAACTACGGAAAAGAATAGTCTTTCGCTAGTACCCCTGACGGTCAAGGTGTCATTTTGCGTCTGTCGCATGATGGACGTCACTGAATGTATTTCATATCAGCGCTGCGAGGGGACCAAGAAATTGACTATAGGTCTCCCTTTCGAGTCCAGCGGAACAAAGTGGGCTGCAATCAGACCCTCCTCAGCAGAATTTTTGAGGTGAGATTTTGTTTGCCTCAGTTGGAGTCCAACCCACGCTTCAAACGAAACTGGAGCCTAAATTCAGCGACTTTGACCGCTCAGAAAATCTACCCATCTTTGGCATCCAGGTTTCATAGATCTATGCTCTCATGCAAGGACGAAAACATACCCAGTTTACCGTTGATGTCATGCAGTGGACTTGGCGTGCCAAGGAAATGGCTAAAAACCTGAAAAATCCTATGCAAGTCTGTCGTTACCAATGCTGAGGCTGTTGTATTTTTCTCCAAAGTATCAGACTCGGGTGCTCCGGTTTAATCAATGCAGATCGGGCAAATCTGGTCACGTAACAATCTCTGTTGACACTCTGAGCAGGGAAAAGCTCGGTTCTGCCGGAGGTAGCAGCTAGATCATAGCGTGAGGCCTTCAAAATTTGGATTCGCTTCACGAAATTGCGTGTCATCCTTGCGCAGGGGCCATGCTAATCTTCTCTGTATCGTAATCCAATTTTTCATATGTGCCGCCGTAGCTAGCACGCAAAGTTCATCATGCCGCCTTCATTATATAGCATCCTTGGCAAAAAGATCCCTCACTGGCGGTGGCGACAATTGCAGCGTAACCCTGGGTAGGAAGCACCCGGATTCAAGACAAACCCCCAAATGAGGAATCTTTTCCTTGACATTGTAAGGTCGATCGGCTGGATGCGATTAGGTCTGTTCGTAAAAATGGAATCAACTGGGTTCTTGGAATTGTTCTCACACCAACAGGAAATTATACCCAATTTGAGCTTCAGGTCTTAGAATGAACTGGACGAACCAGAGAAATGGCTACAATCTTAAAATCCTACACAAGTCTGTCAATGCCCATGCCAAGGTTTTTTCCGCCTCCCAGCTATCCTGCTTGGTTGTGCTAATTGAATCAATCAACATTGTTACCCTTCACCAATATCTTTTGTTAAAAAGAAACTGCATGTATGAGCGGGTGGGATTACTTTTGCAGTAGGCTTCTCGGGCAAGAGTTGTTGGCGTTGGTCACGTGGTGAATAGTGCACAGCGCTCACTAAAATCTGTTTCAAAATCAAACCACGGAGGTGTCTTCAAGGCTGGCCCACCAAGGGTTTAGCCATTTTACAATACCATGCTGGATGATCTGCAGCCTTGATTTATTATTTTCAACATTCATAGATGCTCTGCCTGGACAACGCAGGAAAAAATTGGTGGAATCTCATTCTGTTACTCTCCACGGAAATCTTTAGTAAAAGGCGAAAGACTTATACGATTTGAAGAGAAACATAAGATGTGCTGCAGTCAACTACGGAAAAGAATAGTCTTTCGCTAGTACCCCTGACGGTCAAGGTGTCATTTTGCGTCTGTCGCATGATGGACGGCACTGAATGTATTCCACATCAGCGCTGCGAGGGGACCAAGAAATTGACTATAGGTCTCCCTTTCGAGTCCAGCCGAACAAAGTGGGCTGCAATCAGACCCTCCTCAGCAGAATTTTTGAGGTGAGATTTTGTTTGCCTCAGTTGGAGTCCAACCCACGCTTCAAACGAAACTGGAGCCTAAATTCAGCGACTTTGACCGCTCAGAAAATCTACCCATCTTTGGCATCCAGGTTTCATAGTTTTAGCTCTCATACAAGGACGAAAACATACCCAGTTTACCGTTGATGTCTTGCAGTGGACTTGGCGTACCAAGGAAATGGCTAAAAACCTGAAAAATCCTATGCAAGTCTGTCGTTACCAATGCTGAGGCTGTTGTATTTTTCTCCAAAGTATCAGACTCGGGTGCTCCGGTTTAATCAATGCAGATCGGGCAAATCTGGTCACGTAACAATCTCTGTTGACACTCTGAGCAGGGAAAAGCTCGGTTCTGCCGGAGGTAGCAGCTAGATCATAGCGTGAGGCCTTCAAAATTTGGATTCGCTTCACGAAATTGCGTGTCATCCTTGCGCAGGGGCCATGCTAATCTTCTCTGTATCGTAATCCAATTTTTCATATGTGCCGCCGTAGCTAGCACGCAAAGTTCATCATGCCGCCTTCATTATATAGCATCCTTGGCAAAAAGATCCCTCACTGGCGGTGGCGACAATTGCAGCGTAACCCTGGGTAGGAAGCACCCGGATTCAAGACAAACCCCCAAATGAGGAATCTTTTCCTTGACATTGTAAGGTCGATCGGCTGGATGCGATTAGGTCTGTTCGTAAAAATGGAATCAACTGGGTTCTTGGAATTGTTCTCACACCGACAGGAAATTATACCCAATTTGAGCTTCAGGTCTTAGAATGAACTGGACGAACCAGAGAAATGGCTACAATCTTAAAATCCTACACAAGTCTGTCAATGCCCATGCCAAGGTTTTTTCCGCCTCCCAGCTATCCTGCTTGGTTGTGCTAATTGAATCAATCAACATTGTTACCCTTCACCAATATCTTTTGTTAAAAAGAAACTGCATGTATGAGCGGGTGGGATTACTTTTGCAGTAGGCTTCTCGAGCAAGAGTTGTTGGCGTTGGTCACGTGGTGAATAGTGCACAGCGCTCACTAAAATCCGTTTCAAAATCAAACCACGGAGGTGTCTTCAAGGCTGGCCCACCAAGGGTTTAGCCATTTTACAATACCATGCTGGATGATCTGCAGCCTTGATTTATTATTTTCAACATTCATAGATGCTCTGCCTGGACAAAGCAGGAAAAAATTGGTGGAATCTCATTCTGTTACTCTCCACGGAAATCTTTAGTAAAAGGCGAAAGACTTATACGATTTGAAGAGAAACATAAGATGTGCTGCAGTCAACTACGGAAAAGAATAGTCTTTCGCTAGTACCCCTGACGGTCAAGGTGTCATTTTGCGTCTGTCGCATGATGGACGGCACTGAATGTATTCCACATCAGCGCTGCGAGGGGACCAAGAAATTGACTATAGGTCTCCCTTTCGAGTCCAGCCGAACAAAGTGGGCTGCAATCAGACCCTCCTCAGCAGAATTTTTGAGGTGAGATTTTGTTTGCCTCAGTTGGAGTCCAACCCACGCTTCAAACGAAACTGGAGCCTAAATTCAGCGACTTTGACCGCTCAGAAAATCTACCCATCTTTGGCATCCAGGTTTCATAATTTTAGCTCTCATACAAGGACGAAAACATACCCAGTTTACCGTTGATGTCATGCAGTGGACTTGGCGTGCCAAGGAAATGGCTAAAAACCTGAAAAATCCTATGCAAGTCTGTCGTTACCAATGCTGAGGCTGTTGTATTTTTCTCCAAAGTATCAGACTCGGGTGCTCCGGTTTAATCAATGCAGATCGGGCAAATCTGGTCACGTAACAATCTCTGTTGACACTCTGAGCAGGGAAAAACTCGGTTCTGCCGGAGGTAGCAGCTAGATCATAGCGTGAGGCCTTCAAAATTTGGATTCGCTTCACGAAATTGCGTGTCATCCTTGCGCAGGGGCCATGCTAATCTTCTCTGTATCGTAATCCAATTTTTCATATGTGCCGCCGTAGCTAGCACGCAAAGTTCATCATGCCGCCTTCATTATATAGCATCCTTGGCAAAAAGATCCCTCACTGGCGGTGGCGACAATTGCAGCGTAACCCTGGGTAGGAAGCACCCGGATTCAAGACAAACCCCCAAATGAGGAATCTTTTCCTTGACATTGTAAGGTCGATCGGCTGGATGCGATTAGGTCTGTTCGTAAAAATGGAATCAACTGGGTTCTTGGAATTGTTCTCACACCAACAGGAAATTATACCCAATTTGAGCTTCAGGTCTTAGAATGAACTGGACGAACCAGAGAAATGGCTACAATCTTAAAATCCTACACAAGTCTGTCAATGCCCATGCCAAGGTTTTTTCCGCCTCCCAGCTATCCTGCTTGGTTGTGCTAATTGAATCAATCAACATTGTTACCCTTCACCAATATCTTTTGTTAAAAAGAAACTGCATGTATGAGCGGGTGGGATTACTTTAGCAGTAGGCTTCTCGGGCAAGAGTTGTCGGCGTTGGTCACGTGGTGAATAGTGCACAGCGCTCACTAAAATCTGTTTCAAAATCAAACCACGGAGGTGTCTTCAAGTCTGGCCCACCAAGGGTTTAGCCATTTTACAATACCATGCTGGATGATCTGCAGCCTTGATTTATTATTTTCAACATTCATAGATGCTCTGCCTGGACAAAGCAGGAAAAAATTTGTGGAATCTCATTCTGTTACTCTCCACGGAAATCTTTAGTAAAAGGCGAAAGACTTATACGATTTGAAGAGAAACATAAGATGTGCTGCAGTCAACTACGGAAAAGAATAGTCTTTCGCTAGTACCCCTGACGGTCAAGGTGTCATTTTGCGTCTGTCGCATGATGGACGGCACTGAATGTATTCCACATCAGCGCTGCGAGGGGACCAAGAAATTGACTATAGGTCTCCCTTTCGAGTCCAGCGGAACAAAGTGGGCTGCAATCAGACCCTCCTCAGCAGAATTTTTGAGGTGAGATTTTGTTTGCCTCAGTTGGAGTCCAACCCACGCTTCAAACGAAACTGGAGCCTAAATTCAGCGACTTTGACCGCTCAGAAAATCTACCCATCTTTGGCATCCAGGTTTCATAGATCTATGCTCTCATGCAAGGACGAAAACATACCCAGTTTACCGTTGATGTCATGCAGTGGACTTGGCGTGCCAAGGAAATGGCTAAAAACCTGAAAAATCCTATGCAAGTCTGTCGTTACCAATGCTGAGGCTGTTGGATTTTTCTCCAAAGTATCAGACTCGGGTGCTCCGGTTTAATCAATGCAGATCGGGCAAATCTGGTCACGTAACAATCTCTGTTGACACTCTGAGCAGGGAAAAGCTCGGTTCTGCCGGAGGTAGCAGCTAGATCATAGCGTGAGGCCTTCAAAATTTGGATTCGCTTCACGAAATTGCGTGTCATCCTTGCGCAGGGGCCATGCTAATCTTCTCTGTATCGTAATCCAATTTTTCATATGTGCCGCCGTAGCTAGCACGCAAAGTTCATCATGCCGCCTTCATTATATAGCATCCTTGGCAAAAAGATCCCTCACTGGCGGTGGCGACAATTGCAGCGTAACCCTGGGTAGGAAGCACCCGGATTCAAGACAAACCCCCAAATGAGGAATCTTTTCCTTGACATTGTAAGGTCGATCGGCTGGATGCGATTAGGTCTGTTCGTAAAAATGGAATCAACTGGGTTCTTGGAATTGTTCTCACACCAACAGGAAATTATACCCAATTTGAGCTTCAGGTCTTAGAATGAACTGGACGAACCAGAGAAATGGCTACAATCTTAAAATCCTACACAAGTCTGTCAATGCCCATGCCAAGGTTTTTTCCGCCTCCCAGCTATCCTGCTTGGTTGTGCTAATTGAATCAATCAACATTGTTACCCTTCACCAATATCTTTTGTTAAAAAGAAACTGCATGTATGAGCAGGTGGGATTAATTTTGCAGTAGGCTTCTCGGGCAAGAGTTGTTGGCGTTGGTCACGTGGTGAATAGTGCACAGCGCTCACTAAAATCTGTTTCAAAATCAAACCACGGAGGTGTCTTCAAGGCTGGCCCACCAAGGGTTTAGCCATTTTACAATACCATGCTGGATGATCTGCAGCATTGATTTATTATTTTCAACATTCATAGATGCTCTGCCTGGACAACGCAGGAAAAAATTGGTGGAATCTCATTCTGTTACTCTCCACGGAAGTCTTTAGTAAAAGGCGAAAGACTTATACGATTTGAAGAGAAACATAAGATGTGCTGCAGTCAACTACGGAAAAGAATAGTCTTTCGCTAGTACCCCTGACGGTCAAGGTGTCATTTTGCGTCTGTCGCATGATGGACGGCACTGAATGTATTCCACATCAGCGCTGCGAGGGGACCAGGAAATTGACTATAGGTCTCCCTTTCGAGTCCAGCGGAACAAAGTGGGCTGCAATCAGACCCTCCTCAGCAGAATTTTTGAGGTGAGATTTTGTTTGCCTCAGTTGGAGTCCAACCCACGCTTCAAACGAAACTGGAGCCTAAATTCAGCGACTTTGACCGCTCAGAAAATCTACCCATCTTTGGCATCCAGGTTTCATAGATCTATGCTCTCATGCAAGGACGAAAACATACCCAGTTTACCGTTGATGTCATGCAGTGGACTTGGCGTGCCAAGGAAATGGCTAAAAACCTGAAAAATCTTATGCAAGTCTGTCGTTACCAATGCTGAGGCTGTTGTATTTTTCTCCAAAGTATCAGACTCGGGTGCTCCGGTTTAATCAATGCAGATCGGGCAAATCTGGTCACGTAACAATCTCTGTTGACACTCTGAGCAGGGAAAAGCTCGGTTCTGCCGGAGGTAGCAGCTAGATCATAGCGTGAGGCCTTCAAAATTTGGATTCGCTTCACGAAATTGCGTGTCATCCTTGCGCAGGGGCCATGCTAATCTTCTCTGTATCGTAATCCAATTTTTCATATGTGCCGCCGTAGCTAGCACGCAAAGTTCATCATGCCGCCTTCATTATATAGCATCCTTGGCAAAAAGATCCCTCACTGGCGGTGGCGACAATTGCAGCGTAACCCTGGGTAGGAAGCACCCGGATTCAAGACAAACCCCCAAATGAGGAATCTTTTCCTTGACATTGTAAGGTCGATCGGCTGGATGCGATTAGGTCTGTTCGTAAAAATGGAATCAACTGGGTTCTTGGAATTGTTCTCACACCAACAGGAAATTATACCCAATTTGAGCTTCAGGTCTTAGAATGAACTGGACGAACCAGAGAAATGGCTACAATCTTAAAATCCTACACAAGTCTGTCAATGCCCATGCCAAGGTTTTTTCCGCCTCCCAGCTATCCTGCTTGGTTGTGCTAATTGAATCAATCAACATTGTTACCCTTCACCAATATCTTTTGTTAAAAAGAAACTGCATGTATGAGCGGGTGGGATTACTTTTGCAGTAGGCTTCTCGGGCAAGAGTTGTTGGCGTTGGTCACGTGGTGAATAGTGCACAGCGCTCACTAAAATCTGTTTCAAAATCAAACCACGGAGGTGTCTTCAAGGCTGGCCCACCAAGGGTTCAGCCATTTTACAATACCATGCTGGATGATCTGCAGCCTTGATTTATTATATTCAACATTCATAGATGCTCTGCCTGGACAAAGCAGGAAAAAATTGGTGGAATCTCATTCTGTTATTCTCCACGGAAATCTTTAGTAAAAGGCGAAAGACTTATACGATTTGAAGAGAAACATAAGATGTGCTGCAGTCAACTACGGAAAAGAATAGTCTTTCGCTAGTACCCCTGACGGTCAAGATGTCATTTTGCGTCTGTCGCATGATGGACGGCACTGAATGTATTCCACATCAGCGCTGCGAGGGGACCAAGAAATTGACTATAGGTCTCCCTTTCGAGTCCAGCCGAACAAAGTGGGCTGCAATCAGACCCTCCTCAGCAGAATTTTTGAGGTGAGATTTTGTTTGCCTCAGTTGGAGTCCAACCCACGCTTCAAACGAAACTGGAGCCTAAATTCAGCGACTTTGACCGCTCAGAAAATCTACCCATCTTTGGCATCCAGGTTTCATAGATCTATGCTCTCATGCAAGGACGAAAACATACCCAGTTTACCGTTGATGTCATGCAGTGGACTTGGCGTGCCAAGGAAATGGCTAAAAACCTGAAAAATCCTATGCAAGTCTGTCGTTACCAATGCTGAGGCTGTTGTATTTTTCTCCAAAGTATCAGACTCGGGTGCTCCGGTTTAATCAATGCAGATCGGGCAAATCTGGTCACGTAACAATCTCTGTTGACACTCTGAGCAGGGAAAAGCTCGGTTCTGCCGGAGGTAGCAGCTAGATCATAGCGTGAGGCCTTCAAAATTTGGATTCGCTTCACGAAATTGCGTGTCATCCTTGCGCAGGAGCCATGCTAATCTTCTCTGTATCATATTCCAATTTTTCATATGTGCCGCCGTAGCTAGCACGCAAAGTTCATCATGCCGCCTTCATTATATAGCATCCTTGGCAAAAAGATCCCTCACTGGCGGTGGCGACAATTGCAGCGTAACCCTGGGTAGGAAGCACCCGGATTCAAGACAAACCCCCAAATGAGGAATCTTTTCCTTGACATTGTAAGGTCGATCGGCTGGATGCGATTAGGTCTGTTCGTAAAAATGGAATCAACTGGGTTCTTGGAATTGTTCTCACACCAACAGGAAATTATACCCAATTTGAGCTTCAGGTCTTAGAATGAACTGGACGAACCAGAGAAATGGCTACAATCTTAAAATCCTACACAAGTCTGTCAATGCCCATGCCAAGGTTTTTTCCGCCTCCCAGCTATCCTGCTTGGTTGTGCTAATTGAATCAATCAACATTGTTACCCTTCACCAATATCTTTTGTTAAAAAGAAACTGCATGTATGAGCGGGTGGGATTACTTTTGCAGTAGGCTTCTCGGGCAAGAGTTGTTGGCGTTGGTCACGTGGTGAATAGTGCACAGCGCTCACTAAAATCTGTTTCAAAATCAAACCACGGAGGTGTCTTCAAGGCTGGCCCACCAAGGGTTTAGCCATTTTACAATACCATGCTGGATGATCTGCAGCCTTGATTTATTATTTTCAACATTCATAGATGCTCTGCCTGGACAACGCAGGAAAAAATTGGTGGAATCTCATTCTGTTACTCTCCACGGAAGTCTTTAGTAAAAGGCGAAAGACTTATACGATCTGAAGAGAAACATAAGATGTGCTGCAGTCAACTACAGAAAAGAATAGTCTTTCGCTAGTACCCCTGACGGTCAAGGTGTCATTTTGCGTCTGTCGCATGATGGACGGCACTGAATGTATTCCACATCAGCGCTGCGAGGGGACCAGGAAATTGACTATAGGTCTCCCTTTCGAGTCCAGCGGAACAAAGTGGGCTGCAATCAGACCCTCCTCAGCAGAATTTTTGAGGTGAGATTTTGTTTGCCTCAGTTGGAGTCCAACCCACGCTTCAAACGAAACTGGAGCCTAAATTCAGCGACTTTGACCGCTCAGAAAATCTACCCATCTTTGGCATCCAGGTTTCATAGATCTATGCTCTCATGCAAGGACGAAAACATACCCAGTTTACCGTTGATGTCATGCAGTGGACTTGGCGTGCCAAGGAAATGGCTAAAAACCTGAAAAATCCTATGCAAGTCTGTCGTTACCAATGCTGAGGCTGTTGTATTTTTCTCCAAAGTATCAGACTCGGGTGCTCCAGTTTAATCAATGCAGATCGGGCAAATCTGGTCACGTAACAATCTCTGTTGACACTCTGAGCAGGGAAAAGCTCGGTTCTGCCGGAGGTAGCAGCTAGATCATAGCGTGAGGCCTTCAAAATTTGGATTCGCTTCACGAAATTGCGTGTCATCCTTGCGCAGGGGCCATGCTAATCTTCTCTGTATCGTAATCCAATTTTTCATATGTGCCGCCGTAGCTAGCACGCAAAGTTCATCATGCCGCCTTCATTATATAGCATCCTTGGCAAAAAGATCCCTCACTGGCGGTGGCGACAATTGCAGCGTAACCCTGGGTAGGAAGCACCCGGATTCAAGACAAACCCCCAAATGAGGAATCTTTTCCTTGACATTGTAAGGTCGATCGGCTGGATGCGATTAGGTCTGTTCGTAAAAATGGAATCAACTGGGTTCTTGGAATTGTTCTCACACCGACAGGAAATTATACCCAATTTGAGCTTCAGGTCTTAGAATGAACTGGACGAACCAGAGAAATGGCTACAATCTTAAAATCCTACACAAGTCTGTCAATGCCCATGCCAAGGTTTTTTCCGCCTCCCAGCTATCCTGCTTGGTTGTGCTAATTGAATCAATCAACATTGTTACCCTTCACCAATATCTTTTGTTAAAAAGAAACTGCATGTATGAGCGGGTGGGATTACTTTTGCAGTAGGCTTCTCGGGCAAGAGTTGTTGGCGTTGGTCACGTGGTGAATAGTGCACAGCGCTCATTAAAATCTGTTTCAAAATCAAACCACGGAGGTGTCTTCAAGGCTGGCCCACCAAGGGTTTAGCCATTTTACAATACCATGCTGGATGATCTGCAGCCTTGATTTATTATTTTCAACATTCATAGATGCTCTGCCTGGACAAAGCAGGAAAAAATTGGTGGAATCTCATTCTGTTACGCTCCACGGAAATCTTTAGTAAAAGGCGAAAGACTTATACGATTTGAAGAGAAACATAAGATGTGCTGCAGTCAACTACGGAAAAGAATAGTCTTTCGCTAGTACCCCTGACGGTCAAGGTGTCATTTTGCGTCTGTCGCATGATGGACGGCACTGAATGTATTCCACATCAGCGCTGCGAGGGGACCAAGAAATTGACTATAGGTCTCCCTTTCGAGTCCAGCCGAACAAAGTGGGCTGCAATCAGACCCTCCTCAGCAGAATTTTTGAGGTGAGATTTTGTTTGCCTCAGTTGGAGTCCAACCCACGCTTCAAACGAAACTGGAGCCTAAATTCAGCGACTTTGACCGCTCAGAAAATCTACCCATCTTTGGCATCCAGGTTTCATAGTTTTAGCTCTCATACAAGGACGAAAACATACCCAGTTTACCGTTGATGTCATGCAGTGGACTTGGCGTGCCAAGGAAATGGCTAAAAACCTGAAAAATCCTATGCAAGTCTGTCGTTACCAATGCTGAGGCTGTTGTATTTTTCTCCAAAGTATCAGACTCGGGTGCTCCGGTTTAATCAATGCAGATCGGGCAAATCTGGTCACGTAACAATCTCTGTTGACACTCTGAGCAGGGAAAAACTCGGTTCTGCCGGAGGTAGCAGCTAGATCATAGCGTGAGGCCTTCAAAATTTGGATTCGCTTCACGAAATTGTGTGTCATCCTTGCGCAGGGGCCATGCTAATCTTCTCTGTATCGTAATCCAATTTTTCATATGTGCCACCGTAGCTAGCACGCAAAGTTCATCATGCCGCCTTCATTATATAGCATCCTTGGCAAAAAGATCCCTCACTGGCGGTGGCGACAATTGCAGCGTAACCCTGGGTAGGAAGCACCCGGATTCAAGACAAACCCCCAAATGAGGAATCTTTTCCTTGACATTGTAAGGTCGATCGGCTGGATGCGATTAGGTCTGTTCGTAAAAATGGAATCAACTGGGTTCTTGGAATTGTTCTCACACCGACAGGAAATTATACCCAATTTGAGCTTCAGGTCTTAGAATGAACTGGACGAACCAGAGAAATGGCTACAATCTTAAAATCCTACACAAGTCTGTCAATGCCCATGCCAAGGTTTTTTCCGCCTCCCAGCTATCCTGCTTGGTTGTGCTAATTGAATCAATCAACATTGTTACCCTTCACCAATATCTTTTGTTAAAAAGAAACTGCATGTATGAGCGGGTGGGATTACTTTTGCAGTAGGCTTCTCGGGCAAGAGTTGTTGGCGTTGGTCACGTGGTGAATAGTGCACAGCGCTCACTAAAATATGTTTCAGAATCAAACCACGGAGGTGTCTTCAAGGCTGGCCCACCAAGGGTTTAGCCATTTTACAATACCATGCTGGATGATCTGCAGCCTTGATTTATTATTTTCAACATTCATAGATGCTCTGCCTGGACAAAGCAGGAAAAAATTGGTGGAATCTCATTCTGTTACTCTCCACGGAAATCTTTAGTAAAAGGCGAAAGACTTATACGATTTGAAGAGAAACATAAGATGTGCTGCAGTCAACTACGGAAAAGAATAGTCTTTCGCTAGTACCCCTGACGGTCAAGGTGTCATTTCGCGTCTGTCGCATGATGGACGGCACTGAATGTATTCCACATCAGCGCTGCGAGGGGACCAAGAAATTGACTATAGGTCTCCCTTTCGAGTCCAGCCGAACAAAGTGGGCTGCAATCAGACCCTCCTCAGCAGAATTTTTGAGGTGAGATTTTGTTTGCCTCAGTTGGAGTCCAACCCACGCTTCAAACGAAACTGGAGCCTAAATTCAGCGACTTTGACCGCTCAGAAAATCTACCCATCTTTGGCATCCAGGTTTCATAGTTTTAGCTCTCATACAAGGACGAAAACATACCCAGTTTACCGTTGATGTCATGCAGTGGACTTGGCGTGCCAAGGAAATGGCTAAAAACCTGAAAAATCCTATGCAAGTCTGTCGTTACCAATGCTGAGGCTGTTGTATTTTTCTCCAAAGTATCAGACTCGGGTGCTCCGGTTTAATCAATGCAGATCGGGCAAATCTGGTCACGTAACAATCTCTGTTGACACTCTGAGCAGGGAAAAACTCGGTTCTGCCGGAGGTAGCAGCTAGATCATAGCGTGAGGCCTTCAAAATTTGGATTCGCTTCACGAAATTGCGTGTCATCCTTGCGCAGGGGCCATGCTAATCTTCTCTGTATCGTAATCCAATTTTTCATATGTGCCGCCGTAGCTAGCACGCAAAGTTCATCATGCCGCCTTCATTATATAGCATCCTTGGCAAAAAGATCCCTCACTGGCGGTGGCGACAATTGCAGCGTAACCCTGGGTAGGAAGCACCCGGATTCAAGACAAACCCCCAAATGAGGAATCTTTTCCTTGACATTGTAAGGTCGATCGGCTGGATGCGATTAGGTCTGTTCGTAAAAATGGAATCAACTGGGTTCTTGGAATTGTTCTCACACCAACAGGAAATTATACCCAATTTGAGCTTCAGGTCTTAGAATGAACTGGACGAACCAGAGAAATGGCTACAATCTTAAAATCCTACACAAGTCTGTCAATGCCCATGCCAAGGTTTTTTCCGCCTCCCAGCTATCCTGCTTGGTTGTGCTAATTGAATCAATCAACATTGTTACCCTTCACCAATATCTTTTGTTAAAAAGAAACTGCATGTATGAGCGGGTGGGATTACTTTTGCAGTAGGCTTCTCGGGCAAGAGTTGTTGGCGTTGGTCACGTGGTGAATAGTGCACAGCGCTCACTAAAATCTGTTTCAAAATCAAACCACGGAGGTGTCTTCAAGTCTGGCCCACCAAGGGTTTAGCCATTTTACAATACCATGCTGGATGATCTGCAGCCTTGATTTATTATTTTCAACATTCATAGATGCTCTGCCTGGACAAAGCAGGAAAAAATTGGTGGAATCTCATTCTGTTACTCTCCACGGAAATCTTTAGTAAAAGGCGAAAGACTTATACGATTTGAAGAGAAACATAAGATGTGCTGCAGTCAACTACGGAAAAGAATAGTCTTTCGCTAGTACCCCTGACGGGCAAGGTGTCATTTTGCGTCTGTCGCATGATGGACGGCACTGAATGTATTCCACATCAGCGCTGCGAGGGGACCAAGAATTTGACTATAGGTCTCCCTTTCGAGTCCAGCCGAACAAAGTGGGCTGCAATCAGACCCTCCTCAGCAGAATTTTTGAGGTGAGATTTTGTTTGCCTCAGTTGGAGTCCAACCCACGCTTCAAACGAAACTGGAGCCTAAATTCAGCGACTTTGACCGCTCAGAAAATCTACCCATCTTTGGCATCCAGGTTTCATAGTTTTAGCTCTCATACAAGGACGAAAACATACCCAGTTTAACGTTGATGTCATGCAGTGGACTTGGCGTGCCAAGGAAATGGCTAAAAACCTGAAAAATCCTATGCAAGTCTGTCGTTACCAATGCTGAGGCTGTTGTATTTTTCTCCAAAGTATCAGACTCCGGTTTAATCAATGCAGATCGGGCAAATCTGGTCACGTAACAATCTCTGTTGACACTCTGAGCAGGGAAAAACTCGGTTCTGCCGGAGGTAGCAGCTAGATCATAGCGTGAGGCCTTCAAAATTTGGATTCGCTTCACGAAATTGCGTGTCATCCTTGCGCAGGGGCCATGCTAATCTTCTCTGTATCGTAATCCAATTTTTCATATGTGCCGCCGTAGCTAGCACGCAAAGTTCATCATGCCGCCTTCATTATATAGCATCCTTGGCAAAAAGATCCCTCACTGGCGGTGGCGACAATTGCAGCGTAACCCTGGGTAGGAAGCACCCGGATTCAAGACAAACCCCCAAATGAGGAATCTTTTCCTTGACATTGTAAGGTCGATCGGCTGGATGCGATTAGGTCTGTTCGTAAAAATGGAATCAACTGGGTTCTTGGAATTGTTCTCACACCGACAAGAAATTATACCCAATTTGAGCTTCAGGTCTTAGAATGAACTGGACGAACCAGAGAAATGGCTACAATCTTAAAATCCTACACAAGTCTGTCAATGCCCATGCCAAGGTTTTTTCCGCCTCCCAGCTATCCTGCTTGGTTGTGCTAATTGAATCAATCAACATTGTTACCCTTCACCAATATCTTTTGTTAAAAAGAAACTGCATGTATGAGCGGGTGGGATTACTTTTGCAGTAGGCTTCTCGGGCAAGAGTTGTTGGCGTTGGTCACGTGGTGAATAGTGCACAGCGCACACTAAAATCTATTTCAAAATCAAACCACGGAGGTGTCATCAAGGCTGGCCCACCAAGGGTTTAGCCATTTTACAATACCATGCTGGATGATCTGCAGCCTTGATTTATTATTTTCAACATTCATAGATGCTCTGCCTGGACAAAGCAGGAAAAAATTGGTGGAATCTCATTCTGTTACTCTCCACGGAAATCTTTAGTAAAAGGCGAAAGACTTATACGATTTGAAGAGAAACATAAGATGTGCTGCAGTCAACTACGGAAAAGAATAGTCTTTCGCTAGTACCCCTGACGGTCAAGGTGTCATTTTGCGTCTGTCGCATGATGGACGGCACTGAATGTATTCCACATCAGCGCTGCGAGGGGACCAAGAAATTGACTATAGGTCTCCCTTTCGAGTCCAGCCGAACAAAGTGGGCTGCAATCAGACCCTCCTCAGCAGAATTTTTGAGGTGAGATTTTGTTTGCCTCAGTTGGAGTACAACCCACGCTTCAAACGAAACTGGAGCCTAAATTCAGCGACTTTGACCGCTCAGAAAATCTACCCATCTTTGGCATCCAGGTTTCTTAGTTTTAGCTCTCACACAAGGACGAAAACATACCCAGTTTAACGTTGATGTCATGCAGTGGACTTGGCGTGCCAAGGAAATGGCTAAAAACCTGAAAAATCCTATGCAAGTCTGTCGTTACCAATGCTGAGGCTGTTGTATTTTTCTCCAAAGTATCAGACTCGGGTGCTCCGGTTTAATCAATGCAGATCGGGCAAATCTGGTCACGTAACAATCTCTGTTGACACTCTGAGCAGGGAAAAGCTCGGTTCTGCCGGAGGTAGCAGCTAGATCATAGCGTGAGGCCTTCAAAATTTGGATTCGCTTCACGAAATTGCGTGTCATCCTTGCGCAGGGGCCATGCTAATCTTCTCTGTATCGTAATCCAATTTTTCATATGTGCCGCCGTAGCTAGCACGCAAAGTTCATCATGCCGCCTTCATTATATAGCATCCTTGGCAAAAAGATCCCTCACTGGCGGTGGCGACAATTGCAGCGTAACCCTGGGTAGGAAGCACCCGGATTCAAGACAAACCCCCAAATGAGGAATCTTTTCCTTGACATTGTAAGGTCGATCGGCTGGATGCGATTAGGTCTGTTCGTAAAAATGGAATCAACTGGGTTCTTGGAATTGTTCTCACACCAACAGGAAATTATACCCAATTTGAGCTTCAGGTCTTAGAATGAACTGGACGAACCAGAGAAATGGCTACAATCTTAAAATCCTACACAAGTCTGTCAATGCCCATGCCAAGGTTTTTTCCGCCTCCCAGCTATCCTGCTTGGTTGTGCTAATTGAATCAATCAACATTGTTACCCTTCACCAATATCTTTTGTTAAAAAGAAACTGCATGTATGAGCGGGTGGGATTACTTTTGCAGTAGGCTTCTCGGGCAAGAGTTGTTGGCGTTGGTCACGTGGTGAATAGTGCACAGCGCTCACTAAAATCTGTTTCAAAATCAAACCACGGAGGTGTCTTCAAGGCTGGCCCACCAAGGGTTTAGCCATTTTACAATACCATGCTGGATGATCTGCAGCCTTGATTTATTGTTTTCAACATTCATAGATGCTCTGCCTGGACAACGCAGGAAAAAATTGGTGGAATCTCATTCTGTTACTCTCCACGGAAGTCTTTAGTAAAAGGCGAAAGACTTATACGATTTGAAGAGAAACATAAGATGTGCTGCAGTCAACTACGGAAAAGAATAGTCTTTCGCTAGTACCCCTGACGGTCAAGATGTCATTTTGCGTCTGTCGCATGATGGACGGCACTGAATGTATTCCACATCAGCGCTGCGAGGGGACCAAGAAATTGACTATAGGTCTCCCTTTCGAGTCCAGCCGAACAAAGTGGGCTGCAATCAGACCCTCCTCAGCAGAATTTTTGAGGTGAGATTTTGTTTGCCTCAGTTGGAGTCCAACCCACGCTTCAAACGAAACTGGAGCCTAAATTCAGCGACTTTGACCGCTCAGAAAATCTACCCATCTTTGGCATCCAGGTTTCATAGATCTATGCTCTCATGCAAGGACGAAAACATACCCAGTTTACCGTTGATGTCATGCAGTGGACTTGGCGTGCCAAGGAAATGGCTAAAAACCTGAAAAATCCTATGCAAGTCTGTCGTTACCAATGCTGAGGCTGTTGTATTTTTCTCCAAAGTATCAGACTCGGGTGCTCCGGTTTAATCAATGCAGATCGGGCAAATCTGGTCACGTAACAATCTCTGTTGACACTCTGAGCAGGGAAAAGCTCGGTTCTGCCGGAGGTAGCAGCTAGATCATAGCGTGAGGCCTTCAAAATTTGGATTCGCTTCACGAAATTGCGTGTCATCCTTGCGCAGGGGCCATGCTAATCTTCTCTGTATCATATTCCAATTTTTCATATGTGCCGCCGTAGCTAGCACGCAAAGTTCATCATGCCGCCTTCATTATATAGCATCCTTGGCAAAAAGATCCCTCACTGGCGGTGGCGACAATTGCAGCGTAACCCTGGGTAGGAAGCACCCGGATTCAAGACAAACCCCCAAATGAGGAATCTTTTCCTTGACATTGTAAGGTCGATCGGCTGGATGCGATTAGGTCTGTTCGTAAAAATGGAATCAACTGGGTTCTTGGAATTGTTCTCACACCAACAGGAAATTATACCCAATTTGAGCTTCAGGTCTTAGAATGAACTGGACGAACCAGAGAAATGGCTACAATCTTAAAATCCTACACAAGTCTGTCAATGCCCATGCCAAGGTTTTTTCCGCCTCCCAGCTATCCTGCTTGGTTGTGCTAATTGAATCAATCAACATTGTTACCCTTCACCAATATCTTTTGTTAAAAAGAAACTGCATGTATGAGCGGGTGGGATTACTTTTGCAGTAGGCTTCTCGGGCAAGAGTTGTTGGCGTTGGTCACGTGGTGAATAGTGCACAGCGCTCACTAAAATCTGTTTCAAAATCAAACCACGGAGGTGTCTTCAAGGCTGGCCCACCAAGGGTTTAGCCATTTTACAATACCATGCTGGATGATCTGCAGCCTTGATTTATTATTTTCAACATTCATAGATGCTCTGCCTGGACAACGCAGGAAAAAATTGGTGGAATCTCATTCTGTTACTCTCCACGGAAGTCTTTAGTAAAAGGCGAAAGACTTATACGATCTGAAGAGAAACATAAGATGTGCTGCAGTCAACTACAGAAAAGAATAGTCTTTCGCTAGTACCCCTGACGGTCAAGGTGTCATTTTGCGTCTGTCGCATGATGGACGGCACTGAATGTATTCCACATCAGCGCTGCGAGGGGACCAGGAAATTGACTATAGGTCTCCCTTTCGAGTCCAGCGGAACAAAGTGGGCTGCAATCAGACCCTCCTCAGCAGAATTTTTGAGGTGAGATTTTGTTTGCCTCAGTTGGAGTCCAACCCACGCTTCAAACGAAACTGGAGCCTAAATTCAGCGACTTTGACCGCTCAGAAAATCTACCCATCTTTGGCATCCAGGTTTCATAGATCTATGCTCTCATGCAAGGACGAAAACATACCCAGTTTACCGTTGATGTCATGCAGTGGACTTGGCGTGCCAAGGAAATGGCTAAAAACCTGAAAAATCCTATGCAAGTCTGTCGTTACCAATGCTGAGGCTGTTGTATTTTTCTCCAAAGTATCAGACTCGGGTGCTCCAGTTTAATCAATGCAGATCGGGCAAATCTGGTCACGTAACAATCTCTGTTGACACTCTGAGCAGGGAAAAGCTCGGTTCTGCCGGAGGTAGCAGCTAGATCATAGCGTGAGGCCTTCAAAATTTGGATTTGCTTCACGAAATTGCGTGTCATCCTTGCGCAGGGGCCATGCTAATCTTCTCTGTATCGTAATCCAATTTTTCATATGTGCCGCCGTAGCTAGCACGCAAAGTTCATCATGCCGCCTTCATTATATAGCATCCTTGGCAAAAAGATCCCTCACTGGCGGTGGCGACAATTGCAGCGTAACCCTGGGTAGGAAGCACCCGGATTCAAGACAAACCCCCAAATGAGGAATCTTTTCCTTGACATTGTAAGGTCGATCGGCTGGATGCGATTAGGTCTGTTCGTAAAAATGGAATCAACTGGGTTCTTGGAATTGTTCTCACACCGACAGGAAATTATACCCAATTTGAGCTTCAGGTCTTAGAATGAACTGGACGAACCAGAGAAATGGCTACAATCTTAAAATCCTACACAAGTCTGTCAATGCCCATGCCAAGGTTTTTTCCGCCTCCCAGCTATCCTGCTTGGTTGTGCTAATTGAATCAATCAACATTGTTACCCTTCACCAATATCTTTTGTTAAAAAGAAACTGCATGTATGAGCGGGTGGGATTACTTTTGCAGTAGGCTTCTCGGGCAAGAGTTGTTGGCGTTGGTCACGTGGTGAATAGTGCACAGCGCTCACTAAAATCTGTTTCAAAATCAAACCACGGAGGTGTCTTCAAGGCTGGCCCACCAAGGGTTTAGCCATTTTACAATACCATGCTGGATGATCTGCAGCCTTGATTTATTATTTTCAACATTCATAGATGCTCTGCCTGGACAAAGCAGGAAAAAATTGGTGGAATCTCATTCTGTTACGCTCCACGGAAATCTTTAGTAAAAGGCGAAAGACTTATACGATTTGAAGAGAAACATAAGATGTGCTGCAGTCAACTACGGAAAAGAATAGTCTTTCGCTAGTACCCCTGACGGTCAAGGTGTCATTTTGCGTCTGTCGCATGATGGACGGCACTGAATGTATTCCACATCAGCGCTGCGAGGGGACCAAGAATTTGACTATAGGTCTCCCTTTCGAGTCCAGCCGAACAAAGTGGGCTGCAATCAGACCCTCCTCAGCAGAATTTTTGAGGTGAGATTTTGTTTGCCTCAGTTGGAGTCCAACCCACGCTTCAAACGAAACTGGAGCCTAAATTCAGCGACTTTGACCGCTCAGAAAATCTACCCATCTTTGGCATCCAGGTTTCATAGTTTTAGCTCTCATACAAGGACGAAAACATACCCAGTTTAACGTTGATGTCATGCAGTGGACTTGGCGTGCCAAGGAAATGGCTAAAAACCTGAAAAATCCTATGCAAGTCTGTCGTTACCAATGCTGAGGCTGTTGTATTTTTCTCCAAAGTATCAGACTCCGGTTTAATCAATGCAGATCGGGCAAATCTGGTCACGTAACAATCTCTGTTGACACTCTGAGCAGGGAAAAACTCGGTTCTGCCGGAGGTAGCAGCTAGATCATAGCGTGAGGCCTTCAAAATTTGGATTCGCTTCACGAAATTGCGTGTCATCCTTGCGCAGGGGCCATGCTAATCTTCTCTGTATCGTAATCCAATTTTTCATATGTGCCGCCGTAGCTAGCACGCAAAGTTCATCATGCCGCCTTCATTATATAGCATCCTTGGCAAAAAGATCCCTCACTGGCGGTGGCGACAATTGCAGCGTAACCCTGGGTAGGAAGCACCCGGATTCAAGACAAACCCCCAAATGAGGAATCTTTTCCTTGACATTGTAAGGTCGATCGGCTGGATGCGATTAGGTCTGTTCGTAAAAATGGAATCAACTGGGTTCTTGGAATTGTTCTCACACCAACAGGAAATTATACCCAATTTGAGCTTCAGGTCTTAGAATGAACTGGACGAACCAGAGAAATGGCTACAATCTTAAAATCCTACACAAGTCTGTCAATGCCCATGCCAAGGTTTTTTCCGCCTCCCAGCTATCCTGCTTGGTTGTGCTAATTGAATCAATCAACATTGTTACCCTTCACCAATATCTTTTGTTAAAAAGAAACTGCATGTATGAGCGGGTGGGATTACTTTTGCAGTAGGCTTCTCGGGCAAGAGTTGTTGGCGTTGGTCACGTGGTGAATAGTGCACAGCGCTCACTAAAATCTGTTTCAAAATCAAACCACGGAGGTGTCTTCAAGTCTGGCCCACCAAGGGTTTAGCCATTTTACAATACCATGCTGGATGATCTGCAGCCTTGATTTATTATTTTCAACATTCATAGATGCTCTGCCTGGACAAAGCAGGAAAAAATTGGTGGAATCTCATTCTGTTACTCTCCACGGAAATCTTTAGTAAAAGGCGAAAGACTTATACGATTTGAAGAGAAACATAAGATGTGCTGCAGTCAACTACGGAAAAGAATAGTCTTTCGCTAGTACCCCTGACGGGCAAGGTGTCATTTTGCGTCTGTCGCATGATGGACGGCACTGAATGTATTCCACATCAGCGCTGCGAGGGGACCAAGAATTTGACTATAGGTCTCCCTTTCGAGTCCAGCCGAACAAAGTGGGCTGCAATCAGACCCTCCTCAGCAGAATTTTTGAGGTGAGATTTTGTTTGCCTCAGTTGGAGTCCAACCCACGCTTCAAACGAAACTGGAGCCTAAATTCAGCGACTTTGACCGCTCAGAAAATCTACCCATCTTTGGCATCCAGGTTTCATAGTTTTAGCTCTCATACAAGGACGAAAACATACCCAGTTTAACGTTGATGTCATGCAGTGGACTTGGCGTGCCAAGGAAATGGCTAAAAACCTGAAAAATCCTATGCAAGTCTGTCGTTACCAATGCTGAGGCTGTTGTATTTTTCTCCAAAGTATCAGACTCCGGTTTAATCAATGCAGATCGGGCAAATCTGGTCACGTAACAATCTCTGTTGACACTCTGAGCAGGGAAAAACTCGGTTCTGCCGGAGGTAGCAGCTAGATCATAGCGTGAGGCCTTCAAAATTTGGATTCGCTTCACGAAATTGCGTGTCATCCTTGCGCAGGGGCCATGCTAATCTTCTCTGTATCGTAATCCAATTTTTCATATGTGCCGCCGTAGCTAGCACGCAAAGTTCATCATGCCGCCTTCATTATATAGCATCCTTGGCAAAAAGATCCCTCACTGGCGGTGGCGACAATTGCAGCGTAACCCTGGGTAGGAAGCACCCGGATTCAAGACAAACCCCCAAATGAGGAATCTTTTCCTTGACATTGTAAGGTCGATCGGCTGGATGCGATTAGGTCTGTTCGTAAAAATGGAATCAACTGGGTTCTTGGAATTGTTCTCACACCGACAAGAAATTATACCCAATTTGAGCTTCAGGTCTTAGAATGAACTGGACGAACCAGAGAAATGGCTACAATCTTAAAATCCTACACAAGTCTGTCAATGCCCATGCCAAGGTTTTTTCCGCCTCCCAGCTATCCTGCTTGGTTTTGCTAATTGAATCAATCAACATTGTTACCCTTCACCAATATCTTTTGTTAAAAAGAAACTGCATGTATGAGCGGGTGGGATTACTTTTGCAGTAGGCTTCTCGGGCAAGAGTTGTTGGCGTTGGTCACGTGGTGAATAGTGCACAGCGCACACTAAAATCTATTTCAAAATCAAACCACGGAGGTGTCATCAAGGCTGGCCCACCAAGGGTTTAGCCATTTTACAATACCATGCTGGATGATCTGCAGCCTTGATTTATTATTTTCAACATTCATAGATGCTCTGCCTGGACAAAGCAGGAAAAAATTGGTGGAATCTCATTCTGTTACTCTCCACGGAAATCTTTAGTAAAAGGCAAAAGACTTATACGATTTGAAGAGAAACATAAGATGTGCTGCAGTCAACTACGGAAAAGAATAGTCTTTCGCTAGTACCCCTGACGGTCAAGGTGTCATTTTGCGTCTGTCGCATGATGGACGGCACTGAATGTATTCCACATCAGCGCTGCGAGGGGACCAAGAAATTGACTATAGGTCTCCCTTTCGAGTCCAGCCGAACAAAGTGGGCTGCAATCAGACCCTCCTCAGCAGAATTTTTGAGGTGAGATTTTGTTTGCCTCAGTTGGAGTCCAACCCACGCTTCAAACGAAACTGGAGCCTAAATTCAGCGACTTTGACCGCTCAGAAAATCTACCCATCTTTGGCATCCAGGTTTCTTAGTTTTAGCTCTCACACAAGGACGAAAACATACCCAGTTTAACGTTGATGTCATGCAGTGGACTTGGCGTGCCAAGGAAATGGCTAAAAACCTGAAAAATCCTATGCAAGTCTGTCGTTACCAATGCTGAGGCTGTTGTATTTTTCTCCAAAGTATCAGACTCGGGTGCTCCGGTTTAATCAATGCAGATCGGGCAAATCTGGTCACGTAACAATCTCTGTTGACACTCTGAGCAGGGAAAAGCTCGGTTCTGCCGGAGGTAGCAGCTAGATCATAGCGTGAGGCCTTCAAAATTTGGATTCGCTTCACGAAATTGCGTGTCATCCTTGCGCAGGGGCCATGCTAATCTTCTCTGTATCGTAATCCAATTTTTCATATGTGCCGCCGTAGCTAGCACGCAAAGTTCATCATGCCGCCTTCATTATATAGCATCCTTGGCAAAAAGATCCCTCACTGGCGGTGGCGACAATTGCAGCGTAACCCTGGGTAGGAAGCACCCGGATTCAAGACAAACCCCCAAATGAGGAATCTTTTCCTTGACATTGTAAGGTCGATCGGCTGGATGCGATTAGGTCTGTTCGTAAAAATGGAATCAACTGGGTTCTTGGAATTGTTCTCACACCAACAGGAAATTATACCCAATTTGAGCTTCAGGTCTTAGAATGAACTGGACGAACCAGAGAAATGGCTACAATCTTAAAATCCTACACAAGTCTGTCAATGCCCATGCCAAGGTTTTTTCCGCCTCCCAGCTATCCTGCTTGGTTGTGCTAATTGAATCAATCAACATTGTTACCCTTCACCAATATCTTTTGTTAAAAAGAAACTGCATGTATGAGCGGGTGGGATTACTTTTGCAGTAGGCTTCTCGGGCAAGAGTTGTTGGCGTTGGTCACGTGGTGAATAGTGCACAGCGCTCACTAAAATCTGTTTCAAAATCAAACCACGGAGGTGTCTTCAAGGCTGGCCCACCAAGGGTTTAGCCATTTTACAATACCATGCTGGATGATCTGCAGCCTTGATTTATTGTTTTCAACATTCATAGATGCTCTGCCTGGACAACGCAGGAAAAAATTGGTGGAATCTCATTCTGTTACTCTCCACGGAAGTCTTTAGTAAAAGGCGAAAGACTTATACGATCTGAAGAGAAACATAAGATGTGCTGCAGTCAACTACAGAAAAGAATAGTCTTTCGCTAGTACCCCTGACGGTCAAGGTGTCATTTTGCGTCTGTCGCATGATGGACGGCACTGAATGTATTCCACATCAGCGCTGCGAGGGGACCAGGAAATTGACTATAGGTCTCCCTTTCGAGTCCAGCTGAACAAAGTGGGCTGCAATCAGACCCTCCTCAGCAGAATTTTTGAGGTGAGATTTTGTTTGCCTCAGTTGGAGTCCAACCAACGCTTCAAACGAAACTGGAGCCTAAATTCAGCGACTTTGACCGCTCAGAAAATCTACCCATCTTTGGCATCCAGGTTTCATAGATCTATGCTCTCATGCAAGGACGAAAACATACCCAGTTTACCGTTGATGTCATGCAGTGGACTTGGCGTGCCAAGGAAATGGCTAAAAACCTGAAAAATCCTATGCAAGTCTGTCGTTACCAATGCTGAGGCTGTTGTATTTTTCTCCAAAGTATCAGACTCGGGTGCTCCAGTTTAATCAATGCAGATCGGGCAAATCTGGTCACGTAACAATCTCTGTTGACACTCTGAGCAGGGAAAAGCTCGGTTCTGCCGGAGGTAGCAGCTAGATCATAGCGTGAGGCCTTCAAAATTTGGATTCGCTTCACGAAATTGCGTGTCATCCTTGCGCAGGGGCCATGCTAATCTTCTCTGTATCGTAATCCAATTTTTCATATGTGCCGCCGTAGCTAGCACGCAAAGTTCATCATGCCGCCTTCATTATATAGCATCCTTGGCAAAAAGATCCCTCCCTGGCGGTGGCGACAATTGCAGCGTAACCCTGGGTAGGAAGCACCCGGATTCAAGACAAACCCCCAAATGAGGAATCTTTTCCTTGACATTGTAAGGTCGATCGGCTGGATGCGATTAGGTCTGTTCGTAAAAATGGAATCAACTGGGTTCTTGGAATTGTTCTCACACCGACAGGAAATTATACCCAATTTGAGCTTCAGGTCTTAGAATGAACTGGACGAACCAGAGAAATGGCTACAATCTTAAAATCCTACACAAGTCTGTCAATGCCCATGCCAAGGTTTTTTCCGCCTCCCAGCTATCCTGCTTGGTTGTGCTAATTGAATCAATCAACATTGTTACCCTTCACCAATATCTTTTGTTATAAAGAAACTGCATGTATGAGCGGGTGGGATTACTTTTGCAGTAGGCTTCTCGGGCAAGAGTTGTTGGCGTTGGTCACGTGGTGAATAGTGCACAGCGCTCATTAAAATCTGTTTCAAAATCAAACCACGGAGGTGTCTTCAAGGCTGGCCCACCAAGGGTTTAGCCATTTTACAATACCATGCTGGATGATCTGCAGCCTTGATTTATTGTTTTCAACATTCATAGATGCTCTGCCTGGACAACGCAGGAAAAAATTGGTGGAATCTCATTCTGTTACTCTCCACGGAAGTCTTTAGTAAAAGGCGAAAGACTTATACGATCTGAAGAGAAACATAAGATGTGCTGCAGTCAACTACAGAAAAGAATAGTCTTTCGCTAGTACCCCTGACGGTCAAGGTGTCATTTTGCGTCTGTCGCATGATGGACGGCACTGAATGTATTCCACATCAGCGCTGCGAGGGGACCAGGAAATTGACTATAGGTCTCCCTTTCGAGTCCAGCGGAACAAAGTGGGCTGCAATCAGACCCTCCTCAGCAGAATTTTTGAGGTGAGATTTTGTTTGCCTCAGTTGGAGTCCAACCCACGCTTCAAACGAAACTGGAGCCTAAATTCAGCGACTTTGACCGCTCAGAAAATCTACCCATCTTTGGCATCCAGGTTTCATAGATCTATGCTCTCATGCAAGGACGAAAACATACCCAGTTTACCGTTGATGTCATGCAGTGGACTTGGCGTGCCAAGGAAATGGCTAAAAACCTGAAAAATCCTATGCAAGTCTGTCGTTACCAATGCTGAGGCTGTTGTATTTTTCTCCAAAGTATCAGACTCGGGTGCTCCAGTTTAATCAATGCAGATCGGGCAAATCTGGTCACGTAACAATCTCTGTTGACACTCTGAGCAGGGAAAAGCTCGGTTCTGCCGGAGGTAGCAGCTAGATCATAGCGTGAGGCCTTCAAAATTTGGATTCGCTTCACGAAATTGCGTGTCATCCTTGCGCAGGGGCCATGCTAATCTTCTCTGTATCGTAATCCAATTTTTCATATGTGCCGCCGTAGCTAGCACGCAAAGTTCATCATGCCGCCTTCATTATATAGCATCCTTGGCAAAAAGATCCCTCACTGGCGGTGGCGACAATTGCAGCGTAACCCTGGGTAGGAAGCACCCGGATTCAAGACAAACCCCCAAATGAGGAATCTTTTCCTTGACATTGTAAGGTCGATCGGCTGGATGCGATTAGGTCTGTTCGTAAAAATGGAATCAACTGGGTTCTTGGAATTGTTCTCACACCGACAGGAAATTATACCCAATTTGAGCTTCAGGTCTTAGAATGAACTGGACGAACCAGAGAAATGGCTACAATCTTAAAATCCTACACAAGTCTGTCAATGCCCATGCCAAGGTTTTTTCCGCCTCCCAGCTATCCTGCTTGGTTGTGCTAATTGAATCAATCAACATTGTTACCCTTCACCAATATCTTTTGTTAAAAAGAAACTGCATGTATGAGCGGGTGGGATTACTTTTGCAGTAGGCTTCTCGGGCAAGAGTTGTTGGCGTTGGTCACGTGGTGAATAGTGCACAGCGCTCATTAAAATCTGTTTCAAAATCAAACCACGGAGGTGTCTTCAAGGCTGGCCCACCAAGGGTTTAGCCATTTTACAATACCATGCTGGATGATCTGCAGCCTTGATTTATTATTTTCAACATTCATAGATGCTCTGCCTGGACAAAGCAGGAAAAAATTGGTGGAATCTCATTCTGTTACGCTCCACGGAAATCTTTAGTAAAAGGCGAAAGACTTATACGATTTGAAGAGAAACATAAGATGTGCTGCAGTCAACTACGGAAAAGAATAGTCTTTCGCTAGTACCCCTGACGGTCAAGGTGTCATTTTGCGTCTGTCGCATGATGGACGGCACTGAATGTATTCCACATCAGCGCTGCGAGGGGACCAAGAAATTGACTATAGGTCTCCCTTTCGAGTCCAGCCGAACAAAGTGGGCTGCAATCAGACCCTCCTCAGCAGAATTTTTGAGGTGAGATTTTGTTTGCCTCAGTTGGAGTCCAACCCACGCTTCAAACGAAACTGGAGCCTAAATTCAGCGACTTTGACCGCTCAGAAAATCTACCCATCTTTGGAGTCCAGGTTTCATAGTTTTAGCTCTCATACAAGGACGAAAACATACCCAGTTTACCGTTGATGTCATGCAGTGGACTTGGCGTGCCAAGGAAATGGCTAAAAACCTGAAAAATCCTATGCAAGTCTGTCGTTACCAATGCTGAGGCTGTTGTATTTTTCTCCAAAGTATCAGACTCGGGTGCTCCGGTTTAATCAATGCAGATCGGGCAAATCTGGTCACGTAACAATCTCTGTTGACACTCTGAGCAGGGAAAAACTCGGTTCTGCCGGAGGTAGCAGCTAGATCATAGCGTGAGGCCTTCAAAATTTGGATTCGCTTCACGAAATTGTGTGTCATCCTTGCGCAGGGGCCATGCTAATCTTCTCTGTATCGTAATCCAATTTTTCATATGTGCCGCCGTAGCTAGCACGCAAAGTTCATCATGCCGCCTTCATTATATAGCATCCTTGGCAAAAAGATCCCTCACTGGCGGTGGCGACAATTGCAGCGTAACCCTGGGTAGGAAGCACCCGGATTCAAGACAAACCCCCAAATGAGGAATCTTTTCCTTGACATTGTAAGGTCGATCGGCTGGATGCGATTAGGTCTGTTCGTAAAAATGGAATCAACTGGGTTCTTGGAATTGTTCTCACACCGACAGGAAATTATACCCAATTTGAGCTTCAGGTCTTAGAATGAACTGGACGAACCAGAGAAATGGCTACAATCTTAAAATCCTACACAAGTCTGTCAATGCCCATGCCAAGGTTTTTTCCGCCTCCCAGCTATCCTGCTTGGTTGTGCTAATTGAATCAATCAACATTGTTACCCTTCACCAATATCTTTTGTTAAAAAGAAACTGCATGTATGAGCGGGTGGGATTACTTTTGCAGTAGGCTTCTCGGGCAAGAGTTGTTGGCGTTGGTCACGTGGTGAATAGTGCACAGCGCTCACTAAAATATGTTTCAGAATCAAACCACGGAGGTGTCTTCAAGGCTGGCCCACCAAGGGTTTAGCCATTTTACAATACCATGCTGGATGATCTGCAGCCTTGATTTATTATTTTCAACATTCATAGATGCTCTGCCTGGACAAAGCAGGAAAAAATTGGTGGAATCTCATTCTGTTACTCTCCACGGAAATCTTTAGTAAAAGGCGATAGACTTAAACGATTTGAAGAGAAACATAAGATGTGCTGCAGTCAACTACGGAAAAGAATAGTCTTTCGCTAGTACCCCTGACGGTCAAGGTGTCATTTTGCGTCTGTTGCATGATGGACGGCACTGAATGTATTCCACATCAGCGCTGCGAGGGGACCAAGAAATTGACTATAGGTCTCCCTTTCGAGTCCAGCCGAACAAAGTGGGCTGCAATCAGACCCTCCTCAGCAGAATTTTTGAGGTGAGATTTTGTTTGCCTCAGTTGGAGTCCAACCCACGCTTCAAACGAAACTGGAGCCTAAATTCAGCGACTTTGACCGCTCAGAAAATCTACCCATCTTTGGCATCCAGGTTTCATAGATCTATGCTCTCATGCAAGGACGAAAACATACCCAGTTTACCGTTGATGTCATGCAGTGGACTTGGCGTGCCAAGGAAATGGCTAAAAACCTGAAAAATCCTATGCAAGTCTGTCGTTACCAATGCTGAGGCTGTTGTATTTTTCTCCAAAGTATCAGACTCGGGTGCTCCGGTTTAATCAATGCAGATCGGGCAAATCTGGTCACGTAACAATCTCTGTTGACACTCTGAGCAGGGAAAAACTCGGTTCTGCCGGAGGTAGCAGCTAGATCATAGCGTGAGGCCTTCAAAATTTGGATTCGCTTCACGAAATTGCGTGTCATCCTTGCGCAGGGGCCATGCTAATCTTCTCTGTATCGTAATCCAATTTTTCATATGTGCCGCCGTAGCTAGCACGCAAAGTTCATCATGCCGCCTTCATTATATAGCATCCTTGGCAAAAAGATCCCTCACTGGCGGTGGCGACAATTGCAGCGTAACCCTGGGTAGGAAGCACCCGGATTCAAGACAAACCCCCAAATGAGGAATCTTTTCCTTGACATTGTAAGGTCGATCGGCTGGATGCGATTAGGTCTGTTCGTAAAAATGGAATCAACTGGGTTCTTGGAATTGTTCTCACACCAACAGGAAATTATACCCAATTTGAGCTTCAGGTCTTAGAATGAACTGGACGAACCAGAGAAATGGCTACAATCTTAAAATCCTACACAAGTCTGTCAATGCCCATGCCAAGGTTTTTTCCGCCTCCCAGCTATCCTGCTTGGTTGTGCTAATTGAATCAATCAACATTGTTACCCTTCACCAATATCTTTTGTTAAAAAGAAACTGCATGTATGAGCGGGTGGGATTACTTTTGCAGTAGGCTTCTCGGGCAAGAGTTGTTGGCGTTGGTCACGTGGTGAATAGTGCACAGCGCTCACTAAAATCTGTTTCAAAATCAAACCACGGAGGTGTCTTCAAGTCTGGCCCACCAAGGGTTTAGCCATTTTACAATACCATGCTGGATGATCTGCAGCCTTGATTTATTATTTTCAACATTCATAGATGCTCTGCCTGGACAAAGCAGGAAAAAATTGGTGGAATCTCATTCTGTTACTCTCCACGGAAATCTTTAGTAAAAGGCGAAAGACTTATACGATTTGAAGAGAAACATAAGATGTGCTGCAGTCAACTACGGAAAAGAATAGTCTTTCGCTAGTACCCCTGACGGGCAAGGTGTCATTTTGCGTCTGTCGCATGATGGACGGCACTGAATGTATTCCACATCAGCGCTGCGAGGGGACCAAGAATTTGACTATAGGTCTCCCTTTCGAGTCCAGCCGAACAAAGTGGGCTGCAATCAGACCCTCCTCAGCAGAATTTTTGAGGTGAGATTTTGTTTGCCTCAGTTGGAGTCCAACCCACGCTTCAAACGAAACTGGAGCCTAAATTCAGCGACTTTGACCGCTCAGAAAATCTACCCATCTTTGGCATCCAGGTTTCATAGTTTTAGCTCTCATACAAGGACGAAAACATACCCAGTTTAACGTTGATGTCATGCAGTGGACTTGGCGTGCCAAGGAAATGGCTAAAAACCTGAAAAATCCTATGCAAGTCTGTCGTTACCAATGCTGAGGCTGTTGTATTTTTCTCCAAAGTATCAGACTCCGGTTTAATCAATGCAGATCGGGCAAATCTGGTCACGTAACAATCTCTGTTGACACTCTGAGCAGGGAAAAACTCGGTTCTGCCGGAGGTAGCAGCTAGATCATAGCGTGAGGCCTTCAAAATTTGGATTCGCTTCACGAAATTGCGTGTCATCCTTGCGCAGGGGCCATGCTAATCTTCTCTGTATCGTAATCCAATTTTTCATATGTGCCGCCGTAGCTAGCACGCAAAGTTCATCATGCCGCCTTCATTATATAGCATCCTTGGCAAAAAGATCCCTCACTGGCGGTGGCGACAATTGCAGCGTAACCCTGGGTAGGAAGCACCCGGATTCAAGACAAACCCCCAAATGAGGAATCTTTTCCTTGACATTGTAAGGTCGATCGGCTGGATGCGATTAGGTCTGTTCGTAAAAATGGAATCAACTGGGTTCTTGGAATTGTTCTCACACCGACAAGAAATTATACCCAATTTGAGCTTCAGGTCTTAGAATGAACTGGACGAACCAGAGAAATGGCTACAATCTTAAAATCCTACACAAGTCTGTCAATGCCCATGCCAAGGTTTTTTCCGCCTCCCAGCTATCCTGCTTGGTTGTGCTAATTGAATCAATCAACATTGTTACCCTTCACCAATATCTTTTGTTAAAAAGAAACTGCATGTATGAGCGGGTGGGATTACTTTTGCAGTAGGCTTCTCGGGCAAGAGTTGTTGGCGTTGGTCACGTGGTGAATAGTGCACAGCGCACACTAAAATCTATTTCAAAATCAAACCACGGAGGTGTCATCAAGGCTGGCCCACCAAGGGTTTAGCCATTTTACAATACCATGCTGGATGATCTGCAGCCTTGATTTATTGTTTTCAACATTCATAGATGCTCTGCCTGGACAACGCAGGAAAAAATTGGTGGAATCTCATTCTGTTCCTCTCCACGGAAGTCTTTAGTAAAAGGCGAAAGACTTATACGATCTGAAGAGAAACATAAGATGTGCTGCAGTCAACTACAGAAAAGAATAGTCTTTCGCTAGTACCCCTGACGGTCAAGGTGTCATTTTGCGTCTGTCGCATGATGGACGGCACTGAATGTATTCCACATCAGCGCTGCGAGGGGACCAGGAAATTGACTATAGGTCTCCCTTTCGAGTCCAGCGGAACAAAGTGGGCTGCAATCAGACCCTCCTCAGCAGAATTTTTGAGGTGAGATTTTGTTTGCCTCAGTTGGAGTCCAACCCACGCTTCAAACGAAACTGGAGCCTAAATTCAGCGACTTTGACCGCTCAGAAAATCTACCCATCTTTGGCATCCAGGTTTCATAGATCTATGCTCTCATGCAAGGACGAAAACATACCCAGTTTACCGTTGATGTCATGCAGTGGACTTGGCGTGCCAAGGAAATGGCTAAAAACCTGAAAAATCCTATGCAAGTCTGTCGTTACCAATGCTGAGGCTGTTGTATTTTTCTCCAAAGTATCAGACTCGGGTGCTCCAGTTTAATCAATGCAGATCGGGCAAATCTGGTCACGTAACAATCTCTGTTGACACTCTGAGCAGGGAAAAGCTCGGTTCTGCCGGAGGTAGCAGCTAGATCATAGCGTGAGGCCTTCAAAATTTGGATTCGCTTCACGAAATTGCGTGTCATCCTTGCGCAGGGGCCATGCTAATCTTCTCTGTATCGTAATCCAATTTTTCATATGTGCCGCCGTAGCTAGCACGCAAAGTTCATCATGCCGCCTTCATTATATAGCATCCTTGGCAAAAAGATCCCTCACTGGCGGTGGCGACAATTGCAGCGTAACCCTGGGTAGGAAGCACCCGGATTCAAGACAAACCCCCAAATGAGGAATCTTTTCCTTGACATTGTAAGGTCGATCGGCTGGATGCGATTAGGTCTGTTCGTAAAAATGGAATCAACTGGGTTCTTGGAATTGTTCTCACACCAACAGGAAATTATACCCAATTTGAGCTTCAGGTCTTAGAATGAACTGGACGAACCAGAGAAATGGCTACAATCTTAAAATCCTACACAAGTCTGTCAATGCCCATGCCAACGTTTTTTCCGCCTCCCAGCTATCCTGCTTGGTTGTGCTAATTGAATCAATCAACATTGTTACCCTTCACCAATATCTTTTGTTAAAAAGAAACTGCATGTATGAGCGGGTGGGATTACTTTTGCAGTAGGCTTCTCGGGCAAGAGTTGTTGGCGTTGGTCACGTGGTGAATAGTGCACAGCGCTCACTAAAATCTGTTTCAAAATCAAACCACGGAGGTGTCTTCAAGGCTGGCCCACCAAGGGTTTAGCCATTTTACAATACCATGCTGGATGATCTGCAGCCTTGATTTATTGTTTTCAACATTCATAGATGCTCTGCCTGGACAACGCAGGAAAAAATTGGTGGAATCTCATTCTGTTACTCTCCACGGAAGTCTTTAGTAAAAGGCGAAAGACTTATACGATCTGAAGAGAAACATAAGATGTGCTGCAGTCAACTACAGAAAAGAATAGTCTTTCGCTAGTACCCCTGACGGTCAAGGTGTCATTTTGCGTCTGTCGCATGATGGACGGCACTGAATGTATTCCACATCAGCGCTGCGAGGGGACCAGGAAATTGACTATAGGTCTCCCTTTCGAGTCCAGCTGAACAAAGTGGGCTGCAATCAGACCCTCCTCAGCAGAATTTTTGAGGTGAGATTTTGTTTGCCTCAGTTGGAGTCCAACCCACGCTTCAAACGAAACTGGAGCCTAAATTCAGCGACTTTGACCGCTCAGAAAATCTACCCATCTTTGGCATCCAGGTTTCATAGATCTATGCTCTCATGCAAGGACGAAAACATACCCAGTTTACCGTTGATGTCATGCAGTGGACTTGGCGTGCCAAGGAAATGGCTAAAAACCTGAAAAATCCTATGCAAGTCTGTCGTTACCAATGCTGAGGCTGTTGTATTTTTCTCCAAAGTATCAGACTCGGGTGCTCCAGTTTAATCAATGCAGATCGGGCAAATCTGGTCACGTAACAATCTCTGTTGACACTCTGAGCAGGGAAAAGCTCGGTTCTGCCGGAGGTAGCAGCTAGATCATAGCGTGAGGCCTTCAAAATTTGGATTCGCTTCACGAAATTGCGTGTCATCCTTGCGCAGGGGCCATGCTAATCTTCTCTGTATCGTAATCCAATTTTTCATATGTGCCGCCGTAGCTAGCACGCAAAGTTCATCATGCCGCCTTCATTATATAGCATCCTTGGCAAAAAGATCCCTCACTGGCGGTGGCGACAATTGCAGCGTAACCCTGGGTAGGAAGCACCCGGATTCAAGACAAACCCCCAAATGAGGAATCTTTTCCTTGACATTGTAAGGTCGATCGGCTGGATGCGATTAGGTCTGTTCGTAAAAATGGAATCAACTGGGTTCTTGGAATTGTTCTCACACCGACAGGAAATTATACCCAATTTGAGCTTCAGGTCTTAGAATGAACTGGACGAACCAGAGAAATGGCTACAATCTTAAAATCCTACACAAGTCTGTCAATGCCCATGCCAAGGTTTTTTCCGCCTCCCAGCTATCCTGCTTGGTTGTGCTAATTGAATCAATCAACATTGTTACCCTTCACCAATATCTTTTGTTATAAAGAAACTGCATGTATGAGCGGGTGGGATTACTTTTGCAGTAGGCTTCTCGGGCAAGAGTTGTTGGCGTTGGTCACGTGGTGAATAGTGCACAGCGCTCATTAAAATCTGTTTCAAAATCAAACCACGGAGGTGTCTTCAAGGCTGGCCCACCAAGGGTTTAGCCATTTTACAATACCATGCTGGATGATCTGCAGCCTTGATTTATTGTTTTCAACATTCATAGATGCTCTGCCTGGACAACGCAGGAAAAAATTGGTGGAATCTCATTCTGTTACTCTCCACGGAAGTCTTTAGTAAAAGGCGAAAGACTTATACGATCTGAAGAGAAACATAAGATGTGCTGCAGTCAACTACAGAAAAGAATAGTCTTTCGCTAGTACCCCTGACGGTCAAGGTGTCATTTTGCGTCTGTCGCATGATGGACGGCACTGAATGTATTCCACATCAGCGCTGCGAGGGGACCAGGAAATTGACTATAGGTCTCCCTTTCGAGTCCAGCGGAACAAAGTGGGCTGCAATCAGACCCTCCTCAGCAGAATTTTTGAGGTGAGATTTTGTTTGCCTCAGTTGGAGTCCAACCCACGCTTCAAACGAAACTGGAGCCTAAATTCAGCGACTTTGACCGCTCAGAAAATCTACCCATCTTTGGCATCCAGGTTTCATAGATCTATGCTCTCATGCAAGGACGAAAACATACCCAGTTTACCGTTGATGTCATGCAGTGGACTTGGCGTGCCAAGGAAATGGCTAAAAACCTGAAAAATCCTATGCAAGTCTGTCGTTACCAATGCTGAGGCTGTTGTATTTTTCTCCAAAGTATCAGACTCGGGTGCTCCAGTTTAATCAATGCAGATCGGGCAAATCTGGTCACGTAACAATCTCTGTTGACACTCTGAGCAGGGAAAAGCTCGGTTCTGCCGGAGGTAGCAGCTAGATCATAGCGTGAGGCCTTCAAAATTTGGATTCGCTTCACGAAATTGCGTGTCATCCTTGCGCAGGGGCCATGCTAATCTTCTCTGTATCGTAATCCAATTTTTCATATGTGCCGCCGTAGCTAGCACGCAAAGTTCATCATGCCGCCTTCATTATATAGCATCCTTGGCAAAAAGATCCCTCACTGGCGGTGGCGACAATTGCAGCGTAACCCTGGGTAGGAAGCACCCGGATTCAAGACAAACCCCCAAATGAGGAATCTTTTCCTTGACATTGTAAGGTCGATCGGCTGGATGCGATTAGGTCTGTTCGTAAAAATGGAATCAACTGGGTTCTTGGAATTGTTCTCACACCGACAGGAAATTATACCCAATTTGAGCTTCAGGTCTTAGAATGAACTGGACGAACCAGAGAAATGGCTACAATCTTAAAATCCTACACAAGTCTGTCAATGCCCATGCCAAGGTTTTTTCCGCCTCCCAGCTATCCTGCTTGGTTGTGCTAATTGAATCAATCAACATTGTTACCCTTCACCAATATCTTTTGTTAAAAAGAAACTGCATGTATGAGCGGGTGGGATTACTTTTGCAGTAGGCTTCTCGGGCAAGAGTTGTTGGCGTTGGTCACGTGGTGAATAGTGCACAGCGCTCATTAAAATCTGTTTCAAAATCAAACCACGGAGGTGTCTTCAAGGCTGGCCCACCAAAGGTTTAGCCATTTTACAATACCATGCTGGATGATCTGCAGCCTTGATTTATTATTTTCAACATTCATAGATGCTCTGCCTGGACAAAGCAGGAAAAAATTGGTGTAATCTCATTCTGTTACTCTCCACGGAAATCTTTAGTAAAAGGCGAAAGACTTAGACGATTTGAAGAGAAACATAAGATGTGCTGCAGTCAACTACGGAAAAGAATAGTCTTTCGCTAGTACCCCTGACGGGCAAGGTGTCATTTTGCGTCTGTCGCATGATGGACGGCACTGAATGTATTCCACATCAGCGCTGCGAGGGGACCAAGAATTTGACTATAGGTCTCCCTTTCGAGTCCAGCCGAACAAAGTGGGCTGCAATCAGACCCTCCTCAGCAGAATTTTTGAGGTGAGATTTTGTTTGCCTCAGTTGGAGTCCAACCCACGCTTCAAACGAAACTGGAGCCTAAATTCAGCGACTTTGACCGCTCAGAAAATCTACCCATCTTTGGCATCCAGGTTTCATAGTTTTAGCTCTCATACAAGGACGAAAACATACCCAGTTTAACGTTGATGTCATGCAGTGGACTTGGCGTGCCAAGGAAATGGCTAAAAACCTGAAAAATCCTATGCAAGTCTGTCGTTACCAATGCTGAGGCTGTTGTATTTTTCTCCAAAGTATCAGACTCCGGTTTAATCAATGCAGATCGGGCAAATCTGGTCACGTAACAATCTCTGTTGACACTCTGAGCAGGGAAAAACTCGGTTCTGCCGGAGGTAGCAGCTAGATCATAGCGTGAGGCCTTCAAAATTTGGATTCGCTTCACGAAATTGCGTGTCATCCTTGCGCAGGGGCCATGCTAATCTTCTCTGTATCGTAATCCAATTTTTCATATGTGCCGCCGTAGCTAGCACGCAAAGTTCATCATGCCGCCTTCATTATATAGCATCCTTGGCAAAAAGATCCCTCACTGGCGGTGGCGACAATTGCAGCGTAACCCTGGGTAGGAAGCACCCGGATTCAAGACAAACCCCCAAATGAGGAATCTTTTCCTTGACATTGTAAGGTCGATCGGCTGGATGCGATTAGGTCTGTTCGTAAAAATGGAATCAACTGGGTTCTTGGAATTGTTCTCACACCGACAAGAAATTATACCCAATTTGAGCTTCAGGTCTTAGAATGAACTGGACGAACCAGAGAAATGGCTACAATCTTAAAATCCTACACAAGTCTGTCAATGCCCATGCCAAGGTTTTTTCCGCCTCCCAGCTATCCTGCTTGGTTGTGCTAATTGAATCAATCAACATTGTTACCCTTCACCAATATCTTTTGTTAAAAAGAAACTGCATGTATGAGCGGGTGGGATTACTTTTGCAGTAGGCTTCTCGGGCAAGAGTTGTTGGCGTTGGTCACGTGGTGAATAGTGCACAGCGCTCACTAAAATATGTTTCAGAATCAAACCACGGAGGTGTCTTCAAGGCTGGCCCACCAAGGGTTTAGCCATTTTACAATACCATGCTGGATGATCTGCAGCCTTGATTTATTATTTTCAACATTCATAGATGCTCTGCCTGGACAAAGCAGGAAAAAATTGGTGGAATCTCATTCTGTTACTCTCCACGGAAATCTTTAGTAAAAGGCGAAAGACTTATACGATTTGAAGAGAAACATAAGATGTGCTGCAGTCAACTACGGAAAAGAATAGTCTTTCGCTAGTACCCCTGACGGTCAAGGTGTCATTTTGCGTCTGTCGCATGATGGACGGCACTGAATGTATTCCACATCAGCGCTGCGAGGGGACCAAGAAATTGACTATAGGTCTCCCTTTCGAGTCCAGCCGAACAAAGTGGGCTGCAATCAGACCCTCCTCAGCAGAATTTTTGAGGTGAGATTTTGTTTGCCTCAGTTGGAGTCCAACCCACGCTTCAAACGAAACTGGAGCCTAAATTCAGCGACTTTGACCGCTCAGAAAATCTACCCATCTTTGGCATCCAGGTTTCTTAGTTTTAGCTCTCACACAAGGACGAAAACATACCCAGTTTAACGTTGATGTCATGCAGTGGACTTGGCGTGCCAAGGAAATGGCTAAAAACCTGAAAAATCCTATGCAAGTCTGTCGTTACCAATGCTGAGGCTGTTGTATTTTTCTCCAAAGGATCAGACTCGGGTGCTCCGGTTTAATCAATGCAGATCGGGCAAATCTGGTCACGTAACAATCTCTGTTGACACTCTGAGCAGGGAAAAGCTCGGTTCTGCCGGAGGTAGCAGCTAGATCATAGCGTGAGGCCTTCAAAATTTGGATTCGCTTCACGAAATTGCGTGTCATCCTTGCGCAGGGGCCATGCTAATCTTCTCTGTATCGTAATCCAATTTTTCATATGTGCCGCCGTAGCTAGCACGCAAAGTTCATCATGCCGCCTTCATTATATAGCATCCTTGGCAAAAAGATCCCTCACTGGCGGTGGCGACAATTGCAGCGTAACCCTGGGTAGGAAGCACCCGGATTCAAGACAAACCCCCAAATGAGGAATCTTTTCCTTGACATTGTAAGGTCGATCGGCTGGATGCGATTAGGTCTGTTCGTAAAAATGGAATCAACTGGGTTCTTGGAATTGTTCTCACACCAACAGGAAATTATACCCAATTTGAGCTTCAGGTCTTAGAATGAACTGGACGAACCAGAGAAATGGCTACAATCTTAAAATCCTACACAAGTCTGTCAATGCCCATGCCAAGGTTTTTTCCGCCTCCCAGCTATCCTGCTTGGTTGTGCTAATTGAATCAATCAACATTGTTACCCTTCACCAATATCTTTTGTTAAAAAGAAACTGCATGTATGAGCGGGTGGGATTACTTTTGCAGTAGGCTTCTCGGGCAAGAGTTGTTGGCGTTGGTCATGTGGTGAATAGTGCACAGCGCTCACTAAAATCTGTTTCAAAATCAAACCACGGAGGTGTCTTCAAGGCTGGCCCACCAAAGGTTTAGCCATTTTACAATACCATGCTGGATGATCTGCAGCCTTGATTTATTATTTTCAACATTCATAGATGCTCTGCCTGGACAACGCAGGAAAAAATTGGTGGAATCTCATTCTGTTACTCTCCACGGAAGTCTTTAGTAAAAGGCGAAAGACTTATACGATTTGAAGAGAAACATAAGATGTGCTGCAGTCAACTACGGAAAAGAATAGTCTTTCGCTAGTACCCCTGACGGTCAAGGTGTCATTTTGCGTCTGTCGCATGATGGACGGCACTGAATGTATTCCACATCAGCGCTGCGAGGGGACCAAGAAATTGACTATAGGTCTCCCTTTCGAGTCCAGCCGAACAAAGTGGGCTGCAATCAGACCCTCCTCAGCAGAATTTTTGAGGTGAGATTTTGTTTGCCTCAGTTGGAGTCCAACCCACGCTTCAAACGAAACTGGAGCCTAAATTCAGCGACTTTGACCGCTCAGAAAATCTACCCATCTTTGGCATCCAGGTTTCATAGATCTATGCTCTCATGCAAGGACGAAAACATACCCAGTTTACCGTTGATGTCATGCAGTGGACTTGGCGTGCCAAGGAAATGGCTAAAAACCTGAAAAATCCTATGCAAGTCTGTCGTTACCAATGCTGAGGCTGTTGTATTTTTCTCCAAAGTATCAGACTCCGGTTTAATCAATGCAGATCGGGCAAATCTGGTCACGTAACAATCTCTGTTGACACTCTGAGCAGGGAAAAACTCGGTTCTGCCGGAGGTAGCAGCTAGATCATAGCGTGAGGCCTTCAAAATTTGGATTCGCTTCACGAAATTGCGTGTCATCCTTGCGCAGGGGCCATGCTAATCTTCTCTGTATCGTAATCCAATTTTTCATATGTGCCGCCGTAGCTAGCACGCAAAGTTCATCATGCCGCCTTCATTATATAGCATCCTTGGCAAAAAGATCCCTCACTGGCGGTGGCGACAATTGCAGCGTAACCCTGGGTAGGAAGCACCCGGATTCAAGACAAACCCCCAAATGAGGAATCTTTTCCTTGACATTGTAAGGTCGATCGGCTGGATGCGATTAGGTCTGTTCGTAAAAATGGAATCAACTGGGTTCTTGGAATTGTTCTCACACCAACAGGAAATTATACCCAATTTGAGCTTCAGGTCTTAGAATGAACTGGACGAACCAGAGAAATGGCTACAATCTTAAAATCCTACACAAGTCTGTCAATGCCCATGCCAAGGTTTTTTCCGCCTCCCAGCTATCCTGCTTGGTTGTGCTAATTGAATCAATCAACATTGTTACCCTTCACCAATATCTTTTGTTAAAAAGAAACTGCATGTATGAGCGGGTGGGATTACTTTTGCAGTAGGCTTCTCGGGCAAGAGTTGTTGGCGTTGGTCACGTGGTGAATAGTGCACAGCGCTCACTAAAATCTGTTTCAAAATCAAACCACGGAGGTGTCTTCAAGTCTGGCCCACCAAGGGTTTAGCCATTTTACAATACCATGCTGGATGATCTGCAGCCTTGATTTATTATTTTCAACATTCATAGATGCTCTGCCTGGACAAAGCAGGAAAAAATTGGTGGAATCTCATTCTGTTACTCTCCACGGAAATCTTTAGTAAAAGGCGAAAGACTTATACGATTTGAAGAGAAACATAAGATGTGCTGCAGTCAACTACGGAAAAGAATAGTCTTTCGCTAGTACCCCTGACGGTCAAGGTGTCATTTTGCGTCTGTCGCATGATGGACGCCACTGAATGTATTCCACATCAGCGCTGCGAGGGGACCAAGAATTTGACTATAGGTCTCCCTTTCGAGTCCAGCCGAACAAAGTGGGCTGCAATCAGACCCTCCTCAGCAGAATTTTTGAGGTGAGATTTTGTTTGCCTCAGTTGGAGTCCAACCCACGCTTCAAACGAAACTGGAGCCTAAATTCAGCGACTTTGACCGCTCAGAAAATCTACCCATCTTTGGCATCCAGGTTTCATAGATCTATGCTCTCATGCAAGGACGAAAACATACCCAGTTTAACGTTGATGTCATGCAGTGGACTTGGCGTGCCAAGGAAATGGCTAAAAACCTGAAAAATCCTATGCAAGTCTGTCGTTACCAATGCTGAGGCTGTTGTATTTTTCTCCAAAGTATCAGACTCCGGTTTAATCAATGCAGATCGGGCAAATCTGGTCACGTAACAATCTCTGTTGACACTCTGAGCAGGGAAAAACTCGGTTCTGCCGGAGGTAGCAGCTAGATCATAGCGTGAGGCCTTCAAAATCTGGATTCGCTTCACGAAATTGCGTGTCATCCTTGCGCAGGGGCCATGCTAATCTTCTCTGTATCGTAATCCAATTTTTCATATGTGCCGCCGTAGCTAGCACGCAAAGTTCATCATGCCGCCTTCATTATATAGCATCCTTGGCAAAAAGATCCCTCACTGGCGGTGGCAACAATTGCAGCGTAACCCTGGGTAGGAAGCACCCGGATTCAAGACAAACCCCCAAATGAGGAATATTTTCCTTGACATTGTAAGGTCGATCGGCTGGATGCGATTAGGTCTGTTTGTAAAAATGGAATCAACTGGGTTCTTGGAATTGTTCTCACACCAACAGGAAATTATACCCAATTTGAGCTTCAGGTCTTAGAATGAACTGGACGAACCAGAGAAATGGCTACAATCTTAAAATCCTACACAAGTCTGTCAATGCCCATGCCAAGGTTTTTTCCGCCTCCCAGCTATCCTGCTTGGTTGTGCTAATTGAATCAATCAACATTGTTACCCTTCACCAATATCTTTTGTTAAAAAGAAACTGCATGTATGAGCGGGTGGGATTACTTTTGCAGTAGGCTTCTCGGGCAAGAGTTGTTGGCGTTGGTCACGTGGTGAATAGTGCACAGCGCTCACTAAAATCTGTTTCAAAATCAAACCACGGAGGTGTCTTCAAGTCTGGCCCACCAAGGGTTTAGCCATTTTACAATACCATGCTGGATGATCTGCAGCCTTGATTTATTATTTTCAACATTCATAGATGCTCTGCCTGGACAAAGCAGGAAAAAATTGGTGGAATCTCATTCTGTTACTCTCCACGGAAATCTTTAGTAAAAGGCGAAAGACTTATACGATTTGAAGAGAAACATAAGATGTGCTGCAGTCAACTACGGAAAAGAATAGTCTTTCGCTAGTACCCCTGACGGTCAAGGTGTCATCTTGCGTCTGTCGCATGATGGACGGCACTGAATGTATTCCACATCAGCGCTGCGAGGGGACCAAGAATTTGACTATAGGTCTCCCTTTCGAGTCCAGCCGAACAAAGTGGGCTGCAATCAGACCCTCCTCAGCAGAATTTTTGAGGTGAGATTTTGTTTGCCTCAGTTGGAGTCCAACCCACGCTTCAAACGAAACTGGAGCCTAAATTCAGCGACTTTGACCGCTCAGAAAATCTACCCATCTTTGGCATCCAGGTTTCATAGTTTTAGCTCTCATACAAGGACGAAAACATACCCAGTTTAACGTTGATGTCATGCAGTGGACTTGGCGTGCCAAGGAAATGGCTAAAAACCTGAAAAATCCTATGCAAGTCTGTCGTTACCAATGCTGAGGCTGTTGTATTTTTCTCCAAAGTATCAGCCTCCGGTTTAATCAATGCAGATCGGGCAAATCTGGTCACGTAACAATCTCTGTTGACACTCTGAGCAGGGAAAAACTCGGTTCTGCCGGAGGTAGCAGCTAGATCATAGCGTGAGGCCTTCAAAATTTGGATTCGCTTCACGAAATTGCGTGTCATCCTTGCGCAGGGGCCATGCTAATCTTCTCTGTATCGTAATCCAATTTTTCATATGTGCCGCCGTAGCTAGCACGCAAAGTTCATCATGCCGCCTTCATTATATAGCATCCTTGGCAAAAAGATCCCTCACTGGCGGTGGCGACAATTGCAGCGTAACCCTGGGTAGGAAGCACCCGGATTCAAGACAAACCCCCAAATGAGGAATCTTTTCCTTGACATTGTAAGGTCGATCGGCTGGATGCGATTAGGTCTGTTCGTAAAAATGGAATCAACTGGGTTCTTGGAATTGTTCTCACACCGACAGGAAATTATACCCAATTTGAGCTTCAGGTCTTAGAATGAACTGGACGAACCAGAGAAATGGCTACAATCTTAAAATCCTACACAAGTCTGTCAATGCCCATGCCAAGGTTTTTTCCGCCTCCCAGCTATCCTGCTTGGTTGTGCTAATTGAATCAATCAACATTGTTACCCTTCACCAATATCTTTTGTTAAAAAGAAACTGCATGTATGAGCGGGTGGGATTACTTTTGCAGTAGGCTTCTCGGGCAAGAGTTGTTGGCGTTGGTCACGTGGTGAATAGTGCACAGCGCACACTAAAATCTATTTCAAAATCAAACCACGGAGGTGTCATCAAGGCTGGCCCACCAAGGGTTTAGCCATTTTACAATACCATGCTGGATGATCTGCAGCCTTGATTTATTATTTTCAACATTCATAGATGCTCTGCCTGGACAAAGCAGGAAAAAATTGGTGGAATCTCATTCTGTTACTCTCCACGGAAATCTTTAGTAAAAGGCGAAAGACTTATACGATTTGAAGAGAAACATAAGATGTGCTGCAGTCAACTACGGAAAAGAATAGTCTTTCGCTAGTACCCCTGACGGTCAAGGTGTCATTTTGCGTCTGTCGCATGATGGACGGCACTGAATGTATTCCACATCAGCGCTGCGAGGGGACCAAGAAATTGACTATAGGTCTCCCTTTCGAGTCCAGCCGAACAAAGTGGGCAGCAATCAGACCCTCCTCAGCAGAATTTTTGAGGTGAGATTTTGTTTGCCTCAGTTGGAGTCCAACCCACGCTTCAAACGAAACTGGAGCCTAAATTCAGCGACTTTGACCGCTCAGAAAATCTACCCATCTTTGGCATCCAGGTTTCTTAGTTTTAGCTCTCACACAAGGACGAAAACATACCCAGTTTAACGTTGATGTCATGCAGTGGACTTGGCGTGCCAAGGAAATGGCTAAAAACCTGAAAAATCCTATGCAAGTCTGTCGTTACCAATGCTGAGGCTGTTGTATTTTTCTCCAAAGTATCAGACTCGGGTGCTCCGGTTTAATCAATGCAGATCGGGCAAATCTGGTCACGTAACAATCTCTGTTGACACTCTGAGCAGGGAAAAGCTCGGTTCTGCCGGAGGTAGCAGCTAGATCATAGCGTGAGGCCTTCAAAATTTGGATTCGCTTCACGAAATTGCGTGTCATCCTTGCGCAGGGGCCATGCTAATCTTCTCTGTATCGTAATCCAATTTTTCATATGTGCCGCCGTAGCTAGCACGCAAAGTTCATCATGCCGCCTTCATTATATAGCATCCTTGGCAAAAAGATCCCTCACTGGCGGTGGCGACAATTGCAGCGTAACCCTGGGTAGGAAGCACCCGGATTCAAGACAAACCCCCAAATGAGGAATCTTTTCCTTGACATTGTAAGGTCGATCGGCTGGATGCGATTAGGTCTGTTCGGAAAAATGGAATCAACTGGGTTCTTGGAATTGTTCTCACACCAACAGGAAATTATACCCAATTTGAGCTTCAGGTCTTAGAATGAACTGGACGAACCAGAGAAATGGCTACAATCTTAAAATCCTACACAAGTCTGTCAATGCCCATGCCAAGGTTTTTTCCGCCTCCCAGCTATCCTGCTTGGTTGTGCTAATTGAATCAATCAACATTGTTACCCTTCACCAATATCTTTTGTTAAAAAGAAACTGCATGTATGAGCGGGTGGGATTACTTTTGCAGTAGGCTTCTCGGGCAAGAGTTGTTGGCGTTGGTCACGTGGTGAATAGTGCACAGCGCACACTAAAATCTATTTCAAAATCAAACCACGGAGGTGTCATCAAGGCTGGCCCACCAAGGGTTTAGCCATTTTACAATACCATGCTGGATGATCTGCAGCCTTGATTTATTATTTTCAACATTCATAGATGCTCTGCCTGGACAAAGCAGGAAAAAATTGGTGGAATCTCATTCTGTTACTCTCCACGGAAATCTTTAGTAAAAGGCGAAAGACTTATACGATTTGAAGAGAAACATAAGATGTGCTGCAGTCAACTACGGAAAAGAATAGTCTTTCGCTAGTACCCCTGACGGTCAAGGTGTCATTTTGCGTCTGTCGCATGATGGACGGCACTGAATGTATTCCACATCAGCGCTGCGAGGGGACCAAGAAATTGACTATAGGTCTCCCTTTCGAGTCCAGCCGAACAAAGTGGGCAGCAATCAGACCCTCCTCAGCAGAATTTTTGAGGTGAGATTTTGTTTGCCTCAGTTGGAGTCCAACCCACGCTTCAGACGAAACTGGAGCCTAAATTCAGCGACTTTGACCGCTCAGAAAATCTACCCATCTTTGGCATCCAGGTTTCTTAGTTTTAGCTCTCACACAAGGACGAAAACATACCCAGTTTAACGTTGATGTCATGCAGTGGACTTGGCGTGCCAAGGAAATGGCTAAAAACCTGAAAAATCCTATGCAAGTCTGTCGTTACCAATGCTGAGGCTGTTGTATTTTTCTCCAAAGTATCAGACTCGGGTGCTCCGGTTTAATCAATGCAGATCGGGCAAATCTGGTCACGTAACAATCTCTGTTGACACTCTGAGCAGGGAAAAGCTCGGTTCTGCCGGAGGTAGCAGCTAGATCATAGCGTGAGGCCTTCAAAATTTGGATTCGCTTCACGAAATTGCGTGTCATCCTTGCGCAGGGGCCATGCTAATCTTCTCTGTATCGTAATCCAATTTTTCATATGTGCCGCCGTAGCTAGCACGCAAAGTTCATCATGCCGCCTTCATTATATAGCATCCTTGGCAAAAAGATCCCTCACTGGCGGTGGCGACAATTGCAGCGTAACCCTGGGTAGGAAGCACCCGGATTCAAGACAAACCCCCAAATGAGGAATCTTTTCCTTGACATTGTAAGTTCGATCGGCTGGATGCGATTAGGTCTGTTCGTAAAAATGGAATCAACTGGGTTCTTGGAATTGTTCTCACACCAACAGGAAATTATACCCAATTTGAGCTTCAGGTCTTAGAATGAACTGGACGAACCAGAGAAATGGCTACAATCTTAAAATCCTACACAAGTCTGTCAATGCCCATGCCAAGGTTTTTTCCGCCTCCCAGCTATCCTGCTTGGTTGTGCTAATTGAATCAATCAACATTGTTACCCTTCACCAATATCTTTTGTTAAAAAGAAACTGCATGTATGAGCGGGTGGGATTACTTTTGCAGTAGGCTTCTCGGGCAAGAGTTGTTGGCGTTGGTCATGTGGTGAATAGTGCACAGCGCTCACTAAAATCTGTTTCAAAATCAAACCACGGAGGTGTCTTCAAGGCTGGCCCACCAAGGGTTTAGCCATTTTACAATACCATGCTGGATGATCTGCAGCCTTGATTTATTATTTTCAACATTCATAGATGCTCTGCCTGGACAACGCAGGAAAAAATTGGTGGAATCTCATTCTGTTACTCTCCACGGAAGTCTTTAGTAAAAGGCGAAAGACTTATACGATTTGAAGAGAAACATAAGATGTGCTGCAGTCAACTACGGAAAAGAATAGTCTTTCGCTAGTACCCCTGACGGTCAAGGTGTCATTTTGCGTCTGTCGCATGATGGACGGCACTGAATGTATTCCACATCAGCGCTGCGAGGGGACCAAGAAATTGACTATAGGTCTCCCTTTCGAGTCCAGCCGAACAAAGTGGGCTGCAATCAGACCCTCCTCAGCAGAATTTTTGAGGTGAGATTTTGTTTGCCTCAGTTGGAGTCCAACCCACGCTTCAAACGAAACTGGAGCCTAAATTCAGCGACTTTGACCGCTCAGAAAATCTACCCATCTTTGGCATCCAGGTTTCATAGATCTATGCTCTCATGCAAGGACGAAAACATACCCAGTTTACCGTTGATGTCATGCAGTGGACTTGGCGTGCCAAGGAAATGGCTAAAAACCTGAAAAATCCTATGCAAGTCTGTCGTTACCAATGCTGAGGCTGTTGTATTTTTCTCCAAAGTATCAGACTCGGGTGCTCCGGTTTTATCAATGCAGATCGGGCAAATCTGGTCACGTAACAATCTCTGTTGACACTCTGAGCAGGGAAAAACTCGGTTCTGCCGGAGGTAGCAGCTAGATCATAGCGTGAGACCTTCAAAATTTGGATTCGCTTCACGAAATTGCGTGTCATCCTTGCGCAGGGGCCATGCTAATCTTCTCTGTATCGTAATCCAATTTTTCATATGTGTCGCCGTAGCTAGCACACAAAGTTCATCATGCCGCCTTCATTATATAGCATCCTTGGCAAAAAGATCCCTCACTGGCGGTGGCGACAATTGCAGCGTAACCCTGGGTAGGAAGCACCCGGATTCAAGACAAACCCCCAAATGAGGAATCTTTTCCTTGACATTGTAAGGTCGATCGGCTGGATGCGATTAGGTCTGTTCGTGAAAATGGAATCAACTGGGTTCTTGGAATTGTTCTCACACCAACAGGAAATTATACCCAATTTGAGCTTCAGGTCTTAGAATGAACTGGACGAACCAGAGAAATGGCTACAATCTTAAAATCCTACACAAGTCTGTCAATGCCCATGCCAAGGTTTTTTCCGCCTCCCAGCTATCCTGCTTGGTTGTGCTAATTGAATCAATCAACATTGTTACCCTTCACCAATATCTTTTGTTAAAAAGAAACTGCATGTATGAGCGGGTGGGATTACTTTTGCAGTAGGCTTCTCGGGCAAGAGTTGTTGGCGTTGGTCACGTGGTGAACAGTGCACAGCGCACACTAAAATCTATTTCAAAATCAAACCACGGAGGTGTCATCAAGGCTGGCCCACCAAGGGTTTAGCCATTTTACAATACCATGCTGGATGATCTGCAGCCTTGATTTATTGTTTTCAACATTCATAGATGCTCTGCCTGGACAACGCAGGAAAAAATTGGTGGAATCTCATTCTGTTCCTCTCCACGGAAGTCTTTAGTTAAAGGCGAAAGACTTATACGATCTGAAGAGAAACATAAGATGTGCTGCAGTCAACTACAGAAAAGAATAGTCTTTCGCTAGTACCCCTGACGGTCAAGGTGTCATTTTGCGTCTGTCGCATGATGGACGGCATTGAATGTATTCCACATCAGCGCTGCGAGGGGACCAGGAAATTGACTATAGGTCTCCCTTTCGAGTCCAGCGGAACAAAGTGGGCTGCAATCAGACCCTCCTCAGCAGAATTTTTGAGGTGAGATTTTGTTTGCCTCAGTTGGAGTCCAACCCACGCTTCAAACGAAACTGGAGCCTAAATTCAGCGACTTTGACCGCTCAGAAAATCTACCCATCTTTGGCATCCAGGTTTCATAGATCTATGCTCTCATGCAAGGACGAAAACATACCCAGTTTACCGTTGATGTCATGCAGTGGACTTGGCGTGCCAAGGAAATGGCTAAAAACCTGAAAAATCCTATGCAAGTCTGTCGTTACCAATGCTGAGGCTGTTGTATTTTTCTCCAAAGTATCAGACTCGGGTGCTCCAGTTTAATCAATGCAGATCGGGCAAATCTGGTCACGTAACAATCTCTGTTGACACTCTGAGCAGGGAAAAGCTCGGTTCTGCCGGAGGTAGCAGCTAGATCATAGCGTGAGGCCTTCAAAATTTGGATTCGCTTCACGAAATTGCGTGTCATCCTTGCGCAGGGGCCATGCTAATCTTCTCTGTATCGTAATCCAATTTTTCATATGTGCCGCCGTAGCTAGCACGCAAAGTTCATCATGCCGCCTTCATTATATAGCATCCTTGGCAAAAAGATCCCTCACTGGCGGTGGCGACAATTGCAGCGTAACCCTGGGTAGGAAGCACCCGGATTCAAGACAAACCCCCAAATGAGGAATCTTTTCCTTGACATTGTAAGGTCGATCGGCTGGATGCGATTAGGTCTGTTCGTAAAAATGGAATCAACTGGGTTCTTGGAATTGTTCTCACACCAACAGGAAATTATACCCAATTTGAGCTTCAGGTCTTAGAATGAACTGGACGAACCAGAGAAATGGCTACAATCTTAAAATCCTACACAAGTCTGTCAATGCCCATGCCAACGTTTTTTCCGCCTCCCAGCTATCCTGCTTGGTTGTGCTAATTGAATCAATCAACATTGTTACCCTTCACCAATATCTTTTGTTAAAAAGAAACTGCATGTATGAGCGGGTGGGATTACTTTTGCAGTAGGCTTCTCGGGCAAGAGTTGTTGGCGTTGGTCACGTGGTGAATAGTGCACAGCGCTCACTAAAATCTGTTTCAAAATCAAACCACGGAGGTGTCTTCAAGGCTGGCCCACCAAGGGTTTAGCCATTTTACAATACCATGCTGGATGATCTGCAGCCTTGATTTATTGTTTTCAACATTCATAGATGCTCTGCCTGGACAACGCAGGAAAAAATTGGTGGAATCTCATTCTGTTACTCTCCACGGAAGTCTTTAGTAAAAGGCGAAAGACTTATACGATCTGAAGAGAAACATAAGATGTGCTGCAGTCAACTACAGAAAAGAATAGTCTTTCGCTAGTACCCCTGACGGTCAAGGTGTCATTTTGCGTCTGTCGCATGATGGACGGCACTGAATGTATTCCACATCAGCGCTGCGAGGGGACCAGGAAATTGACTATAGGTCTCCCTTTCGAGTCCAGCTGAACAAAGTGGGCTGCAATCAGACCCTCCTCAGCAGAATTTTTGAGGTGAGATTTTGTTTGCCTCAGTTGGAGTCCAACCCACGCTTCAAACGAAACTGGAGCCTAAATTCAGCGACTTTGACCGCTCAGAAAATCTACCCATCTTTGGCATCCAGGTTTCATAGATCTATGCTCTCATGCAAGGACGAAAACATACCCAGTTTACCGTTGATGTCATGCAGTGGACTTGGCGTGCCAAGGAAATGGCTAAAAACCTGAAAAATCCTATGCAAGTCTGTCGTTACCAATGCTGAGGCTGTTGTATTTTTCTCCAAAGTATCAGACTCGGGTGCTCCAGTTTAATCAATGCAGATCGGGCAAATCTGGTCACGTAACAATCTCTGTTGACACTCTGAGCAGGGAAAAGCTCGGTTCTGCCGGAGGTAGCAGCTAGATCATAGCGTGAGGCCTTCAAAATTTGGATTCGCTTCACGAAATTGCGTGTCATCCTTGCGCAGGGGCCATGCTAATCTTCTCTGTATCGTAATCCAATTTTTCATATGTGCCGCCGTAGCTAGCACGCAAAGTTCATCATGCCGCCTTCATTATATAGCATCCTTGGCAAAAAGATCCCTCACTGGCGGTGGCGACAATTGCAGCGTAACCCTGGGTAGGAAGCACCCGGATTCAAGACAAACCCCCAAATGAGGAATCTTTTCCTTGACATTGTAAGGTCGATCGGCTGGATGCGATTAGGTCTGTTCGTAAAAATGGAATCAACTGGGTTCTTGGAATTGTTCTCACACCGACAGGAAATTATACCCAATTTGAGCTTCAGGTCTTAGAATGAACTGGACGAACCAGAGAAATGGCTACAATCTTAAAATCCTACACAAGTCTGTCAATGCCCATGCCAAGGTTTTTTCCGCCTCCCAGCTATCCTGCTTGGTTGTGCTAATTGAATCAATCAACATTGTTACCCTTCACCAATATCTTTTGTTATAAAGAAACTGCATGTATGAGCGGGTGGGATTACTTTTGCAGTAGGCTTCTCGGGCAAGAGTTGTTGGCGTTGGTCACGTGGTGAATAGTGCACAGCGCTCATTAAAATCTGTTTCAAAATCAAACCACGGAGGTGTCTTCAAGGCTGGCCCACCAAGGGTTTAGCCATTTTACAATACCATGCTGGATGATCTGCAGCCTTGATTTATTGTTTTCAACATTCATAGATGCTCTGCCTGGACAACGCAGGAAAAAATTGGTGGAATCTCATTCTGTTACTCTCCACGGAAGTCTTTAGTAAAAGGCGAAAGACTTATACGATCTGAAGAGAAACATAAGATGTGCTGCAGTCAACTACAGAAAAGAATAGTCTTTCGCTAGTACCCCTGACGGTCAAGGTGTCATTTTGCGTCTGTCGCATGATGGACGGCACTGAATGTATTCCACATCAGCGCTGCGAGGGGACCAGGAAATTGACTATAGGTCTCCCTTTCGAGTCCAGCGGAACAAAGTGGGCTGCAATCAGACCCTCCTCAGCAGAATTTTTGAGGTGAGATTTTGTTTGCCTCAGTTGGAGTCCAACCCACGCTTCAAACGAAACTGGAGCCTAAATTCAGCGACTTTGACCGCTCAGAAAATCTACCCATCTTTGGCATCCAGGTTTCATAGATCTATGCTCTCATGCAAGGACGAAAACATACCCAGTTTACCGTTGATGTCATGCAGTGGACTTGGCGTGCCAAGGAAATGGCTAAAAACCTGAAAAATCCTATGCAAGTCTGTCGTTACCAATGCTGAGGCTGTTGTATTTTTCTCCAAAGTATCAGACTCGGGTGCTCCAGTTTAATCAATGCAGATCGGGCAAATCTGGTCACGTAACAATCTCTGTTGACACTCTGAGCAGGGAAAAGCTCGGTTCTGCCGGAGGTAGCAGCTAGATCATAGCGTGAGGCCTTCAAAATTTGGATTCGCTTCACGAAATTGCGTGTCATCCTTGCGCAGGGGCCATGCTAATCTTCTCTGTATCGTAATCCAATTTTTCATATGTGCCGCCGTAGCTAGCACGCAAAGTTCATCATGCCGCCTTCATTATATAGCATCCTTGGCAAAAAGATCCCTCACTGGCGGTGGCGACAATTGCAGCGTAACCCTGGGTAGGAAGCACCCGGATTCAAGACAAACCCCCAAATGAGGAATCTTTTCCTTGACATTGTAAGGTCGATCGGCTGGATGCGATTAGGTCTGTTCGTAAAAATGGAATCAACTGGGTTCTTGGAATTGTTCTCACACCGACAGGAAATTATACCCAATTTGAGCTTCAGGTCTTAGAATGAACTGGACGAACCAGAGAAATGGCTACAATCTTAAAATCCTACACAAGTCTGTCAATGCCCATGCCAAGGTTTTTTCCGCCTCCCAGCTATCCTGCTTGGTTGTGCTAATTGAATCAATCAACATTGTTACCCTTCACCAATATCTTTTGTTAAAAAGAAACTGCATGTATGAGCGGGTGGGATTACTTTTGCAGTAGGCTTCTCGGGCAAGAGTTGTTGGCGTTGGTCACGTGGTGAATAGTGCACAGCGCTCATTAAAATCTGTTTCAAAATCAAACCACGGAGGTGTCTTCAAGGCTGGCCCACCAAAGGTTTAGCCATTTTACAATACCATGCTGGATGATCTGCAGCCTTGATTTATTATTTTCAACATTCATAGATGCTCTGCCTGGACAAAGCAGGAAAAAATTGGTGTAATCTCATTCTGTTACTCTCCACGGAAATCTTTAGTAAAAGGCGAAAGACTTAGACGATTTGAAGAGAAACATAAGATGTGCTGCAGTCAACTACGGAAAAGAATAGTCTTTCGCTAGTACCCCTGACGGGCAAGGTGTCATTTTGCGTCTGTCGCATGATGGACGGCACTGAATGTATTCCACATCAGCGCTGCGAGGGGACCAAGAATTTGACTATAGGTCTCCCTTTCGAGTCCAGCCGAACAAAGTGGGCTGCAATCAGACCCTCCTCAGCAGAATTTTTGAGGTGAGATTTTGTTTGCCTCAGTTGGAGTCCAACCCACGCTTCAAACGAAACTGGAGCCTAAATTCAGCGACTTTGACCGCTCAGAAAATCTACCCATCTTTGGCATCCAGGTTTCACAGTTTTAGCTCTCATACAAGGACGAAAACATACCCAGTTTAACGTTGATGTCATGCAGTGGACTTGGCGTGCCAAGGAAATGGCTAAAAACCTGAAAAATCCTATGCAAGTCTGTCGTTACCAATGCTGAGGCTGTTGTATTTTTCTCCAAAGTATCAGACTCCGGTTTAATCAATGCAGATCGGGCAAATCTGGTCACGTAACAATCTCTGTTGACACTCTGAGCAGGGAAAAACTCGGTTCTGCCGGAGGTAGCAGCTAGATCATAGCGTGAGGCCTTCAAAATTTGGATTCGCTTCACGAAATTGCGTGTCATCCTTGCGCAGGGGCCATGCTAATCTTCTCTGTATCGTAATCCAATTTTTCATATGTGCCGCCGTAGCTAGCACGCAAAGTTCATCATGCCGCCTTCATTATATAGCATCCTTGGCAAAAAGATCCCTCACTGGCGGTGGCGACAATTGCAGCGTAACCCTGGGTAGGAAGCACCCGGATTCAAGACAAACCCCCAAATGAGGAATCTTTTCCTTGACATTGTAAGGTCGATCGGCTGGATGCGATTAGGTCTGTTCGTAAAAATGGAATCAACTGGGTTCTTGGAATTGTTCTCACACCGACAAGAAATTATACCCAATTTGAGCTTCAGGTCTTAGAATGAACTGGACGAACCAGAGAAATGGCTACAATCTTAAAATCCTACACAAGTCTGTCAATGCCCATGCCAAGGTTTTTTCCGCCTCCCAGCTATCCTGCTTGGTTGTGCTAATTGAATCAATCAACATTGTTACCCTTCACCAATATCTTTTGTTAAAAAGAAACTGCATGTATGAGCGGGTGGGATTACTTTTGCAGTAGGCTTCTCGGGCAAGAGTTGTTGGCGTTGGTCACGTGGTGAATAGTGCACAGCGCTCACTAAAATATGTTTCAGAATCAAACCACGGAGGTGTCTTCAAGGCTGGCCCACCAAGGGTTTAGCCATTTTACAATACCATGCTGGATGATCTGCAGCCTTGATTTATTATTTTCAACATTCATAGATGCTCTGCCTGGACAAAGCAGGAAAAAATTGGTGGAATCTCATTCTGTTACTCTCCACGGAAATCTTTAGTAAAAGGCGAAAGACTTATACGATTTGAAGAGAAACATAAGATGTGCTGCAGTCAACTACGGAAAAGAATAGTCTTTCGCTAGTACCCCTGACGGTCAAGGTGTCATTTTGCGTCTGTCGCATGATGGACGGCACTGAATGTATTCCACATCAGCGCTGCGAGGGGACCAAGAAATTGACTATAGGTCTCCCTTTCGAGTCCAGCCGAACAAAGTGGGCTGCAATCAGACCCTCCTCAGCAGAATTTTTGAGGTGAGATTTTGTTTGCCTCAGTTGGAGTCCAACCCACGCTTCAAACGAAACTGGAGCCTAAATTCAGCGACTTTGACCGCTCAGAAAATCTACCCATCTTTGGCATCCAGGTTTCTTAGTTTTAGCTCTCACACAAGGACGAAAACATACCCAGTTTAACGTTGATGTCATGCAGTGGACTTGGCGTGCCAAGGAAATGGCTAAAAACCTGAAAAATCCTATGCAAGTCTGTCGTTACCAATGCTGAGGCTGTTGTATTTTTCTCCAAAGTATCAGACTCGGGTGCTCCAGTTTAATCAATGCAGATCGGGCAAATCTGGTCACGTAACAATCTCTGTTGACACTCTGAGCAGGGAAAAGCTCGGTTCTGCCGGAGGTAGCAGCTAGATCATAGCGTGAGGCCTTCAAAATTTGGATTCGCTTCACGAAATTGCGTGTCATCCTTGCGCAGGGGCCATGCTAATCTTCTCTGTATCGTAATCCAATTTTTCATATGTGCCGCCGTAGCTAGCACGCAAAGTTCATCATGCCGCCTTCATTATATAGCATCCTTGGCAAAAAGATCCCTCACTGGCGGTGGCGACAATTGCAGCGTAACCCTGGGTAGGAAGCACCCGGATTCAAGACAAACCCCCAAATGAGGAATCTTTTCCTTGACATTGTAAGGTCGATCGGCTGGATGCGATTAGGTCTGTTCGTAAAAATGGAATCAACTGGGTTCTTGGAATTGTTCTCACACCGACAGGAAATTATACCCAATTTGAGCTTCAGGTCTTAGAATGAACTGGACGAACCAGAGAAATGGCTACAATCTTAAAATCCTACACAAGTCTGTCAATGCCCATGCCAAGGTTTTTTCCGCCTCCCAGCTATCCTGCTTGGTTGTGCTAATTGAATCAATCAACATTGTTACCCTTCACCAATATCTTTTGTTAAAAAGAAACTGCATGTATGAGCGGGTGGGATTACTTTTGCAGTAGGCTTCTCGGGCAAGAGTTGTTGGCGTTGGTCACGTGGTGAATAGTGCACAGCGCTCATTAAAATCTGTTTCAAAATCAAACCACGGAGGTGTCTTCAAGGCTGGCCCACCAAAGGTTTAGCCATTTTACAATACCATGCTGGATGATCTGCAGCCTTGATTTATTATTTTCAACATTCATAGATGCTCTGCCTGGACAAAGCAGGAAAAAATTGGTGTAATCTCATTCTGTTACTCTCCACGGAAATCTTTAGTAAAAGGCGAAAGACTTAGACGATTTGAAGAGAAACATAAGATGTGCTGCAGTCAACTACGGAAAAGAATAGTCTTTCGCTAGTACCCCTGACGGGCAAGGTGTCATTTTGCGTCTGTCGCATGATGGACGGCACTGAATGTATTCCACATCAGCGCTGCGAGGGGACCAAGAATTTGACTATAGGTCTCCCTTTCGAGTCCAGCCGAACAAAGTGGGCTGCAATCAGACCCTCCTCAGCAGAATTTTTGAGGTGAGATTTTGTTTGCCTCAGTTGGAGTCCAACCCACGCTTCAAACGAAACTGGAGCCTAAATTCAGCGACTTTGACCGCTCAGAAAATCTACCCATCTTTGGCATCCAGGTTTCATAGTTTTAGCTCTCATACAAGGACGAAAACATACCCAGTTTAACGTTGATGTCATGCAGTGGACTTGGCGTGCCAAGGAAATGGCTAAAAACCTGAAAAATCCTATGCAAGTCTGTCGTTACCAATGCTGAGGCTGTTGTATTTTTCTCCAAAGTATCAGACTCCGGTTTAATCAATGCAGATCGGGCAAATCTGGTCACGTAACAATCTCTGTTGACACTCTGAGCAGGGAAAAACTCGGTTCTGCCGGAGGTAGCAGCTAGATCATAGCGTGAGGCCTTCAAAATTTGGATTCGCTTCACGAAATTGCGTGTCATCCTTGCGCAGGGGCCATGCTAATCTTCTCTGTATCGTAATCCAATTTTTCATATGTGCCGCCGTAGCTAGCACGCAAAGTTCATCATGCCGCCTTCATTATATAGCATCCTTGGCAAAAAGATCCCTCACTGGCGGTGGCGACAATTGCAGCGTAACCCTGGGTAGGAAGCACCCGGATTCAAGACAAACCCCCAAATGAGGAATCTTTTCCTTGACATTGTAAGGTCGATCGGCTGGATGCGATTAGGTCTGTTCGTAAAAATGGAATCAACTGGGTTCTTGGAATTGTTCTCACACCGACAAGAAATTATACCCAATTTGAGCTTCAGGTCTTAGAATGAACTGGACGAACCAGAGAAATGGCTACAATCTTAAAATCCTACACAAGTCTGTCAATGCCCATGCCAAGGTTTTTTCCGCCTCCCAGCTATCCTGCTTGGTTGTGCTAATTGAATCAATCAACATTGTTACCCTTCACCAATATCTTTTGTTAAAAAGAAACTGCATGTATGAGCGGGTGGGATTACTTTTGCAGTAGGCTTCTCGGGCAAGAGTTGTTGGCGTTGGTCACGTGGTGAATAGTGCACAGCGCTCACTAAAATATGTTTCAGAATCAAACCACGGAGGTGTCTTCAAGGCTGGCCCACCAAGGGTTTAGCCATTTTACAATACCATGCTGGATGATCTGCAGCCTTGATTTATTATTTTCAACATTCATAGATGCTCTGCCTGGACAAAGCAGGAAAAAATTGGTGGAATCTCATTCTGTTACTCTCCACGGAAATCTTTAGTAAAAGGCGAAAGACTTATACGATTTGAAGAGAAACATAAGATGTGCTGCAGTCAACTACGGAAAAGAATAGTCTTTCGCTAGTACCCCTGACGGTCAAGGTGTCATTTTGCGTCTGTCGCATGATGGACGGCACTGAATGTATTCCACATCAGCGCTGCGAGGGGACCAAGAAATTGACTATAGGTCTCCCTTTCGAGTCCAGCCGAACAAAGTGGGCTGCAATCAGACCCTCCTCAGCAGAATTTTTGAGGTGAGATTTTGTTTGCCTCAGTTGGAGTCCAACCCACGCTTCAAACGAAACTGGAGCCTAAATTCAGCGACTTTGACCGCTCAGAAAATCTACCCATCTTTGGCATCCAGGTTTCTTAGTTTTAGCTCTCACACAAGGACGAAAACATACCCAGTTTAACGTTGATGTCATGCAGTGGACTTGGCGTGCCAAGGAAATGGCTAAAAACCTGAAAAATCCTATGCAAGTCTGTCGTTACCAATGCTGAGGCTGTTGTATTTTTCTCCAAAGGATCAGACTTGGGTGCTCCGGTTTAATCAATGCAGATCGGGCAAATCTGGTCACGTAACAATCTCTGTTGACACTCTGAGCAGGGAAAAGCTCGGTTCTGCCGGAGGTAGCAGCTAGATCATAGCGTGAGGCCTTCAAAATTTGGATTCGCTTCACGAAATTGCGTGTCATCCTTGCGCAGGGGCCATGCTAATCTTCTCTGTATCGTAATCCAATTTTTCATATGTGCCGCCGTAGCTAGCACGCAAAGTTCATCATGCCGCCTTCATTATATAGCATCCTTGGCAAAAAGATCCCTCACTGGCGGTGGCGACAATTGCAGCGTAACCCTGGGTAGGAAGCACCCGGATTCAAGACAAACCCCCAAATGAGGAATCTTTTCCTTGACATTGTAAGGTCGATCGGCTGGATGCGATTAGGTCTGTTCGTAAAAATGGAATCAACTGGGTTCTTGGAATTGTTCTCACACCAACAGGAAATTATACCCAATTTGATCTTCAGGTCTTAGAATGAACTGGACGAACCAGAGAAATGGCTACAATCTTAAAATCCTACACAAGTCTGTCAATGCCCATGCCAAGGTTTTTTCCGCCTCCCAGCTATCCTGCTTGGTTGTGCTAATTGAATCAATCAACATTGTTACCCTTCACCAATATCTTTTGTTAAAAAGAAACTGCATGTATGAGCGGGTGGGATTACTTTTGCAGTAGGCTTCTCGGGCAAGAGTTGTTGGCGTTGGTCATGTGGTGAATAGTGCACAGCGCTCACTAAAATCTGTTTCAAAATCAAACCACGGAGGTGTCTTCAAGGCTGGCCCACCAAAGGTTTAGCCATTTTACAATACCATGCTGGATGATCTGCAGCCTTGATTTATTATTTTCAACATTCATAGATGCTCTGCCTGGACAACGCAGGAAAAAATTGGTGGAATCTCATTCTGTTACTCTCCACGGAAGTCTTTAGTAAAAGGCGAAAGACTTATACGATTTGAAGAGAAACATAAGATGTGCTGCAGTCAACTACGGAAAAGAATAGTCTTTCGCTAGTACCCCTGACGGTCAAGGTGTCATTTTGCGTCTGTCGCATGATGGACGGCACTGAATGTATTCCACATCAGCGCTGCGAGGGGACCAAGAAATTGACTATAGGTCTCCCTTTCGAGTCCAGCCGAACAAAGTGGGCTGCAATCAGACCCTCCTCAGCAGAATTTTTGAGGTGAGATTTTGTTTGCCTCAGTTGGAGTCCAACCCACGCTTCAAACGAAACTGGAGCCTAAATTCAGCGACTTTGACCGCTCAGAAAATCTACCCATCTTTGGCATCCAGGTTTCATAGATCTATGCTCTCATGCAAGGACGAAAACATACCCAGTTTACCGTTGATGTCATGCAGTGGACTTGGCGTGCCAAGGAAATGGCTAAAAACCTGAAAAATCCTATGCAAGTCTGTCGTTACCAATGCTGAGGCTGTTGTATTTTTCTCCAAAGTATCAGACTCCGGTTTAATCAATGCAGATCGGGCAAATCTGGTCACGTAACAATCTCTGTTGACACTCTGAGCAGGGAAAAACTCGGTTCTGCCGGAGGTAGCAGCTAGATCATAGCGTGAGGCCTTCAAAATTTGGATTCGCTTCACGAAATTGCGTGTCATCCTTGCGCAGGGGCCATGCTAATCTTCTCTGTATCGTAATCCAATTTTTCATATGTGCCGCCGTAGCTAGCACGCAAAGTTCATCATGCCGCCTTCATTATATAGCATCCTTGGCAAAAAGATCCCTCACTGGCGGTGGCGACAATTGCAGCGTAACCCTGGGTAGGAAGCACCCGGATTCAAGACAAACCCCCAAATGAGGAATCTTTTCCTTGACATTGTAAGGTCGATCGGCTGGATGCGATTAGGTCTGTTCGTAAAAATGGAATCAACTGGGTTCTTGGAATTGTTCTCACACCAACAGGAAATTATACCCAATTTGAGCTTCAGGTCTTAGAATGAACTGGACGAACCAGAGAAATGGCTACAATCTTAAAATCCTACACAAGTCTGTCAATGCCCATGCCAAGGTTTTTTCCGCCTCCCAGCTATCCTGCTTGGTTGTGCTAATTGAATCAATCAACATTGTTACCCTTCACCAATATCTTTTGTTAAAAAGAAACTGCATGTATGAGCGGGTGGGATTACTTTTGCAGTAGGCTTCTCGGGCAAGAGTTGTTGGCGTTGGTCACGTGGTGAATAGTGCACAGCGCTCACTAAAATCTGTTTCAAAATCAAACCACGGAGGTGTCTTCAAGTCTGGCCCACCAAGGGTTTAGCCATTTTACAATACCATGCTGGATGATCTGCAGCCTTGATTTATTATTTTCAACATTCATAGATGCTCTGCCTGGACAAAGCAGGAAAAAATTGGTGGAATCTCATTCTGTTACTCTCCACGGAAATCTTTAGTAAAAGGCGAAAGACTTATACGATTTGAAGAGAAACATAAGATGTGCTGCAGTCAACTACGGAAAAGAATAGTCTTTCGCTAGTACCCCTGACGGTCAAGGTGTCATTTTGCGTCTGTCGCATGATGGACGCCACTGAATGTATTCCACATCAGCGCTGCGAGGGGACCAAGAATTTGACTATAGGTCTCCCTTTCGAGTCCAGCCGAACAAAGTGGGCTGCAATCAGACCCTCCTCAGCAGAATTTTTGAGGTGAGATTTTGTTTGCCTCAGTTGGAGTCCAACCCACGCTTCAAACGAAACTGGAGCCTAAATTCAGCGACTTTGACCGCTCAGAAAATCTACCCATCTTTGGCATCCAGGTTTCATAGATCTATGCTCTCATGCAAGGACGAAAACATACCCAGTTTAACGTTGATGTCATGCAGTGGACTTGGCGTGCCAAGGAAATGGCTAAAAACCTGAAAAATCCTATGCAAGTCTGTCGTTACCAATGCTGAGGCTGTTGTATTTTTCTCCAAAGTATCAGACTCCGGTTTAATCAATGCAGATCGGGCAAATCTGGTCACGTAACAATCTCTGTTGACACTCTGAGCAGGGAAAAACTCGGTTCTGCCGGAGGTAGCAGCTAGATCATAGCGTGAGGCCTTCAAAATCTGGATTCGCTTCACGAAATTGCGTGTCATCCTTGCGCAGGGGCCATGCTAATCTTCTCTGTATCGTAATCCAATTTTTCATATGTGCCGCCGTAGCTAGCACGCAAAGTTCATCATGCCGCCTTCATTATATAGCATCCTTGGCAAAAAGATCCCTCACTGGCGGTGGCAACAATTGCAGCGTAACCCTGGGTAGGAAGCACCCGGATTCAAGACAAACCCCCAAATGAGGAATATTTTCCTTGACATTGTAAGGTCGATCGGCTGGATGCGATTAGGTCTGTTTGTAAAAATGGAATCAACTGGGTTCTTGGAATTGTTCTCACACCAACAGGAAATTATACCCAATTTGAGCTTCAGGTCTTAGAATGAACTGGACGAACCAGAGAAATGGCTACAATCTTAAAATCCTACACAAGTCTGTCAATGCCCATGCCAAGGTTTTTTCCGCCTCCCAGCTATCCTGCTTGGTTGTGCTAATTGAATCAATCAACATTGTTACCCTTCACCAATATCTTTTGTTAAAAAGAAACTGCATGTATGAGCGGGTGGGATTACTTTTGCAGTAGGCTTCTCGGGCAAGAGTTGTTGGCGTTGGTCACGTGGTGAATAGTGCACAGCGCTCACTAAAATCTGTTTCAAAATCAAACCACGGAGGTGTCTTCAAGTCTGGCCCACCAAGGGTTTAGCCATTTTACAATACCATGCTGGATGATCTGCAGCCTTGATTTATTATTTTCAACATTCATAGATGCTCTGCCTGGACAAAGCAGGAAAAAATTGGTGGAATCTCATTCTGTTACTCTCCACGGAAATCTTTAGTAAAAGGCGAAAGACTTATACGATTTGAAGAGAAACATAAGATGTGCTGCAGTCAACTACGGAAAAGAATAGTCTTTCGCTAGTACCCCTGACGGTCAAGGTGTCATCTTGCGTCTGTCGCATGATGGACGGCACTGAATGTATTCCACATCAGCGCTGCGAGGGGACCAAGAATTTGACTATAGGTCTCCCTTTCGAGTCCAGCCGAACAAAGTGGGCTGCAATCAGACCCTCCTCAGCAGAATTTTTGAGGTGAGATTTTGTTTGCCTCAGTTGGAGTCCAACCCACGCTTCAAACGAAACTGGAGCCTAAATTCAGCGACTTTGACCGCTCAGAAAATCTACCCATCTTTGGCATCCAGGTTTCATAGTTTTAGCTCTCATACAAGGACGAAAACATACCCAGTTTAACGTTGATGTCATGCAGTGGACTTGGCGTGCCAAGGAAATGGCTAAACACCTGAAAAATCCTATGCAAGTCTGTCGTTACCAATGCTGAGGCTGTTGTATTTTTCTCCAAAGTATCAGCCTCCGGTTTAATCAATGCAGATCGGGCAAATCTGGTCACGTAACAATCTCTGTTGACACTCTGAGCAGGGAAAAACTCGGTTCTGCCGGAGGTAGCAGCTAGATCATAGCGTGAGGCCTTCAAAATTTGGATTCGCTTCACGAAATTGCGTGTCATCCTTGCGCAGGGGCCATGCTAATCTTCTCTGTATCGTAATCCAATTTTTCATATGTGCCGCCGTAGCTAGCACGCAAAGTTCATCATGCCGCCTTCATTATATAGCATCCTTGGCAAAAAGATCCCTCACTGGCGGTGGCGACAATTGCAGCGTAACCCTGGGTAGGAAGCACCCGGATTCAAGACAAACCCCCAAATGAGGAATCTTTTCCTTGACATTGTAAGGTCGATCGGCTGGATGCGATTAGGTCTGTTCGTAAAAATGGAATCAACTGGGTTCTTGGAATTGTTCTCACACCGACAGGAAATTATACCCAATTTGAGCTTCAGGTCTTAGAATGAACTGGACGAACCAGAGAAATGGCTACAATCTTAAAATCCTACACAAGTCTGTCAATGCCCATGCCAAGGTTTTTTCCGCCTCCCAGCTATCCTGCTTGGTTGTGCTAATTGAATCAATCAACATTGTTACCCTTCACCAATATCTTTTGTTAAAAAGAAACTGCATGTATGAGCGGGTGGGATTACTTTTGCAGTAGGCTTCTCGGGCAAGAGTTGTTGGCGTTGGTCACGTGGTGAATAGTGCACAGCGCACACTAAAATCTATTTCAAAATCAAACCACGGAGGTGTCATCAAGGCTGGCCCACCAAGGGTTTAGCCATTTTACAATACCATGCTGGATGATCTGCAGCCTTGATTTATTATTTTCAACATTCATAGATGCTCTGCCTGGACAAAGCAGGAAAAAATTGGTGGAATCTCATTCTGTTACTCTCCACGGAAATCTTTAGTAAAAGGCGAAAGACTTATACGATTTGAAGAGAAACATAAGATGTGCTGCAGTCAACTACGGAAAAGAATAGTCTTTCGCTAGTACCCCTGACGGTCAAGGTGTCATTTTGCGTCTGTCGCATGATGGACGGCACTGAATGTATTCCACATCAGCGCTGCGAGGGGACCAAGAAATTGACTATAGGTCTCCCTTTCGAGTCCAGCCGAACAAAGTGGGCAGCAATCAGACCCTCCTCAGCAGAATTTTTGAGGTGAGATTTTGTTTGCCTCAGTTGGAGTCCAACCCACGCTTCAAACGAAACTGGAGCCTAAATTCAGCGACTTTGACCGCTCAGAAAATCTACCCATCTTTGGCATCCAGGTTTCTTAGTTTTAGCTCTCACACAAGGACGAAAACATACCCAGTTTAACGTTGATGTCATGCAGTGGACTTGGCGTGCCAAGGAAATGGCTAAAAACCTGAAAAATCCTATGCAAGTCTGTCGTTACCAATGCTGAGGCTGTTGTATTTTTCTCCAAAGTATCAGACTCGGGTGCTCCGGTTTAATCAATGCAGATCGGGCAAATCTGGTCACGTAACAATCTCTGTTGACACTCTGAGCAGGGAAAAGCTCGGTTCTGCCGGAGGTAGCAGCTAGATCATAGCGTGAGGCCTTCAAAATTTGGATTCGCTTCACGAAATTGCGTGTCATCCTTGCGCAGGGGCCATGCTAATCTTCTCTGTATCGTAATCCAATTTTTCATATGTGCCGCCGTAGCTAGCACGCAAAGTTCATCATGCCGCCTTCATTATATAGCATCCTTGGCAAAAAGATCCCTCACTGGCGGTGGCGACAATTGCAGCGTAACCCTGGGTAGGAAGCACCCGGATTCAAGACAAACCCCCAAATGAGGAATCTTTTCCTTGACATTGTAAGGTCGATCGGCTGGATGCGATTAGGTCTGTTCGGAAAAATGGAATCAACTGGGTTCTTGGAATTGTTCTCACACCAACAGGAAATTATACCCAATTTGAGCTTCAGGTCTTAGAATGAACTGGACGAACCAGAGAAATGGCTACAATCTTAAAATCCTACACAAGTCTGTCAATGCCCATGCCAAGGTTTTTTCCGCCTCCCAGCTATCCTGCTTGGTTGTGCTAATTGAATCAATCAACATTGTTACCCTTCACCAATATCTTTTGTTAAAAAGAAACTGCATGTATGAGCGGGTGGGATTACTTTTGCAGTAGGCTTCTCGGGCAAGAGTTGTTGGCGTTGGTCACGTGGTGAATAGTGCACAGCGCACACTAAAATCTATTTCAAAATCAAACCACGGAGGTGTCATCAAGGCTGGCCCACCAAGGGTTTAGCCATTTTACAATACCATGCTGGATGATCTGCAGCCTTGATTTATTATTTTCAACATTCATAGATGCTCTGCCTGGACAAAGCAGGAAAAAATTGGTGGAATCTCATTCTGTTACTCTCCACGGAAATCTTTAGTAAAAGGCGAAAGACTTATACGATTTGAAGAGAAACATAAGATGTGCTGCAGTCAACTACGGAAAAGAATAGTCTTTCGCTAGTACCCCTGACGGTCAAGGTGTCATTTTGCGTCTGTCGCATGATGGACGGCACTGAATGTATTCCACATCAGCGCTGCGAGGGGACCAAGAAATTGACTATAGGTCTCCCTTTCGAGTCCAGCCGAACAAAGTGGGCAGCAATCAGACCCTCCTCAGCAGAATTTTTGAGGTGAGATTTTGTTTGCCTCAGTTGGAGTCCAACCCACGCTTCAGACGAAACTGGAGCCTAAATTCAGCGACTTTGACCGCTCAGAAAATCTACCCATCTTTGGCATCCAGGTTTCTTAGTTTTAGCTCTCACACAAGGACGAAAACATACCCAGTTTAACGTTGATGTCATGCAGTGGACTTGGCGTGCCAAGGAAATGGCTAAAAACCTGAAAAATCCTATGCAAGTCTGTCGTTACCAATGCTGAGGCTGTTGTATTTTTCTCCAAAGTATCAGACTCGGGTGCTCCGGTTTAATCAATGCAGATCGGGCAAATCTGGTCACGTAACAATCTCTGTTGACACTCTGAGCAGGGAAAAGCTCGGTTCTGCCGGAGGTAGCAGCTAGATCATAGCGTGAGGCCTTCAAAATTTGGATTCGCTTCACGAAATTGCGTGTCATCCTTGCGCAGGGGCCATGCTAATCTTCTCTGTATCGTAATCCAATTTTTCATATGTGCCGCCGTAGCTAGCACGCAAAGTTCATCATGCCGCCTTCATTATATAGCATCCTTGGCAAAAAGATCCCTCACTGGCGGTGGCGACAATTGCAGCGTAACCCTGGGTAGGAAGCACCCGGATTCAAGACAAACCCCCAAATGAGGAATCTTTTCCTTGACATTGTAAGTTCGATCGGCTGGATGCGATTAGGTCTGTTCGTAAAAATGGAATCAACTGGGTTCTTGGAATTGTTCTCACACCAACAGGAAATTATACCCAATTTGAGCTTCAGGTCTTAGAATGAACTGGACGAACCAGAGAAATGGCTACAATCTTAAAATCCTACACAAGTCTGTCAATGCCCATGCCAAGGTTTTTTCCGCCTCCCAGCTATCCTGCTTGGTTGTGCTAATTGAATCAATCAACATTGTTACCCTTCACCAATATCTTTTGTTAAAAAGAAACTGCATGTATGAGCGGGTGGGATTACTTTTGCAGTAGGCTTCTCGGGCAAGAGTTGTTGGCGTTGGTCATGTGGTGAATAGTGCACAGCGCTCACTAAAATCTGTTTCAAAATCAAACCACGGAGGTGTCTTCAAGGCTGGCCCACCAAGGGTTTAGCCATTTTACAATACCATGCTGGATGATCTGCAGCCTTGATTTATTATTTTCAACATTCATAGATGCTCTGCCTGGACAACGCAGGAAAAAATTGGTGGAATCTCATTCTGTTACTCTCCACGGAAGTCTTTAGTAAAAGGCGAAAGACTTATACGATTTGAAGAGAAACATAAGATGTGCTGCAGTCAACTACGGAAAAGAATAGTCTTTCGCTAGTACCCCTGACGGTCAAGGTGTCATTTTGCGTCTGTCGCATGATGGACGGCACTGAATGTATTCCACATCAGCGCTGCGAGGGGACCAAGAAATTGACTATAGGTCTCCCTTTCGAGTCCAGCCGAACAAAGTGGGCTGCAATCAGACCCTCCTCAGCAGAATTTTTGAGGTGAGATTTTGTTTGCCTCAGTTGGAGTCCAACCCACGCTTCAAACGAAACTGGAGCCTAAATTCAGCGACTTTGACCGCTCAGAAAATCTACCCATCTTTGGCATCCAGGTTTCATAGATCTATGCTCTCATGCAAGGACGAAAACATACCCAGTTTACCGTTGATGTCATGCAGTGGACTTGGCGTGCCAAGGAAATGGCTAAAAACCTGAAAAATCCTATGCAAGTCTGTCGTTACCAATGCTGAGGCTGTTGTATTTTTCTCCAAAGTATCAGACTCGGGTGCTCCGGTTTTATCAATGCAGATCGGGCAAATCTGGTCACGTAACAATCTCTGTTGACACTCTGAGCAGGGAAAAACTCGGTTCTGCCGGAGGTAGCAGCTAGATCATAGCGTGAGACCTTCAAAATTTGGATTCGCTTCACGAAATTGCGTGTCATCCTTGCGCAGGGGCCATGCTAATCTTCTCTGTATCGTAATCCAATTTTTCATATGTGTCGCCGTAGCTAGCACACAAAGTTCATCATGCCGCCTTCATTATATAGCATCCTTGGCAAAAAGATCCCTCACTGGCGGTGGCGACAATTGCAGCGTAACCCTGGGTAGGAAGCACCCGGATTCAAGACAAACCCCCAAATGAGGAATCTTTTCCTTGACATTGTAAGGTCGATCGGCTGGATGCGATTAGGTCTGTTCGTGAAAATGGAATCAACTGGGTTCTTGGAATTGTTCTCACACCAACAGGAAATTATACCCAATTTGAGCTTCAGGTCTTAGAATGAACTGGACGAACCAGAGAAATGGCTACAATCTTAAAATCCTACACAAGTCTGTCAATGCCCATGCCAAGGTTTTTTCCGCCTCCCAGCTATCCTGCTTGGTTGTGCTAATTGAATCAATCAACATTGTTACCCTTCACCAATATCTTTTGTTAAAAAGAAACTGCATGTATGAGCGGGTGGGATTACTTTTGCAGTAGGCTTCTCGGGCAAGAGTTGTTGGCGTTGGTCACGTGGTGAATAGTGCACAGCGCTCACTAAAATCTGTTTCAAAATCAAACCACGGAGGTGTCTTCAAGGCTGGCCCACCAAGGGTTTAGCCATTTTACAATACCATGCTGGATGATCTGCAGCCTTGATTTATTATTTTCAACATTCATAGATGCTCTGCCTGGACAAAGCAGGAAAAAATTGGTGGAATCTCATTCTGTTACTCTCCACAGAAATCTTTAGTAAAAGGCGAAAGACTTATACGATTTGAAGAGAAACATAAGATGTGCTGCAGTCAACTACGGAAAAGAATAGTCTTTCGCTAGTACCCCTGACGGTCAAGGTGTCATTTTGCGTCTGTTGCATGATGGACGGCACTGAATGTATTCCACATCAGCGCTGCGAGGGGACCAAGAAATTGACTATAGGTCTCCCTTTCGAGTCCAGCCGAACAAAGTGGGCTGCAATCAGACCCTCCTCAGCAGAATTTTTGAGGTGAGATTTTGTTTGCCTCAGTTGGAGTCCAAACCACGCTTCAAACGAAACTGGAGCCTAAATTCAGCGACTTTGACCGCTCAGAAAATCTACCCATCTTTGGCATCCAGGTTTCATAGTTTTAGCTCTCATACAAGGACGAAAACATACCCAGTTTAACGTTGATGTCATGCAGTGGACTTGGCGTGCCAAGGAAATGGCTAAAAACCTGAAAAATCCTATGCAAGTCTGTCGTTACCAATGCTGAGGCTGTTGTATTTTTCTCCAAAGTATCAGACTCCGGTTTAATCAATGCAGATCGGGCAAATCTGGTCACGTAACAATCTCTGTTGACACTCTGAGCAGGGAAAAACTCGGTTCTGCCGGAGGTAGCAGCTAGATCATAGCGTGAGACCTTCAAAATTTGGATTCGCTTCACGAAATTGCGTGTCATCCTTGCGCAGGGGCCATGCTAATCTTCTCTGTATCGTAATCCAATTTTTCATATGTGTCGCCGTAGCTAGCACACAAAGTTCATCATGCCGCCTTCATTATATAGCATCCTTGGCAAAAAGATCCCTCACTGGCGGTGGCGACAATTGCAGCGTAACCCTGGGTAGGAAGCACCCGGATTCAAGACAAACCCCCAAATGAGGAATCTTTTCCTTGACATTGTAAGGTCGATCGGCTGGATGCGATTAGGTCTGTTCGTGAAAATGGAATCAACTGGGTTCTTGGAATTGTTCTCACACCAACAGGAAATTATACCCAATTTGAGCTTCAGGTCTTAGAATGAACTGGACGAACCAGAGAAATGGCTACAATCTTAAAATCCTACACAAGTCTGTCAATGCCCATGCCAAGGTTTTTTCCGCCTCCCAGCTATCCTGCTTGGTTGTGCTAATTGAATCAATCAACATTGTTACCCTTCACCAATATCTTTTGTTAAAAAGAAACTGCATGTATGAGCGGGTGGGATTACTTTTGCAGTAGGCTTCTCGGGCAAGAGTTGTTGGCGTTGGTCACGTGGTGAATAGTGCACAGCGCTCACTAAAATCTGTTTCAAAATCAAACCACGGAGGTGTCTTCAAGGCTGGCCCACCAAGGGTTTAGCCATTTTACAATACCATGCTGGATGATCTGCAGCCTTGATTTATTATTTTCAACATTCATAGATGCTCTGCCTGGACAAAGCGGGAAAAAATTGGTGGAATCTCATTCTGTTACTCTCCACGGAAATCTTTAGTAAAAGGCGAAAGACTTATACGATTTGAAGAGAAACATAAGATGTGCTGCAGTCAACTACGGAAAAGAATAGTCTTTCGCTAGTACCCCTGACGGTCAAGGTGTCATTTTGCGTCTGTTGCATGATGGACGGCACTGAATGTATTCCACATCAGCGCTGCGAGGGGACCAAGAAATTGACTATAGGTCTCCCTTTCGAGTCCAGCCGAACAAAGTGGGCTGCAATCAGACCCTCCTCAGCAGGATTTTTGAGGTGAGATTTTGTTTGCCTCAGTTGGAGTCCAACCCACGCTTCAAACGAAACTGGAGCCTAAATTCAGCGACTTTGACCGCTCAGAAAATCTACCCATCTTTGGCATCCAGGTTTCATAGTTTTAGCTCTCATACAAGGACGAAAACATACCCAGTTTAACGTTGATGTCATGCAGTGGACTTGGCGTGCCAAGGAAATGGCTAAAAACCTGAAAAATCCTATGCAAGTCTGTCGTTACCAATGCTGAGGCTGTTGTATTTTTCTCCAAAGTATCAGACTCCGGTTTAATCAATGCAGATCGGGCAAATCTGGTCACGTAACAATCTCTGTTGACACTCTGAGCAGGGAAAAACTCGGTTCTGCCGGAGGTAGCAGCTAGATCATAGCGTGAGGCCTTCAAAATTTGGATTCGCTTCACGAAATTGCGTGTCATCCTTGCGCAGGGGCCATGCTAATCTTCTCTGTATCGTAATCCAATTTTTCATATGTGCCGCCGTAGCTAGCACGCAAAGTTCATCATGCCGCCTTCATTATATAGCATCCTTGGCAAAAAGATCCCTCACTGGCGGTGGCGACAATTGCAGCGTAACCCTGGGTAGGAAGCACCCGGATTCAAGACAAACCCCCAAATGAGGAATCTTTTCCTTGACATTGTAAGGTCGATCGGCTGGATGCGATTAGGTCTGTTCGTAAAAATGGAATCAACTGGGTTCTTGGAATTGTTCTCACACCGACAGGAAATTATACCCAATTTGAGCTTCAGGTCTTAGAATGAACTGGACGAACCAGAGAAATGGCTACAATCTTAAAATCCTACACAAGTCTGTCAATGCCCATGCCAAGGTTTTTTCCGCCTCCCAGCTATCCTGCTTGGTTGTGCTAATTGAATCAATCAACATTGTTACCCTTCACCAATATCTTTTGTTAAAAAGAAACTGCATGTATGAGCGGGTGGGATTACTTTTGCAGTAGGCTTCTCGGGCAAGAGTTGTTGGCGTTGGTCACGTGGTGAATAGTGCACAGCGCACACTAAAATCTATTTCAAAATCAAACCACGGAGGTGTCATCAAGGCTGGCCCACCAAGGGTTTAGCCATTTTACAATACCATGCTGGATGATCTGCAGCCTTGATTTATTATTTTCAACATTCATAGATGCTCTGCCTGGACAAAGCAGGAAAAAATTGGTGGAATCTCATTCTGTTACTCTCCACGGAAATCTTTAGTAAAAGGCGAAAGACTTATACGATTTGAAGAGAAACATAAGATGTGCTGCAGTCAACTACGGAAAAGAATAGTCTTTCGCTAGTACCCCTGACGGTCAAGGTGTCATTTTGCGTCTGTCGCATGATGGACGGCACTGAATGTATTCCACATCAGCGCTGCGAGGGGACCAAGAAATTGACTATAGGTCTCCCTTTCGAGTCCAGCCGAACAAAGTGGGCAGCAATCAGACCCTCCTCAGCAGAATTTTTAAGGTGAGATTTTGTTTGCCTCAGTTGGAGTCCAACCCACGCTTCAAACGAAACTGGAGCCTAAATTCAGCGACTTTGACCGCTCAGAAAATCTACCCATCTTTGGCATCCAGGTTTCTTAGTTTTAGCTCTCACACAAGGACGAAAACATACCCAGTTTAACGTTGATGTCATGCAGTGGACTTGGCGTGCCAAGGAAATGGCTAAAAACCTGAAAAATCCTATGCAAGTCTGTTGTTACCAATGCTGAGGCTGTTGTATTTTTCTCCAAAGTATCAGACTCGGGTGCTCCGGTTTAATCAATGCAGATCGGGCAAATCTGGTCACGTAACAATCTCTGTTGACACTCTGAGCAGGGAAAAGCTCGGTTCTGCCGGAGGTAGCAGCTAGATCATAGCGTGAGGCCTTCAAAATTTGGATTCGCTTCACGAAATTGCGTGTCATCCTTGCGCAGGGGCCATGCTAATCTTCTCTGTATCGTAATCCAATTTTTCATATGTGCCGCCGTAGCTAGCACGCAAAGTTCATCATGCCGCCTTCATTATATAGCATCCTTGGCAAAAAGATCCCTCACTGGCGGTGGCGACAATTGCAGCGTAACCCTGGGTAGGAAGCACCCGGATTCAAGACAAACCCCCAAATGAGGAATCTTTTCCTTGACATTGTAAGGTCGATCGGCTGGATGCGATTAGGTCTGTTCGGAAAAATGGAATCAACTGGGTTCTTGGAATTGTTCTCACACCAACAGGAAATTATACCCAATTTGAGCTTCAGGTCTTAGAATGAACTGGACGAACCAGAGAAATGGCTACAATCTTAAAATCCTACACAAGTCTGTCAATGCCCATGCCAAGGTTTTTTCCGCCTCCCAGCTATCCTGCTTGGTTGTGCTAATTGAATCAATCAACATTGTTACCCTTCACCAATATCTTTTGTTAAAAAGAAACTGCATGTATGAGCGGGTGGGATTACTTTTGCAGTAGGCTTCTCGGGCAAGAGTTGTTGGCGTTGGTCACGTGGTGAATAGTGCACAGCGCACACTAAAATCTATTTCAAAATCAAACCACGGAGGTGTCTTCAAGGCTGGCCCACCAAGGGTTTAGCCATTTTACAATACCATGCTGGATGATCTGCAGCCTTGATTTATTATTTTCAACATTCATAGATGCTCTGCCTGGACAAAGCAGGAAAAAATTGGTGGAATCTCATTCTGTTACTCTCCACGGAAATCTTTAGTAAAAGGCGAAAGACTTATACGATTTGAAGAGAAACATAAGATGTGCTGCAGTCAACTACGGAAAAGAATAGTCTTTCGCTAGTACCCCTGACGGTCAAGGTGTCATTTTGCGTCTGTTGCATGATGGACGGCACTGAATGTATTCCACATCAGCGCTGCGAGGGGACCAAGAAATTGACTATAGGTCTCCCTTTCGAGTCCAGCCGAACAAAGTGGGCTGCAATCAGACCCTCCTCAGCAGAATTTTTGAGGTGAGATTTTGTTTGCCTCAGTTGGAGTCCAAACCACGCTTCAAACGAAACTGGAGCCTAAATTCAGCGACTTTGACCGCTCAGAAAATCTACCCATCTTTGGCATCCAGGTTTCATAGTTTTAGCTCTCATACAAGGACGAAAACATACCCAGTTTAACGTTGATGTCATGCAGTGGACTTGGCGTGCCAAGGAAATGGCTAAAAACCTGAAAAATCCTATGCAAGTCTGTCGTTACCAATGCTGAGGCTGTTGTATTTTTCTCCAAAGTATCAGACTCGGGTGCTCCGGTTTAATCAATGCAGATCGGGCAAATCTGGTCACGTAACAATCTCTGTTGACACTCTGAGCAGGGAAAAACTCGGTTCTGCCGGAGGTAGCAGCTAGATCATAGCGTGAGGCCTTCAAAATTTGGATTCGCTTCACGAAATTGCGTGTCATCCTTGCGCAGGGGCCATGCTGATCTTCTCTGTATCGTAATCCAATTTTTCATATGTGTCGCCGTAGCTAGCACGCAAAGTTCATCATGCGGCCTTCATTATATAGCATCCTTGGCAAAAAGATCCCTCACTGGCGGTGGCGACAATTGCAGCGTAACCCTGGGTAGGAAGCACCCGGATTCAAGACAAACCCCCAAATGAGGAATCTTTTCCTTGACATTGTAAGGTCGATCGGCTGGATGCGATTAGGTCTGTTCGTAAAAATGGAATCAACTGGGTTCTTGGAATTGCTCTCACACCAACAGGAAATTATACCCAATTTGAGCTTCAGGTCTTAGAATGAACTGGACGAACCAGAGAAATGGCTACAATCTTAAAATCCTACACAAGTCTGTCAATGCCCATGCCAAGGTTTTTTCCGCCTCCCAGCTATCCTGCTTGGTTGTGCTAATTGAATCAATCAACATTGTTACCCTTCACCAATATCTTTTGTTAAAAAGAAACTGCATGTATGAGCGGGTGGGATTACTTTTGCAGTAGGCTTCTCGGGCAAGAGTTGTTGGCGTTGGTCACGTGGTGAATAGTGCACAGCGCACACTAAAATCTATTTCAAAATCAAACCACGGAGGTGTCATCAAGGCTGGCCCACCAAGGGTTTAGCCATTTTACAATACCATGCTGGATGATCTGCAGCCTTGATTTGTTATTTTCAACATTCATAGATGCTCTGCCTGGACAAAGCAGGAAAAAATTGGTGGAATCTCATTCTGTTACTCTCCACGGAAATCTCTAGTAAAAGGCGAAAGACTTATACGATTTGAAGAGAAACATAGGTTGTGCTGCAGTCAACTACGGAAAAGGATAGTCTTTCGCTAGTACCCCTGACGATCAAGGTGTCATTTTGCGTCTGTCGCATGATGGACGGCACTGAATGTATTCCACATCAGCGCTGCGAGGGGACCAGGAAATTGACTATAGGTCTCCCTTTCGAGTCCAGCCGAACAAAGTGGGCTGCAATCAGACCCTCCTCAGCAGAATTTTTGAGGTGAGATTTTGTTTGCCTCAGTTGGAGTCCAACCCACGCTTCAAACGAAACTGGAGCCTAAATTCAGCGACTTTGACCGCTCAGAAAATCTACCCATCTTTGGCATCCAGGTTTCATAGTTTTAGCTCTCACACAAGGACGAAAACATACCCAGTTTAACGTTGATGTCATGCAGTGGACTTGGCGTGCCAAGGAAATGGCTAAAAACCTGAAAAATCCTATGCAAGTCTGTCGTTACCAATGCTGAGGCTGTTGTATTTTTCTCCAAAGTATCAGACTCGGGTGCTCCGGTTTAATCAATGCAGATCGGGCAAATCTGGTCACGTAACAATCTCTGTTGACACTCTGAGCAGGGAAAAACTCGGTTCTGCCGGAGGTAGCAGCTAGATCATAGCGTGAGGCCTTCAAAATTTGGGTTCGCTTCACGAAATTGCGTGTCATCCTTGCGCAGGGGCCATGCTAATCTTCTCTGTATCGTAATCCAATTTTTCATATGTGCCGCCGTAGCTAGCACGCAAAGTTCATCATGCCGCCTTCATTATATAGCATCCTTGGCAAAAAGATCCCTCACTGGCGGTGGCGACAATTGCAGCGTAACCCTGGGTAGGAAGCACCCGGATTCAAGGCAAACCCCCAAATGAGGAATCTTTTCCTTGACATTGTAAGGTCGATCGGCTGGATGCGATTAGGTCTGTTCGTAAAAATGGAATCAACTGGGTTCTTGGAATTGTTCTCACACCAACAGGAAATTATACCCAATTTGACGTTCAGGTCTTAGAATGAACTGGACGAACCAGAGAAATGGCTACAATCTTAAAATCCTACACAAGTCTGTCAATGCCCATGCCAAGGTTTTTTCCGCCTCCCAGCTATCCTGCTTGGTTGTGCTAATTGAATCAATCAACATTGTTACCCTTCACCAATATCTTTTGTTAAAAAGAAACTGCATGTATGAGCGGGTGGGATTACTTTTCCAGTAGGCTTCTCGGGCAAGAGTTGTTGGCGTTGGTCACGTGGTGAATAGTGCACAGCGCTCACTAAAATCTGTTTCAAAATCAAACCACGGAGGTGTCTTCAAGGCTGGCCCACCAAGGGTTTAGCCATTTTACAATACCATGCTGGATGATCTGCAGCCTTGATTTATTATTTTCAACATTCATAGATGCTCTGCCTGGACAAAGCAGGAAAAAATTGGTGGAATCTCATTCTGTTACTCTCCACGGAAATCTTTAGTAAAAGGCGAAAGACTTACACGATTTGAAGAGAAGCATAAGATGTGCTGCAGTCAACTACGGAAAAGAATAGTCTTTCGCTAGTACCCCTGACGGTCAAGGTGTCATTTTGCGTCTGTCGCATGATGGACGGCACTGAATGTATTCCACATCAGCGCTGCGAGGGGACCAAGAAATTGACTATAGGTCTCCCTTTCGAGTCCAGCGGAACAAAGTGGGCTGCAATCAGACCCTCCTCAGCAGAATTTTTGAGGTGAGATTTTGTTTGCCTCAGTTGGAGTCCAACCCACGCTTCAAACGAAACTGGAGCCTAAATTCAGCGACTTTGACCGCTCAGAAAATCTACCCATCTTTGGCATCCAGGTTTCATAGATCTATGCTCTCATGCAAGGACGAAAACATACCCAGTTTACCGTTGATGTCATGCAGTGGACTTGGCGTGCCAAGGAAATGGCTAAAAACCTGAAAAATCCTATGCAAGTCTGTCGTTACCAATGCTGAGGCTGTTGTATTTTTCTCCAAAGTATCAGACTCGGGTGCTCCGGTTTAATCAATGCAGATCGGGCAAATCTGGTCACGTCACAATCTCTGTTGACACTCTGAGCAGGGAAAAACTCGGTTCTGCCGGAGGAAGCAGCTAGATCATAGCGTGAGGCCTTCAAAATTTGGGTTCGCTTCACGAAATTGCGTGTCATCCTTGCGCAGGGGCCATGCTAATCTTCTCTATATCGTAATCCAATTTTTCATATGTGCCGCCGTAGCTAGCACGCAAAGTCCATCATGCCGCCTTCATTATATAGCATCCTTGGCAAAAAGATCCCTCACTGGCGGTGGCGACAATTGCAGCGTAACCCTGGGTAGGAAGCACCCGGATTCAAGACAATCCCCAAATGAGGAATCTTTTCCTTGACATTGTAAGGTCGATCGGCTGGATGCGATTAGGTCTGTTCGTAAAAATGGAATCAACTGGGTTCTTGGAATTGTTCTCACACCAACAGGAAATTATACCCAATTTGAGCTTCAGGTCTTAGAATGAACTGGACGAACCAGAGAAATGGCTACAATCTTAAAATCCTACACAAGTCTGTCAATGCCCATGCCAAGGTTTTTTCCGCCTCCCAGCTATCCTGCTTGGTTGTGCTAATTGAATCAATCAACATTGTTACCCTTCATCAATATCTTTTGTTAAAAAGAAACTGCATGTATGAGCGGGTGGGATTACTTTTGCAGTAGGCTTCTCGGGCAAGAGTTGTTGGCGTTGGTCACGTGGTGAATAGTGCACAGCGCGCACTAAAATCTGTTTCAAAATCAAACCACGGAGGTGTCATCAAGGCTGGCCCACCAAGGGTTTAGCCATTTTACAATACCATGCTGGATGATCTGCAGCCTTGATTTGTTATTTTCAACATTCATAGATGCTCTGCCTGGACAAAGCAGGAAAAAATTGGTGGAATCTCATTCTGTTACTCTCCACGGAAATCTTTAGTAAAAGGCGAAAGACTTATACGATTTGAAGAGAAACATAAGATATGCTGCTGTCAACTACGGAAAAGAATAGTCTTTCGCTAGTACCCCTGACGGTCAAGGTGTCATTTTGCGTCTGTCGCATGATGGACGGCACTGAATGTATTCCACATCAGCGCTGCGAGGGAACCAAGAAATTGACTATAGGTCTCCCTTTTGAGTCCAGCGGAACAAAGTGGGCTGCAATCAGACCCTCCTCAGCAGAATTTTTCAGGTGAGATTTTGTTTGCCTCAGTTGGAGTCCAACCCACGCTTCAAACGAAACTGGAGCCTAAATTCAGCGACTTTGACCGCTCAGAAAATCTACCCATCTTTGGCATCCAGGTTTCATAGATCTATGCTCTCATGCAAGGACGAAAACATACCCAGTTTACCGTTGATGTCATGCAGTGGACTTGGCGTGCCAAGGAAATGGCTAAAAACCTGAAAAATCCTATGCAAGTCTGTCGTTACCAATGCTGAGGCTGTTGTATTTTTCTCCAAAGTATCAGACTCGGGTGCTCCGGTTTAATCAATTCAGATCGGGCAAATCTGGTCACGTAACAATCTCTGTTGACACTCTGAGCAGGGAAAAACTCGGTTCTGCCGGAGGTAGCAGCTAGATCATAGCGTGAGGCCTTCAAAATTTGGATTCGCTTCACGAAATTGCGTGTCATCCTTGCGCAGGGGCCATGCTAATCTTCTCTGTATCGTAATCCAATTTTTCATATGTGCCGCCGTAGCTAGCACGCAAAGTTCATCATGCCGCCTTCATTATATAGCATCCTTGGCAAAAAGATCCCTCACTGGCGGTGGCGACAATTGCAGCGTAACCCTGGGTAGGAAGCACCCGGATTCAAGACAACCCCCAAATGAGGAATCTTTTCCTTGACATTGTAAGGTCGATCGGCTGGATGCGATTAGGTCTGTTCGTAAAAATGGAATCAACTGGGTTCTTGGAATTGTTCTCACACCAACAGGAAATTATACCCAATTTGAGCTACAGGTCCTAGAATGAACTGGACGAACCAGAGAAATGGCTACAATCTTAAAATCCTACACAAGTCTGTCAATGCCCATGCCAAGGTTTTTTCCGCCTCCCAGCCATCCTGCTTGGTTTTGCTAATTGAATTAATCAACATTGTTACCCTTCACCAATATCTTTTGTGAAAAACAAACTGCATGTATGAGCGGGTGGGGTAACTTTTGCAGTAGGCTTCTCGGGAAAGAGTTGTTGGCGTTGGTCACGTGGTGAATAGTGCACAGCGCACACTAAAATTTCTTTCAAAATCAAACTACAGAGGTGTCATCAAGTCTGGCCCACCAAGGGTTTAGCCATTTTACAATAGCATGCTGGATGATCTGCAGCCTTGATTTATTATTTTCAACATTCATAGATGCTCTGCCTGGACAAAGCAGGAAAGAATTGGTGAAATCTCATTCGGTTACTCTCCACGGAAATCTTTAGCAAAAGGCAAAAGACTTACACGATTTAAAGAGAAACATAAGATGTACTTTAGTCAGCTACGGAAAAGAATAGCCTTTCGCTAGTACCCCTGACGGTCAAGGTGTCATTTTGCGTCTGTCGCATGATGGACGGCACTGACTTTATTCCACATCAGCGCTGCGAGGGGATTAAGAAATTTATTATAGCTCTCCCTATGGAGTCCAGCAGAACAAAGTTGACTGGGTTGTGGTGCATTGCTGTTCCACGAGATTCTCAGATTTGTCCGAAAATTATTAAATGGCCTCGCCCCAGCACTGCTCGAGGTGCCGAGGACCAAGTGGAGCCTCAGAGGGAATCGAGCCTTTTCCTTTGCTGGTCCTTCCCTTTGGAATGACTTCCCATTGGATGTTAGGCAAACCCCCTATCTTTCCCCTTTTCAAACCCGGTTGAAGACACATTTCTATTCTCTGGCTTTTGGTCCGACCTGAAATTTTCAGCTCCTTTCCGGTGTCTATTGTATGTAGTGTTTTATGTTTATTTATTGATTCCATTTTGTTGTATTATGGCATTTTTTTTTGTTTGTATGTAATGTGCTTTGTTACAGCTCCAGCTATTATGAAATGCGCTGAATAAATAAAATTGTATTGTATTGTATTGGGCTGCACAGTGGTCAACCACATTCCAAAAACATGCATGGTAAATTGATTGGACACTCTAAATTGCCCCTAGGTGTGATTGAGCGTGGTTGTTTGTTTGTCTCTGTGTGCCCTGCGATTGGCTGGCAACCAATTTAGGGTGTCCCCCGCCTACTGCCTGAAGACAGCTGGGATAGGCTCCGGCACGCCCGCGACCCTTGTGAGGATAAGCGGAATAGATAATGGATGGATGGATGTATTGTATTGTATTATATTGTACAAGTAAAGGAGTTCCCAGTCTTTGACATGCTAGCGCCAATTAGCACATTCGACCCTTGGAATCGCACTCAAGTTAAAATCAAGCAAGTAAAATATGAATGGACTATAGCATTAACGACTCCGCTAAAAAGATAAAGTAGTCGTAAGACGGTTGTTCAACGATAATGTATATACAAGAGAGTCTGCAAGAGATGTTACTTCACTTACATTGTATGAACATTGAAGGCTAATGTATGTGTATCAACAATACTGCTTTGGGGTAGTAGCGAATGCAAATAAGCATTTATAATGCACTACTGGAGGAGCAACTGCACATTACGCTACATAACGATATTCACAAAAACAGCGAACTGTTTTTTTTTTTAAATAGGTTTAAAACAATCAATAATTACCAATATTGACTGAAATGAATGAAATAATTTGTGACAGTTTTTCAGACATATCGCCCAGGCCTTCTAAGCATATTATGTTTAAAACTGAGTTTATTTAATCTTTATATTTACCAGTTTATTCCAATAGTTATGTTGACCTCTTATTAAAGGTGAAGTGTTATGTTAAAATAAAATAACCCAAATTAATTTTCGTCCAGGTAATTGTTTTCATTAGTTAACCCATTAAGGACGGGAGCGCATAACCAAGTTTCTACCACTAGAGCCGGGAGCGCTGTTGCGTCATTCTACCTTTAAAGCCGGGAGAGCGGATACGTCACTTTCTTTTTTCAACCCAATTCTCCGTCTCTTATCCAATTTAATGCATTAGAATATACATTTGACGGTGTCGCGAGACCACGGAGCATATCGAAAAAAAATTTCGAGCCATAGGAAGGCTAATTGATGGCCGGGAGCTTTGATTAAAGTAATTAACGGCAGTGATATGTAGACGACGTGCACGACCAGTGGAACCAGTCGAACGTGATATGAAATGGTTTGTAAACAATGACGATATTGACGTCTTTGTAACAGAATAGAGGATGGTAGTTACCACTCGATTAAAAAAAAAAAATTAAAATACTGCTTCTCTTGCACTGACACATTATTTTTGCATCTTTTCGATTGAAACAGTAAATAATAATAAATTCTACCTGTGTGAAAGCCACATGTCGAAGCTCTTTAATTCTTTTGGAATTATGTTTCTGTCTGCTACAGGGGCTGAGATCTTAATCATTTTGTAAGTGTTGAATTTCTGGGAGAACTTCAGGTTTTCAAGGGTAATTCCAAAGGCGACCTTAGGTTTTGGGGAGCTGTTGAGACAGGTCCTTAATGGGTTAAAAAGAAAAAAAATCTATAAATATCGTTATTGACCAATACAAAACACTTAAATCGTGATATACTTTTCAGCCATATCGCCCAGCTCTAGTCTAATGCATTTGTTGTAAATTGAAGGGATTCTTGTGGTATTTACACTCCAGGATATAAGTTTGAGAAGTTTCACAAAAAAATCTTGCAACATACAAAGTCAGTTTGGCTAAAACAACCTCTAATGTGTGAGAAACATGTCCTAACTTCACCTTTATGACCAACTTGGGGCCCTGTCAAGCCCAGTTAAACCCACAGATTGTTTGAATCTGTGTGTGTGTGTGTGTTGGGTGGTGCAACTATTTGTGTGCATGCGTGTGTGCGTGTGTTTGCGTGTTCCTGTGCATGTGTCACCCTTCACACCAAAATCCCTGAAACAAAATCCTCAGAACAAAATCCCCAGAAACCTGAGACTTGACAGTGATGATGCATGCACAAGCCCACGTACACACATGCACACTATTGTCCACTGTCTTTTCCAAATGAATGCCTACTTTCTCCAGAGTGCGCTTTTGTAACTCCCTCATCTGTGTCCTGCTTACATTCTCTCCCTGTCCAGCCTGCACGCATACCTGCACAATAACAGGACAATGTGAGTTCAGACATACAAGAAACAGGAGGCAAGGATTGTCGCCTGGGAGTGCAACATTTTGTGGAAACGTAAAAATACAAATGACAGGTGGTCACAATGGGTCAGCATCTCTCCTCTGCATCACAGCTATACAACTGATTTGATTATGATTAAATGTACAACCATGTTTATTTTGTCAGTTGCTATAAAGTGTGAACATGTTGAACATTACACTGTGCACAATGTACAGCACAACAATAAATTGGATCTGAAAGTTCAGCACCTGCTTTGTCCAATAGAGAGAGCAAAAACTCACTATTCTAAAATAAAGGTATAATACTCACTATTATCTCAAATTTCTTTCACCTGCCTACGTTGGAGTAGCAGAAGGCTAGAGTTTAATAATTCTCACTCAACTCAACTTTATTTATAGAGCACTTTAAAAACAACCTCGCTGCATACAACGTGCTATCAGCGCTAGGCACTTGACACTTTTTTGCCAGTCTGGCTGCGACCCTCCACCCTTGACCTGGGTACCTTTCCGGCCGCGACCCCCCGCTCTTATTCATAAAAAATAATCACAGCCGCCTCGTTCCGCCCCCCGGCTCAAAAAAAAAAACAAAACGTGTCCCGTGATTGACGCCACCGCAGGAGAGACTTTTTAAGGATTGCGGCAGAGGCTTTTTAAGGATCATTAGCTGGCTAATTTGCTATTCGAACCCGCTGTGGACACGCTTCAAAATGCGCCAGTAGTACTTTCCCAACTGCGTGTGCTTACTTTCATTGCGAGCCCCGGGGTTGGTTTTCTCGTATTGTCTAATTACTTGGGTCCACTAGACGGCCAGAAGTCGCAGTCAACAAGTTACTTATTTATTTTCCACACTTCCCTTCGTTCATGGCCTTCAAAATAAAAGCATACCAGCAAACCGCTATACACAGCAGGTTTGCTATGGCGTAGTTACAGAAGTAGGGAAGACACCAGAAGAAGTGCATGAGCTCCACCTTGATGTGCCAGCGTCATACTTGAGTGCTGGGCGCAGCTTAATATACTCCTGGACACAAGTTGTTTTGAAACAGTTGAGTTCCAAGTTGGGGGGCATTGCTTCAAAAAGACAGCGACAACAATGGGTATCGTGCCCTTCTACAACCATAAAGGGACCGAGATGACGAGACTATTTAATTTTATTGCCAAACTAGTTTGCTTTGCAGCAGCAACGAGCTGCGTGCTGCATCCTCCTTCTACTCTTCTCCGTGTGGGAAACTGTATGTCATCGCAACATGTGACATAATGGACCGATCTGAGCAGCAACAATTCCTCATGTGTGCGTGGCATGTGTTGCAGACCTGTCACCAACAGCACAATGCATCGGTCATATGAATCAATGCGGCAGTTGTCGCTCGCGCCGACGCAAGAGTAGAAAGAAGCCTAAAAAGAAGCCTTTCACTGAGTAGGCGGAAATGAAATTTGGCTGCCTTGCGACCACATCAAACGCATGAGGGCCGATTAGTGGGCCGGACTAAAATCCACTTAGTCCAGCCATTTTTTCAGTTTTGTCAGCCCCCCCCCCAACTCCGCCCCAAAAATGGGCCGGGCATAAAAGCATAAATTAAAATCATTGACCTATTTAAAATCCACTTTTGAGACTTTTGGCTTTAGATAAGGGGCCTGGGGGACCACGTCAACAGAGTGGGATGAACAAGAGCCACTGGGACCAAACACCATAATTTCTGTATTCTTTTCATTGAAACTCAAGAAGTTCATTGCCATCCAGGCCTTGATTTCCTCCAGACAGGACAAAAGCAGCCTTAAGGAGAAAGTGTTCTTTTTGCTCAGCAGCACATCACCCCTCACTGTCACCCTAATAGCGAAAGGAAATACCCTGTTTTCTTAAGATGGAATCCTGGGGCAGCAAATACAATTAAAACAGCAGGGGTCCCAAAATTTAACCCTGTAGAACACCATACGATGTGGGGCAGAGCGTGACATAAAGCCACCAAGGCTAACAAAAACGGTTTTTGCCTGCCAAGTAGGATCTAAACCACTCTAGAGCGCTACCACTAATACCCACCTGGTGCTGCAAACAAGCCAACAGATTACTGTGATCCACTGCATCGAACACTGCAGTCAGGTCCAACAAGACAAGACATACTAGTCTGCAATGTCATTAGCCACAAGGTTCTCATTAAAACCTCTAACAGGGCTGATTCAGTACTATGGTGCATCTTAAAACCTGACTGGAAACCTCCATGATTTCATGTTCATCCGAGAAAGATTTCAACTGAGTGTGCACCACTTTTTCCAGATGCACAAAAAAAAAATAGTGCTAGTGCAGTAAAAAAAAATAGCAGTTAACCAATTTATTGTGCTCTCTTTATTGTCCTCTACGCATGTATTTTTTTTTTTAAAACAAACACAAGAAATAAATGAATCTGTATTGCATTAAACAATATCAGATTTATTATACGTGAATGTTTTGGTCTTATAGTTATGCTTGTGCTAAACTAAAGGAAAATGAACCATGAATTACTGTGAAAGACCAATCAAAACTCATCCAATAGAGTTGTTAACTTACTAAACAAACACTTTGCAGTGCAGTGTTCACAAAATTTTACCAAACAAGTGTGGTGTAAACATAAATCAGATTATGCAAACAAAGCCTTCATTAAACAATGATAGGTAAACATGTGGAATTTTTAAGCACACAGACACACACACACACACACCCACACCCATGCACACACACACATACACACACACACGCACACACCCCCGCACACGCACACACACGCACACACACGCACTAATACGCTTCACGTCAACAAAGCAAGTGACTTGGAGTCACTCAGTATGACAAGACCAGCATACACTCTCCTCTTGGCTCCTAAAAAGGGGTCTGGTAGGCCCCTGCAGACACCTTTGAGAACTGTAGCAAACAAGATCAGGGATTTTACCGCATTCACGCTGTGACGATAATGGGGTCAATTTATTTAATTAACGGTGGCTTGAATTTACTGCCTGCAGTACACTCAAACGCCTTTGGGGCACCACGCCTATTTTTGCATTAACCCATTAAGGACGGGAGCACATAGCTGCGTTTCTACCACAAAAGCTGGGAGCGCTGTTGCATGTTTCTTGTTTTAAAGCCGGGAGAGCGTATACGTCAATTTCTTTTTTTAATCCAATTCTCGGTCTCTTAGCCAATGAAATGCATCAGAATATACATGTGACGTTGTCGTGAGTTGTCGGAGGATATCCAGAATTTTTTTGAGGAGTAATGGAGGCACAGTTGACCGTGAGAGCTCTACTATAAGTCACGGCAGTGATATAAATGACACGCTCACGGACTTTAAAGCCGGGAAACAATCCAAACGTGATGTATGGTTAAACGTCTTTGAGGAGAACACAGCATGGTAATTACCACTCTAGTTTTTTTTCCCAACTTTATTTATTGAACATTTTTTCCAAGCAAAACCCAACATACAGTGAATTTGAAATACTCTAAGTCATATTTTAAAGAATATTTTAAATGTCCACTAATCCACCCTCATCCCAATCCACGGACCATATAACCAGACACACACACACACACATACATACACACACATGCTTGTCAACAAATTAGGTACAGCTCCCCAGAGGGGGGGAAAAAAACATTAAAAAAAAAACCTAATTGTAATAACAGATGAAAGAAAAATAAAGACAACTAAAGAAAAAAAAAAAAACGCATTATTCATCCTCCAAGTCAAAAGGAATATTCAAACGCTCAATATGTTGAACAAAAGAATCCCATATGTCATGAAATGTTTTTACAGAGCCATGGATTGAACACCTCAACTTTTCAAGCTTCAGATTATAAAATACCTCTCTCACCCAGCGAATATGTGAAGGTAGATGGGGAAGCTTCCATTGCAGCAAGATTAGCCTGCGGGCCAGAAGAGTCATAAAAGCCAAGGCTAGTTTAAATATTTTTGGTAGCTCCACATTCGGGGGGATACCAAAAATCGCGGATAGGGAGTTGGGAGGAATAACGCAGCCATAGGCATTACTAAGTGGTTAAAAAATAAATGCCCAAAATGGCGCTAATTGGCGCATGACCAAAACATATGAACATGGTTTGCTGGGGACAGATTACACCTACCACATGAGTCGTTCACAGAGGAGTACATTTTTGACAGCCTAGCATTAGTATAGTGGACCCTGAATAGAACTTTGCATTGGATAAGTCTGTGATGTACACAAATAGCGGATGCATGAACAAGAGACAAAGCCGAGTTCCATTGTTGTTCAGTTAATTTAACACTAAGGCTTTCCTCCCATATATTCTTAATGGCTGTCAAGGACGATGAGGATGCCAACCAAATAGACCTGTACAACACAGGAATACATCCCTTAACAACAGGGTTCACAGAAAGAAGAGTGTTGAGTAGTTTCAGGGGGGCGATTTGGGAAATGAGGAAAAAGTTTCTTCACAAAGTTCCTAACCTGAAAAACACGAAAAAGATGATCCCTCAAGAGGTTAAATGAAGTGGAAAGCTGTTCAAATGAACAAAACATATTGTCTCCATACAAATCATTAACTGACTTTATCCCATTGTTGTACCAGACCCGGTATATTGGATCAGTTCTTGATGGTTCAAAAAAACAGTTCCTATAAACAGAAGTCCGAGAGGGGCCCGAGAGCCCAACCTGCTTCCTGCATTGGTTCCATATCTTTACAGAACTCAGTACGATGGGACAATCAAATAGGCGTGATAGTGGGAGTGGAAGTTGCGCGCATAAAAGTGAATGCAACGAAAATGGTGATAGTCCCTTTTCTAAATCCACCCAGCAAGGAAGCAAGTCCAACTCCTCGCACATCCAAAACAGAAGTTTGTGTATGTTAGCTGCCCAGTAATAATATCTAAAAACCGGCAAGGCAAAACCTCCTTTGTCCTTGGGAGACTGCAAAACCGATTTTCGAATCCTGGCCGCTGTCATGTGGTGCGCCTCGTCAGGGTGATGTGATGGTGTGAATCTATGTTGGTTAAAGCCCTAGTACCATCAAGAGTGGAACGCCTAATGTGCAATTTCATATTTTGAACACTAGATGTATCGATTGACGACGATAAACTTGCCAGCTCGGACAGCCCTATATAAAGTCTAAAAAGTTTAAAAGCATAGATTCTAGTGAGAAAGTCAATGCTCATATAATTGGTCCTCAATAACCTAAGCACAGATGTGCTACAAGTTTAAAGAAGCGGTATATGTTGCTTGCTCAGAAACTGCTTTGTGTATTAAATAGCCCATGTGAACTGTCTCTCAAAGAATGTTACATGCGATGTAAAAGGGAACAAGAATCATCCTGTTGTCTACATAGGAGAGAATGTGACAATAAGAAATGTATTTATATGTTATCCATTATATTGCTTACTTGGATATACAATGTTAAGTGCTCAGATTATTTTATCATGAATTGTCTTAGAATGAGTGTCTTGAATGGTCACAAGGTTGATCCATTTGTCACAAACATGTTATTCACTTTCGAGCACCTGTTTTGTCACAAACATGTTATTCACTTTCGAGCACCTGTTTTGTCACAAACATGTTATTCACTTTCGAGCACCTGTTTTGTCACAAACATGTTATTCACTTGGAAGACAATGTACTTGTTGATCCCTAGATAATGAAGGGTTTGCTAAAGTTAGTCCATAATTAAGTGAGCCAAAAAGAGCCCTGTTTACAAAGAATGATCAAACCGACACAGACTTTCAGGAAGGTGATGGAAAAACACAGGCTGGTTACCTCATCAAACCACTGAGAAAAACAACTTTGACGCATGCGTGGTTAGCTGAAGGGACAACGCCTAAACCATGTTTTTCTCAGTACAAAAGTTTTAACATACACAGTTAATGTAAGAACCTCCCAAAAGCCAGAGACTATAAAAAGGGAAGCCATTAAGGCTCCAGCCCCTTTTTTCTTTCCTCCTGCCGCGGTTACAAGAAGATGCTTCGACAAGGAGATAGATTTGCATTTTTCTTGGGACACTTTTCTAACTCCCAAGCAAGAAGGATTATTTCTCCTCCTTTTTGGACATATCCAAATCACTGCTTCAATAAGGTAACTGAATAGAATTCACTTTATATAGTATGCTTAAGAAATCGGCCAGTCGAGCATTTGAGTTTCTTACTTACCAATAGTTCCTTATTTTAATCAGGTTTGGGGCGATTAAGATTTGATCACTCTTGAGAGCTCACTTAAATTAAGACTACTATTTAATCATTTTTATTCCCTTTGCCTATTATCACTATTATTTCATGTTTTATCATTTTATCCAATGTTACACTTGCCTTTAACATTAATTTTTAATTTTACATTTTATCCTATATTATTAAGGAAGTCATTATTATTGCTTTTATGACTGAATTAAACTCATATCATGTAATAAAATTTACAATCATCCAATTTTCTTGCTTATTGACTATATCCTGCCTATAAGGAATTGATGGTTGATAATAAATTATTGTTTGATTACTTACGTTATTAAATTAAATTTTATGAATTTATTTTAACACTACTAATGTCATTCTACTGATTAATACAATTACATCAAGTAACTTTTGCTGAACAAACGGCTAAGACCTTAATGATAAAAGGTCTCATTATCATCCCATGAAATTAATTAAATAGCATATTCTGGCTAGATTTAAAACAAATCCATACAGTTTTAACAAAGACTGTTAAACTTCCTAGGTCAATAACAAGTGCGACGATTCAAAATGAGTAGGAAGCCGCTGTAAAAGTATAGTGGTCATATTAGTAATTCTTAACTCTGTTACTCATCAAGAATGATTAAATGACTGAGAATTGGATTGACTACACAAATCGAAAGGCGGTTGGCAACCTCGGCGAATTCCTCTCGATACCGGCTAGGAAACGTTTTGGAGCGAGCAAGGGTAATGGGGAAAAGTAATACCCGTTGAATGGCGTAGCCTGTCAGGATTTTCCCGATAATCCTGCGGGTAAGCGGAATCTGACACCGGTTTACCAGCCCTTAGGAACATTGAAATAAGCTTGTCCAACTTGTCAAAAAAATACTTTGTAAGGAAAACAGGAAGGTGTTGAAATAAGTACAGGAACTTTGGGAGCGTCACCATCTTGATCAAATTTATCCGACCTACAAGTGAGAGGGGTAGTGCTGACCAGCGGTCAAAATCCCCCTCTGTCTTGACGATGAAAGAATTGAAATTGTTACGAAATAGATCTGACAGAGAAGAGGAAATCTGTACACCCAAATATTGGAAGCCAGGGGTTGACCACTTAAATGGTGATATAGAATGGGAGAGATCTTTAGCAGAGCTGTTAATGGGCATCAACTCGCTCTTATGATAGTTGATCTTATAACCAGACACACTGTCATATTCATTCATAACCGCAAAAAATATGGGGAAAGAGGAAACAGGGTCTGAGACATAGAGAAGAATGTCATCTGCATACAAAGAGACCTTATGGACTGTATCCGCATGTGTGGTGCCTATGAAGTCGGACTCTGAGCGTAGACAAAGGGCTAAGGGTTCTATTACCAAAATAAATAACAAAGGGGAGGCGGGCAGCCTTGCCTAGTGCCACGATGTAAAGGAAAAAAGGGAGACAACATATCATTTGTCCGGACCGAAGCTTTCGTAGAAGAATAAAGAAGTTTGACCCAGTCTAAGAAAGCCCCGCAGAGCCCAAATTTGTCCAGAACCCTGTACAAAAAGCCCCATTCAACCCTGTCGAAGGCCTTCTCTGCGTCGAGTGACACCACAACCTCCGGCGCCAAGGAAATTTTAGAAGTGATGATGTTGAGAAGTCGTCTGGTATTAGATGAAGACTATCTACCAGGCATAAAGCCAGTCTGATCTGGTCCAATGATAAATGGTCAGTCGAGAGGCAAGAATCTTCGAAAGAATTTTAAAATCAACATTTAAAAGAGAAATAGGCCTACAACTGCCACAAATCAAGGGATCTTTGTCCTTCTTAAGAAGTAATGAAATGGTGGCCTCTGACAGGGTATCAGGGAGAGGGCCAAGTGCAAAGGCTTCATTGTACATGTCTCTCAAGATGGGACAAAGCAAAGATGAAAAAGTCTTATAATATTCAACAGTGAAAACATCAGGTCCAGGGGTCTTGCCGCTCTGGAGTGAGACAATAGTCTCCTGGACCTCTACAAGCGTGATAGGGGCACCCAAAACTTCTACATTAGCATTCTCTACTTGAGAAAAGTCAAGCTTGTCCAGTACGTCATCAGGAGGGGCAGGAGCATATGAAGTGCAAAGAGTGGCATAAAACTCTGCAAAGGCATGGTTTATGCTGCTCAGATCCGTTATGGTAGCCCCTGAAGCAGATTTTATCTTTGGGATTACTCTGGCAGATGCCTCAAACGTTGCCTGATGTGAAAGAAGCTTCCCATCTTTATCGCCAGACTCATAAAAACGCTGTCCGGATTTCAAAAGTGAAATCCTGACATTTGTGGTGGTAGCAAGATCAAAGTCCATCTGTAAAGTTGTTTATAAACAGAGGTATCAGGATTAATACCATACTGTTCGTCAACCGCTTTAAGGTCCCTAAGAAGAACAGAAATAGTAGAATCATTCTCTTTTTTCCTATTAGAGACAAAAGAGATGAATTAGCCTCTGATATAGGCTTTAGATGCTTCCCAAAGAGTGCCCCTAGTTACATCCGGTGAGTCATTAACCTCCAAATACACAGAAATCTGAGATTGAATAAATTGTTTATAACATTCTTCAACCAGAAGCACAGAATTAAACCTCCACATTTTAAGTGAGGCAGTTCAAGTAAGCAAAGCCATATCAATGGATGTTGGTGCATGATCAGACACTGCAATACTGTGATAGTCCACACAGATGACTTTGAAAGCTATCGAACATCTAAGAGAAAAAAATCAATGCGTGAGTACGTATGGCGAACATGAGAAAAAAAGGAGTAAGTCCTAGCATGTGAAAATGTATGTCTCCAAGGATCAGTAAGACCATATTGCTGAGAAAGAGTCAGCAATGTCCTTGCCGACCGCATAAGCGGAACTGTCTTATTAGATGAATGATCCAGTACCGGGTCCTGAACAAGGTTAAAATCACCCCCCATAATTTGATAATGGTTTTGAATATTCCGAAAAGCAGTAAAACATTCGTAAAAAAAGAACTACTGTCCCAATTAGGGCCATAAACACAAACTAGTAAAAGAGAAGCACCATGAATTGTTCCAGAAACCATAACATACCTGCCATTTATTTCGGGAACAGACTTATCCATCACAAAAGGAATGCCTTTTCTGATAACTATAGCAACACCCTGTGCCTTACTGTTAAATGTAGAGTGGTACAGTGCCCCAACCCAAGACTTCTTAAGTCGCGCTACTTCCTTATTAAGCATTTGAGTCTCTTGGGTAAAACATATATCAGCCTTAAGCTGGTTCAAGTGAACCATTACTTGCCCCACATTTGTAGCAGTCCCCATCCCCCTCACATTCCACGAGACGAATCTAAGCATATTGTGAGCAGAGAGCATACCTCAAGGGTGAGAATTTGTCAATGTGTACTGGTGAACACTGATAGGATTCTGAGCACAAGGAAGGAACAAATATAGTATTTGGAAAGGAGAAAAAGAACAAAAAATAAGCAATCTAAACCATGTTAAAAAAAACCCAATAATAATAGTAAAATAAAAAACAATAATGACAAGCCACATACACAAACAGCACCATACCAAACAACAAAGAACCCCATTGGCCACAAACAACCCCCATATGTAAAAAAAACGATGTGTCCAATACACAAAGGTGTCTACAGCACCAACTATAAACTCCCAACACAAACCGCAAAAGTTAAGTTGATTGGACACTCTAAAATGCCCCTAGGTGTGAGTGTGAGTGTGAGTGTGAGTGTGGATGTTTGTTTGTCTCTCTGTGCCCTGCGATTGGCTGACGACCAATTCAGGGTGTCCCCCGCCTACTGCCTGATGACAGCTGGGATATTCTCCAGCACACCCGCGACCCTTGTGAGGAGAAGCGGTATAGATAATGGCTGGATGAAAATATAAAAATAAAAAATAGATAAATAAATAAAGAAAATATATTCGCAATTCAGACGTAGACAAAGATGTTAACAGAAGGCCTCAGACGGGTATCGTAAACAAAAACATAAGTAAATATAAAATAAAGAAATTAAAAGTGGAGTAAGCATTGCCCATTAAGTAATTCAACAATTGTAAATAAGAATATAATGTAACGAGTGAAATGAAGGCAGCATGGGAGGAGTGTGCGTGTCAGGTGTGTGGGCGTGTGTGTGTGCGAGAGAGCGCAACCTTCCTCCCCAGGTGTCCCTCATCACGGCGTGATGAGGACCGGCCAACGGAAGCCGAGCCGGGGCCATAAATACGGCGCCATTGGAGGAGGAAAAAGAAGCAGACCCGCAGCATGCGACCGGCAGTGGAATGCACACCCGCAAGGAAATCAAGACGCTGCAGCGAGAGAAGGAGCGACCCGCGGTGCCACGCACCGACGAGACATCACAGCCAACGGGAGGTGGAGCATTCGACTATTTAGTAGTAGTGGGACCGACCCAAGGGTGCGCATGCTTTTTTTGACCTCCTCCCCCCTGTTCTTACTTGGTTTTAGTTATTCTCTTACTATTGTTGCTATTTTTTTCGTATTTTATTGTGCAGGCCCAGGTCCCCTTGTTTCAGTTTCTTCTACTAAGACCCAACACGGTTCAATAAAACTTGTTAATCAAACCACTATCTCGTGTCCATTGTGCTGTGTCTCGAGGGTATAAAGTGGCCATATCTCGGCCCGCTACAATAACTTGAAAATAAAGTAGCTCCCTGTACAATAAACAAGGCTACAAAACATTCGTTTAAGCAAGAGCTGAAAAAAAACAAAAAAAATATGATGAAAAACGAAAAGTCTTTATACTAGTATGATATTAAAGTCATGTTGATTGCTAGCACGTAGCAAATAAACGGCATTAAAGTTAAATAACGCTAGCTCACAAGGAGGGCTAGCATGCTCTCAATGACCCGGCATGGTCCAAAAATCAGTGATCCACCGACAAACCCGCATCCTGACGAATCCTCGAGTCGGCAAAGTCCGTGGCTTCCTCCACTGAGGGGAGAAATTTCCTCGTCCCATCTTCGAGTACGATGAACAGCTTAGCTGGGTACCGCAGGGCAGGCTTGAGGCCCATATCGTATAGTCTCTTCATAACGCCTCGGTATGGGGTGAGGTGCTCCAAAACCGCAGGAGAGTAATCCTGGACAATGTGGACAAGGACATCTTTGTATTTCAACTTGCCTCTCAGAGTGCGAGCCCCCTGCACCACACGTTCCCGAGTTTGGAAGTTGTGAAAACATACGACCACGGACCGCGGCCGACTGGAAGGGCCCGGCTTTGCAGCTAGTGTACGATGAGCCCTGTCCAACTCCGGTGGCGACGACAAAATGTCCAAGTCGAGCACATCAAAAAGCAGCTGCGAGAAAAACTCTGTCGGCTTGGTGGAACTTTCCAACTGTTCTCCGGGAGACCCAATATTTGAATATTGTGCCTGCGACTTCGGCTTTCAAGATCCATCACTGTAGCTTTTATCTTAGCATTCTCAGCGGCCAAAGCTTTGAGCGTAGCTTGAATAGCGACGAGATCTGTGCTGGTGGCATTCACAGACTGTTCCAAGATGGAAATACGCTGGTTGTGGTCATCAACAGCTGTTTGAACACTGTCCAGCTTAGCCTCGTACCTCGCGTAGGTGTATGCATAGCACAGAGTCAGCCCTGCTACGTGTTGTTAATGACATCTTCTGGCAAATGACACTGGAGACCACGTATGTCTCGTTTTGGTGGATTTGACTGCAGCTTTCGATATGGTAGACCACAATATTCTTTTGACTTGCTTGCAACACCAAGTGGGCATTAGTGGATGCGTTCTAGAGTGGTTTAGATTGTATCTAGCTGGCAGGACTTAGCCTAGGTTCCTCTGTGCCTCTGTGCCGCTCTATCGTATGGTGTTCCACAGGGTTCTATTTTGGGGGCATTGCTGTTTTCATTGTATTTGCTGCCCCTGGGTTCCATTCTTAGAAAATATGGTATTTCCTTCCCCTGCTACGCGGACGACTGTCAAATCTATGTACCCCTAAGCAAAAAAGAAGCAGTTCTCCCTCAAACGTCCCCAGTTGGTCCAAAATGCTGCTGCCCGCCTACTAACTGGAGCTCGGAAGATGGAGCACATAACACCAATTCTGGCCTCCCTTCACTGGCTCCCAGTGCATTTCAGGGTCCAATTTAAGATTATCCTATTTGTCTTTAAATCATTAAATGGCATCGCCCCTGCGTACCTCTCTGAGCTCCTGCACTCCTACGCACCTTCCCGCAGCCTCAGGTCTGCGGACCAGGCGCTGCTCGAGGTGCCGAGGACCAAGCGGAGCCTCAGAGGGGATCGAGCTTTTTCAACTGCTGGTCCTTCCCTCTGGAATGACCTCGCATTGGTTGTTAGGCAAGCCCCCTCTCTGTCCATTTTTAAAACCCGGTTGAAGACACATTTCTTTTCTCTGGCTTTTGATCAGACCTGAAATTTTCAGCTCTTCTCCGTGTCAATTGTATAGTGTTTCATGTCAATTTATTGGCTTTATTTATTTATATTTTATATATTATTTATATCATGTCATGTCATCTTCCAAACCGCTAATCCTATACAGGGTCGCGGGGAGTTGTTGGAGCCTATCCCAGCCGTCAATGAGCGAAGGCAGACTACACCCCGAACTGGTCGCCAGCCAGTCACAGGGCACACATAGACACTGTCAGTGAGCGGGAATCGATCCCACGCTGCCCGCACACAACTCAGGCGTGTGTACCACTACACTATCAGGGACATATTATTTATATCTATGTTTATTAATACATGTATCACAGCCTTTTAATGTTTTCTATTTATTGTACTGTTTGTAAAGTGCTTTGTTACAGCTCTAGCTGTTATGAAATGCGCTATACAAATAAAATTGTATTGTATTGTATTGCCTTTTTCGACATTGTTCAAGGTAGAAAGCGCAAACCACTAAAACGCGGGCAACAATAAACAAAAACCAAATCAAAATAGGCAAAAAAGCCAAGTAGAAGTTATAAAAGTTAGGGGGCGCGCATAAACGTGACTACTCCATTGAGCAAGCGGCCGGAAGTCACCACTCGATTTTTAAAATTAGAAATAGTGCTTCACTTGCATCTTTGATTGAAACAGTAACGATTAATAAACTTGGGCCTGTGTGAAAGCCACTGTCACGTGAGGATCAGGATTTGGACCCATACGCAGATATGACACGGAGGTTGAAGAGTAAAAAGTCTTTATCAAGAAAAATACAAAGTAACAACAGAGATCATGACTGGAAGAGAGTTTTGCATCCTCACTCAAAGAAGGTTTGACGTACTGAACTGACAATGTGTCAGTGTGTAACTCAAACTTTTAAACTGTAAGACTTCAGGCCTATATGACATCATAAAGAACAAAGCATAAAAGGACCATAGCAACTGCATAGCAACTGATAAATCACATAAACAACCAGTCATAACAGCCACATGTCTAGGGTCTCAAATTTTGGGGGAATTATGTTTCTGCTACAGGGGCAGAGGTATTAATTATTTTGTAGGTGGCGAAAAATGTCAAGTTTTCAGGGGTGACTCCAAAAATGATCGTAGGTTTTAGAGCGATGTCTCACGAGGGGCTTCACAGGCTTTAATGGGTTAAATTTAAAAGCTTTAAGAGACAAAAAACTTCTTGAAATCAGTCATTAATGAGAAAAATGCTACATTTGGAGAGTTTTGAGTTCGGTTTGGAGGTTAAAAGCCTGTATGTAAACACACACAGTACACAATGTAGTTTTATGATGCACATTTATTATCTAAATCTACATGGGAATTGGACACAAGGTCACAAAGAAACTACCTATTGGGAAAGAAGAATGGAAACTTAATAGGATAAAATACAATAATCAAAAATTACCGATCTTTGCATGAGATGGTGTTAACTTTCTAACAGGACAAATTTGGGACTCCATTAGGGTAATTTCCAGAGATGGGCATTCTGTCCCAGGGACGGATGGATGCAGAGTTTGGGCACGGAGGATGAGACGTTTTTTTAAAAGGACGGACCAAGCAAGGACGGAAGTGGGTTTTTGTCCGTTCCTGTAATCGTCCCTAAACGGGTCAACTGACGTGTTGTGTTGGGCCCTTTTAAAAAGAAAGACCACTGTTCTCGTCTGCGATACCGTGGAGTCGCCATTACTACAGTCCGCACAACACTGTAGAGTGCTCTTTTTCATGTGCCAAAACTCACGGTGAGGCAGCTTTCCAATTTTATGGCCCACATTTGTGGGATGGCCTGCCGAAGGACCTCAGAAGTTGTCAATATTTTTAAATGGAGGCTCAAGATTCACCTTTTAATCTAGCATTTGGTTGATATGATTTATTTTTATTTATCCATATTTTACTTATAATTTTTACTCACATCTATTTAATTTGAACCTTTATATCATTCTCTTTTATATTGTTTTATCTCCAGAGTTCCTCAGCCGTCCACACTGGGAGCTGCGTTCATCTCTGGCTGTAGTGATGTTGCCATGGAGGCGGTCCTGGTTCGGCGGATGGCGGACTCCTCCGTCTGCCAGGGTTGGGATTGCCCCTGTGGTAGGGTCCTTGCGGCTGGATGCTGGGCTTGGCTCCTGATGAGGATGCCCCTCTCCCCAACGGCAGTGTGTCCTCACTATGATCCACTGTGCTCAGCCATTTGCCTTGTTCTGAGCCATGTTTTTTTTGTGCTAATTTTGGGCAGTTTGGGCAGCCCTCAAATTCATTATAAATCGTTCTGAAATCAGGAGCAATGACATATACATAACTGGTGCAAACTATGGCTGGTTTTAATTTTAAAGTTCCAAATCAAATGTGAACGGAACTTCATTATGGGTGACACAGCAGGGTGGCAGCTGCCATTTTCTAAAAGTTTTGTGGGAAAGTTGTGCTTTAGAGGTTTAAGTAAAAAAATAAAAATAAAAAAGTTCACCTCTGCCAAAATATATTGTCTAGGACAAAGCTATTTATACAGGTGTGACAATAAAGAAACAACACTGTGGCAAACATGCTCATGACTCATTGCCAAATGGATAACTGATTATGTCACAGTGTTGCACAACATCTCATTAAAATATTGTTCACTTCTCTCACACTGTTTCTTTTTCAGACTTTAGTGTAGCACTTTGTTACACAACTGGAGATAGCACAAGTGTGGAGCAAGGATTAAATTTGAAAATTCTGGTTAAAACCTAATTGGTTGGCTACTCTTGAAGCGTTTTTCTTTTTTGTTCTATTTTTGTTTGTTTGTTTTTGCTTGAATCCTCATTGCATTTCCTCTATAACACTCTTGGAATAGTCTGAGACAGCTCTAGGTTCTTTGTTCAAAGGATTCCAAATTGCCATAGGTGTGAGATATTGTCTAGCTCTATGACTTGAGTTACACCACAGGTCTAAAATTCCAACTTTCAAGTGACTATATTATATATATATATATATATATATATATATATATATATATATATATATATATACATATATAATACCACTGTGCTTACACTGATTATGCTTTTCTAGTAGCCCGGTTCCACACCGAGATGCCCTTGCTTGGGGGCCAAGTGGTTACGAAGGAATCGCTTTACAGACCCATCTCGGAGGTGGTTCTAAAACGCCAGCTGTCTCGGGCGTGTCCTCACTGTCATCTGATTGGCTGACAGCAATGCATCAAGGAACTCCGCTGCACACGCCCATTTCCTGGTTTCACATGACCGAATCAGAGCCGCCCGCCATCCGTCAACTGTCGGAAAAATACAGTATATAAAATAAACATAATAGTTAGGGGTGTAACAATAAATTTTTTTTTACCGATATGATATGCATCGATACAAGGGTTAACAGTTTGACACGAAGCAATATATTGCATTTGAATAATACAATAGAATATAATTAAGATGATACAATATTTTGATACAGTATGAATAGCTTCTCAGTAAATAAGCCTATACTGATTAAAGTAAACAAATAAAAATAATTTTTTTTCATTGGATTTTATTTTAATACCAACTCAGCTTTACTGATACCAAAATGTAAACAGATATAAACAGATAACAGAGAAAAAAACATTAGTAGGAGTAAGAGGATTTAAGAGACCTCCACCTCTCTACTAAACAAGCCCAATGACTTCTTGGCCCACTTTAAGGCAGACAACAGCACCCTGGCACAGAGGACCCCACCTCCTCCTGGCGATCAGATGCTGACACTATCCCCTGACAGCGTAAGGCGATTTATCAGAGGGATAAACATACGAAACGCCCCAGGCACTGACAACATCCCTAGTTGCTGAGAGTTTGTGTGCGGAGGAGCTCTCAGATGTGTTCACCGACGAAGACAGCTGGGATAGGCTCCAGCATGCCCGCAACCATCGTGAGGATAAGCGGGTCAGATAATGGATGGCTGGATAGTTTGAGCCACACTGGTATTGCAATAACATCCATCCATCCATTATCGATACCGCTTATCCTCACAAGGGTCGCGGGGCGTGCTGGAGCCTATCCCAGCTGTCTTCGGGCAGTAGGCGGGGGACACCCCGAATTGGTTGCCAGCCAATTATTGCAATAACAACCAATGAAAAAAAAAAAAAAGACAAATTAAAACATAACACAGAAAGTACAGAGATTCTTTCCATGTTGTAAGGGTACCATTAGTGCTGTAGTAGAATAGAAAAATTCCTAAATCATCAGGGGTTTAAGGGTAACCTGGGATCTGCAAACTGAAAATCAGAGCATAGAGTATTTATGTTAATGTCAGTGATATACCAAAATGAAATAAGATGTGATGTCTTGATTGCAGTGAGGCACAGAAGTAAACTAAATGACAGGAGGAAATGATATGTTGCAAGAAGTTCATCAGCTAAGGAGTTACAGAGGGTGAGGCCAGAGCAAGGGATTAAATCCAGTGTGTGTCCTTTTTTATGTGTGTTGGAAAGAATTGATTAAATCCAAAATTGTCCAGACAAGATAAGAAATCTCTGATGAGAGGCGGATATAATTATTATTGCCCAAATTAAAGTTGAAGTCACCCTGCAGAATTACACATGGTGAAAGAGTAGATATGTGAATAATTCATATGGAAAAATCATTTTAAAATGTCACTGAGTGAAGGTAGACTGAAGCAATGACGGTGAGAGTAGGTTAGAGCAGTTTGATTACAAGATATTAATACGAGCTGAAGATGGGCACTGATAGCTGGCTGAATGTTTATTTTTTGATAAAAGAAAAAAAATAAGAGCTTCATTTAGATGATGACAATAATCACATGAATACAAAGTATGAGAGAGGGGTATGTGGAGGGAAAAGAGACAATCTTTTTGAATTTGCAGTTACGAGGAAGCAGAGGATGCTAACACAGACTTCTGAAGTAGGTAATGAGGGAGTGATGGAGATGGAATTTTAAGTAATTCTTCAGTTTAGTGAGCGTAAGGGGCTTTTTTTTATAAGTCCAATCGGGCTTACTACGGTTACTAAGAAACCAGTTGGGAGAAGTTAAGCTTGCAAATGTGTTATCGAATGGGAACCTATTGATTGCGTAAAAGGATGAGGAGCAAAGGGAGAAGTCATATATGATGAAAGAAATAGGAAGGCGTGAGTGAGTGGGAGCAGAGTGCAAGTCGGGGCTAAATGGAGGAAAGGGGTGATTTGGGGGATACCAAAGGAAGTTACAATGGAAGAAATTAGGTCAAATTTGAAAGGTGGAACGCGGAGGGAAGCAAGGAGGTTACAAGGTACGAGGGAAGGGGAGATAATAAATAGCACCAGCGTTTTCTTGGTGTTTGGCGAAAGGCTCCTGGAGAAAAATGTCAAAGATTTGGTCATATTGTCATGACTTGTAATGGAAGGAGAAGGTGTCAGGTATCAGTAAATAACTAATTACTCTGAAAACGCCCCATCCTAGTCAGCAAAAAAGCCACGCAAACCTCCCTTTTCCCATGTCTTGGTGGGAGTCAGTGAAGTAATTGGACAAAATTGGTCCATTCAATGATTTCCAAATACGGGGATCAATCTGCACCAACATTTTTTTGGACATCTCTATATGTATGTGTTTTCTCACATAAATTCCAGCCCATTCACAGTTTTACATTTCAATGGCGTCATTTGAGGGGCAAAACACACAAATTACGTTGCAATCAGCGTCGCGAAACCACTGATTTCGAGCCTTGATTTACAATATACGGGGCCCGGCCGGGCTCAGCCCGAAAAGGATACGTGGGTCCCCCTTCCCATGGGCTCACCACTGGTGGGAGGGGCCAAAGGGGTCGGGTGCCGTGTGAGCTGGGCGGCGGCGGAAGACGGGGACCTTGGCGGTCCGATCCCCGGCAGCAAAAACTAGCTCTTGGGACATGGAATGTCACCTCTCTGGCAGGGAAGGAGCCTGAGCTGGTGTGTGAGGCTGAGAGGTTCCGATTAGATATAGTCGGGCTCACCTCCACGCACAGCTTGGGTTCTGGTCCCAGTCCTCTCGAGAGGGGTTGGACACTCTTCCACTCTGGAGTTGCCCAGGGTGAGAGGCGCCGAGCAGGTGTGGGCATACTTATTGCCCCCCGGCTTGGCGCCTGTACATTGGGGTTTACCCCGGTGGACGAGAGGGTAGCCTCCCTCCGCCTGAGGGTGGGGGGACGGGTCCTGACTGTTGTTTGTGCTTATGCACCAAACGGCAGTGCAGAGTACCCACCCTTTTTGGAGTCCTTGGAGGGTGTGCTGGAGGGCGCTCCACCTGGGGACTCCATCGTTCTGCTGGGGGACTTCAATGCTCACGTGGGCAATGACAGTGAGACCTGGAGAGGTGTGATTGGGAGGAACGGCCCCCCCGATCTGAACCCGAGCGGTGTTCGGTTACTGGACTTCTGTGCTCATCACGGATTGTCCATAACGAACACCATGTTCAAGCATAAGGGTGTCCATATGTGCACTTGGCACCAGGATACCCTAGGCCGCAGTTCGATGATCGACTTTGTAGTCGTATCATCGGACTTGCGGCCGCATGTTTTGGACACTCGGGTGAAGAGAGGGGCGGAGCTGTCAACTGATCACCATCTGGTGGTGAGTTGGCTCCGATGGTGGGGGAAGATGCCGGTCCGACCTGGCAGACCCAAACGTATTGTGAGGGTTTGCTGGGAACGTCTGGCAGAATCCCCTGTCAGAAGGAGTTTCAACTCCCACCTCCGGCAGAACTTTTCCCACGTCCCGGGGGAGGCGGGGGACATCGAGTCCGAGTGGACCATGTTTCGTGCCTCCATTGTTGAGGCGGCCGATCGGAGCTGCGGCCGCAAGGTGGTCGGTGCCTGTCGTGGCGGCAATCCCCGAACCCGCTGGTGGACACCAGCGGTAAGGGATGCTGTCCAGCTGAAGAAGGAGTCCTATCGGGCCTTTTTGGCCTGCGGGACCCCGGAGGCAGCTGACGGGTACCGGCTGGCCAAGCGGAATGCGGCTCTGGCGGTTGCTGAGGCAAAAACCCGGGTGTGGGAGGAGTTCGGGGAGGCCATGGAAAATGACTTCTGGACGGCTTCGAGGAAATTCTGGTCCACCATCCGGCGTCTCAGGAGGGGGAAGCAGTGCACCATTAACACTGTTTATAGTGGAGATGGGGTGCTGCTGACCTCAACTCGGGACGTTGTGGGTCGGTGGGGAGAGTACTTCGAAGACCTCCTCAATTCCACCGACACGCCTTCCACTGAGGAAGCAGAGCCTGGAGACTCTGAGGTGGGCTCTCCTATCTCTGGGGTTGAAGTCACCGAGGTAGTCAAAAAGCTCCTCGGTGGCAAAGCCCCGGGGGTGGATGAGATCCGCCCGGAGTTCATAAAGGCTCTGGATGTTGAGGGGCTGTCATGGTTGACACGTCTCTTCAACATCGCGTGGACATCGGGGACAGTGCCTCTGGATTGGCAGACCGGGGTGGTGGTCCCCCTTTTTAAGAAGGGGGACCGGAGGGTGTGCTCCAATTACAGAGGGATCACACTCCTCAGCCTCCCCGGCAAGGTCTATTCAGGGGTGCTGGAGAGGAGGGTCCGTCGGAAGGTCGAATCCCGGATTCAGGAGGAGCAATGTGGTTTTCGTCCTGGCCGTGGAACAGTGGACCAGCTCTACACCCTCGGCAGGGTCCTCGAGGGTGCATGGGAGTTTGCCCAACCGGTCTACATGTGTTTTGTGGACTTGGAGAAGGCGTTCGACCGTGTCCCTCGGGGAGTTCTGTGGGGGGTGCTTCGGGAGTACGGGGTACCGAGCCCCCTGATAAGGGCTGTCCGGTCCCTGTACCACCGATGCCAGAGTTTGGTCCGAATTGCCGGCAGTAAGTCGGATTCGTTTCCTGTGGGGGTTGGACTCCGCCAAGGCTGCCCTTTGTCACCGATTCTGTTCATAACCTTTATGGACAGAATTTCTAGGCGCAGCCGAGGTGTCGAGGGGGTCCGGTTTGGTGGCCTCAGTATTGCATCTCTGCTTTTTGCAGATGATGTAGTACTGTTGGCTTCTTCAAGCCGCGATCTCCAACTCTCGCTGGAGCGGTTCGCAGCCGAGTGTGAAACGGTTGGAATGAAGATCAGCACCTCCAAATCTGAGACCATGGTCCTCAGTCGGAAAAGGGTGGCGTGCCCTCTCCAGGTCGGGGATGAGATTCTGCCCCAAGTGGAGGAGTTCAAGTATCTTGGGGTCTTGTTCACGAGTGAGGGTAAGATGGAACGGGAGATCGACAGGCGGATCGGTGCAGCGTCTGCTGTGATGCGGACCCTGTATCGGTCTGTCGTGGTGAAGAAGGAGCTTAGCCGAAAGGCGAGGCTCTCAATTTACCGGTCGATCTACGTTCCTACTCTCACCTATGGTCATGAGCTGTGGGTCATGACCGAAAGAACAAGATCTCGGATACAAGCGGCCGAAATGGGTTTCCTTCGCAGGGTGTCCGGGCTCTCCCTTAGAGATAGGGTGAGAAGTTCGGCCATCCGGGAGGGACTCAGAGTCGAGCCGCTGCTCCTCCGCGTCGAGAGGAGCCAGTTGAGGTGGCTCGGGCATCTGATTAGGATGCCTCCTGGACGCCTCCCTGGTGAGGTGTTCCGGGCATGTCCCACCGGCAGGAGACCCCGAGGACGACCCAGAACACGCTGGAGAGACTATGTCTCCCGGCTTGCCTGGGAACGCCTTGGGATCCTTCCGGAAGAGCTGGAGGATGTTGCTGGGGAGAGGGAAGTCTGGGCTTCCCTGCTGAAGCTGCTGCCTCCGCGACCCGACTTCGGATAAGCGGGAGATAATGGATGGATGGATGGATGGATTTACAATACACAGTATACCGGAGTTCAAGTAACACAATTTCATTTTTTTTTTATTCCAAGTCCTCAAATTGATGGCAGCGTAAAGAAAAAATTCTTATGAAGTCTGAACAGAATCAAGCCTCTTGTAATGTGACCAAATTATATAATTGGATATCTGCTAATATGGCTGCAGTATAAACAGACAGATCCGCTCTCCCCCTCCCAATGAAAACCTGATAGGGCGATCAATGTCATATACACGTGACTGCATAGTCAACACACCTGCGTAGTGTTTACTTGCATTTTGGGATGTCTGCACATGGTGGTTGTTCAGAAAATACTTAAAGCGGGACCGAAACATTTTCTTCAGGCTAATATGTTGTATGAACCCCCACTATTCTAAACATGGCATTCTTCTTTTTTTTACACCGTGTAAGTATTCGACCTTAATAAAATATTTTCATAACTCTTGTGATGAAACATCGACTTACAACAGGTTGAATGGTACCTTTGTCATGGCCTGAGCCTGTCTGTATCGCTTTGAATGGCACTAGGCAACTTTGAGGAGGAAACCACAAACCCCGCCACACACAAAAAAAAACCCAGAAATGTGCTGACTGCTTTACGGCATATGTTACTGTAACAGAGTTAAAAATTAATCTATTATTTTTCTTCCTGATTATGTTTTTGAATTTATATGATCATTTCATGATTATTTTTGTATATTTGTGAATTTAATCTCAATGAGTCATTTCTATTTTTTAATATTTAGTCATTTCCTGCGTAATGGGCACACAACTTCCTCCCTCACAATTCGATGACTATTGCTGAGGGTAAGTCACATTTGAAAGAGCTGCTACTTTGTTTCATTATTTTCCTCAAGGGTTGAGTCTTTTGTGTTGATTTTACCTGTACATAGGGGGTATAGTGACATGTTGTTACGATATCAAATTGTGCCGTGTCTGTTTCGCCAGCGATAATAGTTTTACAAATGCTTTTCAGTGTCGCCAATTTGGCGCGAATTCTATTCTTTTGTTATGTGACCAACGCTGAGGAAGCATTCGTTTCATATACAGTATTTTCTGTGTTTAGGGAGCAGATGTGCCAGCTTGAAGACAAACTGTGTGTCTGTATTGTCTTCTGCAGATTGCTGAGGAAAATGAATTGTGAAAAACAGTAAATTGAGTGCCCTTGAGTGAACCCTTCACACACACCCGTTACATTACTTCACCCCTTTCCTCATTCGTTAGAAAGACAAAAGATTCGATTATTTTGTTTAAACACAATTAGATTCACTACATCGCCATTCATCCTTCACACAGCCACTGGAAACAGAGATGCCATTCCGTCCAACTGCAGGCGAGCGAGAGCTCAGGATTTCACGACAGTACACTATGTGCTGCGCTGCTGGCGCTTATGGGAAATGTGGTTGACTTCACTCAAAACACTTCCGCTTTTGTAAACAGGGCACCGCCATAATCAATGAAAACTTCAGGTTACAAAGTGTTGCTTTAATTTGTATTTTCCTTGAACAGTCATTGATAACATACATTTCGTTTGCATATTTTTCACCACTTATACAGTAAACAAATAAAGATACAAGGAAAATATGTGGAAAATGAGTTAAGCAGTAAAATCAACCCATTTTTACCCATCTCAATCACAGCCCAGCTTCAGAAAACAGGTGAGCCGTGACCTGAGCCCTGAGAAATTGTGATGTCATTTTCAATGGACAGCAAGTGGCAAAATGGCTGCCACCTGAGATGGATAAAAAAGGGTGGATTTTGCTGCTTAACTCCTATTCCACAAGCGCAATATTAATCAGAATGCCGTGTTTGGACCGAATGTTTTCTGCATAGAACATATTCTTTGTCAAGAAAGTGTTTGGGTTATCTTTCTGTTTAACAATCACAGCAGTCAGTTGCTTTTTCATGCAAATACATTTTTTGATGAAACTACCCACCCAGCACCAGACGTCTTCTGGATGTTGGATTTTGGGTAAATCTGGTCGGTCCGTCTTGGACTTGATTTAGCCCAGAAATAGTCGTTGAAAATTGGGCTGTGTTTGGGTCATCGAAATGTGTCTAAATTTAGTCCAAAAATAGTAGTTGAAAACTGGGTTGTGTTATAGCCCCACTCCAACATAGTCCAAATTTAGCCCAAAATAGATGTTTAAATTTGGGTTGTGTTTAGCCCGACCAATGTGGTCCAAATTTAATCCAAAAATAGTCGTTGAAAACTGGGTTGTCTTTAGCCCATCCAATGTGGTCCAAATTTAGTCCAAAAATAGTTGTTGATAATTGTGTTGTGTTTAGCGCGTCCAATGTGGTCCAAATTTAGTCCAAAAATAGTTGTTGATAATTGGGTTTTGTTTATCCTCTTTATTGTGGTCCAACTTTACCCCAAAAATAGTAATTGAAAACTGGCTATTGTTTTAGCCCATGCAACGTGGTACATATTTAGCCCAAAAATAGTCGTTTAAATTTGGGTTGTGTTTAACCGTCTTTGTTGTTGTATTATTGGGTCTTTTTATACGTAAAGTTCTTTGTTACAGTTGCAGCTGTTGTGAAATGCGCTATATAAATAAAATTGTATTGCTTTTAATGCTGCATGATGTTAACGAACTATTGTCTCGACAATGTAATTTTTCTTTGCTATCGTAATTAGCATTTATTAAAGATATTTAAAATATATGTCACTCCCGCGCACCATTTTTAATGGGGATGAACTTCCTGGCTGGCAGCCAATCAGAGTGATTGTCACTGACACACTTTGCAGACTGACGTTGGTGTTTTATACATTCAATTCATATCTAAAAAGTGCCATGACACAAAATATATGAATTTGCCACAATTCTAAACACATGCATTCTACTTTATGAAACCATGACTGAGCACCGCACAACAAACAATGACCTCCCTGCCATGTTAACATCTGCATATCACCGAGTAGGTTGAGATTGGCTGCCCCTTTCTTTCAACCAAATTTAGACTGTGAAAGGATGTCTTTTCAATGACATGAAAATTATGTCTTTTCACCTTTCACTTTTCAACCAAGTTCAGATGTCTTTTGAATGGACACAAGTGATGTCTTTTCTATGTCTTTTCAACCAATTTTTGCTGGATGGGTAAGGCTTACCGGTTTATTACAGGGGGTCCTTATTTTACAAATGAGTTCCGTTCCTACACTGGCGATGTAACACAAATGTCCGTGCATGTCGGATTTCACCATTAAAGTCGAAATTTACGTCAAAATACTTTGTATAAAAGCACGAAAATACATGAAAATAAAAAGCTTAAGATGCTGTGCTTTATATTACTACTGAGAAGTGGATGAAGAAATAGGAGAGGAGGGTGAAAAAGGCAAAGATACTGCCGGATCACAATCAGACACGATCGAGACTCTCTGCTCATTACTCAACCGCAAGAAATGCTGGACTTTGTAGTCCCGGAAGTGCGTTGTTTGGCGCAAAACCCATCGCAAATACACAAGCGAAGGTAAACAAGCTCAGCACAAAAGCACACTTTTGGAGCGTGGAGGAAACTTGCTGCTTCATTCATGTGGTGAGTGACATGAATATCAAGTGTTTATTTGACGGTTGAGAGTAACAAGCAGAAATGACGTCCATTTGAATCATGACGCCCTGTGTCGCTGTACAAAGTGGGTTATTCAAATGCCGGAGCAACTCTGTCCGCTCAATCAATAAACGGGCATATTCAGAATGTTTCAGAAATCGGAATTTTGACTGTAACCTGAATATTGACTGCATGTAAACGTAGTCACTATGGTGCTGGGGACAAAATGGAGGAGGAGGCACGGGCGTCGTAAAGTCGAAACGGCGTAGGTCGCGTATGTCGTAATACGAGGACTGCCTGTATATATATATTTTATTTTGGCTGGACAGCATAAATAATGGTGAGCTAGTCTGCCTCAGATCAGAGGTGGGCGGGTTCAAATCCAGTCACCGACCTTTGTTTGTATGTTCTCCTGTTGTTTTCTCTGGTATTCTGGCTTCATCCCACATCCCAAAACATGCATGTTTGGTTCATTCATCATAGGGGTGAATCAGAATGTCAGTGTGAATGCTTGTATGATTATATGATTATGATTATATGTGCACTGCAATTGGCTGGTGACCAGTCTAAGGTGTACCTGTCTCTCACCCAAAGTTTGCTGGGATAGGCTCCAGCTCACCCGTAACCCAAGTGAGGATAAGTGATACAAAAAGATGGATAGATGTTTTTATTTTTATTGTATGAAAGTGTTGGGGTTCTCTGTATCCAAGTATGTGCATATGGCAAAAGTGCTTACTTTTCAGTAAGTAAGCAAGGTCACCAATGAGTGAAATGTTGGCAAGCAAGGTCACCCAGAGGTGCGTTGTTTGTGCTCGTCACAGCAAAGAGCGTAACTCTGGAAATAATGGATTTCTGACAACTGCAGTTCATTCGCAGGGTCTGAACTCCCCTTCAGCTTTGAATAAATGTAGTTTTCAGTTTACAGCGAGGGGGTCTATCAAAGGAAGTCCATTGATAGTTCAGCACAATGAGTTAATTACCAGACTTCTTGTTCACTGTTGACATCTCAAACAGCAGCTCCAGACAACAATACAAAACATTGTATCAGGACACGCACAGGAAGTGACTTATTTTGTGAGGAATAAGGAGAACAGTGTTAACACGGAGCATGGAATAAAACTTAGAAAAGCCCTTTAAAATGTTGATCCTGGGAGCAATAATTTCGCAGTCTGATACCAATTCATTGGAAAACTGTCATGTTTACCGGGGAGGCCAATGTGTTGGAGATTTATATACAGATGCTGTGAATATACTTTACCTCAAAAGTAGTCCTGTCTTGCATAATGCATGCATCATAAGGCAGCTCATGCACATATATCAAAAACTCAACCTGGTATTCATGAGACTCGATTTAGACTTGAACTGCATGACTTGGACACATTTACATTTTAAAATCTGAATTTTCTAGATAGTGTGCCTTTTGTTTTTGAATGAAAAGTTGTTTTGTGTGCAGTGTAGTGTACTTTCCATTAAGTACAAAGTTTATGAATCTCCTTTGCCCATTCTCACATGCACACAAACTTTACAGTGTATCATATCAATGTATACAATGGCAGAGTAGGCTTATTGATCTGTACAAATGATCTGAAACAATGAAGAGGCCAAGCTCGAGAAATAGGAAACTGGTTATTTACTGATTACCAGAGTTGGGCATTCCATCTGCGGCTATTCTGTGGATTTTTCTTCCACCACTCGGGGCGCTCTAACTGGAATTACAATATAATACGATACAATTGCCATTAACAGGATGTGACTGCAGTTGGAGGGGTTCAACAGGTGAGGGCGCTATGCACTAGGTTATGCATTATGTGGTATGCGGAAGTAGAGCAATAAAAGGTGGACCTTAACTGACAAACTGGAGTGGCAGCCGGCAGTGAAATGAAGTGTTCCGTTTTAATCAGCAAAGTTGCTGCCATGTTAAAAGACACTGTTAGGAAGAATCTGTTCAGGTACATAAATGTACATTTACAGTTCAAAATCGGCTTATATTCAAGAAAATACGGTGATTAAAAAACAAAAAGAGGTGAGGCACTACTCGTCTAAAGTCAGAAATATGGGAAGAAGGTGTCTATATTTAGCAAGCAACCATGGACGATGACGTAGCAACCGCAGCAGCTTTGCTCTTGTTGTGGAAGTCCTACAATGACGCGGCGCCGTCATGTATGAGTAATCCACACCAATCACAGATGCACACAGATAGATGAGTTCCACTTTTCCAGGAACTTCGTCTGGATGACGGCCATTTCCATCCTTGCATGTGGCTGAGCTGTACCCAGTTGGAGGACCTGTTGGCTCGGGTAGGTGCCAGGATTTCTTGGCTGGACACCACCTACAGGCATTCCATCCCAGCTGCAGAGCACCTGTCCATTCGTGTCTGGTCAGTGATATTGTTCATTAATGTGACTAAATTAAGAAATAAAGCAACATGGTTTACTGCAGCTAAAACGCAACAGACTTTAAAACGATCTAAATGCAATGACTGTCATGTTTTGGCCCTGTCTCCTTCGGCTGGGGAATTTGGGGACGTGTCCTACTTTGACGCACCTGTGGTACGTTAGCAGAGGTGTAGTAACAAGTTACATTTACTCCGTTACATTTACTTGAGTAAGTCTTGGGAAATTTTGTACTTCTAGGTGTCGTTTTAAATCACTATACTTTTTACTTTTACTTGAGTAGGTTTGTGAAGATGAAACTGTACTCTTACTCCGCTACATTAGGCTACATTGAACCCGTTACTTAAATCCCCTCCGCGCACGTACTCGTCTCTCTCGCTCGCTCTCTCTGAGAGATCCGCATTTATTTTGTCAGAGACCTGCGCCAGGCTCTACCATGTGACTGTGTTTCACCAATCAAACGTAGCCGTATGGTCATATAGCCCTACAGTCTCGCCACGTGATCATATTCGATTTCAGCTGCGGGAAAAATGTCACGCAGCAATGGCGACAATACAGACACAGAAGAGGAGGAACACCCCTGGCCTCACATTAAAAGCATGTTCCCCTTAAAAAAGGTGCGAAACACCAGCTACACTATGCAGTGTCTCCTTTGTTTCTCTAAACAAACGGAGATTTCAGCGTTTAAGAACTCAATGTCGAACTTGAGGAAACATGTTGCGGTAAGTTTCCTAAATTCGTTTTTTCTTCTTTTCCACCCTGTGGATAGGCAAATGTTTGTTTTGGTTCAAGAGCCATGTTGCCTCTTTGATGCCAGCTGCATTGTATCGATGCACATATCCCCACTGTAGAACGTGTTCTCAACCAATCAGATTTGAAATTTGATTCAACCTTCCTGTTTTACAATTTATTTTTACATTCAATATGTTTAGCCTATATACAACAGTTACGGCTTAGAAATGCTCGGCTTCACGGGAGATTCTCAGGTGGCTCTCACGCATGAGTCACGCTTCTTTCATTTAGATTATACCAGTGACCAGGTTGCAGGGTTAGGAACATTTTTTACTGCAGCGTGTATATAGCTGTAGCCTCACATATATTTTTTTAATCCACAGAGGGTTCATCCAAAAAAACTGTCTGAGTACACAGACTTACAAGAGTCCCACAGAAAGCGCAAGTACTCCTCTTCAAGTGATACTCTTATGAAAAATGCCAAAATCACAGCCTTTGTTGCCCCAGGGCGGGTAACACAAGCAACACTTGGCAAGCTGGTGCAAAATTTTTTGTGTGAGGCCAACCAACCATTTTCTGTGGTTGAGTCACCATCGTTCAAGGCTTTGATTGAATCTTTGCTGCCTCATCCAGTAATGACAAGAAAAACATTGTGCTCAAAAATACAGGAAGCTGCAAAACGCAAGAAAAGCATAATTATTAAGAAGCTTAGTGCTGTTCACTATGTTACTACCACAACAGACTGCTGGTCTGCCAGACAACGTAGCTACTTAGGAGTCACATGTCACTGGATAGACAACACCTCACTGAAGAGGCACTCTGCGGCATTGGCTTGTAGACCTGTCAAAGGCACGCACACCTTTGACGTCCTTGCCGCTGTATTAGAAGAAATACATTCTGAGTACCAGCATTAGAAGAAATACATTCTGAGTACCACATCAGGGAAAAAGTGACTAGAACGACAACAGAAAGTGGCTCAAACTTCCTAAAAGCCTTGACGACTATATGGTGAGAAAGTGGAGGAAGCCAACAGTGAACTACAGGAGAGTGACTCCATCCTCGATGATGCAAGTGATGATGAGAGTGGGCCAGAGTTGGAGTTACAAGATGTCTCGGCTATTCTTGATGACAACACAGGCCTTGAGTACCAACTCCCAAGGCACCAAAAGTGTGCATGCCATCTCCTCAATCTTATATTCACATCACAGTGTGGCAATATAGTTAGAAGGTAACTTTATGTCAAACATCAGCAGCTTGACAGCCTATACAGTTGAAGGCTTGGGCGGTCGCGGCCGGAAGGGTACCCAGGTCAAGGGTGGATACATCAAATGATTGGCCAACAGCTACATAAATTTGTCCATTAATTCAGAAGTCTTAACACTAAACTATTTCACATCCGCTGTATTGACATATAAATAATGACGGCTGTTAAATAAAGCAAGCAGTTCCATTACAGCAATCAAATTGTGCTCACACCTTGATAACCAAATGTCAAATATACCTTGACGGCCTTTGACTTTCTCTTGGGAAGCAGCAGCGTCCAATGGCTCATACTGTTGAACTTTGTTGCCACGTTAATCAGAAATCTAGGCGACTGCTGTTAGAAATGTGATTGGGAGAAGCGTGTGTTTCATCAGAACCTAGACAACAACCATTCACTTTCACATTCACACAGAGCTGGGCACTTGACCCTTTTTTGCCGGTCCGGCTGCGACCCTCCACCCTTGACCTGGGTACCCTTCCGGCCGCGACCGCCCAAGCCATATTCATAAACGTTGTCGTCCCCGTTCCGCCCCCGACCCAACTGCGTGTGCTTACTTGCATTGCGAGCCCCGGGGTTGGATTTGTCGTATTGTATGTATAATTATTTGGGTCCAACAGACGGCCAGAAGCCGCAGTCAACAAGTTACTTATTTTCCTCACTTCCCCTCCTTCACACTTCCGGCCTTCAAAATAAAAGCATACCAGAAAACCACTATGCAAAGCAGGTTTGCTACGGCGTATTTCGAGAAGTAGGGAATACGAGACAGAAGAAGTACATGAACTCCACTTTGATGTGCCAGCGTCATCCTTGAGTGCTGCGCGCAGCTTGACTATCCTCGTGGACACAAGTTGTTTTGACACAGTTACGTTCCAAGTTGGGGGGGGCGTTGCTTCAAAAAGACAGCGACAACAATGGATATCGTGCCCGCTACATCCATAAAGGGACCGAGATGACTAGACGATGCATTTAATTTTATTGTGAAAACGATCTGCAAGGTGGCGGCTAAGGGGGAACGTGGGTGAGTAGCTTCTTTTTACACAAACGCCGCTGCCAAACTAATTTGCTTTGCAGCAGCAACGAGCTGCGTGGTGCATTCGCTCCTCCGTGTGGGAAACTGTATGTCATCGCAGCATGTGACATAATTGACCGATCTGACCAGCAACAGTTCCTGATGTGTGCGTGGCATGTGTTGTAGACCTGCCGCCAACAGCACAATGCATCGATGAATCAATGCGGCAGTTGTCGCTCTCGCCGTGGCGGGAGTAGAAAGAAGCCTAAAAAGAAGCCTATCACCGAGTAGGCTGAGATGAAATTTGGCTGCCTCGCGACCACGTCACATGCATGAGGGACGATTAGTGGGCCAGACTAAAATCCACTTCCGGCCATGCTTAGTCCAGCCCTTTTTAAAAATTTGTCAGCCCACACCCCCCGCCCCAAAAATGTTCACCCGGCTGGGCTGGAGGGTCCGACCCCGGGACGGACTGCCCAGCTCTGCATTCACACCTATGGACAATTTAGCGTAGAGTTTTCATTTAACCTAACACAAATGTTGCAAAGTTATTATTTGCTGTTGAACTGCCTGTGGTGCATTTTCACAGAACAGTTGTTCATGTCCCTCTTTCTTGCATCAGTTTTCATCATTGTTACAAACGTGTCTGCATCCCTCCACACTTTGCTTTACTCCTTTGTTTTCCACTGTCTTAAACATTTCCTGTTTGTGTCCGCTTCCAACCATGCCGCTCCCTTGACAGACACTTCAGCATATTTTTTAACCGAAATGAGCACTTTTGTCACAAATGGGGGTTTGTTGTGGTGTAGTAGAGGCAAAGAATGCAGCGGAATCTCAAAAAGAGTATTTATTCCCAAAAAGTCAAATCAGAGGTACTTGGCAGGATAAAAACAACCCAAATGATAATCCCAAAACGGACATCATGAGAAACAAAGCATGGGGGAGTGACACCACGGACACAAGGACTTACACAAAACATGGGGGTGCACATAACTGGTACGCAGGTATGCATATGCAACAGAAATCACTGACGCGTACCGTCATTTGCGACATGACGCGCATTTGCATACCTGTACACACTAGTAGTGCAGTGGAACGAATCATCTTTGAATGGTAAGGCTCAAGCATCGGTTCAGGATGGGAACGATCCGCAGAATGGTTGGTGAAAAACTGTGTGCGTTCACAATAAGGCAACGTGATTAGTCAGCATTCAGCAGAGGAAGTTGAATACCCTCAAGAATCAAGATCACGTAAGTTGCATGTACAAGAGCGTTTTGCAAACATACTCAGCGAACACACCGCCTCCACAAAGGCTAACTTCAAAATAAAGCTTTCCAAATAATACATTGAGGAATTAATGCCAATGCAATAGCCTTAGTGAACTTTTACTTTGAAGTTGGCCCACGTGGTGGCGTAACGGCTAACTTGACTTCCGTTTTCGACGTATCGGCAGTTTTAACGCTTGCTACCAACATCAACACAACGCTGTCTCGAAATCATATTCAGTCGCTAATTTAGGACGCTAAATTAATGCGGCTTGTATAAAGGTATACAAAGGATTCTGTGAATTTTTCTCCCACCGCTAGGGGTGCTCTAACCATAATTAGAATCAAAACGAAGAAAAAAAATCAATGCAAAGAATACGCTTTTTCTTTAGCAGATAGAACACGGACATCAAATTACAAACATTTAATTACTGTATTTTCAAATCCTGGCCCCTTCATCATGGAACCTGTTATGTAATGATGACATTAACAGGATGTGACTGCAGGTGGAGGAGTTCAACAGGCGAGGGCGCGATACACTAGGCGTTGCATTGGGTGGTATGTGGAAGTAGAGCAATAAAAGGTGGACGTTGACTGACAAACTGGAGTGCGTTCGGCTATTAAATGTGGGTCAAAATCCCCCCCCCTTTTTATATATATATATATATATATATATATATATATATATATATATATATATATATATATATATATATATGTATATATATATATTTAATTAATGCTGTTGAACTGCCTGTGGTCTTAATTAATTATTTATTTATACTGAGGTGAAAACACACTAAGACAACTAAAATCAAATCCTAAAAGATTAGGTCAGTAGGATTTACGATAGATACCTTGACTCGTGACAGGTGGATCTGAGCTCCAGCCAGAGTTGACGCTGACCTCTGCAGCCACTTGGAGAGGTTGATAGATAGTGTTGTAGCGAAGGCGGCACTCCACCATCTTTGGCTATGTTGAGAAACCGTTTGGCCTTTGCCCTCATTGCAGCATTGATGAGACAGTCTCAAGGGACTACAAACAAAACAAGGGCATTACATAATTTAAAACGGATCAAGATCAGAAGAGCCAATATCATGTCTTTCAACTGCTCTGCTGGTTTGTGTAGGCTATACATGAAGGTACCTTCCCTAAGCGGCATAAAACATTATGCTCTGAGCAAATGGTGCTTTGAAGAGATGTGCTAGCAATTGGGTTACACCTACTCTGGTTGGCATCAAAGCCTTCATGTGGAGCTCCCTCAACTGGCCCTGTTTACTCCACTCTTGTGGTAGAAGGTGTAGAGTCCACTCAACAGGTCCTCAACCTTCCTGGCAACTACGTTTTTCCTTATTCCATCTGAAAAGGCGAGCTCAAACTTATGCAGTGGGTTCCCAGCACATGTTGTCTGTGTACAAATTCACAGGGCTGCATCCTCCCAAAGCTGCATTTCCCACCTCCTCGATTGTCTAACAGTGCAACAGCACCTGCTGCTGGGGTGGTGATCACGGCACCGAGTGGGTCCTTCCATTTTAAACATCTATGAGCCACAATCGCAACAGATTTGTCACTCGGAATATCAAAATGAGTTTGCAGACCCATATTTCAGAAATCAGATTTTGGCATCATCAAAAAGAGAATGATCTCAGTTTTTCATTGATATATCAATCATTGGGCGGAACAGTGATCGACTGGTTAGCACGTCAGCCTCACAGTTCAGAGTTTGTGGGTTCGATCCCGGCCGCGGCCTCCCCGTGTGGAGTTTGCATGTTCTCCTGTGCCTGCGTGGGTTTTCTCCGGGTACTCCGGATTCCTCCCACATTCCAAAAACATGCTTGGTAGGTTAGTTGGACACTCTAAATTGCCCCTAGGTGTGATTGTGAGTTCAGATGTGTGTTTGTCTCTGTGTGCTCTTATTGGTTGTACTTGTTTTGTGTTTAGTTTGACAGTAAACTTCAACTTGGAGTGGCATTAAACAGCTTGAAGCCTCATTTTTTAAACAATTGTTTACCATCAGAACAACTGCTGGTTGTTGTGAAGTGGGTTGAGTTCAGTGGCACCATTACAGCACTTGCATCTCAATTTTTTTACTTGCAAGTCAAAGCAAAAAAAAAAAAAACACCTTATGCCCCATAAACACTCCTAAGTCAGGTCACTTGTATCTCTTGTCACCACTGTATTGTGATAATACTGACCATACGATCATAATTTTGGTCATGAAAATCATGATATGAAATGTTCATACAATTTCCCTTCTACATGTGAGTAATGTTATTCTCATATAGAGAGGCAATGAACACCACTTGGGTTAGAAGTCAAACATGCAAGCTGACAGGGATTTAATAGGGATAAGGGAGCTACTCGTCTCCTCAGGGCATTGTTAAAATCCTGAGAGATTTCATACTTCACAGCAATAGGTAAGGGTTTGAATGCATGATCCTTGAATGATGAAGTCAAGGAGAAAGGATAGGATGAAAATGCCAAGATTTGATACTTTCTCCAGCAGCAAAAGCTTGAAACCAATTTCTTTGCACTGATGGCAGACCCATTGTGCCACAGTAGTTTTATCAACACAGGTGCACATAATCGACGCACATGCACGCTCAAAGGAGGGGGACGGCTTTGCATATCTAAACTTGGTGGACAGCTAATTAATTTGCGGGCCAGGGTTACTCCAATCTTGTATTATGTAATGAAAAAGTATAAGAAGAATAAAGTTGATCTGAGAGGCTATCACACTCAGTTTATTTGAATACAGTGAACATGAAACACAGTCTTGTGTAAACCTTTGCATATTAGCACTTTTTGTTATTCAGGTATTCACCTCTTTTGTTTTTCCCCCTCCTGTGGAACTTATCGACAGCTACATGCTGAAACTTTCGTAGAATTCGTAGAATCTCAGCATATTTTAAAGATATTTCTCTAACGCCCTAAGATGCTACAAGTTGATGCCGTCGGCTAATAGGATGGTAGTAATTGGAGTCAAGGAAGTGTGCTAAAATGATACATCTCGACTGTTTTAAGATCTTTGTATGATGGGGAGGAGCTAAGTTTAGTCTGGGTTGTTAACAGAAGCCTTTGCCATATTTGTATGTTTTTTGCTCTGCTGAGTGGCTATTAAAAGCTCAGTTGATTAGAAGCACCTGTGGCTAAAGCCGAACTGTGGCAGGGTTTTTACTTCCTGGACCTGGATTACCCACCTATGGCTAAGAGACTGCGGCTGTTTTCAAGAAATTCGATATCAAGAGTCACTACCAGACAAAACATGCAAACTACAAAAAGATAACGGGTAATAAATGCCGTGAAATATTCAAGCAATTTGAAGCTGAATGGTCGGCCACCACACATTTTCACCTCACCAAATCGGGATCTCTTTGCAAAAAGTTTGGACACCGCTGCTTTAAAGTGTACGCCATGAATAATGAAAGAATGATATTTGCAGTTTTAACATGACGACAACAAAACTAGCCCTGGAGAACTGCTGCATGTCAGTTCATCCTGTGGTCCCATTCTGTGAGTTGTTTAACAAAGCCCTTGTCAAATTGGTAAACTTGCATTTCAAAGGTGAAGAGCAATCATTTCGTTTAAAAGTTATGTAATTGGTTCTGATTGGTTGTACTTGATTGGATTGTTTTCAATTTAATAATGCATGTTTCACCTATTCCCCTATTTGATTCATTCTGTGAATTTAGTAAACATTTGCGGCAAAATGATGCTCACAAACAACAAATAAAACACCAAAAAGATGATATACACTGGTGCTTACAGATTATACCACAAACTCCCAACCGATGTACATTGAGTATATATAACAACTGTGTAGCATGACAAATTATCTCAATACCATGAATGCTTTTGCATGCTTTTGTTGTAAAATATTTAAATCGGTTGGTTTGCATTTTGTTGCATTTGACTCCACTGAGCGTGTGTGCTTTCGTTCATCTAAATACAGTTTTGTAAACTTCCCCGCTGAAAATATCCGGACTGTCCATTAAAAAAACAGAATTAGTCACTTGCTTTTTACTTTTGACTCTGAGCTCATGCGTTATGTAGTACTGCCTTTAGTGTTGTTGTCCACAGTCGTCTTCAAACAAAAGCAAGTAAAACAAAGACAGAAATTCTTGAAGTTGGAAGCTGCGATTTGGGATCCTGAGGGGGGAGAATCATGGCAGCTCAACATCGGTAAATGGCTTCCAATTTGTGACTCCCATCACAACACAGCATTCAAGGATCTGGTGAGAAGAAATGCTCTTTTGTCCCGGTGGATTTCTCTCAATGCTGTATTGTTTGAAGTGAGTACAAACAAATCAAAGCAGCGTTCCTGGCTGACAATGTGTTTATTCTTTCAGCCCATCCTCAGGACATTCTAACCAGTAGATGAAGGCATCCTTTTTCAAACAATTTGTAAGGCTTCAAGGCCTAAGTGTTTCACACAGTGAAGAACTTTTGTTAGTTTTAAAAGTCTCTTGGTACAGTACATATGTCACGTGTAGCGACACAAAATTGTTCTTTTGGCAGCAAGCACGTCAAGACAAGAGGAATCTACCCTCTCGTGCACTTTGGCAAGCTCAATTGGTGATGAATGGGGATCATGAATATTTCTTAATGTTGCAAAAAATGTGCAAAAGGACAGGGTTGACACAAACCGAAGCAATAAAGGTGAAATACATGCACGCATTATGGAAATTGCTTAGAATACAGCACTGTCGAGATTATCCAAGTTTATATTCATTTTGAATGTGTACAGTGGTGCATTGTGATACGAGGTACCCGTTTTATGGGTTTGATGTGGCTCGTGAGCCATCATTTTCCCAGGTCTGATCTAAGGGCTGACTTGGACCAAATTACATGAAGAAATTATGCCATACCGTCGATGACAAAACTCCTTTATATTCTGCAGCACATTGCGCCTGGATCATTTCTGTACACTGTGACAACTGGCGCTGGCCTCTATGAGAACAGTTATAGAATGTGCTGTGCCAAATTTTCAATACAAAGTTACACATGATACGCAGATAAATCCAATGGCCCACACTTGCGATGATTTAAAACAAATACATGATGTGCAGTTGCTGGCTTCCCGCAAATTATAGCAACGGTATATGTTATGTATGTGCAGCATATGTACAGTATGTTTGTCTTCCAATAACACTACCAATTCCATCACTTCAAGCTCTACCATACTGTATGTTTCATAGCTACCGAAAGAGCAAAACTTTTTTTTTTATAATACGGCTGTCTCCACTGCTTGTACACTTATTGCCAACAGTGTGTGGAATCTGCTTGAGTGAACACATAATTAAGCGCCAGCTGTATGTGATTTTAGTAAATCAAGCGCTACACATGCGGCCTAAAACCAACCCCTGAGTGGCCCAGCCCGCCTGAATTGAATTGCATTCAAGAGATGCAGAGGGCAACTCGGTTCGCAAGATGTCAGAAATTCCTACAGTGTTTGACACAGACACAATGCTCGTGTAGCCTACCCGCTTTGCAGGGTGTTGTTTTGAAGCGTGGCTAGCGGTGCTAACAGGAGTAGTGGCAAGATAATGGGAAAAAAACATGTCAGTTTCAACTTTGAAACGTAAAATTGAAAACCGACGATTTAACCCTGCCTGGACTGACAAATACCTATTTTAGCCTCAAGTTCAAACGCCAAACCCATGTGTTTAATGTGCCATCGATTGCGTGGGAGGCTTAAAAGATTACAATGTTGGCGGCACCACATCGAGAAACCGACTTTCTGGACAAAGTTCACAGAGGGATCTCAGGAGAGAATGGGAAAAGATTGCATCTTACAACCGGAGCTGTACCATAATGGTGAGGACATGCACAGCTCAAGAGAAAGCTACAGCTGCTTCCCTCCATGCTTTGTGGATTTTGGGAAAGTAAAAATGGCCATTTACTGACTCTGAAACTGTCAAAGATTGTATGCTTGGCCATTGTGGAAAAATATTATTTTTAGAATATTTAATTTTTTTTATTCAATCCATTTTAATTTTTAAGTGAAAAAAATGTACTACCTCAAGTTCTGTTTAATAACACCTCCGTTATTGTGTTTTTATGCACTTTTTGATGTTCCTTTGTCATGTTTCCAAATTTAAAAGGGAGACTAATAAAGCGTGCATATTTTTTCATTGGTTTGAAATTGGTCATTATCAGCTCTTTAGTGGGCGCCTAATGTGTCCAGCCCGGCTACATTTCTTGATTTGAAAATTTGGCCCAACCGAATTTGTAATTGAATAGCCCTGCACCACAGTATGTGTTACCATTAAATATAAAAATCGAATCTGCTCAGGGCCTTCAGAATCAGTAGTGCTGGCCCATGTGTCGTACAGGTAAACTATATTAGCGATATGACTGTTTCTTTTTAAGATGGTCAAAGCATGCCACATTCAATCAGCAAAATATGTCTGCTGCGATCTGCACACATTCATACATTTAGCAGTCAGCATTATTGTTGCGTATGATGTATCTTATCTTTTTATTTTATGTTTTTGTCATACTATGAGGTAAATATTGATTCTGAATTGCTCCAAATGGCGTTATTGTAGACCAATTTCCACTTTGCAAACAACAATGACGTAATCAGGATGCGTGCGCACTGCTGGTGCAGAAAGGAGGGCGGGGTATGTTAATAATATGTACACAAAGGCTGACTAACTGTAAAGGATCGAGAAAATTACTTTTAAAAAACTAACATTATCAGATGGAAAACAAATTTCTGATCCTACTGGAATTAGAGAATGGGAGGAAGATGCAAATTGGCCCGATGGGGCTTGGGCCATCGTTAACAGAAAGGAGAAATACAAACTCACAGCTAATTCTACTTGTATGGCAAGGTGAGTAACATGTTTTGTTGCTTGTTATATTAAATAAAAGGGAACTGAAAATCATGTCAAATTGTTGTGACGGCGATCTCGGTGAGACTGCTGTGTAGGGCAACTTTTAAGTTGGTGAGGTGTTCTAGGATGCCCAGGGAAAAACAGCTAAGGTAAACTTTACAAACAATAACGCTAACGAATTAAAAGCCTAAGCACATCATAGCTGAAGCAGTTAGCTACCAGTAACTAGTTTACACTAGTAGCAAACACCTTGCCAATATTCCGCAATTCCTGATCACTTACTCAAAAATTCAAGACAGAAGTTACATTAAACCAAAGGGCCACAGTGACTTGCCAGATATGAAATGAGCAGAGCTGGGCAGTCCGTCCCAGGGGCGGAACGGTCCAGCCCTTTGGACGCCCATTTTTGGGGCTGAGGGCAGGGGGTGACACGTTTGAAAAAAATGGCTCGACTAAGCAAGGGTGGATTTGGATTTTAGTTCGGCCCACTAATCGGCCCTCATTGCGTGTAACGTGATCACGAGGCAGGCAAATTTCATCTCAGCCTACTTGGCGAAAGGCTTCTTTAGGCCTCTTTATACTCCCGCGTCGGTGCGAGCGACAACTGCCACATTGCATCACGTCACGACGCATTGTTGGCGACAGGTCTGCAACACATGCACATCAGAAATTGTTGCTTTGTACATACGACTCCGCGCCCATTCTCTCTCGTGATCCGTCCGTTATGGCACATGTTGCGATGACGTACAGTTTCCCCCAGCTCGGCCCAGCAGTTTGTTGCCACGGAGGAGAGGATCCACCACGCAGCTCGTTGCTGCTGCGAAGCAAAGTTTGGCAGCGGCGTGGGTGTTATGTTATGTATGTGTGTATAAAGAAGCTACTCATGCATGTACCACCTTTGTGCCACCTTCCAGATCATTTTCGCAATACAATTAAATGCATCATCTAGTCATTAGATCCCTTTGTTGTAGCGGGCACGATATCCATTGTCGTTGCTGTCTTTTTGAATTGATGCCCCACGACTTGGAATGAAACTGTAAGACATTTTCTTTGCCGCAGTGACGTGTTCACGGATGATGCGAGCACATCAAGGTCGAGTTCATGCGCTTCTTCTGGTTTCTTCCCTACTTTAACAAGCAACACAGATGGCCTTTTTCATTGAAATTAACGAAACTCGCTCTAATTCACCTCTCTCTCTCTTTTTTCTTTGCTCCGGAAATATGCCGTAGCAAACTTGCTGTGTAATGGTTTGCTGATATGTTTTTATTTTGAGCCTCCGTTATTCCTCATCTGTCTGCAACGTGGGTACCTTTCCGTCGTCCATCATTCGCCTTTTTTTCCAGGGGGAAAAAAATAGTGCCCGTCTATAGGCCAGTCCGCCTCTGATTTTAAACGTCAGTCCATCAGCGAGTCTGACTATACTTTTACTAGCACCCTCCGACCACTAGTTATCCATTATGTTCATGGCATTCATTATTTTTCCCTATTCTAGGGATGGCCATGAAGGCAGTCATCTTACATGGTTGTGCCCTCAATTCAATTCATTCTCACACACACTCACACACATACAGTTGTAACAGCAGCAGCAGCACCTCTGACTTTGAGCAGGCATAATAAAATCCCAAGTGCCTCAGCATATATATCGTGATTCGTGTACACCATCATTTATTGGACAATTAACCCTGCTGAGACCCTGACAAAGGGTAGGCAAAAGGTCACTGGGGACTGATATCAGCTACAAAATTGATCGAAGTTGAAGGAACACACCAGCAAATTTAAAATGACTAAACTTGATGGTAAAGTAAACTAAAGAAGGGTAAATGTGCGGCGGTTGTTTATATGGATGTCTGGGAACACTTTCACCCTCTATGCTACGGTGCCTTTATTTTTTGGATTAGTCAATTCATGTTGTGGAAATTTCTGTTTGTTTGTGTAGGGTCAAGAAATAAATATCTGATTCCGACAAGTGCCTCAAAGATTATCTTGGTACCAAGAGAGAAAAAAATACCACATTCAGACCAAGACTTTCTCCCTCATCTCCTTGCTTTCTCACTCATCTCTTTCTTATACTTGACGTGTAATGGGGAAGCCCTCTTCCTTAACCACATACTGTTTATCAGGGGTGTCCACACTTTTAGAGCATGCAAAATGCAAAAACTACTTACAAAATCACCAAATCAAAATGGTGTAGCTACATAACTTATTCATAAATATACATACAATTCTTTATGTGTAATGCATAATATAATATGTACTATCCATCCATTATCTACTGCTTATCCTGGGTCAGGTCACGGAGGCAGCAGCGTCAGCGAGGAAGCCCAGATTTCCCGGTCCCCAGCCACTTCTTCCAACTCTTCCAGAGGGATACCAAGGGGTTCCCAGGTCATCCGGCAGACATAATCTCTCCAGCGTGTCCTGTGGGGCATCGTGCTGGTGCGATATGCCTCGAACACCTCACCAGGGAGGCATCCTAATCAGATGCCCCGAGCCACCTCATCTGGCTCCTCTCGATGTGGAGGAGCAGCAGCTCGACTCTGAGTTCCTCCAGGACGACCGAGCTTCTCAACCTATCTCTAAGGGAGAGCTCGGACACTCTGCGGAGGAAACTCATATCGGCCGCTTGTATCCAGGATCTTGTTCTTTCGGTCACAACCCAAAGCTCATGACCATAGGTGAGGATGATAGGAATGTAGATCGACAGGTAAATTGAGAGCTTCACCTTTCAGCTGAGCTCTTTCTTCACTACAACAGACCAATACAGAGTCTGCACAACAGCAGACGCTGCACCGATCCGCCTGTCGATCTCATGCTCCATCCTGTCCTCACTCGTGAACAAGCCCCCAAGATACTTGAACGCCTCCACTTGGAGCAGGATCTCACCCATGACTGAGGACCATGCTGTCAGATTTGGAGGTGCTGATTTTCATCCCTATCGCTTCACACTTGGCTGCGAACCGCTCCAGTGAGTTGGAGATCACGGCTTGAAGTAGCCAACAGAACCACATCATCTGCAAAGAGCAGAGATGCAATACTGAGGCCACCAAACCGGACACCCTCAACGCCTTGGTTGCCCTAGAAATTGTGTACATAAAATTTATGAACAAAATCGGTGACAAAGGGCAGCTCGGCCAAACCTCACTGAAATCGAATCCGACTTACTGCCAACAATGCGGACCAAACTCAGGCACCGGACAGCCCATATTAGGGGACTCGGTACCTTGTACTCCCGAAGCACCACCCACAGAACTCCCCGAGGGAGACATTCTAACGACGCCTTCTCCAAGTCCACAAAACACATGTAGAAAGGTTGGGCGAACTCCCATGCACCTTCCAGGACTCTGCCGAGGGTGTAGAGCTTGGACATATTTGCATTGTCCAATCTTATAGCGGAATTTCCTTATGTGGGAAACGACTACGTTACATGTCCTGTATAAACCTGCAAGTATGTTAACAAAATGAGTAACAAGTTAACAACACAAGAACTATAATAATAATAAAAAAAAATATTAAACAAAAACTGCACGATAAAGTACAGGTATATGGACAAAATACAGTACAGTATAACAAACATGGTCCTTATACTGTTGAAAAAAATACTGTAACACCAATGCAGTACAGTACTGTACATAACTACAGTAAACTGTACTATATTTTAATGTTGACTTTTCTCAGACTTAGGAAAAAATGAGTCTATTTGGAGTTGTGTTGGCTTCATTCTTTGCTGGATGAAAATGTTTGCGTATCATACAGTTTTGTTGCTAATTGCAAGTAAGTGGAAGACAAAACCATCTGGAAGTTGTTTTCCATGGCCGCGCTGAACTCCTCCCACGCCTAAATTTTTGCCTCAGCGACTTCTGGCCCAGCTCTGGTGTTTATCCAAGGTAAACAATGAGTTGTATGGATAGCCTAACGTTGAAAGGCTTGCGAATGACTATAGAAAATACGTTGACACATATTTTCATGTTTAGTAGTCTGATTTTATTTTTATTGCTAACATGTAGGTGGAATTAAAACCATAAAAAACGAAAGTGAAAGAGACATGTTACGATTCCAGGTTTGGTTTGCTGTCTATTCGCTATATATAAAACAATTTAAAAATGGGGGCGGCACGGTGGTCGACTGGTTAGGACGTCCGCCTCACAGTTCAGAGGTCGTGGGTTCGATCCCGGCCCCGGCTTCCCTCTGTGGAGTTTGCATGTTCTCCCCGTGCCTGCGTGGGTTTTCTCCGGGTACTCCGGTTTCCTCCCACATTTCAAAAACATGCATGGTAAGTTGATTGGACTGTCTAAATTGCCCCTAGGTGTGATTGTGAGTGCGGATGTTTGTCTCTGTGTGCCCTGCGATTGGCTGGCAACCAATTCAGGGTGTCCCCTGCCTACTGCCCAAAAACAGCTGGGATAGGCTCCAGCACACTCCGCGACCCTTGTGAGGATAAGCGGTATTGATAATGGATGGATGGATGGAACTTAAAAACGGGCCTGGGCATGTTATATGTGGTTAGAAAACTGACTTTCCGGAGATTCGAATGATGCTAAACATTATAAGATACAATCATATCTGCAGGCTCGGCGAGCATTTAAGTCAAACACTCGCAAACACACAAAAAATACGGAACTCACCATCTCGGCCTCATAAATGTCCAAGACAATGTCATAATCCATAAAAAATTATCCCATTACGTCAACAAGGGTCCAGTAAAAGTATTCCAGTAATATAGTTAGTCCACACTAAGTCTTTAATCCATAAAGCCACGTTATTAGCTGCTGCAACCATTACATATTTCCATTAGATACACATATTTTGGATATATTTTCCATCGTAGGTCGAGTCCGCATGATCAAACTAAAGTATGCAATTTATCAAAACGGACGTCTGCTTCCTGGTGTTCGATTGACACCTCACTTGATCCAAAAAACTAATGTTTAATGTGTCACCAGTTCAACCACAGCCAATGGACAATTTGTACGTAAATAGTACCACCCCTCCATATCGTTGATTCATCATTTGTGCCAGTCACAACCAAACTTGCTAACCCTGCTGGTGATTGACGCATTCAACGGTCAATGAAATTCTTTTTTCATTGAAGTATTCGGTTGCTTTGGAAAACGTTTTTGAACGACAACAAACACTGTGCGTAACTTGGCTTACGCACACTTTCAAAGCCGCCAACAGCGACGCCAGCCCATGCGTAAGAGCACACGTCACATAGTGTCACCTTCCTTGATTTTTGTGGCATTTTTTAAAAATCTGGATGTAGGATAAGATAGCCCTAAATTTTACTTTTCAGTAGAACTCATGATCATTTTTGTATGTTGAAGCATTCCAGAATAGCAGCCTTTTCCCCTAAGTATGTGATCATGGTTACAAAGGGTCACCCAAATGGCACACTTTAGGTTCGCCTGGACCTCTCTTTATAAAAACTTGTGTAAAATGCTAATTTTCTGTCGTATTATTGTCAGATTTGAAATGGAATTGGGGAAGCCTTCAATCCTGTTGTGTTATTCATTCCACCACCCTGCTACATTAATTTTCTAGGCAAAGTTTTTTGGGGAAAAAAAAATAGGCAGATAAAATTTGTCTTGTTTTGTGTATTCAAGCTTCCATAATTCTATGCCTGTAGCACTTTAACAGATTCTAACAGTTGAGGAGACAAATTCAAAGTGTTATCTTCAAAAAGAGACCAAAACTATGCTGATACTCCAAATGGTTCAAGTACCGCTTCAAATTTACTCTGGGTGCATCTTTTTAGACGTTCAGGTAAAAATGACAGGTGAAATTGTAAAGCGTTTAAAGACAGAAGTTTGTATCCTAAATCTTTGAATAGTAGGCTAAGGTCCAGCTGATACAATATATTCATTAAAGGTAAACTTTCAAAAAGGTTTTTAAAATGTCTAGATTGGATCTGGTCCTTCGCGCCTGCTGATGATGTCACGCTTTATATTGCTGTCATATATTTATTTGCCTCTATGTTTGTCACCCGCCTGGCTGTTGTGTTTTATGTTCGGAGTTACTAAATAATAAACAAAATAAAGTACATTACTGCTACTTTTGCGAGGCAACTCTTCCGTCACTTCCGCTTATGACCCAAGAAGAAGCCGCTGCCTGTCTTGTGAAACAAGATCAGTGGAACATTTGCGTTTCTCCTGCCAAACTGGAAAAAATTTTCTGGTTGACTCGGGCTGCAAGATTGTATGAACTGTGCATAATCTTAAGTAAAACGGAGAGGATCATATGATTGGTATGATGTCTCCAGCTGACTCTATTTTAGAGTGGCAAAGCATGAATGTGGGTGCTCCTGTCAGAAAACACAGGCCCGTATTCCACTTGACACGTCTATTTATTGTGGTCTGTAACAACACAGACAAAGGATAACCTACCAACATCCTCCAATGCATATCCATTAGTTAACAATATGCCTAAACATTATAATTCACTGTATTAAATTAAACAGCCAAACAATACATACAATACACATTCACGTTTCATCACGAGAATAGTAAGCATACGAGCCGAAATAACTAACTAGTGTTTATCAACGTGACATCACTCACGAGAACATATCCAGGCTAATATGTACAGCAGTTACCTGACACGAACCTAAATGATTAAACTCACCTTTTAACATTCACACACAACAACAAACGTGGTGAAACATGGGAAATCTGCAACTACTGAGTTTGCTGGTGCAAACAAACTAGTAGCGAGCTGTGTCGAAGGGCTGTGTTTGCCCGGTTCCTTGCTCTTTTGACCCATCCGTATATATTATTGTCCTTTCATGGTAGTGGTCATTAGGATATTTTTGGGCTGCCCAACCTGTCCCTACTTCCGTCCGTTTTTTGTAATTGTGTTTTGATTCCAAAATGTTCCATTGGCATCAAGATTAACCATAGTGGGATGTTTGCCATTGGGACTGTATCACAAAAATTGATTTTGTCCAATCCTGCCTGAGCTGCTAACTCGTTCCCTATCCACCCAAAACTGGTCTTATTGCTGTGTTCATATTCCCAACATTCCTCTCACATACTTTTACTGGGGTGTGATTCCCCTTGCCCTTGACATTTACCCAATATGCTAGTATAGTTTTTAACCTTCTAATTCTAATTGGTGGTTCACCCATTTCTACTTGTATTTCTGAAACTGGAGAGGATTTAACAGCTCCACTGCAAATCCTTAGTCCCTGAGCTTGCTGGATATCTAACTTTTTTTAGGTGAGTTTCTCCTGCATGTAAGCGGTGCATCCGTAATCTAATGTAGCTCTAATGATGAATTGATAAATATTTTTCAGGGAACCCTTGAAGGTCCCCAGTCTCTTGCTGCAAGGCACCTGAACAAGTTATTGGCATTTTTGCATTTTTCAACAGTTCTGTCAATGTGTTGCTGCTATGTTAGTTTTTCATCCATCCACATACCTAAGAATCTGACTACCCTTACCTGTTCAACTTCTTGTCCATAGAGTTTCAATGATATTTCCTTATGTTGCCTGGAAAAACCTATGGACTGAGTCTTTTCCCCTGATAATTTGAACTCCTATTTGTCTCCCCATTGTTCGACTATGTCAATCGTTTTCTGCAGTTTTTTCTGAAAATATTTGATGTTCTGACCTCATATCCATAATGCCCCATCATCTGCAAATAGGGATTTCCCTACATTTTGCTCAATTTGCCCAAAAATATCATTAATTATTATGTTAAACATATCTGGGGTGCATACGCTTCCCTGGGGCGTTGCATTCTGTATCTAATAGCTATTCAAATAGTCCTTACCTACCCTTGCTTCAATTTTTCTGTCAAATAAAAAGCTCATTACCCAATTATACATTTTTCCTTTAATTCCCAATTTATCTAGTTTAAGAAAAAGCCCTTCTTTCCATAGCATCATAAGGGTTTGTTGGGAGGGAGGACATGAACGGATTTTTTTTTTCTTTCTAATTATCTATGTTTTCCTTTGAATGTTTTAAAGCACTTTCAGTTGCATTTCTATGTATGAAAAGTGCTATATGAATAAAATGTGATTGATAGATTGATTGTGATAAGCTTTTTCCACATCCCCCCAAAAAATGCCAGGACCATTTTTTTTACTTAGGCTTTCCTTATTTCTGTTTCTAAACTAATTATAGTATCCATTGTTCCCCTACCCTTTCTAAATCCACTTTGCTCTTTTGACATAAGATTTCTACTCTCTAACACGTATCTTAATCTATCAATAACCATACGTTCCGTTGTTTTCCCCAGCTGGGAAGTCAATGCTATGGGTCTATAATGGGCTGGCTTTGATGGGTCTTTCCCTGGTTTTGGAATTGATACTATTATTGCTTCCTTACAGTTTGCTGGGATTTCACCTGTATTCCATATTCTATTAAAGAGATCAAGTACTACCTCTAATGCTCTATCTCTCATATGGGCTAACATGTAACAAATTCCATCCTTCCATGGAGTGGTGTATTTTTTCTTTGCATGTGCAATTGCTCTCCTTAGCTCATATAATGTAAACGCCTCCTCTATATAATATTTTTTAATAATAATTTGTCTCTGTTCTTTTTTTTTCTACTCTTGGATTATGCTCAATTACTTATTTTCTACACATTTTGGCATTTGTTGTTAGGTTTTCTGATCCATGTATTTTAACAAAGGTTTTTACCAGGATCTCTGCGCTCTCAGCCCACACATCTGTTTTATCATCTACCTGTAATACTGAACTTACACTATTTTTTTCTACTCCATTCAATATCCGAATGGGAACCAAATTGCTCTGATTGCTGAGCTAAAATATCCCGACAGAAGCAGCCAGCACTTTTTTTCTCTATTTTTTTTGTAGATTTTACTGTAATACACACAAGTTTATCACATTTTAACCATATGCGCAACCAATGTACACAAATTACATAAATTGAATAGGCTACTTTTTTCAGTGCAACAACATTTGCATTCCCTAGTTGTGTCCCTCTGTCTGAGCACACACCTGCACCTGCCATCCATAACGATGGAGCAGCAATTAAGGCTTGATGCGTCGCACCATCGCAATTATATAATCATCTCATTTTAAGTTCGAGCACTTTCTGTTTTTCCTTCTGTCCTGCCAATCGTGTTTGATGATATTTTTTGTACGATCCCAACTTGGGCCACCAAACAATATTCCCTTCCTTGTTTCTACCCCACTGAAAAGCATTGTCATCATTTCACAAAGCATTGGCCAGCATGGCTCATTCATTTTCATGTACTGCTTTTGCACTGACCATATATGTCAAAGTCAAGGCCCGCGGGCCACATCCTGCCCGCAAGAATGTTTTCTACGGCACCTGGGATGATATTTCTTTATTATTAGATCCGGCCCGCAGACCGCAGCAAGCCGGGGTAATAGATGTGATCGGGTCCTTCGCGTCTGCCGATGACATCACGCTTTAAAATATATTGTAGCGTCTTCCAAGAATACAGACGTAGTTTAATTATCACGTTTTTATTAGCCCAACCCGCTACTGTGGGCCGCAGCCAAAGCCAATACAGTACGACAACCGTTCAGTCAAAAAAGAGCAACGGCTCTCCTGTTCGTCCTCCGCTACTCTTGCTCGCATGCCCTCCCATCCCAGCATGATGCATTCATTAACCTCGGAAACAAAACAACTTGGCAAGACACAAATTCAACCACAACACAGATAACCCAATTCGTGATATTATTTCTGTTATATATTTCTTTGCATCTGTGTTTGTCACCCCCTGGCTGTTGTGTTTGCTAAATAAAAATTTAAATAAAATAACTAACATTATCGCTACTTTTGCGAGTATCGTCCTTCGGTCGTCTACGTGCCGACTGAAGACTTCACGTCACTGTTTCGAGACTTTCATAATCGGATTGTGGTGAAAAGTTATTCGTAAAACATGCTTTATTAAGAAATACTTCATGTTAGAGAGCTCACGTTTTACTATTAGTAATTGTTGGCTTTTGATAAATTCATTGAGTTTCGACATAGTGCTAAGATGTCCAACATTGTGAGCAGGCATTGAACGCTCCTCGAGCTCTAAATGTTGATAGCGAGTGACGTTTCTTTTCTTTTTCCTACTTCGACACAGCTAGCTAGTAGTTTGTTCGTGCCAGCAAACTCAGTAATTGCAGATTGCCCGTGTTTCACCACATTTGTTGTTGTGTGTGTATGTTAAAAGGTGAGTTTAATCATTTAAGTTCGTGTCAGGTAACAACTGTACATAATAGAATAGATATGTTCTCGTGAGTGATGTCACGTTGATGAACTCTAGTTCGTTATTTCGGCTAGTATGCCAACTATTCTCGTGATGAAACGTGAATGTAAATGTGTTGTTTGGCTGTTTAATTGCTTAATACAGCGAATTGTAATGTTTAGGCATACTGTTAACTAATGGATGTGCATCGGATGATGTTGCTAGGTGTTAGTCTTTGTCTGTGTTGTTGCAGACCACAATAGATAGACGTGTCATGTGGAATACGGGCCTGTGTTTTCTGACAGGAGCACCCACATTCATACCTTGCCACTCTAAAATAGTCATGTGGAGACATCATACCAATCATATGATCCTCTCCGTTTTACTTCACATTATGTACAGTTCATACTAGGGCTGTTCGATTAAGCGATTTTGAACCGAATCTGAACTTTCTGGATCAAACGATGTTTAAAAACATTCAAATCGGCACGGTCGATTTTTTTTTTTTTTTTGGTGTATCTAAGCCACCGTAGTTTCCTCTGCATTTCCGCTTCCGCCCACGAACGCGCATACCGGAAAAACTACAACACCATCCATGGCTACCGGCGATTCTGCTATTTGCTCAGGCAAGTGAGCATTTAGTTAATAAATCGGGCAAATATAGATCTGTAGTGTAGTGTGTGCCCCGCATGTACAATACAACCCGCGAGCAAGTAACTCAACGTCTAAAAGGCGTCCTTTTTTCCTCCTCTACAACAGACCTCTGGTCCAGCTGGACTATGCATCCGAACTTAAGCTTGACAGTGCATTGTATAATTGAGTGACAGTTTTGCACTAATCATTGATTTATGTTTCAGTAAGACCAGGGAGAAATGTGAAAGGCTAGTCACTAGCTGGTTGGCAAAATGACTTGCTGACAGACTGTTTGGTGTACAGACTTATCAAGGGAAAATGTCCTAGGTAGGTCGGATTTTTTTCGTACGCTATTTTCGGATTTTGTGCGTACGTACACTTTTAGTTTGAATCCTACGCACTCTTTGATGAGTTAGACTCCTGGTCCTACAGTGGGGGATTTTTTTCCAGCAGATAAGCCATGAATCAAACTACACTGCTGCATCCACTCACACAGCAATCAGAAGTGTGGAGAGTGCAGTGGAAGCAGGCAGTGGAGTAGGCTCAACAGCAGACCGGCCGTTACCCTCAGGATCTATTCCAGATAAGACAACAAACAAGCACTACAGCACCATAACATCATTTGTTAGCTCTAACCAAACACGTAAGGCAGAAGTATGCTGGGCAATTAAAGTAGTAAACAGTCATTATTCTTACAAATTGTGTGAAAATGCTGGAGACATCTTCCGTGCCATGTTTCCTGATAGTGACATTGTCAAGCAGTTTACTTGTGGTGCGAGGAACGTGACATCTTTCACCACATTTGGCATTGGCCCTCATTTGTCCTAGTGAAAATTACTGCCAAAAAAGAATCTGGTTATTTCCAAATGTTTGAAAGCCTAAACAAAGAAATGAAAAGATTGATATGCACTTAAGATTTCTGGAAAAATGACCGAGTGCACTCAAGATGTCATTTTTCATGGGTCACCACAATACAGAACAAATTAATAAAAAGATTTTAAAAAGTCTGTTCAGAGATAGGCTTTCAGAACCTGATTCAGCTGTCTATGGATGGCCCCATGTAAATAGGAAGACCTTTGCTTTAACCCAGCAGAACACTGAACAGCAAACAGGGAGGAAAATGTTAAATGTTGGAAGTTGTGGTTTGTACACATTACATAATGCTTTCAGAACAGGATGTGCATCCACTGATTGTGACCTAGGAAATGCCTTGTGGAGCGTGCGATGATGTTCTAAGAGAATCTGGTCAGTTTTTTGACACGGACTCTATGTTGGCATCAGATTCCTTCCATAAATTCACTCCACAGAGTGACAGATTGGATGAGTTTGCCAATAAAGCAGAGCATCTACTGTATGTGATGTTGTACGACTTGCCCTGATCGTCTCACATGGCCAGGCTTCCGTTGAGAGGGGGTTTTCAGTTAATAACGAGCTGATGGTAGAAAACATGAAAGAACATTTTTTGATTGTGCAGCATGTCATCCATGACCATGTGCGCATTATTGGAGGCCTGTACAATGTAGAATACTCGAAGGAATCAACCTTTCAGCATCTGCTGCCAGACAAAAGAAGCATATGTACCTTGATGGGGAAAGATGTAAAAAAAAAACAACATCAACAATAAGTACTGAAAAGAAAAACAGTGATGGATGAGATATCGGAGATGAAGGTCAGAAAGAGAAGGATGGAAGAGGATGTGAGGGCCCTCGTAAAATCAGCTGACAGCAATTCAGAAAAAGCTGAGGCTAAAGGCAAACTGCACCTCATTTCAAAGTCAAACGGACTTTGAAGGGCACTAAAGGAAAAAGACAGAAATCTTGAGACCTTGGAACAAAAGATGACAGAAAAAAATGAAAGACCTGAATGATGCACTTTAAAGGATCCTGACCAATTGCCTTTGCTTCTTACCATGAAGGGTATTTTTTGGTTTTCATTATTATTATTATCATTATTATTTTGAAACATAAAGAAGTGTATTTAATGTTTTAATTATTATAAGTATATAAATATATAAAGTAGATTTTATATATATATATATATATATATATATATATATATATATATATATATATATATATATATATATATATATATATATATATAAAATATAAATAATTTAACAAATTTATATTTAACATAAATAATATTTTACTGGTTGTGCAGTGAAGAGCTGTCAGCAGTGGTTGCCACCCACTTCTGCTTGTACAGCAGGTTGTTTAGCTGAAGCTTGGCCTGATCCATTAGCTCATTTAGTTCCCTCCCCAGGGTCCTCCTGGACATGAGCTGGAACTGAGGACTGAGGTAGGCAAACATCTTCGTTGTGTAGGGGTGTTCACAAGGCTGAGGGGGGAAAAGTGTCTCCACAAATCACCTGTAAATTCATTTGTAAAATAATTTCATAAACCTGCTGATAAACAATGATTAATTAAATTAGCAGCATTATGAAGAACTTAAACCATCCATTTTAAATATCTTAGAGATGTGAAGAAATGCAAAACTTAAACCTAAAAGAAAATTAAACTGGCCCAATTATTTTTCTTTTAATTTTTCCTCACCTTGTGACAATCTTCTTTGCCATGTTTTGGCTGAACGTGTGCTTTACAGATTCCTCCATGGAGAGCTGGCGCCTCTTGAAGGGATACTCCTCCATGGAGTGGCCATGGCCACGCTTGCTGTTTCCAGCAGCGCAGCTGTGAGCTAATGCTTCTGTCCAGGGTGCACCTATTTCAACAATAAATAAATTGTAAAAATCACGTTTATTAAAGTATTATTATTATTATTTTCAGAATGAATTGTACAACTTATTTCATACTTAGTTCATTCTGTCCCTAAAGCAAAACATAGTTGATGTGATGTTTGAATGAAAATAACTTTTAAGCTTGTAACTCACGTTTTGATCGTGCCGTGTAAGTTGCGACCTGGAAAGTGAGGTGTAGGTCACACGAGTGCTTTTGCAAAGAGGATACATACACTTGGCCCTGCCAGTGTACACTTCACACTTTTCCGTGCCTTCGCTTTTCAAGAACTTTGAAAAGACATAAAACCTAAAAGAAAAAAATTGAAATCAATAGTTAACAAACAGGTGAGTAGTGCGTAGTGTGAGTAGTAATTTTATTCAAACAAACTAAGTAATGCGACCAGCTCAAATTAAATATTATAGGTATGTGACATAACTAAAATATTTTTATAGTTATGGTGCAGACAGTGACACTGTATCCACGATATAAAATTCCCGTCACTTTGTACAATAACACCAGAGCATGAAGATCACTTCTTTTCTCACACAAAAACCTAGAATATGCACACCTTACACAATCTTAGCAGTTAAAAGTCTGTTATTTATTGTTACAAAATGTGCTGTTGGTTTATATTTTGAATAAAAAAGCTGTTCTGTTTGATGACAATTTCTCAGGGCTTAAAGCAACACTGTGTCATGTCAGTTTTTGTTGATTGTGGCGGCGCCATGTGGACAAAAGTGGTAATGTTTTGACAAAAGTCAACTGCATTTCCCATCCGCGCCAGCGCAGAGTGTCGTGAAATCTTGAGCTCTCGCTGGCCTGCAAATTCGACTGAATTACATTTCTATGTCCAGTGGCTGTGTGAAAGATGCATAGTGTTGAGGTAATGAATCTAATTGTGTTCAAACAATACTTTTGTTTGTTTGTTTGTTTTGGGGCTTCGGCCATGACACCAGTAATAGCGCTTAGACATTTGAATTGACTTCCGTCCTTATAGCGAAAGGAAGAAGTGAGTATGCCGTAAAGCAATTCAGGACATTTGTATTTTTTTTGTGTGTCAGGGTTGCTCCCATCTTCCTTAATGTTGCTTAGTGCCAATAAAAATGATACAGACCCCCCAGAGCATGACCAAAGTCCCATTCAACTACTTGTAAGTCAGTGTTTCATCAAAAGAGTTGTGAACATTTTTTATTAAGGTTGAATTCTTGCCCAGTGCTGCTTTAATGTTATAACATTGTTAGTGTTACACCACTCACAGTAAGGTGTGGAACGAGCTCGAACTTTTAGTGCTCTTTACAGAGGAAATACACAGTACTTCTATCACTCCAACTGTCCTTTTTAACACTGCCCTCTACTGTACTGTAAAATATCACATCCTAACATAAACTACATGTGAAATAAAGGTCACCAATCAATTGCAATATCATCCATCCATTATATATACCGCTTTATCCTCAGAGGGTCGTGGGGGTACTGGAGCCTATCCCAGCTGTCATCGGGCAGTAGGCGGGGTACACCCTGAACTGGTGCCAGCCAATAGCAGGGCAAATTGCAATATCATTTAATAGAAAATATACTACATCACGTGCTACATTAGGTTAAATAAAAGCAGCATTCATTGTTAAGTTACACAGTAATGTCAATCAGATGATGCATATTGAACTCTCAAGTATTAAAATAAAGGTTACGCTAAATCAGATTAAGTTTAAATATGTTTTTATACAATTTTGTTATAGGAGAAGTTACAGGCAAGTCAAAGTGTGAAATGTAAATCCTTGCTCTTCCTTGAGTTCTGCAATTGATCTAAAAGTCGATCGCGATCTACCAGTCAAAGGTAGTATTGGTAGATCGCATGACATTTTGAAATACAATGAATTTTATATTTTGAAAATGTCATACTGGAAGTTGCGTCGAAAGACCAGCTCGTCGGAGTAGACATCCGAAAGTGTTCCACGCTCGATCGAAGCTTTTCGGTTATTTGATATTCATTGAGAAGTTGCTGGGGCGTGAAGGCATAAACTGGTTTGTGACTGAACCAGGATGCCGGGGGGAGTAGATGAGAATGAGGATGGTATGGAGTTTGATAAAGAGTGTTGGGTAGTGGAAGGAGAGAGTTTGGATGGGTACAGAATAGGGACGAGGGGAATAGAGGCAGTCAGAAGGCGAAAGGAAGCCTGGAAGGGAATCGTTCGGATGAGGATAGGGAAGTGGTGAGAATGAAGATGGGTAAGGAGCAAGTTAAGGTAATACTTAAGTTTAGGAAGGAAGACGAGGATATTAGTTTTAACCCAGTGGTGTTGAGTAAGTAAATACATAGGAAAGTAGGAGAAGTGGAAACGGCGAAGGTACTGAACGATGGTAGTTTGTTGTTAAGTTGTAAAGAAAAAAAAAACAAAGTCCTGAACTTGGTCAATATTGGGAAGAAGACTATAAGCGAAAGGAAGGTATTGGGGGAGCGAGGGGAGGTACAAGGTGTTATTACAGGGATCCCGGTGGAGGAGGACTTGGGGAAGCTAAAGAAAAGTGTAATAATAATAATGTATACCATAATTCATGTGTTAGTTTTTTTATTAGACTTGTTAGCTTTATTAGCTTGTGGGTTTAGCTTGAACTTTTTCCATATCTAGGCCCAACTTGCTTGGTGTGCTTTGCTTCCACATATGTATGATAATGGCTCACACACACACGCACACACACCCCCACACACACCCACACACACACCCCCACACATACACATAGACAAAACAAGTTCAGAGTATTCCAGCTGCTTTTGCTCCCCTTTCCCTTAGAGCTGGAACACCTTTGTAATCAGGGACTCCAAAGAAAATAAAAATAGAGGAGGCGCAGGAGCAGGGCAGAGGGTTTTAGGAACTGTAATAATACACTTCCCTGCGCTCTCCTTGCAAGTAAAAAAGACAATATTGTGACAAGTGTCTTCTCTCCTCATTGTGTGTGTTGTTTACAAATGTCTCACTTGGTGTGAACCTGACAAAAAGTATAAGTGGAATAGAGGTGAGGGACGCAAAAAGGTTGATGCGAACGGTAAATGGTGAGCGGTGCGAAAGTTTGTGAGTTTTGTTGGTTTTTCAGGGGGAAGCGTTACCTGTGAAGATACGGATAGGGTTTATGAGTTTTCCGGTAAAACCTTATGTTCCGCCGCCTCTCAGGTGCTTTAGGTGTCAACGCTATGGTAATGTGGCTGCAGCGTGTAAAGGGAAACAGAGGTGTCTTAAATGTGGGGGGAACACAGGTTTGAGGAGTGTAAGGATGTAGTGGAGAAATGTTGTAATTGTGGAGGGCAGCACAGGGTGACGTATGGAGGCTATGAGGTACGGGAAAAAGGCGGAGGAAATCTGTCGGGTTAAAGTGGTCAGTAATATTAGTTATGCTGAGTGAGGAAGGTGAGGGATTAATTCGTGCAGAGCGAACGGCAGAACCAAATTATGAGGAAGTGCATAACATATTGTTAACAGAAAAGTTCATTCTTTTTATGGCTTGTGTCGTAAACTGTGTAGAGCAGGTCAAGGATAAAACGGAAAAGATTAAAATCATTGTGAGGGCTGCAGAGAAGTATTTGGGGGTGAAAAATGTCTCATGGGAACAGATAAATAAAGGACTAGAAGTAGATAAAAGGACAGGAGTTTCAGGGCAAGGGACATACACGTCGTGTTGATATTACAATGGAATGCAAGAAGTTTAATTTCAAATGGACAGGAGTTTAAAGGATTTATTAATGGACTAGCAAGGCCGCCTGATGTTATTTGCGTACAAGGAACTTGTTTTAAACCTACTTTAGATTATTTGTTGTCTGGATATGAAAGGGTTAGGAGGGATATGGAGGGTGGAAGATGAGGTGCGTGCGCAACATTTGTGAAACACGGGGCGCAATATAGGATATTGGGGAAAAGGATAGAGTTGGAATATATTGTTATTGAGGTGTTGACAAAAGAAGGTGTTATTGCAATAATAAATTATTATAATCCGTGTAAAAATCTTACAGTTCATTCTATGGGGGAAATGATCACGTATATGAAAGGCAAGATGGTCTGGTGTGGTGATTTTAATGCACACAGTACTTTGTGGGACAGTTTTAATGATGATAATGGGGTTGTAGTGGAAGAGATAATGGACATAAAAAACTTGGTATGTATGAACACAGTTCCTTGGTGGACAACGCACTGCAAGAGTGTAATCAAGTTTAGGAATAAAGTTTTTAGAAAATTGGAGAGGAATCATTGTTTAAAAAACTTCATGGAGTATAAACGTAGACAAGCAGTCGTGAGAAGAACAGTAAGGGAAGCTAAGAGGCAGTAATGGAAATCTTTTTGCGACTCAGTGGTAAGAGAGACTACTGTGGATAAAATATGGATGGTGATAAGACGAATGAATGGTGTAAAGAGAAGTTATAGTTATCCGGTATTAGAGGATGGACGAACTTTGGCGATAAGAGATGACGAAAAAGCGGAGGTGTTTGTAGAACATTTTGTTAAAGTTCATGGTTACAATAATATTAGTGAAGAAGGAAAAAAGGTAAGGGAGGCAATGAGTACGAAATATAAAGAGTTTCTGCTGGAGGTGGAAGAGCTTAATGACCTTCTTAATACGCCTTTCACAACAGCGGAGCTGAGTAGGGCATTGTCAAAGGTCATGACGACTGCGCCAGGTAAGGATGAAATTTGTCATCAGATGATAAAGCGGTTAAGTGATGTGTCCAAGGATATTTTGGTTGTTTTATATAATAGAGTGTGGATGGAGGGACACCTGCCGGAGAGGTCCTATCAGGAAACCTGGTAAGGATCCGACAAAACCAGGGAATTATAGGCCAATAGCTTTAATATCTACTTTGTGCAAAGTTATGGAAAGGATGATAAATGATTGGCTAATGTACTTTTGTGAAAAGAACGGTTATCTAAGTGAGTATAGGAGTAGTTTAGATCAATTGGTATGCTTGGAGCATGAAATACGAAAGGCACAAGTTAATGGTGAGAGTGTAGTGGCCGTATATTTTTATATAGAGAAGGCTTATGATATGATGTGGAGTGAAGGTTTATTGATTACATTGAGAAGATTGGGGTTCAGAAGAAGAATTTATAGATTGGGTAAGGAATTTTTACTAGGTAGAAAGATTGAAGTTAGAGTTGGAGAGAAATACTCGAGTGTATGTGGTATTGATAATGGAACTCCTCAGGGTAGTATCATTAGTCCTTTATTATTTTAGATAATGATAAATGATGCGTTTTGGTGATTGGAGAGGGAGATAGGTATGTTGTTGTTTGCAGACGATGGGGATTTGGAGAAGAGGAAAAAACTTGCCGTTTGTAATTAGAAAATTGCAAGACTATTAAGGGAGTGGAAGAATGGTCATACAAATGGGGTTTTAAATTTTCTGTGGAGAAAACAAAAACAGTATGTTTTACACGGAAAAGAAACTGTGGAGTACAACTGAAATTATATGGGGAAATTATAGAGAGAGTAAAACAATATAAGTATTTAGGGTTATGGTTTGATAAAAAATTAACGTGGGCGTTCATGTCCAGAAGGTGATTGATAAATGTAAAAAGGTTAATAATGTGATGAGATGTCTAGTCGGCAGAGGTTGGGGAGCAGATAGAGAGGCATTAAGGTGTGTATATTGTGGATTAATTCGGTCTACTATCGATTATGGCTGCATAGTGTATAGGTCGGCGGCTAGAACAGTTAAAGAAGTTGGACATAGTCCAAAACCATGCATTGAGGATCTGTACAGGTGAATTTCCAACAGCTTCCAAGGCAGCACTTGAAGTAGAATTGGGGTGTATGCCATTGGAAATTCGTAGGGAGCTGTTGTCATTCGGTTATTTGGCCGGCTTGAAGGGACGATCCCAGGATCACCCCCTCAAAAAGGTGTTGAAACCTTGTTGGGAGAAAGGAAAGAAGGCATTGAGATGCTTTGGATGGATTGCGAATCAGGAAGCTAAGGATATAGGCTTAAAACGATATGTTATAAATCCGGCAGTTCCACATTCAGTGATTCCACCATAGATTCTTCGTGAGCTAGGGGTGGACTTAACTTTGTTGAATAGGAGAGTAGAGAATGGGGAGGGGTATTGTGATGCAGGTGGAATAGATGATATATATATACCCAGGTATGCTAATTATCTTAAAATATATACTGATGCTTCTAAGGACGAACAAGATAGAGTAGGAGTGGCGGTGTCCATCCATCCATCCATTATCTATACCGCTTATCCTCACAAGGGTCGCGGGCGTGCTGGAGCCTATCCCGGCTGTCTTCGGGCAGTAGGCGGGGGAACCCTGAACCCTGGTTGCCAGCCAATCGCGGGGCACACAGAGACAGAGTGGCGGTGTATATACCGGAATTCCGAATAGAATTGGGTAAAAGGATTAGCGGTGAGGTTTCAGTTTTTACGGGGGAGATGGTAGCTGTATTGATGGCGTTACAATGGGTGGAGGAGAACAGGCCGTTACGTACACTTTTATGCTCAGATTCTAGTTCAGTGGAAAAGAGTTTACAGGTCACTCGGACTGCCGACCAGAGCTGGTACTGGAAATACAACAAATATTGTATAGGTTACATATGATGGGGTTGATAGTTGTGTTACTTGGGGTCCCAGAACATGTTGGGGTTGAGGAAATTGAGAAAGTGGATAGGATTGCAAAACGGGCATCATTGAGGTTGGATGTAGATATTAATGTTGGGGTTAGTAAGGTGGAAATGAAAGGGATGGTTACACAAAAATTGATGGCGAGATGGCAGCGGCAGTGGGATACAGAGAGCAGAGGAAGGTGGTTTTATAGTTTCAACAGGAGGGTTGCTGAAAAGCATTGGAAGATGGGAAATAGGTTGCAGGAAATGGTGGTATCTAGGATTAGATTTGGGCACACAGGTTTGAATAGTTCACTTTTCAAAATTGGGAAGCATGAGTCAGGGAACTGTCAATGTGGAGAGGAAGAAACTGTAGAACATGTCATTTTATGCTGTGCGAACTACAACGAGGGAAGAAGACATTTGATCAGTGTATTGGACAGTAGGACACCGAAACTGGATTTGCTGAATTGGATTTGGATTGGATTTGTTAAAATGCTGAATAATAGGGAAGGTTGCCAGCTTCTATATTGTTATTTAAAGTCTACAGGATTGGTGAGAAGAATTTGAGGATATGTACTTGGTATTGTTAGGTTGGTTGGGTGTTGATTTATTTACTGTTGATGTTATTGTTATTGGTTAGGTATTAATATTTTCACTCTCCTGGGGTATTAGTTTAGGGGCATACCTGGTTCACACTACTTACCAGTAGGTGGCGGTAATGCACCTGTAAGTTTCTTGGCAACCGCCAAAAACCCCATTAGAAGAAGAAGGAAGTTGCGTCTTACAGAATCTCCGTACGCTTTACACAGGGACTGAGAAGCACTTGTAGCGGCATTCACCATGCGTGTTGCTGACTTTTTCCTCGTCATTCCTCATTGTTTTGCCAAAGCCGAGTGAATATACAAAGTTAATATTATAAGTTTGTTGAAGCATCACATTTTTGACTGTAAGGATTATCTCTGAGAGAAGACTGCCATTGGTCGAAAGCAGGGCAAAGTGGTCAGTACTATTTTGCATTGTCTATCGTGATGAGCTTTGACGCTAAGCAAAGCTATCTTTGTCATAAATGTAATATGTTGTTTTATGTTGTATGTCTGAACTTTTAGTTCTACGGTGTGTTGGCGTTTTACGGTGTTTTGCTGAGCAATAAACATCTGTAAAAGGAACTGGAGTCTCGCATCTAATCAATGGGCGACATAACATCAAAAATAGATATTCATAGTTAATTATGTTGTGTTGTGCAACATTGGCTCATACGGTTATGCTAGGTACATCAACATACATTGTAAATAAAAATCCTCAATATATTTGAAAATAAATATATGTTTTGCATTTTTGTAATAGGTAGGACCTAAACGCTGTGTTGCTTGTTAAAGTAGGGAAGACGCCAGAAGAAGTGCATGAACTCGACCTTGATGTACTCGCGTCATCCGGGGGTGGTGCGCGCAGTTTGATTGACTTTATACTCGCGGACACAACGTTGTTTTGAAAATGTGCTACAGTTCCATTCCAAGTTGGGGGGCGTTGCTTCAAAAAGACAGCGACAACAATGGATAACGTGCCTTCTACATCAAATTGACCTAGATGACTAGACGATGCATTTAATTGTATTGCGAAAACGATCTGGAAGGTGGCCTCGAAGGTGGTACGTGCGTGAGTAGCTTTTTTACACACACATACCTGACATAACACCCCCGCCACTGCCAAACCCGTTTGCTTTGTAGCAGCAACGAGCTGCATGGTGCATCCTCTCCTCCTTGGCAACAAATTGCCGGGCTGAGCCGGGGGAAATGTACGTCATCGCAACATGTGACATAACGGACAGATCACGAGAGAGAATGCGCGCGGAGTCGTATGTACGTTGTTTTAAATTTTAACTAAGGATTAGATGAAGTTACTCCAAATCATAGTTATCAAAAGAAGCAGAGGTAAAGTTTCAATAGTGAAAGTATAGGGCACATTCAGTTACCACCATACTCTTTTCCAATACTGTTTTTCAAAACAAACATTTACTGTAAATATGAATTTACGTCTGTACTAGCCTAGATTAGTAACATATGCAATGTTGTAAATTGCATCCATATTCAGGTTAGGGTTAGCATGTACTTGTTTGACTCCTTTATTTCCTCAAAGAAGACACACGAGTGACTTTCTGAAAAGAGATTGGGTGTTGAGATATAAATTATATTTTGTGGCTTTATTCTTGTGAAATTTTGATATTTGATTTTACAATACAGTATTTATTGTCCAACATGCATTTGTCATGGTCATTTTTCAGTTTAATACATAATGTGATACGGAATTTACATTGACCATGTAAGCATACGTGCACTATTAAAAAAAGATGTATTATGTTTGTTGAGGCATTTTTTAAAAAACATTTTCTTTAGTGGTCTTATACAGTGTAAGCGACTTGCCGACAACAGGAAAAAGAACCAATAATACATCATATGGGTTTGTTTGGAACCAGAGATGTCATCATACATACTACAATTGTAATGCAGTTAATTTTAGTTAATTTTAGGATCCAATGCCATTCATACCGTTCCATTTTCCAATTAAATGATCCAGTGGCATACATTGACATTGTCCACAACCTTACATTTCAAATTTCTTAGCTGTTTTTTTAATGTTATTTTTGGTTGAGCAACACTTTCATATACATGCTTTCATTAATAACAGGTGTACGTGTAACAAAGAAAAATGGAAGTTCAAGAAAAAGTTGTTCTAAAATGATTCAAATTATACACCAATTAATTTATTTCAACTGTGCTGTTATTCCTATGAGATAAAATTCAAGCATGCAAAACATGCATTAGTATATTAATGGCGGAAGGGTTATAAGGAACAATTTGTGTTCCAGTGTCTCGCCGTGGGAACATCTCTAACCCGTAACCCCGCACAGTTGGACAGCACCACAATTTACAGCCCGTAAAATGGTCATTAAAATAACCACCTCACTCAGTGAGAGGCAATAATGAGCTCATCATTATAATCCTCTTGAAGGCAAGATTTATTGCATAGCTTTATTACACCGCATTAATTTTGCCTGACAAATTGGCAATTTACTTTCTATATTACGTGTTGCACTTAAGGACCATATTATACCCATTCTTATTTAACTGTTGTTTGTTATCTACATTTAATTTGGTTTAATTAACCCATACACATTTTTTAAAAATAAATAAATGTACATTGGGACAATTATCTACTCTTTTTGTATTTTGTATTTTTATTATCATTAAATTGTAATATGAAAATCAGTTTTCTTTTTTTTCATGGTTTTATATTTTAAATTCATCCATCCATCCATTATCTGTACCGCTTCTCCTCACAAGGGTCGCGGGGCGTGCTGGAGCCTATCCCAGCTGTCTTTGGGCAGTAGGCGGGGGACACCCTGAACTGGTTGCCAGCCAATCGCAGGGCACACAGAGACAAACATCCGCACTATCAAACCAATGTTTGCTTTATTTATCTATTTATTTATTTTATCAACCACACGGGGCTCTGTGTGCAATTAATGCAAAGGTCACAAACCAAAAACAAACTACAAAAAATCAAACTCTAAAATCTAAAGGTATGTCTATTGTCTACTGCATCTTTAGTCTCAGAGAAGTAATTCTGTTTTTGACATAATATTTCACTGCTCTCCAGTCTCTGGTTCCAAGTGTTTCCGTTTATCAAAACAATGCTGGCAGTCAATTTTTCCAGGCACTTGATTCATTGTTATCCACTTTCCAAGATGACTCTCCACTGCAGCAAATTCAGCAGGTGTCCAGGTTCTTTTCACCGTGCTTCGTTTACCTAAGTAATCATCAAAACACGCATTACAAGTTTAAATTTGAAGAACTGCAAGACGAGTCGATTGGCGACATACAGTCCCCTTTAGAAGAATTGGAATGGCAAAGCCAATTCTTTTGTATGCCCACACCTGCTTGGCGCCTCTCACCCGGGACAACTCCAGAGTGGAAGAGTTTCCAACCCCTCTCGAGAGGACTGGTACCAGAGCACAAGCTGTGTGTGGAGGTGAGCCCAACTATATCCTGTCCGAACTTCTCAGTCTCACACACAAGCTCGGGCTCCTTCCCTGCCCGAGAGGTGACATTCCATGTCCCAAGAGCTAGTTTCTGTTGCCGGGGATCGGACCGCCAAGGTCCCTGCCTTCTACCACTGCCCAGCTCACAAGGCAACCGACCCCTTTGACCCCTCCCACAGGTGGTGTGCCCATGGGAAGGGCTACCCATGTTTCCTTTTTGGGCTGAGCCTGGCTGGGCCCCATGCGAGCCACCAGGCGCTCGCCAACGAGCCCCGCCTCTAGGCCTGGCTCCAGAAGGGGGACTGGTGACCCGCGTCTGGGCGAGGGAAAACTCAGTCCATATATTTTATTCGTCATTAGGGTCTTCTGAGCCGTGCTTTGTCTGGACCCTCATCTAGGACCTGTTTGCTATGGGTGACCCTACCAGGGGCATAAAGCCCCAGACAACTTAGCTCCTAGAATCATTGGGACACACAAACCCCTCCACCACAGTAAGGTGACGGCTCTTATTGAATTAAAAAGTTCAGAGAACATTTAATTGCCAGTTGTTATTCATGTTTGAAATGTAATTTGCACTGGTGGATACTGTTACTTGTTTCCCTGTTTTTAAATCTAAAAGTTCAGTGAAAATTTAATTGCCAGTAATATGTTATGTTTCAAATGGACCAGAAGACATGTAAGAAGCTTGAAATTCAAATTAAAAAGTCCAAAACTAAAAGGCAGACTGGTTTTCTAAAATGTGCTTGGATTTATTGGTGTTCCATGCGTGTAAAAAAGAATGTCAGGCTAAATGGTCAGCCCCCCACATTTTCACCTCACCAAAAATGACCCTCTTTACAGAAAGTTTGGACACCCCTGCCTTAATGGGTTAACAATGTAAAAACTGCACGATGTGAAACTAAAAAGAAAAAATACAGAGTCTTTATGGTCTGCATGCATATGTAACTTTTGTCTTGAGGGGCTCAAATTTAACATTTTATGATGAATTTCTGAAACCCTCACAGTCCCACCAATGGCATAAAATTTATATTACATCCTGGGGGTATGGTATGGTGTCACAGAAAGGATTTTAATTGTGGTTTATGTGTCTCGAGTCACACGTCTAAGTGCAGTGTCTGTGTAGGCTGAGGGTACTGTGAAATTACAGTGGCTAAATCGGGTGGTGAACACTACAGACAAGTTTATTCATTTAATGATTTCACTTTGAGCCCCCTGATTTTTCTAATGCTTGTTGCTAAAAAAGAACTAGAGCAAATGGACACTTCAAGTTGATAACTGTTGTTTCATCACAACATAGGACCCCCCCACACGCCCCACTTGCTTGAGGTGATGTAAATCATAAAATATACTTTGTCCTTGTCCGCTGCTAGGGTGTAGAGCATGTAGCCTATAATAATAAGCTTGGTAATTAGCAGAGCTGGGCATCGCCTAACTGTCACCACGTTCCGTCCTGCATATTTAATCGACCACGTGGTCCCGTCCTGCATATTTAATCTACCGATTTAATCCCGATCCATCCCTTGTCGCCGACAGCCAATCGGCGTCGAGAATGTAATCTTCACGTCAAAAGGAGACGTTGCACGAGGAGACACGCTGTCAAACAAAGAAAAATGATCAACCAAAAACAACAGACACACATAGCGTAGTGATCAGTGAAATCACAACAACATGGGGCACGTCATTGCATCTGTGGGACCGTAAGGTACACAACAGTTTTATTTTTAATTGTGACGTGGTACAGGTTAAGTTCGTTCTCTACGTCGTTTGGCTGACTTGGACCGACTGGGACCACGTGGGTCGATTAAATATGCAGACGGGAAATAGGCGATGCCCAGCTCTGGTAATTAGTCTTCATTTTGCAATTTAAAAATGAAATTTATTAAGTGTAGCAAGCAGGGCAGCATGGTGCTCAACTGGTTAGCACGTCCGCCTCACAGTTCAGAGGTCGTGGGTTCGATCCCAGCTCCGGCCTACCTGTGTGGAGTTTGCATGTTCTCCACGTGCCTGTGTGGGTTTTCTCTGGGTCCTCCGTTTTCCTCCCACATTCCAAAAACATGCATGGTAGGTTGATTGGACACTCTAAATTTCCCCTAGGTGCGATTGTGAGTGCGGATGTTTGTTTGTCTCTGTGTGCCCTGCGATTGGCTGGCCACCAATTCAGGGTGTCCACCGCCTACTGCCCGAAGACAGCTGGGATAGGCTCCAACGCGCCCGCGACCCTTGTGAGGATAAGTGGTATAGATAATGGATGGATGGAAGTGTAAAGGCCCTGATAGACCAATCCCACGTCGGAGGTCGTGAAGCGTCATGGCGTCTAAATGCACCGTCTGTTTGGTGTAGTGGCCACCGTCGTAGTGTCATAACCCATCTGTAAGCGTCTTGAGGGCGTTTACGTATGTTGAATCGGCATCGCCAGTCGTGACATTTGGTCACTCTGATTGGCTGTTAGCTAGCAAATCAGCGCTCGGAGCACCAACGGGTAGTGACAAATGCGGAAAAATAGTGAGCACGCCTCCACTGCCTTAATCTTCTTAAAAGTACAAGAGTGAGGGTTGACAATGTATTTCACAATACCGTGTCAAGTACGTGATGGTTTACTTCGCGTGGGAGTTTATCGTGAGCAAAGAATATAGCTGAATGCATTGTTTACGTTTTTATAATCCGCCCCGGCCAACAGCTTTCCAGTTGGATTTTTCTACTACCGCCGCCGATGGTATGGAAGGGTATTACATCGTATGCATGCGCAGAAGGTACTTTAATGGTCAGCGTTGCGGTGTATTCCTCCAGCGTGACGTGCCGACAGCCGGCCAGACGACACAGGGGGTAAGCGTCTGTCACTGTTGGCCAGCGTCTTTTTGGTCTATCTAGGCCTTAACAAGCGTTTAGAAGGTGTGAAAGTGTATGTCTCTGCTAACCTCTACTTCACGCAAATTCACATGACCGACGCGTAGTGCTGTGCGACATGTTGTCGACAGGTCTCAAATACATGCTGCGCACACGTCAGAAATTGTTGCAAAGTGTACGATGCCGCGCGCATTCTCTCTCGTGATTGGTCCGTTATGTCACATGTGCTGACGTACACTTTTCCCAGGCTCGGTTCTTTGACGGCAATTTATTTGTCACCATGGAGTAGAGAATCCACCACGCAGCTTGTTACTGCTACGAAGCAAACTAGTTTGGCAGCAGCGTCACTTGTGTAAAGAAGCCTACACACGCACGTATCACCTTCCTGATTGATTTCGGAATGCAATTAAACGCGTCATCTAGTCATCTAGGTCCCTTTGTTGCAGTAGGGACGATATCCATTGTTGTCGCTGTCGTTTTGATCTCTGCTTGGCAGTAAAAACGCAGACCGGAATTGGCCATGAAAGGCAGAGGAAATTCTGCCCAGCGGTGTCCTCATCAGTATAAGCCAGAGTGACGCCCCCTGACTTGGAGTGAAACTGCAACACATTTTCAAAACAACGCGTGTGCGTTGCGCCCGAGTATAAAGACAAATGAAGTTTGAATTCGAATTTCTAACACAGAATTTTTTTACCATCAAAATTCCTAACTGAATTTTTTCAGCACTGAAATTCAACATGTAAAAAATTTCACCTGCAAAATATCCACCAGCAAAAAAAAAAAAAATCGCCTGCAAAAAATTCAGTTACACCATCCGTGTATTTAGGGAAGAACAATCGATCGCACGTCACTGATGGTGTAGTGGTACACACGCCTGAGTTGTGTGCAGGCAGCGTGGGATCGGTTCCCGCTCAGTGACGGTGTCTGTGTGTCCCCTGCGACTGGTTGGCGACCAGTTCAGGGTGTAATCTGCCTTTCGCCCATTGTCAGCTGGGATAGGCTCCAGCACCTCCCCTCGACCCTGTACGGGATAAGCGGTTTGGAAGATGACACACATGACACATGACACAATCGATCGCCGTCGCAGTTCATCCAACGTCCAACCAATCAGGTTTTGCTCCACTGGTCATGTGACACCGACATTGTGTGGCGGTAGTGCAAGGCAATGGACGCCGACCGCTATTAAACACTAGAGACGAAGACGATACGGACACGGTCGGACTGGTAGGCCTCATGCCTACCAATGCAGATGGCACTGCGGTGAGTCTTTTCACTCTACTTGCCGTTTGTGTTCCTAAATTTAAGTTGTAGTTCATACTTGACACAATACATGCACATTAAACATTAGCTGGACTGAATTTTTGTCGAAGTGGCGTTCGTGAAAACTGCATTAGCAATTAGCTAGTTGGCAAATTGCGGGTGTATCAAACTCGGCCAATGTGACGTGGGGCCGCTCCAGTTGTTCACCTGCTATTATCACTACGGCTTCCTGCAGTGGCCCAGACTCGATTTTGTTCCCACTCAATGGGACTATTTTTTTTTTTTTATGATGAAAAACAAAAGTTTACTGAATTATTATTCCATTTCAGATGGTTTTACCTTATGGTTGTAGAGCTGATGGCTAGAAAGTATCATTATTAATTTTTGGGCATAGTCAAGCATGTTTAATGAGCCCGAATTTTCCTGTAGAGAGGTAATAATTTTGTTGACTGACTTGTATAAAATTGGTGTATAATCTATACAAAGGACAGATTAAAAAAAATGTCTATTTTGAAACAATGACAAGTAAATGGTACATGTTTTTTTAGAAATAAATAAATAAAAGCGAACCATTCAGGTGACATTCTAAGAAATTACAACAGAATAAAAATACACTAACAATAAAGATCTCTTAATTTTGTAAATTATTAAGACACTGAAATCTTTAAATACTCAGCAGCAACAGCCTATGACACATCTAAGTATCTAAGTATTCAAGTTAAAGACAAGTTGTCATTACAGTACATACACACTTTTTGTGATAAAAAAAAATACATACAATAACAGTTACAATTATTGCTAACTGTATTAAAACTCTTTTTACAATGAAATACAGTAACTTTAAAGTCTTTATGAAATTATTTACCCTTTTTAGGCATTGAAATCTTTGAATGTTCAACAGCATATTGTCACGAATTGGGTTATCTGTGTTGTGGTCGGAGTTGTGTTGTTTCCAGAGCTTGGCAGTCCGTCCCTGGGTCAGACCAGTCGGACCCTCCGGCCCGGCCGGATGCCCATTTTGGGGGGACAAATTTTAAAAAATGGCTGGACTAAGCATGGCCGGAAGTTGATTTTTGTGCCGCCCACTAATCGGCCCTCATGCATGTGACGTGCTCGCGAGACGGCCCAAAATCATCTCGGCCTACTCAGTGAAAGGCTTCTTTTTAGGCTTCTTTCTACTCCCGTGTCAGCGCGAGCGACAACTGCTGTTATAGGGATTATGGTATTGCCCCTCCGGCCCCCTCTTGTAATGGTATGCCCCAATTGCAGGTGGGAGGTGCGGGTTGCGTGATGTGACAATGAGGAAATACAAACACGCTTGAGCGCACATTGCTTTCTCACATGTTGCGATGACATACAGTTTCCCACACGGAGACGGATGAGCCACGCAGCTCGTTGCTACTGCTGCAAAGTCCCATCACTCAAAGTAAACAAGCTACTCACACATGTTCCCCCTTAGCTGCCACCTTCCAGATCGCTTTCGCAATAAAATTAAATGCATCGTCTAGTCATCCCTTTATGGTTGTAGCAGGCACGATATGAATTGCTGTCGCTGTCTTTTTGAAGCGACGCCCCCCGACTTGTTTCAAAACAATGTGTGTCCACGATTATATTCAGACGCTAGCACATAAAGGTGGAGTTTATGCACTTTTCCTGGCATTCACTACTTCCGGAAATACGCCATAGCAAACCTGCAGTGTATAGTGGTTTGCTGGTATGCTTTTATTTTGAAGGCCGGGAAGGAGGGGAAGTGTGCAAAATAAATAAGTAACTTGACTACGACTTCTGCGACTTCTTCTTCTACGACTCGGGTGCGGAATGGGGCGGGGGCCGACAATGTTTATGAATATGGCCGGAGGGTCGCGGCCGGAAGGGTACCCAAGTCAAGGGTGGAGTGTTGCGGCCGAACCGGCAAAAAATGGTCAAGTGCCCAGCTCTGGTTGTTTCTGAGGTTCATGAATGCATCAAAGCACCGGAGAACGAAGAACAGAGCTGTTGGCTGGCTAAAAATACTGCTTGCTTCCTCGTCTAAGAAACATTCAAAGTCGGATGATGTCATTTTAAGTGCTATTATGTTAGACGTGCTAGCTACAGCATAGCCGCCGATCTCATGTAGCAATGTTGGCACACAACTTTGGGATTTATACACAGACCTTTCCCGATCTGCGAGTTTAACAGGAAAGCTAGAATGTTCCCAAACAGGAGACCGCAGTGTACGGGGCACCTTTGAGCTCTGGCTTGTTTTCGTATGCCATTATAATGCCATTTATCCATGCATTTATGATTTTTCACGGCTTCTGCCATCCTGGCTCCTCTTTAGTGCCACCGCCGTCCTCTCCCGCATGCAACAGTCAATAGCGCCCGTGTGTAAGCTCGCGCTAATAAGTGGACTGAACCGAACGCAAGTGGACCGAACCGAACATGCCATATGGAAACGTATTAATACACCCACGTGTGCCGTTACACACGTTACACAATATCAGCAATATTGTGATATCGCAAAATTTAAAATTGCCACGATATATCGTTGTTGTCATGTCACGATATTAATAGCAGCAAATCTGCTTAAAAGCCCAAGTTGTTTTTCATTTGTGCAGTTCCAGCACCCTCTCCTGCTTAGTTTATTTGTGCACTTAAGAGCAATTAATCTGCATGTTATTGTACTCTGTAAGGAGGCCTGTTTCTTTTTATTGTTCTTAATTCTCCATTTTTAATGTCCTAACTAGGGTTGCCAACTTTCTCACTCCTAAATAAGGGACAGGTGCACGGGGCCACGGTGGTGTGAGCATGATCTATGAATTGTTTGTTTTTTCCGAATTTTCACGTTAATGCTGAAGCCACATTCATGTAAAACTAAGAAAAAAATGAAAAAAATGGACAGTGTTTTTCACAGGACAGCGTCGATATGTCACCTCATATGAAACCACAATTTGGCTCTTTTCATCAAAAAACGAGTGTAAGAAATCTGAAATGTAAAAGAGGAATGACTGACCAAATGTATTTTTTCTCTGGATATTTCTCGCTGCTTTTGACTGACTCAAGCAGTCTTCTGTCGTTTTGCGCAGCCAGAGAGAAGTCCTTACATAACAGGTGGAGTGATTGCCGATTGTTCTGAGATTTGACGCTTTATCTGATCTAGGATCTGTGGTGTAGTACCGAGACTCTACACTAGGAGCGCTGTAATGTGCTATCACTGTTTAAGAACCAGCAATGTATGTTCGAGCAAGTATAAAAGGAAAAGACATTGAGCTGCCAACCCGTCTGTGTCTGTCTTTGACAATCGATCGCCATCCAAAGCTTTACTAAAAGCATCTTATATTACAGGATCTGTAGATTGCAGTTTTCTGTATTTGCAAGAGTTGATAGTCAATGTATGGGACAAACCAAATTAGCCCAAAATACGGGATGTCCCGGCTAATACGGGACAGTTGGCAACCCTAGTCCTAACAGCAAATTCAAATATTACATGGCTATTTGAAGGGGAGCCTGGCCATTTAGTCCCCGCAGCCTCACACTTTCTTGTGGAATGTTCTTGTTAGCTGGTAGAATGATGGGTCACTCCTTTCTTCATGGAGGACTATGTCTGCAGGGACTCAGTCCTGCTGTTGTACAGGTTCTGCCTGGTGGGAGTCCTGAAACTGCCACCGTTGTACTGGAGGACTGCCCAGATCTGGACATCAGAGAAACAATCGGGCGTGTATGTTTAATTTAAAAAAAAAAAAGTTTTTTCTTTGTTATACATTCTCCAATTAGATACAGTTTTATTGTGTATCCATTGTGGTTGACGGGCGATTTTGTGGTTGATGCCTGGACTGTCTTGAAGCTTGAAGGGGGATCCATCCTGTCCGATAAGGATGAAGTGTGCAGGACTTGGCTTTTGCATGGGACCTTCCTTCCCTCACCGAGAACAACAGGAGGTGGCTTTTTGAGAAGTTGTTGATCCATGCCGTGAGTGAATGTTTTGAAAGTTTGAGAAATGTCAATCCAAACATGTTGGAGTTCATGTTACTTTGTTTAAACCTTGTGAGTGATGTGTTGCTTATACATTCACATTGCTATGTGAAAAAAAGTCTGACAAAATGAAAATGCTGCACTTTATCCTGATGGTTTCTGTCCTCGTTATCCTATTGTTAGGTTATAGGATGCATTACAAGGCAAATTAAGCAGCTCAAGTGAGGTCTTAAAGAAACCCCTATGTGGTCATTGATGACTCAAAGACCTGACACAGTGGCCTTGCTTTGTCCTAAAAACGTTGCAGGGAATGTCAGTGCTGAGGTGGGTTTTAATTGTCCTGGTCTTTTAGTGTTAAATTTGTAGTAAATATTATGGTTCATGCCTGGTCACTGGAGATGGGCACTTTACCCTATTTTGCCAGTCCAACCTCCGTCCGCCACCTGGGTACCCTCCCGTCATCATCCCTCTGTTCTTAGTCATAAAATAATCGTCCTCTGTCCCCATCCATCTTTGTCCTTTTAAAGCGCTTCCGTCCTTATGTTTTAGTAGTCCGTACACCCCCCGGCCCCCACACACACATATATCTAATAAAAGTGTAGTGTCCATGCATGACGCCATAGGAGACAATCTAACAGCAGAAGTTTCATAATTCAACCCGAACATAGTTTTCAACAAATGCAATATTAATCAGAATGCTGTGTTTCAACTAGTGGGCCTGCATAAAACATATTCTTAAAATAAAGATGTTTGTGTATTTCCACTTTAAATCTCATTAGATGGCTTACTTCCAATTTACATCCACTTACCAGGTGGAAGTGTCCTGAGTGGATTGAATTGTTTACAACTGCTGTGTCAACCAAGATGGCACTTAGCTACCAACCCAACCACCCTCACTAGAATAACTAGCCATGCGTGGATTTTTATGGACAGAAGACGAGTGCTCTTCTACGGAGCCCACCAGGGGACATCATGAGAATATTTAAGATGCGTTAAGACAATAATTAGCAATATAATGCAATCATTATTTTGAAATAGTGTTGCATTTTGTTGCAAAACTTTTGCGTTATAATGCAATAGGTTTTCTGTTTTTATTGCAAAATAACACAATGTTATTTTAGGAAGAGAATGAAAGACTTCCACTTCCGAGTTGTAACTTTAAGTGTACGGCGGCGCTGACATGATCACGAATGACAGTTTTGGAAAGATTAAAGATGTAAGTTGTCCATCGGTCAATTGGGCGTGCTTTGTTTGGAACAATGACGCTTGTGTGGTCATCACCATGAAGTCCACTGCTTTCCCATTCAATGTCAGGAATCTCCATTCCCTACAAACAAGTACAAATTTACATTGTATGAAGTAACAGCAGACACCGTTTTAAATACTTAGTACTTGTAGCTTCTAATTAAATATCTAAACCGAAAGTAAATGATTCGTTCATATCACATATTTTCATGTACTTCTGTGTTATCTGGAACTGGATAATAAGTGCGACCAAGCTCCGACAGCTGGTTCGGGGTCATGTTGCTCTCCGTTACGAGTGAATGGTTATCCCAACCATTGTGGAATGTGTCAAGGTCATCCTGCAGGCTTGGGAGGAACACAAAGTGGCAGCAGAAGAGGTGTATTTCATTGTCCAATCTGAGGTAGCCCTCTTCTTGAAGATAGAAAAGAACATCATAATAGACAAACGTCACAGCTGTCCACAGGTCTCTCCATAGCCGCTCAATTCTTAAAAAAATATATAGTAAAAAATAGTTATTTTAAACATTTCTTATCCATGAGTGCACAACATTATCAAGATATCCAACCTATAATGTATTTAACCCTTGTCTTGTGTTCATATTCTTGTTACTCAGCCAGTGTTAATGGGTCTGGTGGACTCGCTAGAGTTAGGGGTTTTCAAAACACAATTTTCTGTTCAAATATTCAACAGATCCCTCCATCCCAATTGCAAGCCATATGAACAGCAAACATTGTTAAAATTTGCCCTTTACCTTTGTTATATCACATTTATGAATTAATGTGCTACTAATCCTTTTTAAAAAAAATAAAATGTAATCATAAAAGGTTTAAGATATGCCTTGGGTCATTTTTCTTTTGATAAAAACTTAAGGCGGGTCCCACAGACCCGAACACCATACAAGGGTTAAAACCATGAATCTTAATTTTGCATTTGTGCATAACCCGCTATATTTGGAACTGGACCTTGTTTCATACATACTGCATGTTATTATCCCCTCTGCAAGTGTGACAATTAGTGTATATGTAATGGTATGCTTACATACAGTACAATTGCATGTTACCAGTGAGGTGGCAATTTTCTATTCAACAAACCGTTGGTTGTGAACACCGGATATAAAGCTGCTCCTTCCAGCGCCTCGGACTGTAAACATCATGCGTGCAACATCTACATTTTCAACTGATCTGTACGTATCCTAAAGGGGAGAAAGAACACATTCAAATATTATATAAATATACAGGTATATCAAAAATTGCTTCCAAAGAATTGCTTGAAAAAAACAGTGCAATTAGAGTGGTTGAAAAAGTACTACAATTCTGAAAAAAAGAAATCACAAAGTTCTTAAACATTCGTTATGTGTTTATAATATCTTACTAAAGGGTATGAAACAGGAATAATTCAGGCTTTACAACATACATAAATTATGAATTGTACTTATATTTGACCTGGGATTTTTTCTGCCATACAATTCTTTAAGCTGTGTCACTTCAAATTCTAGCGGTCACATATCGTCGCTGTCCTGTGAAAAATCCTTATCTCCAATTTTGGAAACATTTTTACTTTTCACATTAATGCAATGTCTGTAATGCGGAAACACCATTCATGTAATAAATAAGAAAATGAAAAAAAATTGAGATTAGTGTTTTTCACAGGACAGCGACGAAATATTATCTTGTTGAAGACCTATAATAATGTGTTACAAAGATTTTTTTTAATCACCTGTGTAAGTGAACTCTAGAATTAAGAGTAGCCTACGGAAAGAAAATGACATCCACATATATAAAGTATAAACATTATAAGAAAGTGTAAGATGTACTCTGACTTTAACGTTTAAGGTTTTTAATGTACATTAACACCCTTCTGAAGGAAATCTTTAAGTGCTGTGATTGCATAAATGTTTATTTATGTTTACTTTCCACCACTGGTACAGTAATACTGTTGTAGAGTAAAATCCCAACCCTAAACCTTTGTTCACTAACCTGAGAGGAAAACCAAACTTCTCAACCGATTCTCGGAAGAACGCCAGGGTGGTTGATGCAAGGTTGTTGGAGGCTGCACCAAGATACATTATCTGCAGCACAAGTGCAAGTACACGTCTATGAGGCACTCAAGTGTATAAATATGTGCACTTCGTACAAACAATTGAGCTAACCTTGCGGGAAAACCCATCAATGCCTACAAAGATAACAATATTATAGCTGAAAGAGAGACACAAAAGTCAACAAGACATACTGCATGTAAGAAAAAAATGAATTTGCCCAATTAATTTATGGTTTGTATCTACAGTATGTGCATCAGAGACTGGGGACCTGGAACTGAGTAGGCCCGCCGTGCTATACATCCGACATGGACCATTCGATTAATGACACCTGTGGTGTCAACACGGCGCATGGAAGCTCTGACACGGTTATACTGCACTCTCAGCCCTCTGGCTTGCAGGAGTGCCTTCATCATTCGATACCCAGAGTTAGGGTGTCTTGACTGAATCTCTCTCACACACTAATCTAACTAGTCATCTGCCATAGTGCTGTAGAGTGCCGTTACAGAGAGATCAAACTCAGCCATGCGCCTGTGCACTGTTCATCTGGACATCCCCAAGACTTTTGCGATACATGAAACAGGCAGGTTAAGTTCCAGAAGTTTACTAAGGGGCGGCACGGTGGTCGACTGGTTAACACGTCCGCCTCACAGTTCAGAGGTCGTGGGTTCGATCCCGGCTCCGGCCTCCCTGCGTGGAGTTTGCATGTTCTCCCCGTGCCTGCGTGGGTTTCCTCCGGGTACTCCGGTTTCCTCCCACATTCTAAAAACATGCATGGTAAGTTGATTGGACTCTCTAATTTGCCCCTAGATGTGATTGTGAGTGCGGATGTTTGTCTCTGTGTGCCCTGCGATTGGCTGGCGACCAATTCAGGGTGTCCCCCGCCTACTGCCCAAAGACAGCTGGGATAGGCTCCAGCACGCCCGCGACCCTTGTGCGAATTGCAATAATTCTTGTGACCAGTGTGGCCACAGTGGTCTTCAGCAGCTGTTTAAGAAGCAGTACAAGGAATACATAATAAACAGATTACATTGAATAAGTTGTAGGCTTCAGAGAACATCAAACACTCATATATATTTCGGCCACACTAAGGTAACAGAGTTTTTCATGTTTAACGGTAATAAGACGGTCCAAAATAAAGGAAGAACGCAAACACACACAAAACAAAAACATTAGTTTTACAAAAGTAGTCAAGTAAAACAATTTTGTCCCGTTATATATGGCCCGAACACGAATCGGGGCCACTGCAGGAAGGTAATTACCCTTTTCAGCAGGCAAATATTAACAGGTGAGAATATGAATGTCAGGTATTGTTCCCCTCTATTATATATGAAAGGAGGCTGAAACTCACAGGATGTCTGTTCTGATAATAAGTCACTGGTCAAGAAGTTTCTCCTCTATAATGGCCATTCTACATTTCAGAGGCGACATCTTTCCACATACACGCTTATTTCACCTTTCGTAGTTCGCCTGACACAAAAAAAAAAACATCACGTGAGGAGCAGTCTAGGGACTTGTGCACTGGATAGAAAATAAAGAGCGCGTCAGCGCGCCCCAATGTACACACGGTGGTGGCCAAAATGGAAACCCTGCCTACTTACAGCTACTACGATTGCTACGATGTGCTGTCACCAACTGTAATGGTTTAATGTGCTGCCCGTCGTCATACTCACCGAAGCACTATCTCTGCTGTTGGTCGACATTGCTGAGCGTCCAACTTCTTCCTGATCTACCTCGACCAGCGGAGCAGTTATAGGCACTGAAGTAACATCTCCCCTGTTGGTAGCCATTGCTGAGCGGCTTCTTCGTCTTTTTCTTCAACTGGCGGAGCTAAACCTGATTGGTTGGACGTCGGATGAACTGCAATGGCGATCGATTGCTCTTCAGTAAATACCCAGACTGAATTTTTTGCAGGCCAATTTTTTTACATGTTGAATTTCAGTGGGAAAAAAAATTCAGTGTTAGAAATTTGAATTCAAACTCTTGAGTTACTTCCAAACATTGCCACAGCGACATGCTCGCGGATGTTGCATGCGGGAGTATAAAGAAACCTTTAGGAGTCCTTTTGCTGTGATGCTTTTTATCCATCCATCCATTATCTGTACCGCTTCTCCTCACAAGGGTCGCGGGGCGTGCTGGAGCCTATCCCAGCTGTCTTTGGGCAGTAGGCGGGGGACACCCTGAACTGGTTGCCAGCCAATCGCAGGGCACACAGAGACAAACATCCGCACTCACAATCACACCTAGGGGCAATTTAGAGTATCCAATCAACTTACCATGCATGTTTTTGGAATGTGGGAGGAAACCGGAGTGCCCGGAGAAAACCCACGCAGGCACGGGGAGAACATGCAAACTCCACACAGGGAGGCCGGAGCCGGGATCGAACCCACGACCTCTGAACTGTGAGGCGGACGTGCTAACCAGTCGACCACCGTGCCGCCCGTGATGCTTTTTAATCCTGGTTAATAATTACTGTGTGTTTTTGCCCCAATGCCTATGTTTACAGTCTTTTAAAGCATTTCAATAATCTATTCTTTTTAGTTTTTGTAGTAAGGAACTTTTTTTTTCTTTACATTTAAATGTCTTAAATTATTCTATTTGTGTGTTTTTCTTTTGCTTTTACATGTTTTGAATTCTCTTGTTTGGAAATGCCTTTAAATGTTTTTTTTTAATTTATGTGACGCACATTGAGTTACCTTGTATATGAAATGCACTATACAAATAAAGCTGCCTTGCCCAGCCATGATGCTCTACTGCAACATCTACCTTGTTTTGACAGTGCAATGATGTTTATTGTATATTACCCCAACACCCAATAGTCCCATTGTCTGTAACTAAAGTTGACTGCCTAATTCCAGCTGGTTCACTTTAGTCAAATAGTGCCTCCACAATAACAATACCAAAAAAGTCATGCTGCCCAAGTAAAACCACAACATGCCATGCACGGTACCCTCCAATTAGTGCACAACACTGACCGTGCGAGCAACTCTTGAATAAAATATTATGTACACGATGATTCCTAAGATATGGCCAGAGGGAAAGCTTTGATTACTTCACAACAACAGTTATTATGGATTTTCTAATTGCAATGTGTTAATAGGCATTTGTGCTTGCTGATCAACATTTGGGCAGAATTTATGTGACTCATCCCAGACAAAATCCCTATAAAGATGGTTTGTCAGTGGCTTCACCTCATGTCAACTTTGTCCCGCCAGGCACTGTGCAGACTGACTGATTATGCAAATGAACCGTGAATGGACAATGATGAGGACAAATATTAATTACTAACATTTACATTGTTTGCTATATGCTGGAGAACTCCTTCAAAATTCCTAAACATGTCAGAGCCAATTACATTTGTGTTTAAAGGGGAATTAGAGTTGCTAGTTAGTATTGAGCTGCTCTGCAAAGTGATGTTATCATTTTATGGCAGAAGAGATTTTACCAATCTCCTAGCCACTGACAGTATCGTATATGTTACAACTAGAAATAGACTGATATGCTTTTTTTCAGGGCCGATACCGATGCCGATTATTAGTAATCAAGGAGGCCGAAAACCGATATTTGAAGCCGATATTCATTTGTAGAAAAAAGGAAGAAAATGGTGTCAAAATTTTGAAAAATGTAAAAACTCCAGCACTTGACTTAGTTTAAATGCCTTTAAGCACTTGTATATTTAAAAAAACTTTAGTGATTTACAACATTTTAAAGATTTTTTAGGTCTTAGAAAATAGACAACTTTGTTATACAAGTCTAACAAAAAGTGTCGGGGAGCTCCCAGGATCAGATGCATGTCTTATACTTCACTGAAAACAAACATCACCTTAAAGTTTACTACAATTTTCTAAAAATCCACTATAACTTAAATGTTTATCTTTCACACATCTTTGTTTTAAAGTTCAAAAACAGATACGTGCATCCTCAACGCAGCTACTAGCCAGAAAAAGAATCTTATCAACAAGACTGTGTCTTCTCTCCATTGCTTTTTGTGGGTGTTCTGACTTTCTGTGGTAGAAGAAAAAGTCACACTTTTGCTCTAAATGCATGTGACCGGACTTTCACATACAGTACTCTGCCGACAATTTTTGCACCATGTACAGCACTACTTTGTATGGAGTGGTGGTTGTTTTAAAGTGCTCTATAAATAGATGTTACCAGGTGGTTAGTTGGGGCACTCAGTTTTCCGAGTGACAGTGAACATGTCGCCAGTGTCTCGCCGCCCACGCTCTCCGGTGCCTTTAAATTAGCCTATGCACAACACCTGTGCATGCCGTAATCTTCGTGGATGCTGCTGGGAAGCAAAGTGGCTCTTGGTGGTGCAACTGTCAGAGTGGCGTTTTGAGTTTGGTTGGCTTCAGTGCAGCAGGTAATTAAAATTTTAAGGTTCTTGTATTGACCTAAACAACAGAAATACTAGCTGCGTTCTCCGTTTCAGTTGGCCGCTGCTGTTGTGATTAAGCTCTCAACTAGATTACCATTATCACAATACGCTCTCCAGTGTAATCATTCAAACCCGCTCTCAATGAGGTTAGCTTTTGAATAGGATAAATGAATTTGACACGCTTTTAACAGAACATTGACTGTGTTTGTTTGTTTGGTTACTTTGCATTAAGTTTGAGTTTGCAGTGTTTGTATGTTTTGTTGGTTATTTTGCATTCAGTTTGAGTTTGCAGTGATTTTTTTTTTTCTATTAAAGCTACTTTAGTTTCGATTTGGTTTGCAATGAAGTGTAAAATATTTTCTCATTTAAAATAGACTAACGTATTTATCTTGATGTAACTTGAATTAATTGTTATTGTTGCCACTACTCTTGCTCATTCTTATTTGTTCCCTGACCTACCTCCACAATTTAAAAGGGAAAAAAGGGGCCTTGCCTTCCGCTCGGTTACATAAAGTTGAGTCCAGTTTAGATTTTCATGAAATGTGGGTTACACACAGACACGCACGCACTCACTCACTTCTTACTTTTATCAACTTTTCCCTATATTATGAGCAACTTCACTGCAGCAATGTCGTTCACAAAGCAGTTCACTTCTGCATTGTGACAATAACGAAGCGGTTAGCTTCAAGGCAAGACATCTTACTGTGGCAAGCAGAACTGCACCTTGTGTTTATAAGACATAGAAGGGCTCATAGTAATGTTACAAGTGCTTGTCAGTTATAGTAGTCTGACATTTATTAACATTTCCTCAAAGTCTGTTTAATACCTTGCATTTCTCCTGTGCCGTGTTGCGAGAGAGACACAGGCATCTTTACGCTGATTGGCTGTTACCCACTGCACAAGGAACCAATCAGATGGTGCTGTGGGCGGCCAATCTGCTTTGGAGGCAGGGCCAGTTGAGAGAGCACAGAGAGACAGAAAGAACCACGCTGCAGAAAGTTGCAATAAAACAGCTTTTAATTTATCGGCCTTAAAATAAATAAAAGAAAGGCCGATGCCGATAATCGCCAAAATGCCAAATATCTGCCTCGATAATCGGCCCGGCTGATAATTGGTTTATCTCTAGTTCCGACCCCTCCTCCTTGCCATCTTGAGGAGGCGAGGAGGGGTCTAACATAGGTGTGAGAGTTGGAAGGGGTAAATGGGGAAAAAAAAGACCTCGCCATTGAAACAACAAAATGGAGTGATTACCCTAATCCCGACTGCACTAGTGCACACACGAATGGATAAAATTGGCTGAGTAATGAATTATCAAAATTTTGGGGAAAACAAACCGATAAAGGATAAATGAAGGTTATGTCGAAGAAGGTGCACTAAACAAAAGACAGCGGTATCAAACAAAAATGAACAGGGAGTGACTACGTCACCTGCAGCCAGCCCCATTCACCAGCAACCACGTCCCTCTTAAATATTTTTCAATTTAAATTCGCTAATCGAGCAAAAGCTTCTCACACTAGAAAAGCTTAATTACAGAATAACAAGCTTTAACTATGGATTTTGTGATAAGGGTAACAAACCTTCTGTCTTGACTAAGAGTGATCTCAGAAACCCTGAAAGTTCCATGCGGCAGTCAGCATCTCAAATGTGGTGCTTATTGAGGTTACTGCCCACTATGCTTGGTGACCTAATCCCTGAAGATATGTATTGGGAACTATTACTTCGTTTACTCTTGTGCATGGAGTGCATCTCTTCTCCTTCGCTCACTGTGGCAGCGACACTTTACTTAAGCAAAATCATTGAAGAGCATCACTCCCTCTTTCTGGAGCTCTATCCTCACCTTCATTTACGTCCAACGCACGACTTCATGCTCCATTACCCAGGAGTTATTCGAAAACTTGGACCCTTGAGACAATTCTGGGCGATGAGATTTGAATCTCGCCATGCATTTTTCAAATAGGTCAGCCATGTAACTTGCGACTTCAGAAACATTTGTAAAACCATGGCATTTCGCCATCAGATGATGCAGTGCTACAATTTCCTGAGTGAAACTGTATTGCACAACAACATAGAAGTTGGTCAAGGCCACAGTACATTGCTGGCCAACATTGAGGGATTTAAAGAGATCAAAAGTGGTTTGGAAGGAATTCCCCTTTGTAGTGAACTGTATGTAACAGCCTGGGTTACATTTAACGGAACTGAATATAGAGCAGGCATGACATTATTCCTGTCCTATGATTAAAACGGAGAGCCTCAGTTTGGTGTCATGCAGTCAGTTTTACTGCTTGAGCAAGCGCACACCAACAATAATGCTTGTTGTAATGAAGTGGGAAACTCAGTGGTTTGATCGACATTTATTTGCATATAGTGTGATTCCCGTTCAAGTTTTTGCAGCTGCTTGATCACCATCCCCTCCATGCAGTCAAGTCATTCAGAGAGGATGATGACAGTTTATAAATATCCTTGCGCTATAGACTTTTTTTTTTAGATAGGTTTGCCGCCATCAGGTGTGTTGGTGCGCATAGCTTTGTCAGTTGTAAATAGTACTAATTTGACAGGTTTTTATATGTTGAAAATGCCTAGTTGACATTGTCTCCCATATTAGTTTAGTCATTAACCATACGATTACCAAGAACAGCTGCACTTCTGGAAAGAGATTGATGTTAAGGGACGACTGGGATGTGATATGTTGAAATGTAAGTATTTTAGATTTACTCACTTAATCTCTATATTCTCCAACCTCCACATACTGTCTCCATCACTGCCACAGTCACTTTTTAAGATAAATGCATGCTGGAAGAAAGCAAACCTGTCACCTTTTACATTAAACAAGACACCAAATTTGGCTGTGTTATTCATATACAGTATATGTATATGTGTATGTATGTATTTGTGTGTATACAAACACGATATTAAAAAAAAAATGTGATGTTGAATATAGCAATATCAATATTATTGCAATGTTTAACATGTTACTAAAGAAATGACATTTTTATCAAATATAAATGTTTTTTTTTTTATTTGTCAAGCATCAAAATAAGCAAGCTCAATGTATTCTTAGCTAATTAATTGTAATTACACTAGATAATGTTAAACATTTTGGTGGCGATACCCATTTGAGTTTGTGTCTGACTGGCCAAATTCAGATAAAAGCATAAAATTCCATAAGAAAATTATTGCATCAGCCAAACACGCGACATTGAATTGTTTGAGGTTGACTCTAAAGAAGTCATGTGGGTCGCATGCATTTATTTTAATACCAAACCATCGCTTAATTTGTGCACATTTTCTCCTTATTCATACTCTTTTGCTCTCTTGGATTCTTTGTTTCTTTTTTAGCCTCGGACAAACATGGTGGAATATCTTGAGGCCAACAAATCAAAACCACACCCATACATCCTGACACTTGGAAATAATCAGAAAGTAACCCCAGTGTTTGTAGTTGTTGCAGGACAAGTGTTAATTAAGTCGCTAATTTACGGTGTTGATGTCGGCTTTAAGGCATTCTTTATTTTTGACATAGAATACCCTAAGCAATGCTAAGATGTGTGGGAATTCTTACCCCCCACCCGAAGGAGCTCAACAGCTTCAGACCAGTGGCGCTGACGTCTCACCTGATGAAGACCCTGGAGAGACTGGTCCTTGTCCACCTGCGCCCCCTGGTGAGCTCCTCAATGGACCCACTCCAGTTCGCATACCAGCCTGGCATCAGTGTGGATGATGCCATCATCTACCTCCTCCACACTTCACTCTCCCACCTGGAGAAGGCGGGGAGCACTGTGAGGATCATGTTCTTTGATTTCTCCAGTGCTTTCAACACCATCCAGCCCACCCTACTGGGAGACAAGCTGGAGCAGGCGGGGGTGGCCCACCACCTCACCACATGGATCCAGGACTACCTCACAAACCGGCCACAGTATGTGAGGACACAGGACTGTGTGTCTGACGTGCGCCTCTGTAGCACGGGGGCCCCACAGGGAACTGTCTTGGCTCCCTTCCTGTTCACCCTCGACACCTCGGACTTCAACTACAACACCCCTACCTGTCACCTGCAGAAGTTCTCTGCGATTGTCGGCCTCATCACAGGCGGAGATGATCGGGAGTACAGAGAACTTACTCAGGGTTTTGTGGACTGGTGCCAGCAGAACCGCGTCCTGATCAATGCGGGGAAATCCAAAGAAATGGTGGTGGATTTCGGTAGGCGCCAGCACTCTTCACCTGCACCAGTGAATATCCGGGGAACAGATGTTGAGAGAGTCTCAACTTACAAGTACCTGGATGTTCATCTGAACAATAAACTGGACTGGTGCGACAACACAGACGCCCTCTATAGGAAGAGTCAGAGCAGACTCTTCCTACTCAGGAGACTGAGGTCTTTTGGGGTTCAGGGGACACTCCTCAGGAACTTTTATGACTCGGCGGTTGCATCGGTCATCTTCCAGGGAGTGGTCACCTGGGCAGGCGGCGTCTCGGCCCGGGACAAGAAGCGGCTGGACAAACTGGTCAGGAGGGCCGGCTCTGTCCTGGGCTGCTCCCTGCACTCTGTGGACTCTGTGGGGGACCGGAGGATGTTGGCCAAGCTGTCATCAATCCTGGACAACCCGGACCACCCCCTCCAGGGCACCCTTACAGCACACCACAGCTCCTTCAGTGACAGACTGTTACACCCTCGCTGTGCAAAGGAGAGATTCCGCCGTTCCTTCTTGCCGGCTGCTGTCAGACTCTTTAACAAGAACATTGTGTAGTCTCTTTCAACTGGCGGACATTAGTGCAATTGTGCAGTCCTGCACCTGTGCTCATATCATGCAATACCCAATATTCCCCACTACTGTAATACCGTGCAATACTCAACATTCCCAAATACTGTTAGTCTAGTTTTATTTTTATCCAATGCTGTCCCTTACATTTCACTACAGCACTGCAGCACTGTCACTTACTTAAAGTATTTTTCCTCTGTACTGTGTACAGGCCAAAATTGAGTGTTCCTCATACTTTTTATGTAGATGTAGGTTGGTGTGTATATACATGTGTATATACACATGTTACTGGGTATATTTACAAAGGTTTGATCCTAAATGTTTGCCGTCAATGTTATACATTAATGGCCACATTATGCCGCCGTCCCTGTGTGACCTATATCTTTGCTGCTGTAACAATGAAAATTTCCCCACTGTGGGATCAATAAAGGCATTCTTATCTCTTATCTTATCTTATCTTCTATTAAACGAGTTAAGCACAGGAGGCACTTGTGTGTGGACCGCAGCCAGCTAAACAAATACAGCTGACTCAGATCACGTTCACGTTTTAGTTCTCTCGCGGTAGTACTGCAACTATGGCAACAGCAAATGACACAACTGTCTACAAAGTGTTAATCTGCTGTTTATTAGACGTGTGAGTCATAAATGGTCAAAAGAAAGGGTAAAGATAGAGATAAAGGTATTTTGGGGCAAAATCCTGCGGAGTAAAGCTTTAAAACAATATTCAGAATGTGCATCCCTAGTCCAGAGGTCATATACTGCACAGGCCCACCCAGATTAACAGACTGCCCACCCAGTGGGATTCATGGAAAAAAAAAAAAAAAAATTTACATGGTTCGTAGATTATTAAATTATTTTTGAATTAGTGTTTCGTGTTTTTTATTTTATTGAATATTAAAAATGGCATAATTGTGGTTGTCTAAGGAATATCCGAACTTCATATTATTCAATTTGTCGTTTTATTTGAAAATGCGATGTGTCGGGACAGGAGGATTGTGCTCAATGAGAGAAATATTCAGGCCAACCCTGATTTTTCCAGACCCACCCATTAACTACATTTTGGCTCCGTCCCTGTAACTGTATATGGCTCACACAGTAGTAGGTAGTAGTGGATCAGAGGTGTCAATGTGAGTGTGGATGATTGTCTATGTGCCCTGCTATTGACTGGCAACCAGTCAGGGTGTTGGGGATAATTTAATCCAATACTGATCTTCAAACACCTATTTATTTCAGTTATCTGTGGTCAGGTCAAGGATTCCATTAATTTTTTTGTTTTAGTTCAGAAATTCAATAAATAACTCTGTTAATGCAAGAATTGACACTTTGCATTGCATTTAAATATACATTACATTAATAATGACACACTTTCACATTTTTATTTATTTTATTTTTTTTTTACTTTGTAATATTGAGCTTTATGTTTCTGAGTTACTAGGTTCTTCTTTAAAAAAAAAAAAAACATGCCTCTGTTGAAACATCAGTGGTGGAACATGAATCAAAGGGGAAGGTAACAAATCCTGGACCAGATCAAGACATTTTGATTAAAGTCTCAGGAAATATTGAATGGACCTTGGTCGATGTCTGCACTCTCTTCACTTCTAATTTAAACAGTGTCATAATCCATCAAGGCAAGTGGGTTTAGTGACATATAATACAGATGTGTCACTTTAATGAATACTGATATACTGATTTGAATAACACATCCAGAGTTTATTGTAGTCATCACTGGCAAATCCCAGACCAGAAAAAGAACCATGACCTGGAGATCAGGCAAAAGGGATGGCGATGAGCATTTTGTAGGCATTGTGCACACGGTCAGCCAATAAAGGTCACGATTAGTATACACTTTCTGATTTCTTTGTGAAATATATTTTTTTTCCCTCGAAAAATACCTACGAGAGACATTGATGTGTTTGACTTGATCGTCCTGTAATGGATGAGACAAATAACCTCTCTCCCTTTTCTCTTTTTTTAAATAGTTTATTTTATGAGGTTAAATGAATGAGACAGACTTAGTGAATAATCCACAAATGCTTTTGTCAAATAACCCATCTAGTGTGTCATTTATACAAGAGAAGATTAAACAGAAACCAATTGCATGACCACACTTTTGGTCCACTCTCACTCCATGTGAGCAACAGAGCAGTGATAGTATGAAATTAATGTTGACAGGTGACTGGAGTGAATTACGCTGTGATATGTCCATCAAAATTCCACAGTTTTTATACAAATTGGAGTAAAGGTAAATTCAAATCATAAAAGCTTTGAGCAGAAACTGCTATCTACATTTGTTAAATGGCATTTGCACCTGCATATAAATGTATGCAAAAGAATATGAATAGAATAATAAATACTGGATTAATTGCCTTTAAAAGATGGGCTAACGGTAGGACAGCATTTGTAAAGCTCTGGGCATTCAAGTCACAAGGGCGGAGGGTTAAATAGCACTGACGAGAATGGACATCATTTAAGAAATCAAACACAGCCAAGGTTGAATAATTATGGATACAAAGAAAAAATATATAGTTTGCACATGCAAATATGATAGATGGATGTAATGGTAGAATAAAAAGCAAGAGTAGGGAACAGCAGGAGCAGGTTTAAGACACGTATTGACAGTCATCTGCACAAAAGAATGTTCATAATCCACAGTTGGAGACACTTGGCTCAAAAAAAGAACACATGGCTTTCCTCTTATTCAACCTCTTTGTGTGCCTTTTACAAGATAAACACATACTGTATATAATACAGCCCCCCCCCCTCAAAAAATATCTATAGTTTCATTTAAAAAAAAAAAAGATCATTTCTAGAGCATATAATGATGGATGCCAAATCCAATCTGTTTTCATGTGATTGCTTTTCCAACAGCCTCACCCGGTTTAAGTAATGCTTATTTACAAGTGCGAGGAGCATCTTTGATAATCCACAATCAATCACAAACTTAACCACAACAGAGAAGAAATAGTGGCTTGATTTTACATTTGGAAGCTATGGCAACTTGTGAATGTTATTTAGGAAGGACGCCGTCAAACTGCTCCGTCACTGTAGCTCTTTAGTTGTGAGTTGATTTTTTTCAAAGTAATGATTTAATTTGCAGCATAACAAATCAAGAAAGCAGTGCATTAGATGTAAATGCACCCTTATATCCTTGTCACCAACGTTCTCTTCCATTGATATCCCCGAGTAGAGTGGATGCCTTTTGAGTACTATTTACTTGTAATGTGAAGGGGGTTGTTAAGAAGGCTTGTAGCTCATTTTCACTGACGGCACCTGTCACTGTGTGCCTATTCCTCAGTGTGTGCCTATTCCTCAGTGAGCAAGCATGGCACATGCTGATAATGAACCATAAATTAGTGCACGCTTTCTCCACAGCAATGAGCGATGCATTGTTTTTTTATCAGCTTTCTGTCTTCATTTTGGATTTGTTTCCTTATGGTCTTCTTTCAGAGTAATGGGCATCAAATGCAATGATTTCATTGTGGCACCAATCACAAGTCCAGCAAGCTTATTGAAAATATACGCATAGATTTTACGTGTTTTTCCGCTAGCTTTTAAGACCAATGCTGTCGATTTTTTTTTTGGGGGGGATTTTTTTTATTTTTTTTATTATGATTATTTTTTTCACACTGAGTTAAAGGGAAGTCAACCCAAACATATCTTTCGTCGACTGAAAATGACATCACAGTTGCTCAGGGCTTGGATAACGAACAATTATGGCTCAGCTTCAGAAAACAGGTGAGCTGAGAGAGAGTAGAAAGGGTGCTATGAATTCCTGGTTGTAATTTTGCAAAAATACATAATTTTGACAGTTCTGACAATTTATCAGAAATTGATAGGCAACGCAGAATCGCCATTCGAACCTTAAATTTAGGGATTACTATACAGAAAGGTATAGTAAATGTGATTGACAAACCCAGAGATTGGCATTCCGTCCCAGGGATGGAATGGTCCATCCATCCATCATTCATGCTCATGCCAGCACCGCCGTACACTTAAAGCTACAACAGGAAGTAGAAGTCTTTCATTCTCCTCCTAAAATAAAATTATTTTGCAAAAAAAAAATGTTTATTGTGAAATAACACAAAAAATGAAAACATATTGCGTTTCAGTTTTGCAATAAAACGCAATAGTATTGCATTGTAATGCAATCTTAAATATTCTCTGGATGTTCCGTAGTTTGGTGATCGATGGTGGTTGTGTTGGCAGCTATCTTGGTTAAACAATTCAATCCACTCACAATACTTCCAGCCGGTAAGTGGATGTGAGTAGGAAATTAGCCAGATGAGCTTTAAATAATATTTATGAATTATGAAACCTCTGCCGTTAGCATCTCTCCCACGGCGTAATGAATGACCGCTTTTTGTACCGGGAGGAGGATCAGAGAGGGGAAAAGGTCCTACAGATAAGATAAGATAAGAATGCCTTTATTGATCCCACAGTGGGGAAATTTTCGTTGTTACAGTAGCAAAGATATAGGTCACACAGGGGCGGCGGCATAATGTGGCCATTAATGTATAACATTGACGGCAAATATTTAGAATCAAACCTATGTAGATATACGCAGTAACATGTGTATATACACATGTGTATACACACCAACCTACATAAAAAATATGAGGAACACTCATTTCGGCCTGTACATAGTACAGAGGAAAAAATACTCTAAGTGACAGTGCTGCAGTGCTGTAGTGAAATGTAAGGAACAGCATTGGATAAAAATAAAACTAGACTAACAGTAGTGGGGAATGTTGAGTATTGCACGGTATTACAGTAGTGGGGAATATTGGGTATTGCACGATATGAGCTCAGGTGCAGGACTGCACAATTGCACTAATGACCGCCAGTTTGTAGAGACTACACAATGTTCTTGTTAAAGAGTCTGACAGCAGCAGGCAAGAAGGAACGGCGGAATCTCTCCTTTGCACAGCGAGGGTGTAACAGTCTGTCACTGAAGGTGCTATGGAGTGCTGTTAGGGTGCCCTGGAGGGGGTGGTCCGGGTTGCCCAGCATTGATGACAGCTTGGCCAACATCCTCCTGTCCCCCACCGAGTCCACAGAGTCCAGGGAGCAGCCCAGGACAGAGCCGGCCCTCTTGACCAGTTTGTCCAGCCGCTTCTTGTCCCGGGCCGAGACGCCGCCTGCCCAGGTGACCACTCCCTGGAAGATGACCGATGCAACCACCGAGTCATAAAAGTTCCTGAGGAGTGTCCCCTGAACCCCAAAAGACCTCAGTCTCCTGAGTAGGAAGAGTCTGCTCTGACTCTTCCTATAGAGGGCGTCTGTGTTGTCGCACCAGTCCAGATTATTGTTCAGATGAACACCCAGGTACTTGTAAGTTGAGACTCTCTCAACATCTGTTCCCCGGATATTCACTGGTGCAGGTGAAGAGTGCTGGCGCCTACCGAAATCCACCACCATACAGGAAGAGGATGGAGGAGCAGCTGCTGCAGAATAACGCCAGGGGAGTCTGGAGGGGCCTGAAGACCATCTCAGGCCACGGACAACCCAAGACCCGGACTGAGGGGGACCTGCAGTGGGCAAATGAGCTGAATCTCTTTTTCAATAGGTTCGATCAGATGCCTGCCTCCACTCAGTCTCTCCTGCTGCAGTCTCCACCTACTCCTCCTGCTGGGCGTGTCACCCCCTCCCCTCTTTTCTCCACAGACTCCAGCTCCCAGCTACACCAGATAGCCACCACTCCTTCCTGTCCAGCCTTGGCCTTCACAACATCTCAGGTGAGGAACCAGCTGAAGAAGATGAAGGCGAGGAAGGCAGCGGGTCCAGATGGCATCAGCCCCCAGCTCCTCAAATCCTGCGCAGACCAGCTGTGTGGAATTGTCCAGCACATGTTCAACCTGAGCCTGAAGCTGGGCAGGGTCCCCCAGCTATGGAAAACATCCTGCCTGGTCCCGGTGCCAAAGACCCCCCACCCGAAGGAGCTCAACAGCTTCAGACCAGTGGCGCTGACGTCTCACCTGATGAAGACCCTGGAGAGACTGGTCCTTGTCCACCTGCGCCCCCTGGTGAGCTCCTCAATGGACCCACTCCAGTTCGCATACCAGCCTGGCATCAGTGTGGATGATGCCATCATCTACCTCCTCCACACTTCACTCTCCCACCTGGAGAAGGCGGGGAGCACTGTGAGGATCATGTTCTTTGATTTCTCCAGTGCTTTCAACACCATCCAGCCCACCCTACTGGGAGACAAGCTGGAGCGGGCGGGGGTGGCGCACCACCTCACCACATGGATCCAGGACTACCTCACAAACCGGCCACAGTATGTGAGAACACAGGACTGTGTGTCTGACGTGCTCCTCTGCAGCACGGGGGCCCCACAGGGAACTGTCTTGGCTCCCTTCCTGTTCACCCTCTACACCTCGGACTTCAACTACAACACCCCTACCTGTCACCTGCAGAAGTTCTCTGACGACTCTGCGATTGTCGGCCTCATCACAGGCGGAGATGATCGGGAGTACAGAGAACTTACTCAGGGTTTTGTGGACTGGTGCCAGCAGAACCGCCTCCTGATCAATGCGGGGAAATCCAAAGAAATGGTGGTGGATTTCGGTAGGCGCCAGCACTCTGCACCTGCACCAGTGAATATCCGGGGAACAGATGTTGAGAGAGTCTCAACTTACAAGTACCTGGGTGTTCATCTGAACAATAAACTGGACTGGTGCGACAACACAGACGCCCTCTATAGGAAGAGTCAGAGCAGACTCTTCCTACTCAGGAGACTGAGGTCTTTTGGGGTTCAGGGGACACTCCTCAGGAACTTTTATGACTCGGTGGTTGCATCGGTCATCTTCCAGGGAGTGGTCACCTGGGCAGGCGGCGTCTCGGCCCGGGACAAGAAGCGGCTGGACAAACTGGTCAAGAGGGCCGGCTCTGTCCTGGGCTGCTCCCTGGACTCTGTGGACTCGGTGGGGGACAGGAGGATGTTGGCCAAGCTGTCATCAATGCTGGGCAACCCGGACCACCCCCTCCAGGGCACCCTAACAGCACTCCACAGCACCTTCAGTGACAGACTGTTACACCCTCGCTGTGCAAAGGAGAGATTCCGCCGTTCCTTCTTGCCTGCTGCTGTCAGACTCTTTAACAAGAACATTGTGTAGTCTCTACAAACTGGCGGTCATTAGTGCAATTGTGCAGTCCTGCACCTGAGCTCATATTGTGCAATACCCAATATTCCCCACTACTGTAATACCGTGCAATACTCAACATTCCCCACTACTGTTAGTCTAGTTTTATTTTTATCCAATGCTGTTCCTTACATTTCACTACAGCACTGCAGCACTGTCACTTAGAGTATTTTTTCCTCTGTACTATGTACAGGCCGAAATGAGTGTTCCTCATATTTTTTATGTAGATGTAGGTTGGTGTGTATACACATGTGTATATACACACATGTTACTGCGTATATCTACATAGGTTTGATTCTAAATGTTTGCCGTCAATGTTATACATTAATGGCCACATTATGCCGCCGCCCCTGTGTGACCTATATCTTTGCTACTGTAACAACGAAAATTTCCCCACTGTGGGATCAATAAAGGCATTCTTATCTTATCTTTTTATTTGGATGGGAGGGTGGGGGAACTGATGAAATGTAAGGACGGGGGCGCTTTATAAAGACAAGTACGTTCGGTGTCTCAGGACGATTAGTTCTATGTATAAGGACAGAGGGACGATGATGGAAGGGTGCCCAGGGCGGACCGGCAAAACAGGTTAAAGAGCCCATCTCTGGACAAACATTTTAGCTTGTTTGAATTGAAGAGAGCTTTTAAAAGTGTGGCAAATGACACAAGAGAAAGATGGCATATGCTACAGTATGTCACTTAGAGGATAATGTGCTTCTTAGTATATTGAGTCTGTATAATCAAATTTGGGAAGCAGGGAACATTCCAGAGCCCCTGAAGCATGCAGTTATTGTGCCTGTAACATAACCTGGAAAGGATACATCAGACTCCTCAAATTGTAGGCCAATCGTTCTTACGCCACAAATTGGCAAAACAATGGAACGAATGGTGACTCTTTCTAGAAAATAAAAATGTATACAGTTTGAGAATGGTTCTAAAAAGGGAGGAACACTATGGACTCAATCCTATGTCTTGAGTCAGTTGTCAGGAAAGCTCAAATTAATGGGGAAATGATGGTGGCAGTCTTTGATAAAGGAAAAACATGACATGAGAGGGGTTGCTCATCAAACTGAAGAAATTAGGTGTGGGTCGAAGGATACATAATTAGTTGCGAAAAGACAAATTGTATGATTTTCCAGGCGGCATTAGGAAGTGTCTCTGAGACTGCTAGAACAAGTCGATGTGATCCGTTTCATTAAAAGGTAAGTCTCCCCTGAAAAATTATTTGCTATAATATGTTCTATACGCCTTCACTAGTCTAAACTTGGCATTCTGATTAATATTGCGTTTGTGGAATAAGAGTTGATTCACCTGTTTTTATACATCTCAAGGGGCCGTTTTGTCACTTCTGTTCACTGAAAATGACATCACAGTTGATCAGGGCTCAGGTAACAACCACGGCTCCCCTATTTTCTGAAGCTGAGCCATGATTGGTTGTTATCTGAGCCCTGAGCAACTGTGATGTTAATTTCAGTTGACAGCAAGTGGCAAAATGGCCATCCCATGAAATGGATAAAAATGAGTGGATTTTGCTGATTTTCACAGACAACAGACACAGCAAAGTTTTATCAAGTGTTAATGACTGACAATGTACTGTATGTGAAAATACCTGTGTTCACTCAGGGGTGTATTCTCCTGTTAGCGAGTTTTTTTTTGTTTGTTTTTTTTTTGCACCTGGATTTACACTCTTTTCATTAATGTGGGTTGTCCCATTGTCAAGTTTGTAAGTTGTTTTGGTGAACTCAAATCTAGCCCAAACTTGAAAAAAGGCTCTGCACACTGGAAAGGACGTGGACAACTCAAAAAGTATTATTCTCCTTTTATTGATTCTTTTGGTTGTTTTCAGGAGAACTTCTTTTAGGTTATAAACCTAGACAAAGAAAGGTAGTACAGTATTGAACTAGTCATCACTAGTTTCAAACAGTTGAAATTAGAAACATTCCAAATTAGAGTAAATGTCAGTCAAATATTAAAATCAAAATTTAGGATTATAAAATGCTAAACATCATGATCATCATTAGCCACAACCAAACTTAAGATAAACATAAAATATAAAGGAACGGTTTTACCAGCAGTCTCTCCAGTGGACTTTCAGAGTTGAGTGTTTGTTCTGTGTCTGCACTGGTGCCCAGGTGCCTTAAATGCAAGTAATTGGTGAGCTGTGATTGGCTGATGGTGGTTTGTTGTTTGGGTGTGGTAGATTTCACTCCGACCAGGTGCTTTAAATGAAAGTGATTGGTGAGCTGTGACTAGTTGAAGGTGGTTGTTCCAGGTTAGGCTTAACTCCTCCCACTTGAGCTCCTGGTTCCTCTATCCTCGGGGTCATAACTCCAGTCCCCCTGGGCTTCTGTCGTCTGAGAATCTGATAATCATCCTTAGAGTTTGAATCAGGTGTGTTCCAGCAGGGAGAGATGAAAAACGTGCAGGATAGGTGCCCTCGAGGACCAGGGTTGGTGACTCCTGCTCTAACCCAAGGAGGTCCCCAATCCGATTTTGGTTCCTTTTGGGTTCTCATGATGTAGATTTTTTTTTTTTCAACGGCAACAGCATTTCTTGTTGGTTGAGGAAGCCATTTTTTTTCCTTTCTTGTTTTTTTGTTCTTCAAAGTGCAAGGTTTTGACACCAGACTCTGCCCTTTTTCTTGCTCTTCCACAGTAATCAGGATTAACCAGGCACCTGACATCTCTATGAAGGACTGTTGAGGGAATCTTAGTGGAGAGATGTTTGCTTGTGTTGGCATCCTTGGGCTTAGCATGCGGCTTTGAGGAATGGACTGGGTAGCTTGTGAAAGTGCAGACTTGAACATCCCTTACAACGCTCGCTCTTTTTGTCGGTGTTGACGGAGACCACCCTGCCAAGTTTGTGTTAACCTCTGAGAGAGTTTTGGTCTGCCAGCCAGACAACATCATCTACAGCCACATTGCGCTCCTTTGTGTGCCACTTACTCCTCACAAACAGATTGGACTCAGCCAACTGACTCCATTTCCTCCAGAACTTTTCCACTTATGCTTGGATACTTATCAACCTTTTGTAAGGGTAGTCATACTCAAAACAGCCTGGGTCTCCTTTTGGCCCTGCTCTTCCAAACACAAGTGCATTAGGGCAGACATACTCGATGCAGTCCTCACTGCTTTGGGTCCTGGCGTCAATGGATCTTTCATTAGCCAGGTCAGCTGCTCTTCTGGTGATCAAGTTGGCCTGCTTGGTCAGGCGGCCTTTGGCTGTGGTACTTGCTTTCTTGAGCTGTTGGACCATCTTCCCGAGAGTTCTTCTGCCATTTTGAATTCTGGTTATGTTCACTCTTGTCTTTGGATGCCTGAAGCAGTTTATCCTCAGGTCCAGCCTCTGGTGATTTTTGTAAGTTGTTTTGGTGAACTCAAATTAGTGATGTGCTTTTCGAGTCGAATCGCTGAAGCGCGTGCCGAGTAATATAGATGAGTGGTTCTTGAACGGCGGGTCGCTGCGCGTGTTGATGCCCTATGTGGTGACGTTTGAAGCCCCGCGAAGCGGGTGTACTACGTGACTGATTCAGGAAATGATTCGCTAGGTTTGAGTGTAGTTCGAAATAAAAGCAGCAGTGAAACGCTATGGATTCCTCTTCACTTTTTGTGTTTTTGGCTCCCTTTATTGCACTGTTTTTGGCCTTCGATTCAAGCTTCTTTTTTGCAATGGAACCAGCAAGAAAGAGGAAATTTTCCCCTGTTTGGGAGCACTTTGAGCAGATCTCACCGCAGAAGGTAAGGCACTGCAATTACTATTTAACAGATTCCAATAATGAATAAAACAAAATGTGACAACACATAAAATTCACATTTTTCTTTTCTGAATACTTTTAGGTGAAGTGTCTTGCGTGTGCCTGTTTTATCACATGCTGGACATTTCTTGCTACAATGCATATCGTCACTGTCCTGTGAAAAACACTTATCTCCAATTTTGCAAACTTTTTTTAAATTTTCACTTCAATGCGATGTTTGTGACGTGGAAACATGATTTGTGTAAAAATAAGAAAATGGAAAAAAATGGAGAGAAGTGTTTTTCACATGACAGCGACGATATGTTCTGTTTACCGCTGTCAACCCTGGATGGAACCAGGACAAATTCTACAAGAGGCGGCTCTTCCTGGACGAGGTAGCCAATCGCTTAATTTGACCAGAAATGCAGAATAGAAGGCAAAGACTGGCTTCTGCCGGAGGTTTGGGGGTAGAAGAAGAGCAGCAAGAAGGACACCAAGCTGAAGCCTCTGTCACACCAAAGCACAAACAATGTGGACTCTGTGCAAAGCCACTTAGAGCTTCAAATGCTTGTGCAAAGTGTGGAATTGCAATCTGTAAAAAAACACTCAAAGATCACTTGCCCAAATTGTTAAATGAATAGAAAGGTTGTTCTGTTTGTAGTGTTGGTAGTGGTTGTTTGTTTCAGTAATTGTTGGTTGTTGTTCATAAATTATATTTGTTCAAAATTCCTCTTCATAAATTCTGTGTTCAAAATCAATGTTGTGACTTTTTGACCTTTTCAAGGTTCTAATCATGTTACATTTAGTATTTTCCACATATAGACCATATTTAGTCATGGTCATAACGCAATACTACTTTTATCGTCCATAGAGGGATTAAATAATAATTATTATTATTATCATTATATATGTATGGATAGGTCTGGTGCCACTAAACATTTTGAGAGGTTAAAAGTAAAAAAATATTCAGAAATGACTTAGTTATCCCACTTCAAAGGCAGTGCCATTTTTTGTAGCAAATAACGCGAGTCTAGTGTTTTTTAGAAAAACTGCCATTTTGGAAAAAACGGACATGCAAAAAAATCTTTTATGTTTTATTTACTTATTCAAGGTTCTATTTATGTCATATGAAATATTAGAATTTTTTTTTTTTTACTTATATATATATATATATATATATATATATAGAGCATAGTTAGTTTTGCGTTTAGCATAACACTGCTGTTATTGTCCATAGAGGGTATCAAAAGAAATAAAAACTATATATGTGTGGATAGCTAAGGTCCCACTGAATATTTTGAGTGGTTGGAAGTGAAAATATATTCCGAAATGACAGAGTTATGCGTTAGGCGTCTAATGCATGTCCATTTTTTTGTACAAAATACCGTAAGTCTAGTAAAAATAGACTAACACCGGGGGGTCAATAATATAACAATTTATGGATAAATACATGTTCTATTATATCATAAATCGCTAGATTATTTAAAGAGTGATACTTTGGGCCAGGGATATGGTAATGTACATTACATGCGGCAACATTATTGTTGCATGGGACATCAGTACATATTTATGAGTACATTATTTTTTATTCATATTTGTCAACTTCGTTTAACCTGTCGTAAATACTGTATATACTTTCCTAGTTGCATGTAAGCCTACAGTTTAAAACCGAAACATCAAACTCCAGTCATGCAGAAATTTCTGGAAATTGGAAAGTTTGAGCCTTTTGTTCCACATTGGTGCAGTTATACTGTGAATTTATGGATATTTTAGTGTGTGTTGCAGGGTTTAAGCAACAGTTACAATGCATATACGACCAACTTTCACTTGATGCAATTACATAAAACAGTTTATAGTTTGGTAAGTCAGAGCTCATGCTGGGATTTCATAAATAAATGTTTATTGCTGCAGTGTTTTGGAGACCATGCAGAGAAAAGAGTCTGATTTCTGTCCCTGCTGATGGGCTATCGTGCTGAGGAGGGCAAATTACATTTCAGCCCACCCAACTGTTTAGAATGTTTATAACACAGATGGCCTCTGTTAATGGAGATTACACAGTTTTACATCTAAAATAAGCAGTAAATTGTGCATATCTCTGGACAGGGATTTGCTTTCTTTATGGCTTTATATTTAGGGGACAAAGGGAGTTGCAGAGTAGCTGAAGTTCATTAGGCAGGATCTGTTCTGTGGCTTTATATTCCTGAATGTACTTACTGTACATTAATGTGTTGTTTCTTTCTCAGGTGAGGGTGAATGTCATTGCGAAGAAGTAATGTCATTTCTATATTCCTTAGCTTGTTTCCCGTCTATGCAGCTGGTGAGTTGCAATACCATCAGTAATTAGATAACTGGCAAGAACAACGCTTCCAACTCACCATGACTACTTGATTTGTAACACCCCTATTTCGAACAACCTCCTCAGAGGGGGGCGCCGTTGAGCCATCATCCAAGTACCAAAAATAACCCTGTTACATAAGCAGACTGACATTAAAAGCAATGTGTCCCAATGGAGTGTCCATCGTTAAAGAGTATTTCAGCCTCAGAGATGATGCAATATTAAGCCAGTGCAGGACCGCCATTAGTGAGTGAGTTAGTGAGTGAGTGAGTGAGTGAGTGAGTGAGTGAAAAGACTGGGGGAGATGGTGAAGTTCAGCTAGTGGAGTTGACTTCAAACGTTAGGCCTGTGTCGATATGCAGGGTCACTTATAAAATGTGTTTAATTTTAGTGTGACACTTACAGTAAATAATAGAAAAACGTGGGGGAGGCATCTGCACACGGCTTTTAGTACGACCATGTCATTTGAGTTAGTTACATTAGGAGAGTGTCTCAAGAGTCTTAATGGTTTCACATAATTACAGAAAATGATTCTTACACTTGAATGGTTCTTAAAAATGTACTGAAAGATGCTTAAAGTGAGCATATTTTTGAAAACTAAACATTTCTTGGTGAGCTTCTCATTCCAGAAATGTCTCCAGTTTCAGTTCAGATTTCCTAATTCACAGTAATCGATGCCGCTCCATCACTGAGGTCCCCTGCCCATTATTGGCAATTCGGCTAAATGGTAAACGGACTGTCACTTGTATAGTGCTTTTCTAAGTGAAGATCCCCCATTTTCAAGCAAAGGTACACCAACAAACTCTCATGCCAAAACCAAAAGCTAAGCATGGAGTGTTGTTAGATGCACTGAATAATGAATAGCAAACAGCGTTATAATCAGGGTTCTAAATTAACAGCCACCAACCTGCCAAATGCAGGTTAATATTAATTTTGGCGGGTGCTGATAAAAACGTACCAGCCAGTTTGGCCGGTGATGCGTGAGGAAATTGTGTCAGTCAGAAAAACCAGGTGCTTGCCTTCAATAAGTTTGACATGAGAGTCGCCTCAGTGCAACACTTGCAATAAAATGATATTATGCAAATGAGGTGGCATGACGCGTATAAGTTAACTGAGTGCCGTGTCTGATGACCTTGGCTCTCGCCCCCGCTACAGCGCGCTTCACTTCAGTGTCATAATTGTTTGAGTTATTAAACAATAAAATGCGTCTATTGCCAACACTGGCGTATCTAACAACAACTACATAGTGGGTCCACTCAAATGCAAATAACCAGCTAACATTAGCGCATGTATAGTATTTTCTCTATCAAGCAAGCGTGTGTGTCTGCAACAGGCACATTGTAAACACACTGTACCTGCTGCTAATCTGATCCGGGTTACCAAATTGTTCTGCTTATGTCAGTCTAAAAAGCAGCAGGTTGGCCCGTCAGTGGGGGTCAGTGCCACCGACCTTTTTGAAGATGAGAGCAACTTCATACATACTGATTAACGCGAAGGGCTACCAGTTTGATAAACGCTTCTGAAATAACAAATTAGCTCAAATAATCTTCAAATAATATATCTAAATAATGTTAGTATCATGTTATTAATAATGTTATAATATCCATTTATGTGAAGACAATGATCATGTCAATTATTTCACACATTAATTAGGAAATAGGGTAAATGTCAACATTTTATTTCTATAAAGAACTGCCAGCGTTTACATTTTCAAATCTACACTTAAAAAATTTGTAGAAAAGCATAATGTCTCATTGATGGCCAGAGCTGGGCAGTCCATCCTGAGGGTGGGACGGACGGCCATTTTTGGGGCGGAGGACCGGCGGATGACACGTGTGAAAAAAGGGCCGGACTAAGCAAGGGTGGAGGTGGATTTTAGTCCGGCCCTCATGCGCGTGACGTGGTCACGAGGCTGCCAACATTAATCTCAACCTCCTCGGCGAAAATTAATCTCAACCTCTGCATCACGTGACCGACGCATTGTGCTGTGAGACATGTTGGCGACAGGTCTGCAACACATGCCCTGCACACGTTAAATATTGCTGCGCGGTATACGACGCCGCACGCATTCTCTCTCGTGATCGATCCGTTATGTCACATGTTGCGATGACGTACAGTTTACCCTGGCAATTTATTTGTTGCCACGGAGGAGAGGATCCACCTCGCAGTTCGTTGCTGCTGCGAAGCAAACTAGTTTGGCAGCGGCGAGGGTGTTATGTCACGTATGTGTGTGTAAAGAAGCTACACACACACATACCACCTTTGACGCCACCTTTCAGATTGCTTTCACAATACAATTAAATGCATCGTCTGGTCATCTAGGTCCCTTAATGGTTATCGCAGGCACAAGATCCATTGTTGTCGCTGTCCTTGTGATCGTTGCCGACCGGAATTGGCCATAAAAGACAGAGGAAATTCCGCCCTGCGGTGTCTTTGACAGTAGCCGTAGCGATGCCCCCCTGACTTGTCTCCCTGAGACAACCACAATTATGCCATTCTTAATATTCAATAAAATATATTAATGTGTCAATAAAAAACACAACAAAATGTAAATTAATAGATTTGATGGTTAGCCAATTTGCCTATGAGCAGGTAATGTGGTCAGTGGTGGTCACTGACGTGCGGTCACACAGGGCAGTATGACTGGTGGGGTGGCAACGTAAAATATAGATTTGTAAATGTCAATAATGATGAGAGCTGAATGAGTTGGCTGGTAGGGATGTAACGATTCACTCAAGCCCCGATTCGATTTGATTTTCAGTTCCCGATTTTTGATTTGATTCGATTTTTTTTCGATTTCTACCATGCTTGCCTCTGTGGGCTAGTGTGGTGCTGCAGCCATCCACAAACGCCACACGCAATGATGTTTGGTGCAAGTGTGTCAAGTAGGGCTGCCACAAACTATTATTTTGCAAGTCGACTAATCACCAACAGTAGTCGCAATTAGTCAACTAATCGGATCATAAGTAAATCGCGCCATAATTGCACCAGGCTCTTCTATGACCATCGGTAGCTTACAGTGAGGATTCTTTAAGGTATGTACAAAAGAATACAAAAGACAGTTAAAATGCAAGTACATTTAACTTGGATTAAACTTTGCAGCTTGTACCAGCATTCCTGACATGTTTATAAATGATGGTGTTATTGAAATTGAAGGCAATACTGTGACCTGAATTTTTTTGGGGCTGTATATGTTTAGTGCATTTTAAAATGCAACCAAAAACTTTACACTTTGCTGAGTTGCACTAATATGAAACTACCTCTAAATGCAAAAAATAAATACTTGAAAACACATTTCACTTTTCTTGGTCACCAAGCCTTTTTTTTTTTTTTATGTATAAGAGAGCGAAATCGTGAGTAAACTTAGGGAAAAGCACTGTGCTAAAAGTACTGTGCTAAATAAAACTGAATAAAACATTTCACACTTTTTAATTTAGTTTTTAACTAACCTTAATCCAAAATGTTTTATTTTGCTTCTTTAATATGCATAACGTGATCTACACCAGTGTTTTTCAAACGTTTTTGAGTCAAGGCACATTTATTTCATTGAAAAAAATCCTGCGGCACACCACCATCTGTAATTGTGAAAAAAAAAAAAAAAAAAAGCTTATTTTAACAATATAAGTGTTATATTGTTTATATAAGCATCTTTTAACATTGACATAGACGTTACATATTAACATATACTCCAGTGCGACTTCTATATGTTTTTTTCTTCTGTATTATGCATTTTATGGCTGGGGCGACTTGTACTCCGGAGTGACGTATAGTCCGGAAAATACGGTACTCAGTGTGAAACATGAGCCTGTTTGGATAAACATGCGTCACAAATTCGCTTGTCTCTAAACAAAGACAATTAGCTACCTGCTGGTATGAAAGAGTACTACAATGTAGTAAAGACATGATTACGGTGCCAGGCACACAAATTAGATAATTTCCCACGACACACCTGACAATATCTCACGGTTTGAAAAACACTGATCTACACATTCAAAATGTGGTATGCACCTGGAATGGATTAAAAAAAAACTTGAAATAGGAGGAACACAATTATTTTAGCACACAAATTAGTATATTATAACGACCTATGTATTATGCTATATGTTATTTAATTGTTAGGTGTTGCCAGGGTTTGTGGAAAATAGGTAATGTTGTGTTAACCCTTTTGTGCAAAGTGGTCACTACAGTGGACAGCCTATATCAATAAATCTCTCTCTCTCTCTCTCTCTATATATATATATATAACATTAAATCATAATTAATGCATGAAAGGGTTAAAAGTATTTTTAAAAATTTAGATTAATTAATATAGGCGAAAGCAACTTTTAAATAGCTGTCCACTGTAGTGACCACAATGCATGAAAGGGTTAACTTGAGTGGTGTAATTTCCGAGTTCCTAAGCGCTCGGTCTGTGCTCTCAGTAACCGCGAGGCACTCACGATCAGCAAGAGGTAAACAACTGCGTTTTGGGTTTTAATAAACGTCTGTTTGCTGACTAATTACTCCATAATCGCTAGTAGACACTACAATATGTTAGCGTACCACAACAGACATGCATGCCGCGTTCCATCAGAAACCGGCACACGGGAGTTTGTGTGCTAACTCCAGCTACGTGCTTCCTTTCTAGATGCTCGTTTATCACCGCCGTACTGCTATGAGAGGGAGATTTACATCGTTTTAAGGATTTTGTGAATGTGCCCGCACTTCGGACTTTTGCTAACGTCATGACACCATCAGCCACAATGCTTCTGTTTACATCACGGATGACCCGGATCACCACTACTGCGCATGTGCTTTGCAGACGGCAAAGACGAGAGAGTGGCTAGTTAACATGGCGTTGCGACTCGATTCTTTTATATTTTTACATCAATGCATATTTTAAACATTTATATTGATTGATTTTTTTTCAATAAATCGTTACATCCCTATTGGCTGGAGTAGGCTGCAGTGTTATTACGCTGCAAGAGAGGAGGGATGGTCTTGGAAACACTGTTTTGTTTTTTATGGCATTTTTTCAATCAGTGTTACTGTTGTAACCATAATTTATAGCTGTCAGGTTTGTGTGCTTATTTTAAACATTGTAAAAACCTTGGAAAGATGTCAGCAAGGGTTAAACAAAAAAGGTACACAAATACTTTTCATTATTCAAATGTGATCTAATAGTTCAGCTAAAAAGATAATTGAGTGATGTTTACAGTATGAATGTAACAACGTTTGCATGTTCCAATACTTATACCAGGGCTGGGCACTCTGCCTATGTGACAACCGGGCCGTCTATCCACCAATGACGGACACCCATTTTGTAGGCGATAAATGAAAGACGGTAACCTTAAACCTTTGCCTTAAAAAAATTAACGGATTAAGCATAAGCGGAAGCCTATTTTTTCATGATGTAATCCTCTAGCGTCTACAGTATTTTCACATTGAGGGTTCCATGGCCGCGGCGAGGCTTCCGTTTCCCGTTGGCCGCAGTGAGGGTTTTTGACAGCTTCTGGGTCATAAAAGAGGCCCTGTCACGGTGAGACTTCCATGCCAGGGTAAGTCTTTTGTTTCAAATTTCACTCAGCAGAAAGAGCAACACAATGCATTGTAGACAGCGGTAACGGTGAATGTGGCCACAAACTAAGTGGAAAGAATGACAAATCTCAAGCGACATCTGAGGGCTCACCACGCTGATATTTTGTTCCAACTCGTCCTGTTAACATATATTGTATACATTTACTTGCACTTTGTTATTCAACAATCGGCTTGAGATCAATTTCATTGTGCTTAAAGTTTTCCACGTAACTCATGGCGCAAATGGGCGGAATTAAGGCGTAAGTTATTTTGGTTGAGCTAACGTCAAGGCTAATGTCAATCCATTCACTTGTTGTCCATCCATCCATCCATTATCTGTACCGCTTCTCCTCACAAGGGTCGCGGGGCGTGCTGGAGCCTATCCCAGCTGTCTTTGGGCAGTAGGCGGGGGACACCCTGAACTGGTTGCCAGCCAATCGCAGGGCACACAGAGACAAACATCCGCACTCACAATCACACCTAGGGGCAATTTAGAGAGTCCAATCAACTTACCATGCATGTTTTTGGAATGTGGGAGGAAACCGGAGTGCCCGGAGAAAACCCACGCAGGCACGGGGAGAACATGCAAACTCCACACAGGGAGGCCGGAGCCGGGATCGAACCCGCGACCTCTGAACTGTGAGGCGGACGTGCTAACCAGTCGACCACCGTGCCGCCTTCACTTGTTGTGTAAAGTCAAATATTAAAAGTAGATTAAGGCAGTGGTCACCAACCATTTATCTACCGCGGACCAACCGGTCCGCGGTAGATAAATGGTTGTGGTGTGTGTGTGTCTGTGTACAATAATAAACACGAATCCACAGGTTTTTTTATTTCACCAATATTGAATGAGTTTTTAGCCTTAGCAATGCGGTTAGGTGCTAAAAACAACACTGATATTTAAACAAGTGCCATGACTGAGTCTATACTATTTCTGTAGTCTATTATTGAGTCAGCACGACCACACAAGTCACAAGAGTTAGCTAGCAGTCAGTGTTAGCAAACACACCCTCAAAGTTGCAGAGGTAAGATGAGATGTGACATTTGAAATAAACAAATAGCAATTACAACAGTCCCGGCATAGTAACACAGAATGTGGAAGTGCAGCGTGCGTTGAGAGTCACAGAGACATAGACATACAGTACTGTCGACATCCATAGAGAAGTCTACTTCAGGGATGGGCAACTTTAATGACTGAATGGGGGGGCCCACAATTTTCATCAGCACTACTGGGGGGCACTTCCTAGTCAAGCATGTCACAATATCGTAATATTGCGATATTAAAATTGACACAATATATCGTCGTCGTCATGTCACAATATTAATAGTAGCAAATCTGTTTAAAAGTTGTTTTACATTTGTATAGTTCCAGCACCCTCTGGTGGTTAGTTTATTAAGAAGAATAAGAATGCCTTTATTGATCCCACAGTGGGGAAATTTTCAAGTACAGTGTAATTTGATGCCACCTATGTTTAAGACCCACGTTAATCACCAGATGAAGGGCAAATTCACACATTAGTGTTACTCAAAACAGAATATTGATGTGTTTTTTTAACATGAGCTTTCTTGTTTTTTTTACAATATCTTACAATAGCTTTTTATATATCGCCAACCTCCCCACAATATAGTGCTAATTATCATACCGCAAGGTTCATATCGCAATATTATCGTATCGTGACATTTGGATATCGTAACATTCCTATTCCTATTGAGATGTATGATCAAAATTCAAGTTTAAATATGGATAAAATTACATGCCGGCTCGCAAATAGTGAAAATCCACGTATAACTGACTATTTTTTTTCTGATGGGTTCCATGTTTTACATAGCCATAGTACTGCTGTTGCTCGCTTGTACTGCCCACATACGTCGCCGAAAAGCAAAGCTTTTAAACTAAAGCGCTGCATAACTTGAATTTTATTTTGACTTCATAGAGACTTTGCAAGGATCCATCAGAGACCAAATATGTACTTTGCCAAACGTCTGGTTTATGACGGGAAAACATTTTTGTTGCTTCTGAAAAAAAAGTAGTAAGTAAAAGTAATAGTTACAGTCAGTCACAAAATGGTAGTGCATGGACTTACCAAAAGTGGCTGATATACAAATAGTCCTGTGAGGACGCATCCAGTAATGTCCAACTCTATCATTTGGTTTTGACGTAGTATGCTATTTTTTGGGAAGAAGAGAAGGATTGATAGATGTTTCTGCCCTCTGCCTTTGCCTGTCAGTCATCACTACTCTGCTTCAATTTTGTTAAATGTCAGTGAACAGTGAGCAGGCCATCGGCTACTACTGGCATTCACCATATAAGGAAGGACACAAACAAACACATTCTTCAACAAATATAGGATGAGCATGACTGTGCCCTCCACAGGACACTCACTTGGCAGCCATACATTTGACCTGTATGGAAAAATTGCCTGAACATACAGCAGCAAGATGATGGAAAGATGTGCTCTCCTTATTGATAGTGACTGGTGCATATTCCATACATTTACAGTACAGTATGCAAGTTCCAAGGGCTTCTGAACTTGTTGCATATAACACTCTGGAAAAGTTGTTCCAACCTTTTTTGGCTAGCGTATCCCCGGAATGTTTTGTAAGAAATATCATTCCTTAATTTTAACATTTAATTCTTAGGCATTGTCTCCTTTTTATTCAAATAATATATATTATTTTGATATTTCGAGATCGGGAACCTTTGAGGCAGTTAGGCGATGTCCAGCTCTGCTCATGACAGTTCAGGTGCAGTTGCTACTGAGTTGGCGGAGGCTCAAAGAAGAAAATAAAAAGTTTAAAAAAGAAAATGACACCGCAAACAAAGCTGTACAGCAAATGAAGGCAAACAATCCTGAAGATTTCGAGGATGAGTAAAAAATGAAGTACTACACAAGACTTCCTGGCTTCGTCACTTTAATGACTTTGTTTAACCTGATGGAAGGGGTGATGACAGAGAAGAATTCTTCCCTGAGCAAATTTCAAAAGCTCATTATGACATTGGCTTCAGACTTCGTCTTAATATGCCCATTACAGATCTTGCCTACAGATTTGGTATGTCTAAATTGACAGTGTCCAACACATAGAGACCCTGAACATTTTATTTCTAGCATTAAAGCCTATAATGCGTTGGCCGTCTTGGGAAGAGCTGCAGGACACTATGCCCTTGGGGTTTTGCATTTTTTTCCGCTTTTTACTCGGAGAAGGTTCACCCATTAAGGATGGGAGCGCATAATCACATTTCTACCACTAAAGCCGGGGGCGCTGTTGCGTGTTTCTCCCATTCAAGCCGGGGAGCGTACACGTCATTTGCTTTTTTTAATCCAATTGGTCTCGGTCTCTTAGCCAATGAAATGCATCAGAATATACATGATGGAGCATATCCGGAATTTTTCCGAGGAGTAATGGCGGACGCCGTCGATCGCGGTAGCTCTGCTATAAGTCACGGCAATGATATAGACAACACGCTCGTGGACTTTAAAGCCGTAAAGCCAGACAAATGTGATGTTTGGTTAAGATATATGTTTGTAGACAATGACTATTTCAACGTCTTTGTAAGAGAATACGGCATGGTAATTACCACTTGATTTTTAAATTAAAAATAGTGTTTTACTTGCATCTTCGATTGAAACAGTAAAGATTAATAAACTGTGCCTGCGTGAAAGCCACATGTCTAAGCTCTCAATTTTGGGGGGGGGATTTATGTTAAATAAACAAATAAATAAATATAACAAATAAACAAATAATATCTGCTACAGGGGCCGAGATATGAATTATTTACTAGGTGGCAAAAATGTCAGGTTTTCATGAGTGACTCCAAAGACGACCGTAGGTTTTAGAGAGATGTCTCATGAGGGGCTTCAGGCTTTAATGGGTTAAGCGTTACCCAGCTCTGGTTTAGAATATAGGCCGCGAAAGTAGCAGAGAATTTCCGATCGTGCCCTATACATAACATTGACCTCAAAAACTTAAGCTCCTCTGAATAAGACCCCTTTAAAAAGGCTGTTCTGCCTTTCAGATGAGTTTTGGTTCATTTCGTTCATTCTCTTATTGTGAAAACCAGGCTATTATTTTGTTGTGAGCAATGTAAAACAGGAAATGTCAGGGGCTCGTGATATATGCATGAAGAAGTTACACAGTTCCGAAAAAAAGAAGGAAACGAGATGGCTTCGAATCCATGCCTGCAGTTTTTACTCTGACAAACATGATGTCAAGATTTTATATTAATCATTCAATGCCAAAACGTATTAATACGTCTTTATCGTCCTTGTCGCGCAGCTTTAGAATAAGTTTCCAGGCTTTGAGGATGATTTTAGTATGATAAATCAACACTGGATGGCAGGTTTGGTGCGAGTGAAAGCCGATGGACGGCTGTTTAGGGTTAAAAAGAGGCGGACCGGCCTATAGACGGGTACTATATTTTCCCCCCGGGAAAAATGATGGATGACGGACAGGTACCCTCGCTGCTGACGGACGCTCAATATTTAGTTATTAGTTAGCCCAGCTCTGGGAATTACATTGTTAGCACAAACGGTTCATGAGTTACGGTGATATGAAAAACATGTAATCTTCGTCACGTTCCACTATGACGCACGGCTTTCCCCGCCCCGTAATGTATGTGATATCGAAAGAAAGCACCACTTCTCTGCTTTGAGAATCCGTTAGAATTATGCTGCTAGCTTAAACGGTTCATGAGTTACGGTGATTTAAAAAACCTTTGTCATCTCTGAATGGTGCTAAAAGGAGACGCATAGTAGTAGTTTGTCTAAGTTTCGAGTCGGAAGCGCTAACAGAAGCCCGTTTAAAATGGTAGTCGGACCAGCCTATAGCCAATTACTATTTGTTCCAGCCAGACAAAATGTATTATGTCCTAACTGTCCTAACCCATTTTTTTACAATGCAAGTCAGCATGCGTTTTTTTTTTTACAGCAGTCAACCCCTAATCCACCCCAACGCCAACCCATGTTGAACTCTAATCGAAGGTGGCATGTTAGTCAGTTTGTTCTCATCTTCTTTCCCAAGAGAGAAAAAAGGCAATAAAACTACCGGCTATAAGAGAAAGAAGAGTAGAAAAAAACACTACAGCGGAGTAGCGTTGGGACAGTCAGAGGAAGTGTCAGAGGCAAGTCACAATTGATCATTTCTTATGTTTCTGACCTCAAATGTTGTTCATTTGAATAAAATTAGTTCAGTCAAATGTTTGTCATCATTATTTGTATGAAAATATTTACATTTTTATTCATTAAATAAATGTTTGGGACTTTAACATCCTGTTGTGGTCATTCAGATACACGCGAGTCACTATTGACAATTTCTTATGTTTCCGACCTCATGTTGTTCATTAAAATAAATTTTGTTAGTTCAAATGTGTCATCATTATTTGTATGAATATGTTTACATTTTTATTTATCTAACAGGTGTTTGGGACTTTTTCCTGTTATGGTCTTTTATAAACAATGTTCATGGGCTCTAATGTTCAATCATCCCAAAAAAAAAAAAAAAACACATAACATAACAAAAATAAGAAGTTCAACACAGGACTTTTTAAACACAGTTTTCGTTGAATGTAAAGACAAAAAACAAAACAAAAAACAAAAAAAACAGCAACACCAGCACAAATACACAGCAAAACTAGCATATCTTGTGAGCTCATGTGCTGGACTGGAAAAATGCTGGAAAAAGCCATACAAAAGGGAGTTTGTAGAATATACAAGAGAGCTATGGAGTGAGGGGACAGAATTGCGCCGTTTATGTGTGCCCATATGTATAATGTGGCTCTTTGCAGTAACACTTCAAAAATTGTGGCTCTAGTTTTAATAAATGAATGCTTTAACACATCCTAGCCTCCCTTAATCAATAGCCATGATAGTTGGCCGTGAAGGCTGAATCAGAGGCTATTTGTGACTATGAACCTACTCATTTTTACACATTTATTAGTTATTATTGAAGAGATTGATGTAGATAATTGTCAGCTCAAACTTAAACAACATTAGTCTGGTAGCGCAATAATTAATACGAATTTTGCTGGAATTAATTTGTCTCATACTGTAAAATTACCTATACCTACACCCAGTATTGTTGGAAGTTAATCGCAGCTCCCAAAACAAAGGTGAGCAACAGCTCTAGTATGTGAGAAAGCATCATCTTTTGCATGCATTGTGGGTCTTGTAATACAAGCTTTGAAAGCATAATATACTAACAGGCTAGATCAGATAAATTGTGTTACAAAAGAAAGATTTGTCACACTTTGTGTTCTAAAAATGAAAAGGAGATCATGTTTGAAAATAATAAAATGTATGATAATGATCTATGATCACCAGTGATATTTTTAGGCATGCTGAGATTACATTTAGGGAAGGACACTTGAGCACCCCCACAAAAAGGAAATAATTATGTGAATCCTGGCCCCTGCTGTGAGAACAACAAGTAGGTGGCCACTTGATTGCAAATTAAAAACAGTTTTGAGGCATGCATTTTTGTTTCGACCAATTATTGTGGTCAACACAACCGAGTAGGTTGAATTTTTCTGCCAGCCCTAGTGCCACACATGTTGGCATATGTAAATTTTATTTGTATTTTTTTTTTTACCTTAAAATATATTTAAAACATTTTCCGACTTGAAACATTCCTCTTGTTTTTCTCAGCTTGTGTCACATGAGAGCTGGGGTCCTGGGAGCTTTGTGAAATACAAAGCAGGTTTAGTCAAAAGTCAGAATCTGCTAACCCTGACATGAGGGAAAGTCTGGCTTTTCCGTTTCAAAAAGGGGAGTAACTCACACCAGAGAAAGAGGGTAACTCTAGCCAGTTTTAGAGAGAGAGGTAACTTAAGCTCTCGGTCGGTTACCGCAGTAACAGACTCTCTGAACCTAACCTGGTCGGGACCAGGTTTATCTCAATGAACCGCAAGTTTCTCTCTGTCTCCGCCCTCTTTCAGAGCCACACACTCCTTTTCATTTCCTCATTCCTTCAGTTCACGAAATATAATAATCTAATCCTCTAAATCCAGATACATTTTTAAGTAGACTATACATCTACAATAGCATCTGTATCTGGCTCCAGATTATTTTATTTTGTGTAACCACCTGACGAAACATAATTGAGTAAAATAAACCATTATTTTTTTCAGTGTACCCCTATGAGATTATGCTGAGGTCTTAACTGTTGGAACAATGTTTTTATATTTCATCAGCTGTTAAGTGTGCTTCTCCCCTGCAAAATTGCACCTAAATGAAATAAATTAATAGGCGGAAGCAAACATTTTTTTTTTTTACTCTGTTACATTATTGTAACTCAGACTTCAGGTTTGGACAGGTTTAGAGTTTGATTAGCCTCCTTTGTGAAACGGACCCCAGGTCTGGGTCATGTTAGTCTTCATTGTTGCTTATGGGAACAAATACTTTCATCTCCAGAGCTTTGCGGGGTTATTAATATTGCTGTTGGCGTACAAAAAAAGCCCAAACTGTTTTACTCCTTACTTTCAGACTTTCTTGTACTCTTCCAACCACAGGGACATCATGTCATTAAAACCAAATGAGCAAGTGATTACACTCTGAAGCATTTCCTCTATATCTTTGTATCCTAGCAAGAAGAGACCCTATGCTGTTACTCTTGTATTATTCAGTGCGCCAGTCTAGTCTCAGTCATCCTAATGCTGCCATCTCTTCACAGAGTGGCGTGTCTCTTAACAGAGGCCTTATTAGCATTCTAAGGGAGGGATAACACTTCTGCGTTATTATGCACTGTTTTTCCACACAGCAACACATCTGTTGAACTTGTTTTTTCTTTCCAATTTCTCTACTTCTTTGCTGTCCATCCGTCTGACATCTCACCTTCTTTCCTTCCCCTTTCTGATCCTCACTGTTTCTCAAAATCTTCCCTATATTTCTTGCTCCCTGAAATCACTCATGTCATCAAATTTTCTCATTTTACTCCAGCATTCTTTCTCCTCAGTTGTCTTTGCCCGGAGCTAAGTTACCATCCAACTGTCAAACTGATTTTCTTGCAGCACTTGAAATCAACCCCAAACATAGAACAAATGAATATGTTTCTATAGATGTCTGCACTGAAGCAACTCACAAAGCTTTGTGACTGCAGAGCTGCTTCATCAGAAAATTACAAACATTTTTGCAGAAAAATCTTTTTCTCTGTGCATAGGTGGTCTTTGGTTCATAACAAGGTGTAACTGAATTTGTGCGTTTGTAAGTGTAAGTTGTAAATATTTGTATTAAAAACACTTGAATATCAAACAATACAATGAAAAACAGCAGTAATGGATATACAGTATATACAGAGGATTTCCAAAAGAGGCCTACAGTTTTTATTATGGGAAAATGATAGCTTTATTTAAAGGGAACTCAACCCAAACATATTATTTTCCAGAATACAGGAAGTCCTCACTTTACAAACGAGTTCCCTTCCTAAACTGGCGGTGTAACCCGAATTTCAATGTATGCCGGATTTCAAGTCGAAATTTACGTCAAACGACATAGGATAAAAAAACGAAAATACATTAAAATAAAAACATAATATGCTTTAATTACCATTCCTGCTGAGAGGTGGATAGAGCGAAATGAGAGAAGGGTAAAAAAAGTCAAAGCTACTCGGCACGCACAGACACGATTCAGACACACTGCGAATGGAACGACATGGAATGCTGGTCTTTGTAGTACAGGAAGTGCTTGTATGCGAAAGTGCGTTGTTTGATGCGCACCCCACCACAAATACACAAGCAGAGAATAAACAAGCTGAGAGACACAGCACAAAAGCACACTTTTAAAGAGAGGAGGAAACTGGCTGCTTCATTCCTGTGTTGAGTGACATGAATATCAAGTGTTTTATTGACAGTTGAAAGTAACAAGCAGAAATGAAATCTTTGAGTTCATGACGCCGTGTGTCAGGGTTCACAGTTGTCTATTAAAATGCCAGAGCAACACTGTCCACTCATTCATGTAAATGGATTCATCAGAATATTTCGGAAATTAGAATTTTGACCTTATACCAAACATTGACTGCATGTAAACGTAGTCACTCAGGTGCTGGGGACAAAATGGCAGAAGAGGCACGGGTGTCGTAAAGTCGAAATGTTGTAAGTCACCTACGTCATAATTCGAGGACTTCCTTTATGTTCCGTGTAGGCCCACTAGTGGAATTACGGCATTCTGACTAATGTTGCGTTTGTGGAATAAGAGTTAATCCATCCACTTTTAGCCATCTCAGGAGGCAGCCATTTTGTTGCTCAGTTGCTCAAGACTCAGATAACGACCAATCATGGCTCAGCTTCAGAAAACAGGTGAGTCAAGATTGGTTTGTTATCTGAGCCCTGAGCAACTTCGTTGTCATCTTCAGTCGACAGAAGTGAAGGAAAAAGTTTGGGTTGACTTCCCTTTTAAATCCCAATTAGACAAATGACCATTACAATACAATCTCTTATGTGCTCAAACCACAGGCATTCTGCATTTACACATTCCTGAAGCACACTTTGACAGAGAGGTCTTTATTTTTATCAATTACTTGCCTTCATGAATTCACGCATTATTGATAGTGCATGGTTTTCTTGACTGTATGCTGCGTACATGAAGTCAACACTCTCCTTTTTCAAATGCCAAATTTCTAATGAAAAAAAATTAAGGATTAAGATAAATCATTTAAGAACTTCCAGCTACGGTATGACCGTGCGCTGTGCCCATCCCATGGATCTCCACAGCGGCGGTGGCCGCTGGGACACCGCAGTGGCAGCAGTCTGACTGCGTGCGGTCGGTGATTCGACCAACACCTAGCCAGAGAACCGACGTGATCCGGCTCTAGACCAAAGACAGAACTGGCCAAGTACATCTAATGCCAACATTGAGCCAACAAGTTCAACACACAAATGAACATATCCAGCTAATATTTAGCTTATGGCATACACAGCTGCAGCATATGCATTACTGTACATACAGCATATGGTTACATACTGTAGACTTCTTAGGTTGGATGGACTTTCCTTGCTTGCCATTAAAATGGAGCGTTGTGTTTCCATCCATCCATTATCTACACCGCTTTTCCTCACAAGGGTCGCGGAGCGTGCTGGAGCCTGGAGCAGTCTTCGGGCAGTAGGCGGGGGACACCCTGAATTGGTTGCAGGGCACACAGAGACAAACAAACATCTGCACTCACAATCACACCTAGGGGCAATTTAGAGTGTCCAATCAATTTACCATGCATGTTTTTGGAATGTGGGAGGAAACCGGAGTACCCGGAGAAAACCCACGCAGGCACGGGGAGAACATGCAAACTCCACACAGGGAGGCCGGGATCGAACCCACGACCTCTGAACTGTGAGGCGGACGTGCTAACCAGTCAATCACCGTGCCGCCAGCGTTGTGTTTGTCATATATAATTTATTTCTAAAGAAAGACATTAGATTAGCCCGTCAAATGGTGTTCAGTATGCTTTCAGTCATAAAGCTCTTGAGAAAAATAATATTAAACATCCATCCATCCATTATCTGTACCGCTTCTCCTCACAAGGGTCGCGGGGCGTGCTGGAGCCTATCCCAGCTGTCTTTGGGCAGTAGGCGGGGGACACCCTGAACTGGTTGCCAGCCAATCGCAGGGCACACAGAGACAAACATCCGCACTCACAATCACACCTAGGGCCAATTTAGAGTATCCAATCAACTTACCATGCATGTTTTTGGAATGTGGGAGGAAACCGGAGTGCCCGGAGAAAACCCACGCAGGCACGGGGAGAACATGCAAACTCCACACAGGGAGGCCGGAGCCGGGATCGAACCCGCGACCTCTGAACTGTGAGGCGGACGTGCTAACCAGTCAATCACCGTGCCGCCAGCGTTGTGTTTGTCATATATAATTTATTTCTAAAGAAAGACATTAGATTAGCCCGTCAAATGGTGTTCAGTATGCTTTCAGTCATAAAGCTCTTGAGAAAAATAATATTAAACAATAATAGAAAAAATATAAAAGTAAATATACGGGTTAAAAACAGCCCTTTGAGTAATTCATAGTAAAAATCTCAAACAGTACACAATTCATGAAATTAAAGGACAGAGAAATGCATGTGATTCGTCCAAAAATAACCCCTTTTTTTTGTCTTAATCGGTATCGAGAATCGTTAGGAACCGAAATCGAATCAAAGAACCGTAATCTGAACTGCAATCGTCCAAATTCAAATGATGTCCAACCCTACCTGCAATGTATGTACAGTATGCGCAATATATTGCACATTGAATATAATTGATTGCGTGTATTTTATTGCACAGTGTCCAACAGTATCTTCCTCACACCTTGTGGGGAAATGTTATATAAGTGAATGCCAAACGGCATAAAAGATGATCTGAACTTGTTTCTTCCAGCAGCGAAGCTGAGTAAGCAGTATGAGAAAGAGCCCTTTTGTTGCTGCAGAGTGTCTTGAAGAGATGTAAATATTTGTCCAAGACGGAGAGAAGTTTGCTCAGTGACCTCTGGTCCCTCACTGACTCAAACGTCTCCATTTCAGTCCCGTAGTGTTACAGATTTTCTTGATGAGTTTACTGATCTCTTTTCTTTTTCTTCCATCTCTGGCACTGATGCTGCTCCCCCAGCAGAAAACAGCAAAATAGATGGCACTTGCTACCAACATCTTGCTGGACACATTGAAGGATCTGAGCTTTCTCAGAAAATGCAGTCTGCTCATTCCCTCTCCAAACCCACCTCTTGCCCAGAATCATCAGAGATTGGCTCCAGTTCACCCACGACGCTGAACAGAAATAAACTTTTCAAAAAAATGAATGCATGAATAATGTATGTAAATTGTACAGATTGGTTATACCAATAAATATTTTTTTACAAATGTTGGTTTGGAGCGGTTGAGTGCATGATCAACAGATGACTCAATTGATTGCTGCTTTGGTCCGGTGGCTGCACGGCTACTGCACCTAGTGGCGGCTAAACTGCGAATGATAGTCGGCAGCTTGTGCAAACTCCTCTCACATTATCATGCTTTTCCTAATTTTCATTGTTCAAATGATTCAACAGGATTGTTGTGTTGCCGCTTTTTGAGGACTGACCTTGCACAACGGCTTCATTTACTCTGTCACTTTGGAGATACCCCCACACAAGCATGGGTGAGGAGTGATTTTATAGAAATAGCTTTCTTCTTGGAAAGATCACGCCAAGTCATGGCTGCTCATCAGCTGCACGTTTAATTGCACGTTGGGTCATTGTTTACTTCTTGTTTGTTTTATTTTGTGTTTATCTTAAATGTGCTAACAAAAGTTAGAGAAGGAAAAACTGGATTCTACCAAGTGGCCTGGTGGTTGGAGACCACCATCCTGACTAAAAACCTCACTTAACGGACACACACATCATGGTCTCTCAGTCAAATAGTGAAGGGTGGGATATTCCTGAATTTTTTTTTTTTCTTGTTTACAGCTGTTGGGGCTCGGTACTGGCAAGCTAGCTACCAACGTGCTTTGGCTGGCTACTTGTGCGCCTAAACACATGGAGTTGCTCCTAAAGGCCTAGATCAGGGGTCACCAATTCCGGTCCTCGAGGGCACCTGTGCTACAGGTTTTCTATCTCTCCCTGCTGTAACACACCTGTTAAAATGATCAGCTCATCAGCAAGCTCTTGAGTAAGGCTATGCAGGAAAGCTTGACTTAAAGAGACACTTGGGTGAGCTTAACATTGGCACTTATATATATATATATATATATATATATATATATATATATATATATATAATAGGTTTGGATGTAAAAATGACATCAGTACTAAAGTGCCCCGCCCCAAAAGACTCTATCGTGATTTAAGGTCTTTTTTGTGATTAGATTCACAACAAATTGCCCCGCCCCCTTTTGGGGCGAGGCTTATGTTATGTTTTCGGTCTCAGCGGTCTACGTCACGGGAGGGAGGCAAGCGTGGTAATATTGCTCGCTTTGTCAGTTCTGTTGTCTAAAACCAAGACCGATCACCACCAAAATGCAAATGCACATTACTTCTCTTGTCCATTTCAACCTGTGAAAGTATAAAAGTGTTCTGCACAATAGTTTGGATTCATTGACTAAAAACGTGATCTCATCATGATCACCGCCACAAAATAAAAAATACTGTGGCGATTGCTCCTCCACTTTCACAAGCTCAAGCGAACAAGAGCATGAATGCGCACACAAACCCCGACTAGTTATATTCCGGAAATTTAGCTACGCTAAACTCGTGTCAACTCCCAGGAGGGAGACGGCGGCCTGCAGCGAGCAGCAGGGCAGGCAGATTCGATCTTTATACCCCCAACCCCTTCCCTCCCCGGCTCAAGGTAGGATAACGGGGCGGCTAATAGCAACAACTAGTTTCAGGCCGTTAAAACAAAAGGCGTGAGCACAACAACAACATTAGCTCCTGACTGTCCGTTCAGCGTGTGGAGGTTAACATGAGCCTGCGTCTTCATGTCGTGGGGTTGCCTCCCAAGCAGTCGTGTGCGGTGTCCGACACCGCTTGCAGCCGCCAGCTTCGGCGTGAGTGAAGCAGCGTGAGAGTAAGGTAAGCCCTCATCGAACAAGCGCCAATGTTCACCGAACAAAACGTTCCAGTGAGGTTGACTGCACAGCAGAGTGTGGCCGCATTGGAACGTGCCATTTCGGCTGTTACGTTCCAAATTGGACGGCGTGTTGTAGGTCGAAAAACTGGGGCCATTCCTCATTCAAATAATTGTGTACGTCTACTCATTCCCGCTTCAGTCTCTGTAAATACCCTGACTGGTGTTTAATGCCTCACCCGTCCTAAACGTGATCAGCAAAGAAGCAGTGTTTTTTTTTTTTTTTCAAACAAAGAATCAGTGTGCGCTCGTCCCAGCATAAAGCTATGTAGCTCTGCTCACTTCCACATTTCCTCATTCTCATATAAATCAGCCACGGAGAGGTTAATCCTTTTGATATGTTGAAGTGGGCATTAGTAGGGATGTCCACATAAATTTTGGTGCCAATTGAATGCCGTTTTTGGACGTTATAAGCAATGAAAGTACAATGATTTCCAATGAAGAGTTTGTAATCGGTTCCTCCCGTGACTCCGGCCGAACAAGGATAGAACGGTATGGGGCGCGGCCATTGGCCTAATTAACAAGAGGTGTTATTCATGGAGTCACTTATTTCCTAATTCCTCCAAAATTAATGGATAAAATAGAAAATGGCAACTCTTTTCATTTTCCAGATCAAAAAATATATAAAATGAACTTACTAGTGAAAACATGGCCATCCTGGCCCCACCATCCCTTTAAAGCGGAAGTCAACCCGAACATATTTTTTTGAGAATATTTTCTATGCAGGCCCACTAATTGAAACACAGCATTCTGATCAATATAGTGTTTGTGGAATATGAGGTAAGCAACAAAATCCATCCATTTTTAACCTCTCTGGGGGGGCCATTTTGTCATTTATGTAGACAGAAAATGTCATTACAACTACTCAGGGCTCAGGTAATGACCAATCATGTCTCAGCTTCAGAAAACAGTTCAGCCGTCATTTTTAGTCGACATAAGTGACAGAGATGGCTAAAAACGGGTGGATTTTGTCGTTTACTTTAGATTTTGTTAATCACATCGCCTCTTTTCAACGAATGGGCTTGCATAGAACATATTCCTGAAAAAAATATTTTTGGTTGACTTACCCTTAGAAGTGCAACTCAGCAGTGGAAGCTCTCTGCAATGCAGGGGAAAGTTTAACCACAGCTGCTGTGGCCATTGCATTCTTCAAGGGCGAGATTGTTTCAGTGAAGAAATATAGTCTAAGCAGCACCAATGCTAATCTCCTCATGATTTTGTTTACAAGCTTTCAGCTGTTGTGCTTTAATCACATTGAAACTTAAAGTAGCTGCTGTTGTCCACAATAGTTACAGCCTGTGTAAATTTGCCACGATGGGTCTGCAAGATCATTTTGCAGTATCACAATGCTTTGCAAGGTAATCCAGTAATTGTCAGGAAGTGTCAATGAGGGCTTTCATTTGAGAAGATACTGCAGTGATAAACCTGCAAGCAATCCAATAAGTTGTGATGAGTGCAAAGTCAGGGAACATTTTAAATGGGATGCCACCAAAGCTTGTACAAAACGATTGCCTTAATACTGAGCTGTGTGTGCTATTGCCTAAAATAGCAGTCGCCCCCCTCCTCACCAATACTTAGGTTCTTGTCTCAAAAATAGATGTCTCCCCACTCCATCCATAATCTTCTGATTGTCACCACTTGCTGTCTAGAATATTTGCTTGTTTAGCTGCTCTTTTCTCGTACCCTCCTATCTGTGTTCAGTTTACCGTTATTAGTGACCACTTTCACGTAGGTTCAGTGTGAATCTTTCTGTGTTTTTGCACCTTCTCCATGAGTAATTGTCAAGAATGCTTTCCCCTGTGTCTGCTGGGCTCTCATCATATTGCCGGGGGTTGTTTGGGCACAGCAAAATTGTTCATGGCCCAGCAAGCTAACACGTAAGCAGCCTTGGAATGTAGTGGAAGCGTAATAGAACGTGATCCCGTGTGTGTGCGCGTGCGTGTGTGAGTGTGTGAGTGGGTGTGCATGCTCATATATGTCTGTGTTTTTTGACACATTCATAAAATATGGGAATGGGTGGGTGTTAGCAAGGGAGCTTGTATTATTCTTTTTTCTTTCTCTCTGTCGCTATTTTCAGTTATGAAATAAATGTGTGAACTGAATGCAAATAATGTGATTAGACATGCTTGGAATGAAGCCACATTGAGGATTATTTGCTCGTGAATTGAAAAAACTACTGTAAATAGAAAGAGTTCATTTTCCGCCTGATTATTTGCTCCTGTTTTTGTATATTTTGTTTTCCCTCCATCTTATGAATGAGGACTAAATCGCACCTGCTATTAATGTGAGTGGGAATGCCTTTCTGTGTCCGCATGGGCCCCGTGATTGACTGGTGATGAAAGTACGGTGTAAGGCCTTCACATGCAAAGTAAGCCGCTAGTCCGATTTTTATTGTATTATAAAACTATTTTTCCGACATCACGAGGCCACATAAAAAACACATTAGCGGGCAAGGATGTACCATTACTCCAAACTATGAAGTAAGAATTAATCCACAAAATGGGAAATTGTGCATATTATTCCTGAATATGAATGATGCAAGTATCAAAAACTGTCACAAGATAAAGGAGATCAGCCATATAAGCATAGCACAAGGAAATCTGTTTTTGGTGGCATGCTTCTATTTTTTTGCATTGGATTGCAACAATGCCGATGCATTTATCCTGTTGGTAAGCCTGTTTATCACCCTTTTACTGTAAATGGTGCCACATTTTGTAAGGAACATGCATTTGGGGGATGAGCAGCAGAGCGTAAGGTGTGCCCATGAAACATTTGCCAAAATGGCAACGATCGATGTGAGGTTGTTGCAATAAGTCTTCCGCACCGATCGACTGACGTGGACCACTTCCCTGGAGGCGTTCCTGTAGTGGTTTCTGTGTCTACCGACTGGGATAACTCCTCAGGAAGAAACATCTACCTAAAGTGCTTTATTTGTATTAAATGGACTCTCAGAATGTTTTAATTAATATTGTACAGCACTATACTAGGTGATAAAGTTCCCCACTTGACATTCTTTTCAGCGTGGTTGTCCTGGAAGTGGGATTCCTTCATCTGTGGTCCCTTCTCAAGGTTTCTTTCGTTTCCCTCCCAAATGCGTTCCTATCCTGGTTGTTTTTTTTTGTTTTTTGTACAGTAGTCTTTTTGAACCGTTGGTCTGTGCAGCACTTTGAGGCTCTTCTAAAAAATGAAAGGCTGTACAAATGCACTTGACTTAACATCAGTGCAGCCCTGATTAATAAAACCTATGCCCTGGCCAGGCCATATGGACTTCAAAATATATATACAAAAAAAATAATAAAAATCTCCATCCAATTTACTAATGGCACTTCATTGAAGTCCTGTAATACCATCGGTCGAGACTGAAGAAAATGATCCTGACCGAGAGCCAATCGCTGGCTTCTCAACATTTAATATTGACAAAAGTATCCAGCAGTAACCAGCTTGGTAAATAATAATTAGTTGTAGTGGTAAACTAAACATGACTCTGTGAGAGCTTTTTTGGAATGTGTTGCAGGTATCAAATTTGAAATGAGAAAAAAAAAACATTTCAACATTAATATGTTGTTTTTATAGTGTATTAATTTGAATAACAACAATAAAACATGCACTGTATTTTATAAGTATTTATATATTTATTTCCTCTATGTAGAGAAACAAAAAATATTACCATAAGTACAGAAGCCTTAAAGAGGTAGTCGACCCCAAAATTGTCTTTACAATAATATGTCCAATCATGGCTCACCTGTTTTCTGAAGCTGAGCCGTGATTGGTTGTTACCTGAGCCCTGAGCAACTGTGATGCCATTCTCGGTCGACAGCAAGTGTCAAAATGGCTGCCTCCTGTGATAGATAAAAACAGGTGGATTTTGGGTTGACTTCCTCCTCAAATTGAACTTTTAATAATTTAAAGGTTTTTATCCCAAAAGGCTTTTAGGGTTTGTTTTTTCTCCTGTGTGGAAGTCAACCCAAACATATTTTTTCAAGATTATGTTCTATGCAGGCCCACTAGTTGAAACTATTGTGTTTGTGGAATAAGAGTTAAGAAGCAAAATCCACCTGTATTTAGCCGTCTCAGGGGGCGCCAATTTTGTCACTTCTGTCGACTGAAAATGACATCATAGTTGCTCAGATCTCAGATAACGACCAATCATGGCTCAGCTTCAGAAAACAGGTGAGCTGTGATTGCTCGTTACCTGAGCCCTGAGCATCTGTAATGTCATTATCAGTTCCTTAAGATGATCCTATTCCTTAAGAGCGTGTTTGTGTTGTCTCTCCTTGTTCTGCTTCTCTCAGATCTCAGGATGGAATTTCTGAAGCGCGTACCGACGCGTCATATGAAGCCTCGCTGTCCCGAGAAGTGGTTCACATGTGAGCGCAATTAATGAACAGACAAAGGAAATGTGTGTAAATATTATTTTGCCCAATTTCCCGTGACAAATATGTTTATTCATGGACTTCAAGAGAATATGTGAAGCTATCAGAGCTGGGCAGTCCGTCCCTGGGCATGGCCGGAGGTTGATTTTAGTCCGGCCCACTAATTGGCCCTCATGCGTGTGACGTGCTCGCGAGGTGGCCAAAAATCATCTCTGCCTACTCTGTGAAAGGCTTCTTTTTAGGCTTCTTTCTACTCCCGCGTCTGCGCGAGCGACAACTACTGTTATAGGGTTTATGGTATTGCCCCCTTGCCTCCTCTTGTAATGGTATGCCCCAGTTGCAGGTGGGAGGCACGGGTTACGTGACGTGACAATGAGGAAATACAAACACGCTTGAGCGCACGTTGCTGTCTCACATGTTGCGATAACATACAGTTTCCCACACGGATACAGATGAGCCACGCATCTCGTTGCTGCTGCTGCAAAGTCCCATCACTCAAAGTAAACAAGCTACTCACCCACGTTCCCCTTTAGCCACCACCTTCCAGAACGTTTTCGCAATAAAATTAAATGCATCATCTAGTCATCTTGGTCCCTTTATGGCTGTAGCAGGCACGCTGGCACATCAAGGTGGAGTTCATGCACTTTTTCTGGCGTTCCCTACTTCCGGAAATACACCTTGGCAAACCTGCATTGTATAGTGGTTTAATGGTATGCTTTTATTTTGAAGGCCGGGAAGGAGGGGAAGTGTGCAAAATAAATAAGTAACTTGACTGCGACTTCTGGCCGTCTGTTGGAAATAATCAAATCCAACCCCGGGGCTCGCAATGCAAGTAAGCACATGCAGTTGGGTAAGTACTACTGGTGCATTTGAAGCGTGTCCACAGCGGGTTCGAATAGTAAATCAGCCAGCTAATGATCTTTAAAAAGCCTCTGCCGTTAGCGTCCCTCCCGCAGTGATGTCAATCACGGACGTTTTTTTTTTTGGGGGGGGGGGGGTCGTGGGGCGGAATGGGGCTTGGGACGACAATGTTTATCAAGGGTGGAGGGTCGCGGCCGGACCGGCAAAAAAATGGTCAAGTGCCCAGCTCTGGAAGCTTTATATTACTGTATAGTTGGAGAAAAAAAAACAGCTAGATAATGAAGCAAAACAATGATTGTCATGGCTGGTGGCCCTATCAAATGATTGGTTGAAAACAAGGGAGTTGGAGATGAGAACAAACTTGTTCCATTCTCCTGCCTTGCCAGTCAGGGTAGAAGGTAAGCACCATAGTACAAGGTAGGCAAATTACACAGGACGTGTCAAATTGTATTTTAGTCTGTACTGCAAGCTGCTAAAAATGAATTGCTGTAGTGTGAACACCCCCGAAAATAATCTAAATCAAGCATTTTTGGTAACCAGAATTGAAACAAGGAACCGGAATCGAAACCGTAATCATTCAAATTCAATCCTACCCAACCCTACTCTGTGCTGTGTTTTGTTCCCTGTCATTTGTACCCCTGGCAGTAACTCGTATATTTCCAATAGATACTGTGCCGTAATGCTAGATAATAATGTGTAATACACCCATTGTCATTTCACACTACAATGTCGAAGTAGATTAAAAATAAAAGGGAGCGTAAAGTTTAGGGAAAAAATGCTAGTGGAAATTGTTTGGCTGCTAACTTTAGAATGTCACCAGCCACACTGGCTGATCTTCAAAAAAGTTAATTCCTTCCTTATTCCTCCTTTTAATTCTCCTACCGCAACTCTCCGCCCGCCGCCCCCAGATCTTTACTGTATTTCAGCACCCTTGTGATACATTTAAACCACCAAGGAAACATGGTGGAGGTCAGCAAATGCTCCAGGCATTGACTAAGAAATAGGTTTGACTGAGTTTGGTGCTTTAACAAAACATGTCTTGATTGACAGCTCTAAGACACAGTCGTTTACTTTCACATCCTTGAGGCAGACGACAAGTTTAGGATAGATGCAGGAATCAAAGTCACTCTTACTCTGATTGAAATTCTGTATAATTTAACTGTAGATGACAAAAAGGCAAGGAAGAAAGCAGAGACAATAATGAACGCTGACAACTGTTGGCATGAAGGGTTGAACTGCTGTCTCGGAAGGTGCTAAATAGTGAACCTCAACCTGCTACAATATACCCTTGAAAATATTGAAGTAGCTGTCTGCCAGCCATCATTTTGGCTTCACTGAAGCTTCGCCAGTATATTTGCAGCATAAATATAACAGACTCAGCTTAAGGTGATTTCCAATTGTTACTTTTCTAGACAGGACAGACAACACAACGCCCAATCGATAACTAGATTGCCATCCAAAACTGCTCACACACATACTTGATTTCAACATCGCAACCACTTTTATTTAAGACCAGACAAACGACAAAGAAAATACTGCCTACTGCTCTCATGGTGTGTAACATACTCGGAATGACAACACAGCACATCACACATAACGATATCTTTATTGATGTTGTCAATCGTGAGTTTCCTCCTCCAAAACTAGATTTCTGTTTTTGTACCAAGCCTGACTGTACAGCAGTGGTAGAAGATCGTCATCACTTCAAAGAGCCCGCACGTGATTGTCAATTAGTCTCACAGACTGCACCGAGCTGAAGTGACAGACAGCGCTAACAGAGGAGAGACAGAAAACATGAGACACAGCAGGAAAATGAGTTAGAATCTGGACACATTTCAACTCTATTGACAATACAAAGGCAGAGTGTAAAGTCTGCAAGCAAAAAGAAGGAAAACATATTAGAGGATATTAATGAAGGTTCCAGTGTCTCTGACAGGGGCGTGCGGTGACCTTTGGAGGGGCAGGTGTTCAAAGTAAAAAAAAAAAACATGTAACTTTATAGTAATGTTTGCTTTAATGTTCTGTCTGTGCCTTGAACAAAAAACAAACACTATATGCAAAGTGTCACTAGGGATGTGTCACAATAGCAGAATTTCAGTAGTCAATACTAATACTAGTACATTTCCATGATTCTTGATACTCTATTTGATACAACAACTGAAAAAAACCATGTTCTTGCAAAATCAGTAGGCTACTGTATTACATAATAAATTAGGCCTAATAGTAACAACAACAATAATTATAACAACTGACATATCAAACTTATTTTTAGGCTAAGCTGTACTTAAACAACTTCTCAGGTAAAATGGTAAATGCCTCCACACAAACAGGAAGTCATGTAGTGATTAGGGACCGAGTCCCAAATATCACTCGTACCACGCAGTGGTTGTGTTGTGTAAGTGTTGCGTTTGTGAACTCGGACATCTCAGCACTTAAGTTAAAACAACATGATCTATTTGCCACAAGCCCTTAACGGTAACACCTAACAATAATAGACATATTATAACCTACCTAGGTTGTTAGAATCTAATAATTTACAGTGCCCAAAAATTATGTTCCTCCTAATCGTTAAAGTTTTTTCCCATTCCAGGTGCATACCACATTTTGAATGTGTAGATCAAATTACGTATATTAGAGAAGTGAAGCAAAAAAAACTTTTGGAATAAAAACAAAATTAAAAACCAATACAAGTGTTTATTTTAGTTTTCTTAAGCACAGTGCATTTCCCTAATTTAATCATATGATTTCACTCTACATTAAAAGAAAGGATTGGTGCCCAAGAAAAGTGAAATATGTCTACAAGCATTTATAGGTAGTGTCACAGTATTAGTGCAACTGAGCATAGCATATAGTTTTTGGTTCCATTTAAGATACACTATACATTTACAGGTAAAAAAAACAAAAAACCTACATTATCGTCTTCAATTTCAATTACCGTATTGGCCCGAATATAAGACGGCCCTGATTATAAGACGACCCCCTCTTTTTCAAGACTCAAGTTTGAAAAAAGTTTTTTTGAACACCAAATTAATTTTTATACAGAAAATAATTACAGTACATCTGAAACAAATGATTATAACATATTTGAGAGAAAAGGCATGTTATTTTGCCTCATTCAAATCTTAATATCTCAACATTTAAATATGTAAACTAAAGTGCAATCACATTCGTAAATGAATGGCTTCTGGTTTTTGAAATGTAAATAAACCAATCTATTGTGATCAAACAACAAAATTGCAATAACTGCATTAACCATCAGTGAAGTCGAACTAACTGGAGTCTTGAAACAAATCTGAATAAGGAAAAACATTGCAATAAAATAATGCAAACTGGTTTAACTTGAGAGTAGCTGAGATCTATCATGACAGAACATTACTCCTCACAAACAGTCTCTGCCTCGCTGTGCTCAGTGTCGCTGTCCTTAATCCCATCCTCTGGCTCCTCCCATAGCACGTCATCCTCACGTGACAGGTGCTTTGGCCCGCGGAGTCAAGTTCAGCATTCGCTTCAATGATATCTGGCGCCATCAAGGGTAGTGAATGGGTATAATGTCTAGACCCCGAATATAAGACCACCCCCACTTTTTCAGTCTTATTTCAATGCAAAAAACACCGTCTTACAGCAAACAAACGCAGTGAAAAATTGAAGCACCTGGAAGCTAGTTTAATGTCACAGCTAGAAGTTTTGTGCAACTGAAAGTAAAGTACTTTAATTTCAGTATAGCCTCTGATTTCAAATCTAGTTATTCATCAATGCGTTGTGTTTATATAATATGAGGCCTGCATACATTTCTTTGGGTTCACAGACAGAACGGCCCTCCGATGGAAACTGTAACTACGAACAAAAATTAGTTTGTGACACCTGCCTTAGATCATTAGGGAGCTCCCAAAAAAGCATATGTTACAAATATTTTTGTTTCTGTTTTCCAAAACTGTTTACCTGAGCAGAAAAGATCCGCCTCTCACCCTGAATGCGCCTCTTTGTCATGGTTACGCACAGTGGGGCTGTTTGCACCTAGCTTTTTAGTATTTAGTAACTCATCCACTGCAATTTGTCTTCAACACATTGGCTGTGCTAAATTCATCTATTGATTGAACACACTCCTCCAGAACATATAAAACGAACTGTGCATCAATTTCAAACGTTTGGTAGATGCCATCCTGGGTGCGTCCAGTTAGTAGATCAGCTTCTACATCTGGTTGCGTGAGCAAGCAATTTACACGTGCACATATTTTACTAAATCAGATCCCTTGTCTAACAGACTATTTGTTCAAAGGTATTTTCAATCCTTGGGATCCAACAAATAAAATATATACTGTATTTGAGCCGTTTGACTAAGTCTACAGAAAAGAACGTGCTGAATGAAATGAATTTGAGATAATAGCTATTTCTTGACCCAGAACAGGATACATACAGGAGAAAAAGATTAAATTGCTGCTTTGTCTCCTGGTGGGGCTGATGCTCTTATTTTTGTTAATAAATCATTCATGTTTTCTCAGCTGGAACACTCTTTCTTGTTTTTATGTTTTCTTGTCAAAGGTTCCAGAATTTTTAGGAGCAATAATTCAATTACCTGCATAGATGTCTAGACTGTCCCAGGAAGAGCAGTGAGATCACAAGTTTTCATATGCTCAAAAAACGTTTTGTATTGACCTTCTATCCATTCAAAAATAAGCCACTTGAGCGGGGTTGTTGACGCACTGATCACAGTGGAACAAATAGCGATTCAAAACGTTAACAAAAACTCAAAACATTCCCCATCGTCCTCTGAACCAAACATTAAAGATATAAAGCTGAAACTTCAAATTTGTCGTCACGGTTTACTATGGTTAGGTCAGTTTGTGATGTGTGTGTGTGTGTGGTCAAACACTTTTTCCGCCATACTTCCTGGCTCACACACCCTCGGGTGCCATAATTATCTAATTTAAAGATCCCAGGCCGCACTACCACTTCCGCTCGATAGAGGGATGGATCTATACGAATATGCTGCTCAGGAGGGCGTACTGTCACAAGTGAGAATATTGGACACCACCAACCATGGTAAACCATGCAGCACTGACAAGTCAAAAACAACAACAATAATAATGCAGCACAATTGTACAACAAAAAACTATAATCATAATCAATCACATTATTTCCTATGTCCAAAACAACATATGTTCCTTCTGGCCCCAACATTCCGGCCCCTAATTGGTAAGGCAATAGCGAAGCAATTACCCAAACAAATAATTCAAGGGGCCAATAATGAATCATTTCTGGAAAAAAATAATATCCCAAAACAGTGATTCCTCACAAATATAGGCACATCAAATTCTGAAATCATGAGTATAGTCCATATTCCATATAAGATGAACGCACAAATTCCAGAGTGAAAGGAATAGTCCATGAAACCAACACGCAAAGTCTATAGTTCATGAAACGATCACGCAAAGTCCATAGTTCATGAAACGAAAGTTCGCAATTCATGTAAGGTTCGTGCCCTTTGTGTGTATATGAGTGACAAATGTGTCCAGCAGCCAATGTTTTCAGTTCGGCCGTCCCAGGTGTATGCACATTAGGGATAGGAATTTCTACTAATTTGCCCGCCGACTAGTCTCATATTTTATTTGCGTTAGTCGACTAGTCTATAAGCAAGAAAACTTGAAATTTAATACATTGAATTCAAAGTTTAAAATGCAAATGTTTTGTGTATTTAAAGTAGGAGCTATTTTAGCCCAAACATTCAGGACAGTTTGTTAATTTAAATTCTATTGATGTAACAACAACTGACTGAATAAAAGTGAACAATTGAAAGAGAAATACATTTCTGATACATTTGCCAATGCAATGCATGGCATTTATCATGAATAATGTAAGGAGTATTGGTACCGACTCCCAGTCCAGCAGGGTCTCATTCGCAATATGTTAGGTGCATTATCATGCACACAGGCGATGGCTTTATTTTCTAGTGCCCACGTACCCATCACACTCCGCAGGAGAGCAGCCAAGTTTTCAGCTGTGTGTCTTTCCTCCAAGGCGCGTGAAGCCCACAGCTGCGGAGATGTCCTTCGTCCACATACGTTATACACGTTATAGTCATGTAAGATTCGGTGGCTATGGACGTCCATCCGTCTTTAGTTAAGGCATTGGCCACGTAGCTGACGCGCTCAAACGCTCGTAGTATCTACTCTTTCATTTGGTTATGGCTACTCTCGAGTTGGGGCGCTATTGTTGTGCGACTTGGCACCACATACTTAGGCTCGATATACAGCATTAATTTTTCGAATTTTTCGTTTACCCTCAACAAAAGAAAGCGGCAGCATATCGCGTCATTTTACAAATTAGTTGGGTAATCTTTGCTGTGCAGTGAGCATCGCAGCGCCTGGCTGGAACAAACGCTCTCATGCTCGTCTGCCTGGCCCCGCCATCATCGACCTGCTGGTTCACATCGAGATTTACTTTGGATGTGGTTTCTCATCGCTCCGGGAGAGTGGTTGTAAGCGGGTTTATGCTTACAAAGCCTACAAACGACCTTGTTGTCATCTGCTCCATCAAAATACTGCCAAACGGTGCCGTTGTTTTTTGTGGTAGCTTCGACATCTTCAGAATGTACTTTTCTTCCCCAAACTTAGTGTCCCCCCTACTATGTGTGCGAGTGGGCGGGGGGAGGGGAGCAATACTCTCTCTTGGTGCTCAGCTTGTTTACAGAGGCAGAGGCGTGAGGAACAATTTGCGTGATACTAATGCAGCGTTTAACCGACTAGTAAAATACTAAACGTTAAATAAATCGTAGATGGTTAAACGGTTAAACGACTAGTCGCGCACATCCCTAATGCACATGTCTATATGTGCACTCGTGCATGTATGTGGGTGGACTGTCGACGAGGCTTGAAGCTCAACCTGCTGCTTTCAAAAGCAGACAAAGCTTGTCCACCGGTCTCTGTAGAGTGCTGGTCTTGGTTCTTACAAGCACACTCCGAACAAGTCCCTTTGATTCTGGAAATGTCTTCACCATACGGCTCATGAGCCATGAGTTCCTTGGTGCTGTGTCACCCACAATAACAACTAGATCATCTGGACTGAGGTTTTGTTTTGGATGATTCCACTTGCTTCTTGGTTGCATGAGGGGGACATATTCTCTTACCCACCTCTTCCAGAAGAGGTCCGCAAGATACTGTGCTTGCCTCCATCTCCTCTGTGCATAGAAGTTTTCCTTTTGGAATAGTCCTGATAGCATGATAGGTTGGGCCCTCAGCTGTAGAAGATGGGTTGGCGTGAGTGGGTCCAGATCATTTGGGTCGCTAGTCACTGTAGTGATTGGCCGGTCATTCATGATAGCCTCAACTTTGCATAAGGCTGTCTGTAGGGTCTCATCGTCCAGAGCTTGCTCTTTTAAGACTGCATACAGGACTTTTTTGACAAGTCTGATCAGCCTTTCCCAAACCCCACCATGATGTGCTCCAAATGGGGGATTGAATGTCCATTTAACCTCGTCCTTCAGAAGTTAGTTTTGGATCCTTGTATGGTCCAAGTCTTTCAGAGCCTCATTGAGCTCTTTCTGTGCTCCGACAAAGTTTGTCCTATTATCTGTCCGGATGCTCTTCACCGGTCCCCGCCGACACATGAAGCGACGCAGGGCATTGATGCAGGAGTTTGTGTCCAAATGGCCTGCCACTTCCAGGTGGATGGCTCTGCTCACCAAGCAGGTGAAAATCACTCCCCATCGTTTCACGTGAGAACGCCCTCGTTTCACGTTTGAGACTGTTGGCTTTAGATATGAAGCCAGGGGGCCCAGGACAACAGGGTGGGATGGAGACGAGCCGCTGGGACCGAACACCATAACTTCTGTTTTCTTTTCGTTGAAATTTAGGAAATTTAGTGACATCCAATCTTTGATGTCCTCTAGGCAGGACAAAAGTGGTCTTAAGGAGGAAGCCTCTTTTTCGCTTAGCAGGATATAGATTGAACAGTCGTCCGCATAGCAGTGGAAGGAAATGCTGTGTTTTCTAAGGATGGAACCCAGGGGCAGCAAATACAGTGAGAACAGCAATGGCCCCAAAATAGAACCCTGTGGAACACCATATGATAGAGGAGCAGAGCGGGACTCAGAGGAACCTAGGCTAACAGAAAAAGTCCTGCCACCCAAATAGGATCCAAACCACTCTAGAGCGCATCCACTATTGCCCACTTGGTGTTGCAAGGGAGTCAAAAGAATACTGTGGTCTACCGTATCAAAAGCTGCAGTCAAATCCAACAAAACGAGACACGTGGTCTCCAGTGTCATTTGCCAGGAGTATGTAATTGAAAACACGTAGCAGGGCTGACTCTGTGCTATGCACCTTCTTGAAGCCTGACTGGAAAACTTCCATGATGTTGTGTATATCCAAGTATGATCTTAGCTGTGAGTGCACCACGTTTTCCAGAATTTTAGACATAAAAGGCAGCTTGGAAATGGGTCTAAATTTTGATAGCACAGCTTGATCAAGGCCAGTTTTTTCAGCAGGGGTTGCACTACAGCTAACTGTTGGGGGACCACACCAGAAGACAGGCTGCTGTTGATAATGGCCAAAACCAATTTACCAATTGTCGGGATAATCTCCTTAAAAAAGTGTGGAGGAATGGAGTCATAAGGGGAGCCCAATGGTTTCGTATGGCAAACCACTTCCTCCAAAAAGGTCAAAGAAACTGGCTCAAATGAATCGAACACTGCTGAACAAGGAACTTGGACAGAGGGGTCAAATGTGGCGTTTGAAACAAGAGCCCTAGCTGTAGCAACCTTGTCAATGAAAAACTGCATGAATTTGTCACACATTTCAGGGGACGAGTCCATGCAAGTCGGTTGACGGGGCTTGAGTACAGAGTCGATTGTTTTAAATAGGGCACGTGGATTTTGGCGATTTGCCTGAATCAGACATGACAAATGGTCTCTCTTGGACTCCTTCACCCTTCTCTGGTAATGACGCCAGCAGTCCTTTAGGATTTGATAAGAGACCTGCAGCCTGTCTTTTTTCCACCTGCGTTCAGCTCTGCGGCATTCTTGTTTAGCTGTGAGAGTGCTCTCATTAAACCATGGCTCCGGTCTAATTTTTTGCCACCTAATTTTTAATGGAGCCACGGAGTCTAAAATATTAAGGCAAGATGAATGGAACCAAGTGCTGAGCTCCTCTGTGTTTGAAGGGGGAACACAAAGCTGGTCAAAGGCAAAAGCAAAGGCAAGGAGAACTGACTAGCAGTGAGGTGGTTAAAAACCTGGGCCTTGCGCTCGCTAGTATTAGCTCTGACAGCATTGGAAAACATTACATCAAAGAGCACAGTCTTATGATCGGATAGCACATTGTCCAAAAATTTCAAATTTGAGACCGATAGACCATAAGAAAGGACAAGGTCTAAAGTATGTCCTTGTTTGTGGGTGGAGCCAGCCACGCACTGCACCAAATTGAAAGAGTCAATGAATCTTAAAAAGTCCTTTGCCAGTGGTTTTTCAGGACAGCACACGTGAATAATAAAGTCGCCCATGAACAGGATGCGATCATATCGCAACATGATTTCGGCGAGGAGATTTGAAAAGTGTCCGCTGATAGTGTAGTGGTACACACGCCTGAGTTGTGTGCGGGCAGCGTGGGATCGATTCCCGCTCAGTGACAGTGTCTATGTGTGCCCCGCGACTGGCTGGCGACCAGTTCGGGGTGTAGTCTGCCTTCGCCCATTGACGGCTGGGATAGGCTCCAGCAACTCCCCGCGACCCTATATAGGATAAGCGGTTTGGAAGATGACATGACATGACATGATTTGAAAAGTCATTCAGAAACTCCTTGTTGTATTTGGGAGGACGGTATATGACAGCGCAGAGCACAGGGACGGCAACTTCAAAGAATGTGCCCTCAAAGCTGTTGAACGCTGTGGCGAATATACACTGTTTACATTTAAAACAAGACATCGCTGTCGACCTCTATTGTTTCCCAAGCGCCCTCTCGAGGGGCAGCTTCTCCCTGTCCAGGTCTAGGTCTTTGATTAGCTTTGCTCTGTTCTCCTCAGGGATGGACGCCAGTACCTTACAGCTATTACTAACAAGTTTGGTCAGTGTGAAGCCTCCTTGTGAGCAAGCGTCCTCGAGGTCCATGGTAAGCTTGATAGCTTCTTCTACTGTTGGGACAGACTTAAAGCAATCATCAACGTAAAAGTTGGATTTGATGGTCTCAGTCACGTCCTCCTCATATCTCTTGATGTTATCCTCAGCAGTTCGCTTTAAAGCAAAGTTTGCAATACTGGGTGATGACACTGTACCGAAGAGATGGACTGTCATGCGGTACACCTCCAAGGGCTGGCTGGTGTCACCGCCTGGCCACCAGAGGAATCTCAGCAGGTCTTTGTGTTCCTTGTGAACTCGTACCTGATAGAACATTGCCTCGATGTCTCCCATAACCGCAATTGGTTCTTGACGGAACCTGGCAAAACACCCATCAACGTGTTTGTCAGGGCCTTAGAGGAGTTCTTTGTTGAGAGATGTGCCTTTGTATGTTGATGTACGATCAAACACCACTCGAAGTTTGCCTTTCTGATTATGATGGACCCCATGATGAGGTATATACCAAACCTTGCCATCTTCTCGGTGAAACTGTTCCTGTGGCACTTTCTCTGCATACTCATTGTTGATTACATCATGCATGAAGTTTGTGTACTCCAATGCGTAGTTCGGATCTCTTTAGGTTCTTGCTGCTCTGCCATTTGGCAGTTGTCTGGCATGACAATATCCTTATTGCGCAAAGGCAGAGGTAAGGAGTAGTGACCATCTTGGAGGGTAACCGAACTTGAAGCGATATCCATGAACCTCCTATCCTCAACTGACTTCTCACCTTTGTCTTCATACTCCCTTTCAGAGAAGTCCTGATTATATTGCCTGATGAGGAGTTCCTCCAGAGTAGCAACAGATATGCAGTTGGCTGTTACTGCAGGAGGTCCAAATCCTTCCATAGCGGTGCAAGATTTGAGTGGACTGTTAACCACCCATCCAAATAATGTCTTAACCGCATATAGTCCATTATCTTGGCTATTGATGATGTCCCAGGGTTCCAGTGCTTTGGGAACATTGATGCCAATGAGAAGTTCGATATCTGCATACATTTTCATCCACTTTAGATCCTTGAGATACGGCCATCTTCTCAAATCCTTTTGAATGGGCAGGTGCTGCTTTGAGACTGGTATCTTCCCCTGGGTGTAGACCCTAGGTAGTTCAAGGTAAGTGCCACCTTCCAGATTGCCTACTTCCAACCATATGAGCTTCTGACTCGGGACTAGCTTCTCCTGTTGCATAGTTTGCAGGAGGATTTCAGTCTTCCGTCCTTTAGCTTTCAGCCGCTTCATTAGGTTCTCCGTGCAGAAAGCTGCCGGGATCAAGGAATGCATGGGTGGAGATTGATTCATTCAAATTTTGCCATTTTAACTTGAACTGGCACTATTGCCAGAGCGCAATCCTTTCTGGCTCCAATTGCAACTCCAGTTGAGACATGATTTGCACTGATCACCGGTGTTCCCCCTGTCGATTTTGTTTCGTTATCATTTTTATCCACGGTTGTGGTCTTTTGTCGATGTTGGAGCTTGGAAAGCCGGAACAGTCGAGGTTCCTCAGTTTCCACATTTGTGTTCTAGTCAGTCACTATGTGAAGCAGTGTTGGATGCCTCCTTTGACATTTCTCACATGTCATCTTCCATTTGCAGTCGCGGCTTAAATGTCCTTTGGCAAGGCATCCAAAGCAGTGACCATTTTCCTTTAGAAAATCCACCTTTGACTTGTGTACTGTTCAAGAAAGTAGAGCTTGTCTGCGCTGCTACTAGTCTTGTCCTCAATCAAATACTCAAATGCACAGATGCAAGAATGATATGACAGGGGATCACTATCATACACAGTGACCTCCCTGGCAGGTAGTAAAGCCAGCTTCTGCTGCATTAAGAGGGGTTCAGCGACATCACCACGCGTGCCAGTGGTCGCTTCTGTCGACTGAAAATGACATCACAAATGCTCAGGGCTCAGATAACGACCAATCATGGCTCAGCCTCAGAAAACAGGTGAGCTGTGATTGGTGGTTACCTGAACCCTAAGCAACTGGAACGCCATTTTCAACCGACAGAAGTGACAAAAGTGCCTCCCCCAGCGATGGCTGAAAACGGGTGGCTTGACTCATATTCCACAAACCCAATATTTATCAGAATGCCTTGTGGACTAGTGGACTTGCATAGAACAAATACTTGAAAAAAATAAATTTGGTGGGTTCACTTCCACTTTAAGCATTTAATTAATACCCAAAATAATCCAGGACCCTAAATAATTAAAGAAGACAAACATCTGAAGGTGATCCATGAGCATGAGTAGAAAACAAGTATGAGAACTATGTTAAATAGTTTCCAAAAGTGTGACTGTGTGCTTATCAATAGGGCTGCAGTAGTGCTTGAATCACTTTTTTTTTTTGTTTTCACATTTGCATTGCAAATTGCTGGACCTTCAGCTCACATTAACTCTGCAGTATGTTTGCAAATGTCTTGCATTTTCCGTTGATAAATGATAGTTTATGTGAGTGTCAAGTTAGAATGGATGCTCTTACAAGGGCAAGGAGTAAAATGTGGGCTTAACAACCAAGATCAGTTTGCAAGCCACAATCATTTAGTTATGTAAATAAACCATTTATTAAAATAATGTTGTTTAACATTCATTTGAAAAAGTAGTATTAAGAAGGTGAATGGAACCCTATTCTTGAGTCAACTTGCCGAGACGAAAGATGGATGACTCTTGACAAAGTCATTTTTTGTTTCTATCCTGATAGAGAAATAGGACAACATTTTTGTAACTAGAGCTGTGGTTTTGCTGATGGTAGACTTTTCCCCTTCGTGTTTTTAATCTTATTGCTCGATCGTTGGTGTTTATTCATGTAGGTTGTCCTTTGGGACCCTATTAAGAATGACTAATACACACAAACATACCAACAAGTGGACACACACACACACCCCCCCCCTCCCACACACACACTCAAAGGCCAATTAAAAATGATTAACATACAAGCACATGTGCAAGACATAGAACACAAATGAGGAAGTGCAGTTTTGACTTAGAAGTCTATTGAGGAAAATGTAATATAATTGAACTCAAACACACACACATTATGAACGCAAATATATACCTGTACAGTGCTTTGAAAAAGTATTCATACCCCTTGAACTTTTTCACACTGTGCCACCTTCCAACATCCATCCATCCATTATCTATACAGCTTCTCCTCACAAGGGCCGCAGGAATGCTGAAGCCTATCCCAGCTGTCTTCGGGCAGTAAGCGGGGGACACCCTGAATTGGTTGCCAGCCAATCGCAGGGCACACAGAGACAAACAAACATTTGCAATCACAATCACACCTAGGGGCAATTTAGAGTGTCCAATTAACCTACCAAGCATGTCTTTGGAATGTGGGAGGAAACCGGAGTACCCGGAGAAAACCCACACAGGCACGGGGAGAACATGCAAACTCCACACAGGTAGGCCGGAGCTGGGATCGAACCCACGACCTCTGAACTGTGAGGCGGACGTGCTAACCAGTCGCCCACTGTTCCACCCATTCATGTAAAACTTTGTATAGGTAATTGTGTGTATGCAAATGTGGATATGCACATGTATGTGGGCGGGGGGGGTGGGGGGGGGTTGGCGGGGTATTTGGGGTATAAAAATTATATATAAATTGATATAGTTTCATTAATAGAGATAAGGGATAAAGGATTAAATAAGTATGTTCTTCTTCCTACTCTTTTTCAATCATGTTAATGATAATGATATTGGATGTATTTCTTATTTACCTTCATATATTATTCATTCATTCATTATCCATACCGCTTATCCTCACAAGGCGTGCTGGAGCCTATCCCAGCTGTCTTCGGGCAGTAGGTGGGGGACACCCTGAATTGGTTGCCAGCCAATCGCAAGGCACACAGAGACAAACATCCGCACTCACAATCACACCTAGGGGCAATTTAGAATGTCCAATCAACTTACCATGCATGTTTTTGGAATGTGGGAGGAAACCGGAGTACCCGGAGGAAACCCACGCAGGCACGGGGAGAACATGCAAACTCCACACAGGGAGGCCGGAGCCGGGATCGAACCCACGACCCTTCATATATTATTGATTGCTATTATTCTTATTATAATTTCTGTTATTATACTCTTTACTCTTGTTTGAAGTGTTCAAAAAATAATAATTCAATTCAAACGGTATGCCATTGCTTATTATACATCGCAACAATGGAGGTCCCATTGCATAAAAGAGAAAAAATGTTTTTTTGTGTGTGGTCAGGCTCTCGCATTATTTGTCTTAATTTTTATTGGCTTCCATGTTGCTCTCATCAAACAGAGCATCATAAACGAATCAAAAAGACATTAGCCTATGGTCCGAACCCCACACCTCTCTACACATTGTTATTCAAGTGCCATCTCCTCCTCTGTGAAGGAACTGGCCTTTAATTAAAGCCAACTGCCCGTGATATATGAGTGCTGCAATCGCCTTGGCACTGGGAAGTTCCTTCAGAACTTCAAGTCATTTGTTACTGCGAGGGTGAACATTAGATCTGCCCTCTTTCCTTTTAACACTCATAAGAAGACTGATTCAAATTTCAGATTATAACATATCTACTCACTGAGACAAGCAGCAAGATCTTTGAGTAATGGCCAACCTTGAGCTGTGAATCAAAACAGAGCTATACACTGTGCTTGATGTGTGGAAGAGGAAAAAACTACATGGAGCACTGTGTAACAAAAAAATCTTCTTTAACTTCTTTAAATGCTGAGAATCACAAACGCCATTATTATTATCATTACAGTCACAGTATACTGATTTGAATAGGCAGAAAGAAGATTACTATTAGAGGATAAAAACTGAGGAAAAGTCATCGTCGGAGTGAGCAAGTCACACTTTCAATGCAAATCAAATTGATGAAGCGGAAGTCTTCTATGCAACAACTGACCTTGAAGTGTGACTTTAGGAAGGTGTGTATGTGTGTGTATGTGTGTGTATGTGTGTGTGTGTGTGTGCGTGTGGCGGCGATGGAAATACAAGACTGATAAAACTTGACTGTCTACTTTGCCATTGCCATTTTTGAGTGTGAAGTGAGACATCTGGGAGCAGAGGGTGATTGAGTGGTTTAGGATGATTTTTCCAAAATAATCCTACCATCACAACCAAGTTATGAGTATGATCAAAAATCTTTATTATAATGTAAAATTTTGATCAAATATCTTTAAATGTTTGTTATCAGCACTGTGCAGAAACAACAATTACACAATACTACATGGTTTGTTTATTTATTTGGATGGATAGTATTTGTGTTTTGTTTTAGCTGCGGTTGTTACAAGAACTATATAAATATGTTCTATATAAATAAAGTTGGGTTGAGTTGGGACTTGAACTGCATGATTACTTGCTGAATTTGCTAAACAATGTTCAAAAGTCTGCCTATAACTTACAGTTTTTCTTTAATATACAGTATGATGATATATTCAAATATTGTGTGCAATACAGTGGCATGCACTCTGGGCTTTCAAGGCCTTTGCTGCTTTAAAGAGGGGGCTTGCCAAATATTTAACGGAAGGTCATTCCAAAGAAAAGGAGCGGCAACATCCGTTCAGAGACTGACCTCTTTCACGTCCGCTGCATTGACATATAAAAAATGACCGCTGTTAAATAAAGCAGTTACAATACAACTCTCGACTCGCTCACTTCATCTCCTTACACACATAAAACATGTGCTACAATACAACTCTCGACTCGCTCACTTCATCTCCTTACACACATAAAACATGTGCTGGCAAGCGGTGAACCGTGCCCATAAGGTAAGTAGATTTGAATCGTAAATTAGCCAGCTAATGAGCTTTAAATAAACCTCTGCTGTTAGCTGAGGCTTCTTCCACACTGACAACTAGGTGTCGAAATTGAGCACCGACTTTTTAAAATCTGAACATTTCCAGGACAACCGGAATGTTGTCGATTCTCGATGCCCAGCGCTACTGGTCACCACACATAACACAAAGTGGATACGGATCTGTAATTCACAAGTAGGACTTTTGGCATTGTTTCTTTAATGTGAATCTCTTATCATTAATTTGTGTAATCTTCTTTGGTCCACCCCTTTCCAAAGAAGCCCTCCAGTGAAATTGTAGCAAGAGTTAACATGTGTCACTGATGGAAAAAGGACATGCTGCAGAATCATGGGTAGTTTGCCAAGGGGGGAAACAGCTGTTTAGCAAATGTAAGATACCTGGATGACTAATGGAAAATCAAATCAATTATTTTTTCATTGCTGCCTGGTACCAAATGATTCATGGTTTGTTATTGGTCTTGCACAATGGGGAAGCCTGGATTAATGAATGAATAGAATATTACAGTCAGTGATACTCGTAACGTGTTAGAAAGTTACTATAATCGGCGTTACAAAGTAATGTGTTACTCTAATATTTCCATTTTTTTCCAGTAATGTTTAATCTAACGCGTTACTTATCTCAGTGAAATAATCCGACTACACTTACTCCACAGTCACAATTTGTTACTGTATAGCAGTTAACAATGATGGCAATCAGCACACAGAAAACTAACAGCCACTTACTATTTATTTTCAAGTGGCAGAGCCATTAACTGCCTCTTGAGTGCTGCAGCGGAGGACATTTGACAACACTTGAATAGGAAACACATATCACAACAAAACAAGTTGCTTTTATTAACCCATACACTAGAACGCCCAGAAGGCATTTGACTACTTATGCTTTACATTTGACTACTTATGCTTTACATTTGATGATGTCACCCCGCCATATCACCTGCTATTTTGGCAGGGAATGGCCAATTTACAAGTTAAAGTCATCTACTTGTAGCCAGCAGAGTTGTTTGTCAAATATCACCTAGATTTGTTGTTCAATAGTTGTTGTAAAAACCCCTGGGCGTTCTTAAGGCCTTACAGCGTCTGGCGAAACATCCCCCTAAAACCTAACTGGGGTAATTTGAAGGAGCAAGAATTCCAGCTGTATACAAAACAAAGACATCAATACGACTCATTTATTCAGTCTACATGCACCACTTTGATAAGAGCTACACACCATTATGTACTTGCACCAGCTTGTATGTTCATGTAACTGAGTATGTGACAATTTGTGTCATCTCTCTCTCTCTCTCTCTCTCTCTCTCTCTCTCTCTCTCTCTATATATATATATATATATATATATATATATATATATATATATATATATATATATATATATATATATATATTGTGTGGTAGATTATAAATGCACAAATGCACAAGCAGCGCCTTTGTCAAACCTATAAAAGGGCTGTAATTCCTTGCAGCTCTGAGCATCGTTTATTTCTGGCTATGTTTGTCTAATTGAAATGGTGCCATAAAAACACTAGGGGGAGGAAGATTCAATTTAAAAAGCTGATGAGGATGAAGTTTTCTTGCGGGACTTGATTATTTCTACTACATGGTTCAGGTTGATGAGAGTGGAATGGTGATCGACTGGTTAGCATGTCCGCCTCACAGTGCACAGGTCATGGGTTTGATTCCGGCCCCGGCCTTCCAGTGTGGAGTTTGCATGTTCTCCCCGTGCCTGCGTGGGTTTTCTCCGGGTACTCTGGTTTCTTCCCACATTGCAAAAACATGCATGGTAGGTTAATTGATCACTCTAAATTGCCCCAAGGTGTGATTGTGAGTGTGTATGTTTGTTTGTCTCTGTGTGCCCTGCGATTGGCTGGCAACCAGTTAGGGGTGTACCTACTACTGTAGGTACTGTACCTACCTACTGGCCGATGACAGCTGGGATAGGCTCCAGCACGCCCACAACCCTTGTGAGGATAAGTGGTTAGGATAATGGATGGATGGATGGATGATTCAAGGTGAATTTATTCCAATATCTGCAATTGCATTGATAGAAACTACAGACAGTCACCTGTTGTGTAACGTGTTTTGTACAGAAATGTATGCAAATTTGAACACGAAACAAGTTGACTGGTAGAGGGAGTGAAATTGAACCCACAATATCCAGGGGCATTGCTAGGCATAGCTCAACTGCCACACAGACGCCCTATTACAGTTGTCCCCAACCCCCTATGTTGTAACCACACGCTCACTCTGTCAGTTTAGGTGGAGTGACAGTTGTAACCAATTCAATCCACTCACAATACTCCCAGCTGCTAAGTATATACAGTTTGTGTGTGTGTGTGGGTGTGTGTGTGTGTGTGTGTGGGGGGGGGTGTGTGTGTGTGTGTGTATATATATATATATATATTGAACCCACGGCCTCTGAACTGTGAGGCGGCCGTGCTAACCAGTCGTCCACAGTGCCGCCAAGTGCACAGATCCTTTATTTTATTGATTTACATATTGATTTATTTTTGGGGGGAGCGCTTTAAAAGGACGAGGACGGACGGATCGGAGGATGATTATTTTTATGATTAAGAACGTACCCAAGTTACCCAGGTCGCAGATGGAGGACGAACCAGCAAAAAAGGCTAACGTGCCCATCTCTGGTTATTTTGTGTTTGTATGTTTCATTGCAGCAATTTCTAAATAAAAATTGTGTGGGAGTGGGGAAAGGACTGACTGACGAACCGATGGACTTCTGACTGACAAACTGACGGACTTAACTGATGGACTGACGATCTGACCATTACAATTCAGTTCGTCACGGAAAATGACAGACTGACTAATGACGGACGGGTCCCCAGGCCGCTGACATACGATGAATAATGGACCAGCAAAATTTAGGAAAATGCCCACTTCTGCCTAATAACAATAATAACAATGATGATGGTAAATTAATTTAAGCGAGAGTCTATTTTCAATCAAGAGTTTAATAGGAAGTCCTTCCCAGCCATAACAGCTTCTACGCTTTTCCACAAGGTTTAAGAGCGTGTTAATGGGGGATTCTTGACCATTGTTCCAGAAGCGTATTTGTGAGGTCAAACAATGAACTTGGGGTCTCAAACTCAATTTATGTGTGTGGCCGCTGAAGAGAGTCGGGGTGTGTCTGAGCAGCATCAAAAATTCCACAAAAAAGAGGCTCAAGTATTCAAAAAAAGTACAGTTTATCCAATCTTCTCAATCTTTATTACTTACAGTTAAGAACATGAATGGTTCTTAAGAACGTGAACAAGATTGGTGACCTGGTCCTCTCTCTCATCAGCCTGATACTTAACGTATAGACTGGCAAGCCACACCCTCTAAGAAGGTGGGACTGGAGACCAAGCCCTTGACTGCAGCTCGGCCTCGATTCAAAACGAACCGGCCAATCAAATTTATTTACTTGCTGTGACGTTTCCTTCGTGAACAACGTCACACCTGGTGGCGGATGTCCATCCTCATAACGTGCAAAATGACGTATGGGAGAGACGACAGTTCTTTTCATTCAGCATTAAACTCGGTTTTAGATGACCTGAAACACTAGTCATTAAAACTTCAGCAGCTGACGGCAATGGAAGCATTTATTTCAAAAGAAGACATGGGGTTTTTTTTGTACGTTACGTCCGCTCTTTACTGATTGGTTCATTTCGCTGTCTGCTCCGGTTTGCCTCGCCTCAGAAATGTGCTCGATGGGACTACCCACCAGACTCAATCACTAGTACAGCAAGGATTCTGGATTTCCCGACTACTTAACATACACCTCAGCATGTCTAATAACAGTAAAAATTGACATCATTGTCAACATTTCCCATTACGCCATGTTTTGAAAAAGACAGGACTGGGGGACTGAGTGACAGGATATCATGCCCTTCTACTTGATATCACTCCAGAATTACATTATGCGGAAAGCTGTCATGAGCCTGAGCTATGGTAGCCCATAAGTGTTTAAAACATACACACACACCCATGCACACACACACGCGCAAAATGCCCAGAGCAACGATTTGCAAAAAATGAGTAATTTTACACACTAACATTCAACTTTAACATCAAGTAGGAGGCCGCAAACTGTCATCCTACTGTCCGGGCCGCAAATGGCCAACGAACTGTGAGTTTGAGACCACTACCATAATGACTCTCCAGGTTTAAAATATGTGATATTTTAAACTTCACACAGGCCATGTGATCAATAGTGAGACCCCTTGCAGTTGCAATCATATTCTGAGCACATCGTGTTCTCTGGTGGTGACCCTGTTAAAGATGACACACTCCTTTGTAAATTCCAGGAGCTGGTTTACATACACTCTTTAACAAAATGTCTCCGTTTTAAACATACATAAAACAAAAACAAAAAAAGAAAATTCCCACTTGCCACTCATAAAACGCTCCGTCATGCACAACAGATGCCCATTTTCATCATCAGCACGACAGTTTCTGCTGCTTTCATTTCCCCTCGGCAGCATTCCGTTTGTGACAATAGTTCTCCTTGCGAGGTGGCTTGTATGACTGGTTATCTGAAGCCAGACGCTGAAAGCAACCCATTTGGCAATAGCAGTTATTTGCAGCATTAGCGTTTTAGCTGCTGTCGCCTTGTGTTAAAAGACCTTCTACTGCAGTCAGTCAGTGTTTTTTGGCAACATCTGTCTGATCCCAGTAACATTTAATCATTTCCTCAGGCTATTTTTGTGATCTTTGTCAGTTGTTATGAAAGCTTGAATGATTAGATTGAATAACAGCAAGACATGAAATTGGTATTTGTGCTCTTACTTTAATTCCAACAGAAGAAAATTCAAGAATTTTATTAAGAATATTATTACTTGGTGAGAAAGCAATGTGATGTGAAGAAATAAAAGAATCAACTTTAAATGAGCTTGAAATAAAGCTATACATCAGTACATGTCTGTATCTACAATCAACTTGAAATGTAAATGTGAAGTTTTATGATTTTGATGCAATAGAAGTTTTGAGGATACATTGGCTCATCCACACACAAGCCACAGAAACGTTACAGTTGTCACGCAAGACTATGACTTGAGTGCTTGACATGCGCCATTTCTGTCGTTCTTCATGTTTTTCAGTGTTAATCACTTAGTGGATTCCGTGTGTTCCAACCACAATATCGCATTACTTAATAGTATACTATGCTGTTCATAAATACCGGTACTGTCTGAATGCTGTTTTTCACGGTCGGTTGCTGTTTTTTAGGTAGAGAAATGCATGCCTGCTTAGAGAGTTGAGGACGATTACATGACAATTGCAAGAAACCACGACAATTGGTTAGACTGCCGGAAAAGTTGACTCTGAACTACAACTTAAAACCTGTGAATGTGCATGCAGGAAATTTCTTAGGGACTGCTACATCTCCATTTGCGGATGATGTATTGTGAAGTTGAGCAGGGCGATCACAGATCTGTGAAGTGGGTATTTTCAAACTGTAAGGATGTCACAATATCGGCAATATCGTGATATTGTGATATTAAAATTGCCACAATATATCGCCGTCATCATGTCACAATATTAATAGCAGCAAATCGATTTAAAAGCCCAAGTTGTTTTTTTCCATTTGTGCAGTTCCAGCACCCTCTGGTGGTTAGTTTATTAGTCCAGTTCAGTTTGATGCCACCTGTGTTTAAGACCCACGCTAATCACCTATAGGAGCTCATGACTGGCCAACCCTATTTCTTTGTCAATGTTGTTTTTATGTATAAAAACAGAATATTATGTTTTTTTTAAATATGAGTTTTTTTTTGTTTTTTTTTTTACAATGTCATGAGCTTTTATACAGTCTCATGAGCTTTTATATATCGCCAACCTCCCCGCGATACAGTGATAATTATCGTATCATGAGGTTTCTATCGTGTTAAACCTCTGGTGTGGGTTCTGCTACATGCATTAAAGCAGGCATATATATTTTCTCAAGTAAATCAGTTTCCAGATGACTTAATAACATTGTTATGACTGGTTGTTTACGAGATGTATCAATTGCTCTGCAGTTGCTATGGGCCTTTTATGCTTTGTTCTTTGTTATGTCATATAGGCCTTAAGTCTTACAGTTTAAAAGTTTGAGTTACATAATGACACGTTGTCAGTATGTCAAACCTTCTCCGAGTGAGGATGCAAACTCTCTTCCAGGCATGATCTCTGTTGTTACTTTGTATTTTTGTTGATAAAGACTTTTTACACTTCAACGTCCGTGTCATATCTGCGTATGGGTCCGAATCCCGATTCTCACGTGACAAACATATCTGTAACATTCTATCGTTAAAAAAACCCAAAGATCAAGAATTATATACATATTTGTACAGTATATTTCTTCTAATGCTGAAATGAGTTTGTTTTATGGGCAGATCAGTCTCATGCTGCGTAAGAGTAAGTCTAGCATTCGTTACAATGATGATGATCAGTGGATCAAAGGTTCTGGACTACAAATGTGCAAGGACATTGATCGATGAGAACTCTGGGATACAAGTTATTACAAATAAATAAGCGGCGCTCATCACGTCATATCAGTTGTCTAACGGCTTATGTTACAGTGTTGTGTTTATTGTTTCACTCATACAGTACATACATGAAGGTACATTGTGCATTGACTCAAGTACAACTTAAAACTTTGCCATGACAGATAAAGTAATACAGTAAAACAATGACTTAGTAGAACTTTTGATTTCCAAAATACATTCCTGTAGGTACGTATGTCTTGCCTTTTTTTTACCATCATGAGGTGAACTGTTCATGAGGAAAAATGGGTTCATTTGGCTCACTCAAAAAGATGGATGATCCTGTTGGTACCCGTGGAGAGTCGTTGGATGATCGGCGAATTGGCTGTGTGGGGATTGTGTGCTGTGTTCGGGTTTTTGTTTGTGCCAGTAGGTATTTTAAGGTGAAGACATTTGGCCTGAAAGAATGGTTGTTAGTGAAAATTATCAAGGAAATTGTGGACAATACCATCAATATGCAGTTTACCATTCATTTTAGCCACTATCTTTTTGCCACATTTTTGTCATTTGAAATCTCTGGGTCAGGTGTGCCCATACTTTTTCAGCATGAAAGCTACTTATAAAATGACCAAATCCAAGTGATCTATGTAGCGTATGTTTGGTATTAAATATTAATTTAATAAATGGGCGGTGATTGGGCTAATGCCTGCACTAACTCTCGCTCGCCGCCAGGGGGCACCACACCCGTTTTAGGTTGATTCTTTGGACAAAACGGACGAACAAGTCCTCGTAATTCAGTCTTAATATATGAAGGCGCTACATTAAAGATTTGTTAGTCCGGTTTACCTTTCGACCATTGTAGGTATTCTTCAGTTTCTTCTATTTCTTCTCACCTTTGCCTGTATGCCACTGTTGTTAGCATTTGCCGTTTCTAAAAGTTATCATAACACAAGATTTAGCATCTCAGTCGCTAATTTATGACCTCCTCTAACAAAGTTATGCTTGAGCAATATTGACTACATACTTGGAAACTAGATTATGCCAGAAGCACAAAAGAAGCTTGTTGTATCTATCCTGCCGAGAAAGGGGGGTGGGGGATTCAACTAGACGTCTTCTTCCCTTTCTATTTTAGGCATAATCGGAACCTTTCCTGTCTTTTTTTTTTTGGTGGGGTGGTTGAAACAGTCCCTTGTTAGTAATACTGTATATGAAATAAGCTATGTAGTTGCTTATCTGTGCTTATCTCCACCTGTTTCATTTTAAAATGCCATTGCTTGGAGTAAATGGAAACACATTTCAAAATGTACAGTATTTCTATATTTAGATGATCAGGATAAATAGTACAGTTAATGATGAGAAATATGATATGTTCATCTCTGTTGTCTCATTTTATGCCACACTCTTGAGTTTCAGGCGCAAAAGCTGTTTCCCCACTGACTTGTTAAACGTTTGATATGTGCAGCAGCTCCTCTTGCTCTACCAAAGATATTTCTGAGATAAGGGGTTGATTTCATCCACCCGTTACCCCTCCCAGCCTATGTACATTGAGCTGAGTCAGCTGACGCCAGTTCTGGGTGTGCTATTGCTGAAAGGAGAGCGTTCCTGGTGGAATCCGAATTCACTATGCATCTCATGAAATCACGAATTTACTTATTCACCATTTAACATCTCTTTGTAAACCTGTGTAATTGTAAATGTTAGTTTGCTGACATTGGCTGAAAGCATGCAATCACGATTGCTGGCTTTGTATGAATGCATGTGCATGTTGATCACGAAAATGTAATCATCTCTTTATCGAGTGATTTCTTTGTTACTGACTGCTTAGTATGAAAAAGATATAACAAATTCCACCTAGGGTGCCTCACTAGCACTCCCGGGAGTTCATCGCTCACATTTTCCAAAAAGCCATTAATTTAACGATGAATCACATGGGTCAGCATGTTTCATGTGCTTTCTGATTTTCCTCTTGGGAACGCCAAACGACTCAATTTCACTCGCTGCACCACACATGATGCGATGCTCTTGAACAAACGTTTTGCCTGGACTGGGGCTGTCATTCAGTTCCTTCTTCATTTCGGATCATAATTCCCTCTTTAAAGGGGACATTCATTTTATTGCCTCTTGTTTCAGTGTCATATCTTCTGCCAGGATGGACATGTCTTTTTTCATCTTACAGTATTTTTAATGAGATTTATGCCATGATCTGTTTTGGTTGATTTTGGCTTAGAACAGTGGTCACCAACTCCGGTTCTCGAGGGCACCTGTCCTGCAGGTTTTCAATCCCTCCCTGCTGACACACATGATTCAAATGATCAGCTCATCAGCAAGCTCTTGAAAAGCCTGATAATGATCCTGATCATTTTAACAGGTGCGTTACAGCAGGGAGAGATTGAAAACCTGCAGGACAGGTGCCCTCGAGGACCGGAGTTGGTGACCCCTGGCTTAGAATATAGTTCCTTGTTCCTATGTTTTCCTGGTGTTCTTTTGCCTGTCTGTGTTGCTAGATTATTGAGTCCACCTGTGCTTGTCACACCTGTCCCTTGTGTTAGCCAATCAGCGCTCTCCAATCCTTTGTGTCTTGTCCAGGTGTTCCTCATTGGCTCGTCAGTTTGTCTGTATTTACTTCCCTGCTTTCTTTCAGTACTTGTCAGTTCATTGTCCTTTTGCTGTTGCCACGTTTAATCGCTGTTAGTTTATTTGCCTCGGTCCACACCAAGTCTAGTCTCTTACCAAGTGTTTGTTTTGTTACTTTGAGTTTGAACCTTGTGATTTTTTTACTTCTGTTGATTAAGTATTTTTCATTTTCCAAGTACCCTTGTTTGCCTATTTGTTTTCTTTATATGAAATTCTTCAACTACAAGCCTAGCTCGCGTCCCTGCTTGGGTCCACCTTCATGAAAACATGACAATCTAAATGTTAATTAAGCAGACTGGAGCTCTCACAATCACTTGCATGCAGAGTACGTACATGGCGTGACAAAAAAGGGCATCCAAATCAGCAATAACTCTTGACAGTTTTTTGCATTGTAAGCCAATTGGATTTTTTTAATTTTTACAAGAGGTTTCATTTTTAACAAAGTTCGTGCAGGAAAGCCTTAAGATTAACTTGGGAATGTGTTTCGTTAAACAATGTGAATTACAGATCATGGCTCTTTAAAATGGCGGCACGGTGGTCGACTGGTTAGCACGTTCGCCTCACAGTTTGGAGGTCGTGGGTTCAATCCTGGCCCCGGCCTCCCTTTGTGGAGTTTGCATGTTCTCCCCGTGCCTGCGTGGGTTTTCTCCGGGTACTCCGGTTTCCTCCCACATTCCAAAAACATGCATGGTAAGCTGATTGGACTCTCTAAATTGCCCCTAGATGTGATTGTAAGTGCGGATGTTTGTCTCTGTGTGCCCTGCAGTTGGCTGGCAACCAATTCAGGGTGTCCCCCGCCTACTGCCCGAAGACAGCTGGGATTGGCTCCAGCACGCCCCGCGACCCTTGTGAGGAGAAGCGGTATAGATAATGGATGGATGGACTCTTTAAAACCCACTCATTATAAAATAGTATGCTGTGACAGTGAGTTAGATAAGTGGCGTGAGATGCCCAGTAGGGATGGGCGATAGCAATCATTTTGGATTCGATCTGATACCAAGTAATACTAGACCAAATATCGTGATGTCAATATCGGAAGTGACTTTCTTTCTTTTTTTTTCTCACAAAGCTGTGGGCAAAACCACATGTGCGTTGCCGCTGTGCTCAAATCAGTTGAAGCAAACTACTTCAAAATATTTTCTTACCACTTCAATGTCATCTTGTCAACAGTGGCGTGCACTCCATGCAGTGCCCATGAGATGTGGGCCTTCACCCTGATCGTTCTGCATCCAATCAAATGCATTTACAAAGTTCTGGTGGGTGGGATCAGACCCCAGCAGTCTGTTTCTGCCAAGGCAGAAAGCTCTTTGCCCTTGGCAACATATAGCAGACATTCTGATTGGATGACAATAGAACCTTCTAAATTGTAAATATATTAATTAATTGTAAATATTGATACTTTATCTTGAGGATCGATATTTAAAATTGAGCACTCTGGATCGGAGTATTGATCCTCCCATCCCTAATATTCAGCCATCGACACAGTGTTGCCAAAATCTTCTGTAATGAAAGTGGCTTTGGGCTTGCATAAGAGTTACTAAAAGTCATCAAATGATTCATTTTAATTTTACATCTACAAGTATTGTGACGGACTGACGAACCTTCCATCATGCAGAATCACGGAATGCCCTCTGGAAAACAACCCTGCTGGACCTTGTAGAAATGTCAGTATCAGGGCATTCCATGTTCACAAAGTGTTTCAAGCCTGGGCGGAGATGGTTTCTGTTCACGGAGGGGCATGTCTCCCCCCACTTTGAAAAAAAACCTCGATCCGTCCCCCTCCCTCTCTCCCTTCTCAACTTTGGCCTTGTCTACACGTAGCCGGGTTTTTTTAATAACCGTATATCCCCCCCCCCCCCGCCTGCGTTTGAATACACATTAAAAAAAAAACGCATCCACATGAAACCGCGGAAGTGCGTTTTCAAACACATGCCAAGCCTCTAGGCGGCAGTAGTTTGTCAAATACTGTCCATTCAGAAGGAACTTCCGTCCTTTGACGTCACTTCTACGAAACCAAAAACACAGCGCCAAACACATTCGGGAGGACCGACAAGAGGTCAGAATTGCTTTTAAACCTTTCAAAGAGAAACAGTGGTTGGTTGCAGACAAATAAGTAAGCAAAAAGTGCCTCGAGAATGGCTATAACCAACGCAGCGCTGCGGAAATCCATGTTGACTCGCATGAAAACACAAGTCGCGCAAGTGACGTCAGAGCATTTTTGTCGCATATTGACGACGTAAACCTCCAGGTCTGACAGCCAAACGCGGATCCGGAGGTATCCACAAATCTCCACTGTGGCAGGAGTTTTGCGTTTTCAATGAAAAGACTCCGGGGACGTGTGGATGATAGGGCTAACCGCAGGCTAATATTCGCCGTTTGCAAAAACCCCGGCTACGTGTAGACAAGGCCTTTCGCTCTTAAAGCGGCAAAGATCTCCGGTGAAACAGAGAGGACTTATGTAGGTCCGGGCAATTATAGCCTGTTTCAACTACTGATGCATTTAAGTTAAACAAGAATGTCAGAATTTGCACCTTCAAGTCAGTATTTCCTTTTCCAGAAGACAGACCTCCAACGCGGCATGGCAGACGAACCTTATAAGTGCGACATATATTAAATTTTTTACTCACATTAACACTACATGTTTTCCTGTATGTTGGTAAGGCTGGGAAGCGCTGGAAGCATGGAACTGCTTTGTTGTGGTGTTGAGAGCTCTAAATTCCCACTCTCAGTGGAACTTGTACACACCGTCATTCAGTTGACGAGTCACTCACCCACAGTAAAAACATGTATGTGTCTGCTCAATGTAATAATAATAAAAAGTATCATTTTCTCTACAAACATTTGTAGCCTACTTTATTTCTATATATAGGTCTTGTTGCAACTATCACCACTGGCGGACCTAAAATACAGAACTTTAATAATAGCCGTCACATCTGTTCTTTTTAATGCTAAGCCAACCTGTCATTTTTTTACAGTGGGAGAGAAGGTACAAGGAACAGGTTAGGTAGCATGTGATGCCTGTCCTGTGCTGAAATAAGAAGCAAAAATGAATAAAAAATAATAATAACACCGTTTAAAAAAAAACGATGTAAGAAGGCTTTCATATCCTCTGGCTACTTGCCTGTTGAGTACATGTCAGTTAGCCTAATCTTTTAATGTTGAATAGCTAGTCTCTCAAAAAAGAGAGAGAGAAGCAGAATCTACACAGATGAAAATGGTGTTTGCTCTTACTAGACATAGACTAAATGTAAAACAAAAGCATTTTTATACAGTATAGGTGTTGAGCACATTATATTTATGTTAATGTGTTGATTTTATTTATACTACAGTTCATACACAATTGTTAAATGTCAAAATAAAATTAAATTTTGCGGTTGGCATGATGTTTTGAAAGGTGATTTGGCATTCCGGACAAACAACAGTGGTTCCTCTTGTACTGTACGAATAGTATTGACCAGGCATTTTCTTTTAACAATTCAATATTTCAAATAAAAATGGCTTATAGTCCCCGCCTCCCCCCCAGTTCCAAAATCCCATCTGCGCCTCTGGTTTCAAGTGTGTACCCCAAATTGCCTTCTTTATTCATTAATCAAAAATCTTGCCAGACACTAGAGGTACTGCAGTTGGAGATTTGGAAGCTGATGTAGCAGGGAATAAGACAATCATAAATTTAAATATTCAACACAAATTATTACCCTAAGAGATGCAGCAACTATTCTTGGCAGTTATTTTAAACAGGCCATTGCATCAAAGACAATTATGATGTTGCATTGGTGCATCAAGCTTTTGTGACCTGTATAATTGACTTAACATTAAAGCAGCATTTGACGACACACTGCCCATTTCTAATCACTAAGTTTTCATTATGAATGGCCCATGACAGTTTCTCATCTAAAATCAGATCCAGTAGTTTCACAAGGTGAATGTGTTCTAGTTTTGTCTATCTTTATGTATATCTTACTGAGCAACTCCCTCCTGTTGACATACTGTATTTAGCAACAACACATTTTGTGGAGGAGAAAAAAGTGTAATGCAGAGTGCCAAGTTCTTGTAAAGTTATTGCACGCAATCCCCACTTGACAGGGATAATCTCATCTGCAGAGAGTTTGAACTGGGGTTCACTCAAATGATGAGGCAGCTTTTCTCTTTCTTCCTTTTATTTCCAAGCCACTCATTTGCCATTAGGTGAAAAACCTTAAATAAAACAAACATACAGACAATGCACTTTTATGTTGTATAAACAATGACATAACCCCAATCACTGTAATGATAAATAAGCAACAAACCACCACCATTTTTTAATTTCAGAAATGACGACATTACTTTAGCATTTTATCAAGTGTAAATTCATTTAACCAACTTTTAATTCATACAAATTACCTTAATCTAATCAGGACCTCCGATTTAACATGAATTACTTTATAATCCCATTTTATTGTACAAACTTTATTACAGTGACAGCTACACTAAATATGATGTGCCTAGGATAAAAAAAACTGTGAAATGCTTGAATATGATATTTAAAAAGTCATAATACATTAAATTCAATTTATCCTGCAATCACTATTATAAGATTCTTCAAACAACAATATTTAATAATAAGTTAATACACTCAATATTGCAACAATGTCATTTCCACAAATACATTTGAGATCTAATCTCAGATGGTGTCAGATAATTGACAGACCACACATAGCTAGCCAACCAGTCCGTGGCTACAGTAGCCCCCGCACAAACATTTAGTCTCCATTGCTGCCTCTCTGGTGTTTGTAGACAAGTTGTTTCTTTGTGTGCGCTCCGGAATTGCAGACAAGAGTTCCTCGTGCCTTCCACTGTTTGCAACTTGACTTTAATTAGTTCCACCTGCGACGTGCACTGCCATTTCAAGACTTCAGGCAACAGCTGTGTAGTGTTGTCTCCTGTAGCTCTTCAGCCATTTTTGTAGTTCTTTTGGCAGCTGAGCTCTTCGGCCATTTTTGTAGTCCATGTAAATTGTCAGTATGACCTGACACAGAGGGAATATTCTGAAACATGTATGAGGGCAGAGTTTTCATAAATCATAAACATTAAAAGCTAATTAGCTGGCTAATTTTCTATTCACGTCCACTTACACGTCCGGATGGGAATAGCTTGTGACTGGATTTGAAATTGTTTACAACTGTTTATGTGCCAACCAAGACAGAATTTAGCTGCTAACACAACCACCGTCGGTCACCAGACTGACTGGCGATGTGTAAACTTTTTTGATGGAGGACGAGTGCTCCTCCTTTTGTCCCCTTGAAACAAAGTGAAGTCACTCCCTCCTGCATACAAACATGGAGAACACGCACGAGACAAGCGGTGTGTCGTGATATTTAACATTCGGTCTGAAGTAGTGTATTGTCCGATTGTTTCTGTCAGCAGTCAGTGAAATGGGCGTCCCGTGGTGTATTACATGTTTTGAACCACTAGAGTGCAGACTATCCGTGCAATGCTACTGCATGCCTGTGCAACTTTACTGCAGGAAACGCACATGAAAAAGAAAGTTTGGGTGTTGATGAGGGGCGGCTCTGTGGTAATCCAGAGGGGAACAGTGGTCTTTCTTTTTAAAAGAACCCAACAAAACACATCCGTCGGTACTTGACACGATTAGGGACGATTGAAGGGACGGATGAAAACCCATTTCCGTCCTTGCTTAGTCCATCCTTTTTAAAAAACTTCTTGTCCTCTGTCCCCAAAATGGGTGTCCGGACGGACGAAAAGTTTCATCCTGGGGATGGAATGCCCATCTTTGGCTTCATGTCGCTCGATGTCTAGTTTGTAAACATCTTTACTTATGTCGGCCTCAACATCTGAAAAAAACAGAATGATTGGCCCCAATATTTTGATGTTCCGTGATGTTCTTGTGACACTTGGCACCCAGCAAAACTTCTCTGCAATGCAAGTACATTGGCACAAAGTTCACTGCGCTTGTTGCGCCGCGCTCTTTGTCCACAAAATGAAAAGGAGCACATGAACATTAAGGTGGTATTTTCAAATGCAGATCTCTGGGAGATATATCAGACAGATATACCAGTGTGTGTGTGTGTGTGTGCATATGTACAGTTAGCGCATGTGGGGGTGTGTGTGTGTGTGTATAAATAGAGAGAGAGAGAGAAATATATATATATTAGGAGTGCAAAGGATCATCTTTGATCTGTGATCCGTACGGATCAAGCACCACGGTTCCGGACGGGCACAATCCGCGGAGTGGTTGGTAAGGAGAGAAAAATACTGTGCGCGTTCATATTAAGGCAACATTAGTCCGCATTCACTATAATAGCAGCGGAGTTAGTTGAAAACCCTCATTGATCAGGTAAGTCGCATGTATGGGAGCGTTTTGGCAACTTTGGGTGAAATGAGTCCTCAAATTAATGATACATTAATTTTTTTTCCACCTATTGTCCCGACACATCATTCAGGCAGACATGTCAAGGACACTGCAAACATGCTCAACAAACACGCCACCTCCGCAAATGCTAACTTCAAATTAAAGCTTACCAAATGATATATTGAGTTACTGATACCAATGCAATAGCCTCAGTATCGTTTCGGCTTGCCTTATCGCAGTTTTAATTGACTATATAGTTGCCAACAACATCAACACAACGCCATCCCGAAATCATATTCAATCGCTAACTTGGGACACTAATAAACTGCTAGTTAATTACGCCATAATTTTATGATACAGCACAAGTCTCCTGCGTTAGTGGTTAGCTGTTAGCATTAGCAACAATTGCCCGACTGGTAGGCCAACAGCTATTCCTTGGCTTACTTTTTTTTTAAACTTCTTTTTCAATATTGTAGACCTCGATTACTCTGCATGTTTAAAGGAAGGGAGTGTGCCACACTGCCAGTTGCATTCATTAAATCGACTTAACAATATCATGTCCGTTTATACAATTTATTGATTTATTTTTAATAAATCCAAACCATCAAGTAAATTCATCAAACAATAGGGTGAAAAGAAACAAAGTTGCTATCCATCAGCAAAAAATATACTTGACTGAATTGTGGGGTGAGCCATGAAGTTCTATTCTTCTGTTAGTCTATAATGAAATCCTTTTTGAATATTTAATGTTGTATCAGATGGTTGATAGTTAAAAGGGACCGCGGGTAGGGAGGGGCAGTGAATGAGCAATAATTTTGGTCAGGCTTTGGAGACTCAATGTCACATTACAGCACTGATCACGAAAACATCAAAGTCCTGTTATGTGTTACCCAAATGGAAAAAGAAAGAAGTTCGTTGGGAGGTCAGACACTTTCACTAAAGGCACAGTGTGTATATTCAAATATGCCATGTGTGTGTGAGCATGCATCTGTGAAATGCTCTAATTTGTAGGTTATGATGACACAACTTCAGAGCGAGTAGTGAAACATTTACTTATCCAATCAGAGGTTCCTTTCTTGGTAAAAGAACTGTGTTTTTATAGCAATAATAAGCCTTTACTATAGACTCTCTACAACATACATTAATTGTGTGAAGATGTAAACCAACTTTCCCACATTGAGAGAATGCAGACAAAGAAAGGGGTGAGGACTATAGTGCCCAGAAAAGTGCAATATAAATCTGATTTCATTATTATTATTATTATTATTATTATTATTATTATTATCATTACCAGAGCATCGTCAGACCGGTCCGTCTATCCGTCAATGATGGACGCCTGTTTTGCTGACGGTTGACGAATGACGGGAAATATTTAAAAATAGACAGATTAAGCAACGATGGAAACTCCTTTATTTACCCTGCCATTCGTCTGCAGGCCAATGACGGAAGGGAACCCACGCTGCAGATGGATGACGGATAACGGATGCACTATTTTTAGTAAAATGCCCAGCTCTGATCATTATTTTCATTAAATTCAGACACTAGGGTGTCAGGAGATAAAAGAAGCAGCTTTTGTAATGCTTGTGCACCGTGTGGAACTGGAGCCAAACAGAACTTTCCTTCTTGCCTGTTAAACTCAATGCAATTTCTATCATAACTAACTACCGTAGCTCATCTTAAGGCACCGTTCAAAGCAAGGTTAGGTTCAGTCTGTGAGTGCCTGATTTTAGAATTGGAGGATTGAAGGTTATTCAGTTTGGAGTGCTGCCAGAAAGCTTCCTGCGCACTATGAAGGTGGCATTGTGCCCCCAAGCTACTTGGGTGGAACACCATTGAACTACACTGTCACATCTTCCTCACCTACATGATTTGGGATTTGTTGTCTTTGTGGCCTAGTTGATTGAATGCAAATATATGCAACATAGTATGAGGTCACTGTCCCCAGAGAGCAACCAGGTAGTAAAAAAAGTTTAGGACAGAAAAAGAACATAAACTGCGGACCAGTATTTCCAATTTCGGGTCCATAGACAAGATCATCACCACACTGAGGACCTCACTCTTGTGAGTGAGCCAAAGTAGAAATAGAACACTAAATATTGATTTATAGTGGGCTGTGCTCCAACAGGAAGGACAGCATTATTTATAATCCATCATTTCGAGCACATGGTAGGCTCTATTCAGTTCCGTTATTAAAAAAAAAAAGTCAAATTGGAATTTGTCCAGTGTAAACACTAGCACTAAATTGATCAAATAAACATACGGTAGAATTAGAATAAACTTTTCCGCCGCGCCGACTCGCCGCAGATTCGCCGGAGAGACGAACGAGCGACTCTTTTTCCCCCCGCATCCTACGACTTTCTTCTTCTTTTTTTTTTTTCTTCTTTTTTTGAGACTACTCTGAACATTTTTTGGAAGCAGCGGATCGACGATTTCATCAGTCTCAGCCGCACAACAACTCGGGCTTCTTCGGCTGCCCCTCAGCTGCTCAACTGCCTTCATCCACCGGGCGACTACACGCAACTGTGTCTTCTTGCACCACTTGCACTCATCTCATTGAAAGGCTTTCCCTGCTAGAGGGACGTGTCCGTCAGCTAGAATAATGTGGTAACCGCATCTGTGGCAGACACAACAGTTAGTATGGGTTGTAGCCAACCTGCTAGTCTGGTTAGCATTAGCCCTAAGCGGTCTGCTAATCGCGGTGAGCCTGTTCAGACGCATAACAGAGTCAGCCCGTTAGCCAGTCCCATTCCACTTCGGTCTACTGGCTCCCGTACTTTAGTAATAGGTGACTCCATTACCCGTAAGATAAAAAATCCAGCCACCGTAATGTGTTTTCCTGGGGCCAGAGCACCCGACATTGAAGCTAATCTTAGGGAGCTGACTCGCAAAAGGACTACACACCAGCACAGGGCAAACAACACTAGGTACTCCGACATAGTGATACACGTCGGCTCCAATGATACTAGGATGAGGCAATCAGAGAGAGATCACAGAAAAGAACATAGCTAGGACTTGTGATCTCGCTAGAAAGATGAGTCTGCATCGAGTAATTGTCTCTGGGCCCTTGCCTGCGAGAGGCAATGATGAGAGGTTTAGCAGATTATTCTCGCTTAACTGGTGGCTGGCTAGCTTTTGTAGTGAGCAGGGACTGCAGTTAGTAGATAATTGGCCTTGTTTCTGGGGCCGACCCAACCTGCTTAAAGTGGACAACCTTCACCCTAACTGGGAAGGCGCCATCACTCTTTCTAGAAATATATATTACTGTTTGAGTCGTCCATGACAGTTCACATCAGAGCAGGTCGGGTTACAGGCGATTAGCGAGCCTGTAAGAACGGGTATAGAGTCTGTAAGGCTAGAGTTAACTAGCGCTATGCTAGATTCTGACAACACAAATAGTTTTTTATGTAGATTAGAGCCGTACACACCACATATTCCTGCATCACATAGCGATATTGTTTCTACAGAGGTGGTGCAATATAATAATAATAGTACTCAAGAGCCGATAAATAACTACCATATCCCGACAGTCGTACCTTCCCGCTGCGCTTATAGTTGTTCGAGGTACAATACAGGACCTAGGGAACGCAATCTTATTAATATTATGATTAGGAATCCCCAATATGGGAAATTATCCGGATAAACCTATTTTACTGAAACTCAGTTTGTTTGATATTAGATCACTCTCTTCGAAAGGCCTGTTAGTTAATGACCTCATAAGAGACCATAAACATAACATGATAGGGCTTTGCGAGACCTGGTTAAAACCTAATAATTTTCTACCGCTAAATAAGGCCTCGCCTCCAAACTTCGTTAGTTCACATGTTGCGCGCCCTCATAAGAAAGGCGGGGGGCGGGCCCTTATTTATGAATCTGATTTCAAACGTAGCACGCATTCTAGCGACGCCTTTAAAACATTTGAAGTGCTCATTATGCGATCTACAGCCTCATTGCCGTTTTTTATCGTAGTTATTTACCGTGCCCCTGGCTCGTACGCTGGATTTTTAGGTGAGTTCTCTGAGTTTTTGGCTGATTTGGTAACTCATGCAGATAATACAGTGATTAAGGGTGACTTTAACATTCATATGAATCTCCCGTACTTCCAGCGGCGTTTCAGACAATAATTGATAGCTTTGATTTCACGCAGATAATAGACAAAGCGATGCATAAAAACGGTAATACTTTAGATTTGGTATTAATCCGAGGTTTAGCATGCTCAAATGTAATGGTGTTACCATATACTACTGTTATGTCTGACCATTACTTTATAAAATTTGAAGTGCGGGCTCATTACCATCGTCCTGACCACAATCAAAGCTTTAGCAGCCGAAATATTAGTTCTTCAACCACCGCTGCGCTGTCTGAGCTACTGCCCCTGGCAACTGCTTCCTTTCCGAGCTATATTCCCTTATGAAAAAGTAGTATACAAGAAGTCTACTTTATAAAGTATACTTGAGTATAAGTATAAGTATATAAGTGTACTCTGAACTATGTACTTGTAGTGAACTACAAAGTATACTAATGAAGTGTACTACAAGTACACTCATTTATATACTACTAGTATACAAGTCATATACTTCTAGTCCACAGTTTAGTTTCCAGGTTTATACTTGAAGTGTACTGCAAGTGCACTCATTTATATACTACTAGTATACAAATTGTAATATTAGTTATGTGAAACAAATAAATGGGGAAAATGGGTTAACACTTTAGTTTACATGTTTATACTTTAGGTATAACAAAAGGACACTCATTGATGCACCATTATACTTGTACAGCACATTTTAAGATAGCTTACTGTGCATTTCCAAATAAAAGTAAAATGAAAAGAAAAAAGTCACAATATCAAATATTTCTTTATTGAGAAAGGTAGTTCAGGATTTCAATTGTTTCCATTTTCCCCATTTATTTGTTTCACATAACTAATATTACATTTTTTCTCTAATTAACTTCCTACCATCTCGGATTGTGGATCAGGGAACTTCACCTGAGTATGTGCTGTGGGTGAGAAAAAACATGTGAAATAAAACATTACTCAAATGTTATTTTTCGGTAAACTCTAATTAACTTCCTCACATCTCGGATTGTGGATCAGGGAACTTCACCTGAGTATGTGCTGTGGGTGAGAAAAAACATGTGAAATAAAACATTACTCAAATGTTATTTTTCGGTAAACCACTCACATTTAACAAGAATTGAAGGGTTTTCTGTACTGTTCTGAATTCAACTTTAGAGCAATAAGCAATACATGCTACAGGGGAACTGGATAAAATGAGCCCCTTTGAGAGGTAGTGTACACTACATAGTATCAGAAATCATTGTGGGTTGTTTACAACTATTCATACAATGCACTCATCAAGTATAGCATCAAGTTTTGAATCCATCCAACTTCGTTGTCCAAAGGGCACTCCGTGATTTGTTTTATCTGTTTTATTTGTTGATCCTCCGAAGTCATACAAGAAATCTTGCCAACCTCCACAGCCCCATCTTTAAAATACCGGTAATAAATGGCAAAAGCCATGGTCTTATTTTAATGCTTATAAAAAAAACGAGACGACACGAAGCAAAGTATCCATCCATCCATTATCTATACTGCTCATCCTCACAAGGGTCGCGGGCGTGCTGGAGCCTATCCTAACTGTCTTCGGGCAGTAAGCGAAACAATGCCTCGCTAATATAGCAGTATAGCACTTTCTTTTATTTATTTTTTATGTTTAGTAATTTGGAATACACAAATACAACAGCCAAGGGGCGACAAAAATAGCGGGAAAGAAATATATCTCAACTAAAAACAAGAGCCTGTTGTCATCAGCTGGCGCCCTCAAGCCGATGGACAACCCTCCCACCTTGTGACCATTGTTATCAGAGACTCAGAGTTGACTGGCAAGACAACAACAGAAATCATTACAGCTTTCTGACCTGAAATGATTAAAAACAAAATGTGTTCGTGTTGAAACAGATGATTCTGTGACATAACACTAATGCCAAACCCTTATGAGAGGGACAAAACCGGTATCAATAAAGTCAAGTTAAATGTTTCTAACTCTTTTCTTGTGTTTTCAATGTAAATAAAGACAATACAGTTGAGCACTGTACAAGTGTGAACCTGTAAACTTCAGTACTATGATGTTGAACATGTACAAACTAAAGCAAACTGCTTGTCGGTCGTGAAAAACATCTAAACTTCTAAACTGAATGCAAGCATATTTCTTTTTCCTGTAATTGGACCAATATCGACAAGGCTAAAGAAAGAAGTAGATGGTTGCTGTCCTGTGAAAAACATGCATGTCCAATTTTGTATTTTTTTTTTAATTATTATGTTCACGGCGGCATGGCGGTCGACTGGTTAGCACGTCCGCCTCACAGTTCAGAGGTCGTGGGTTCGATCCCGGCCCCGGCCTCCCTGTGTGGAGTTTGCATGTTCTCCCCGTGCCTGCGTGGGTTTTCTCCGGGTACTCCGGTTTCCTCCCACATTCCAAAAATATGCAGGGTAAGTTGATTGGACTCTCTAAATTGCCCCTAGGTGTGATTGTGAGTGCGGATGTTTGTCTCTGTGTGAACCTGCGATTGGCTGGCAACCAATTCAGGGTGTCCCCCGCCTACTGCCCAAAGACTGCTGGGATAGGCTCCAGCACGCCCCGTGCCCCTTGTGAGGATAAGCGGTATCGATAATGGATGGATGGATATTATGTTCACGTTAATAGGATATCTGCAATGCAGAAAATCCCTTTACATAAAAATTTAAAAATTGGGGCAAAATGGACATAAGTGTTTTTCACAGGACAGCGACGATATGGTTTCATATAAATTTGATTTTTAGTATGAATGTACTTATAGCCTTACATTTTTCTGTATACTTTACAGAAGGAACGTGTATACTTGAAACTTCCATATAAGTTTATCTTAAACTTTGGTGTATACTTTTCAGTACAAGCCAAGTAAACCTAAGCATACTTCTAGGAAGTTTAGAAAATAAAGTATTGAAAAAGTACACTTCAAGTATACTGCCTCCATTTTAGTATAAAAAAAGTTTACTTATAGTATACTTCGATAAACTACTTTTTGCTATGGGTTGGTTCGATTGACAATCTCACAAATTATTTTAATGCTGCTCTGTTAAATGCGGTTGACTCCGTTGCACCATTAAGACCTAAAACTCGTCCTAAATGGCCTACTCCGTGGCTTACTGAGGAAACCCGCTCACTTAAACAATCATGTAGGAAGCTAGAGTGCAAATGGCGTACGACTAAACTTGAGGTCTTCTATCAGGCATGGTGTGATAGCTTACTTATATATAAAGAAGCACTCGCCTTAGCTAAAACTAATTACTTTTACTAATCGTTTTAAATAAAAACAATCCTAAATATTTATTTGATACAGTGGCAATGCTAACGCAACAACTGCCGACCTCCAATAGATCCTCTCATTCAGCCCATGACTTCATGCAATTCTTTACGCAGAAGATTGAGCGCATTCGGGATGAGATTAAGGGCACTGCTCCTAAAACCCGTTGAATTCCGTGAATACTGATGCTAGTAGGGGTATTATGGCTGATAACTGTCTGACAACCCTATCTCTTTTTAAAATTGTATCTATTGAAAGCCTAACAAAATTAGTTGGTGCGGCAAAACAGACAACTTGCGTGCTCGATCCGCTTCCTGGTAAACTCGTCAAATAATTGTTTGCAACCCTAGGACCCTCCGTCTTAAATATCATTAACTTATCACTCACCTCGGGCACTGTACCAATAGCTTTTAAAACCGCTGTTATTCGACCTCTGCTTAAGCGGCCAAACCTTGATCAATACTACTCTTACTTGACCTTAGTGCTGCTTTTGACACCGTTGATCATAACATACTATTAGAACGCCTTGAAGGATGTGTTGGTATCTCAGGCTCAGCACTTTCATGGTTTAATTCTTACCTCTCAGAAAGGACGCACCATGTAATTCATGGCAATGCAACTTCTGAGTTTTGTAAAGTTAAATGTGGAGTCCCGCAGGGATCCGTACTAGGACCCCTTTTGTTTAGCATCTACATGCTTCCGCTTGGTGATATTATACGTAAATATAACATCAGTTTTCATTGTTATGCTGACAATACCCAATTATATATGCCGCTCGAGATAACAAACCCGGATAATTGCTGTAATTTAGAGGCGTGCCTTGCGGAGATTAAACAATCGATGTCTCTCAATTTTTTGCTTTTTAACTCCGATAAAACCGAGACGTTGATTATTCGCCCTGCTCGTCATCGGCACCTATTCATGAACGCCATTCTGAGGCTCGATAAATGTACTATTAATCAAAGTGATTCAACAAAAAATCTTGGCGTTATATTCGACCCAACTCTGTCTTTTCAAATGCACATTAAGAATATTACTAGAACCGCATTTTTCCATCTCCGTAATATTGCTAAAATTCGTCCAATTCTGTCGAATAGTGATGCAGAAATTTTAATCCATGCGTTTTTTACGTCTCGCCCCAATTATTGTAACGTTTTGCTCTCTGGTCTTCCCATGTCTAGTATTAAAAGTCTGCAGTTAGTCCAAAATGCCTCAGCAATACCTCTTGACAAGGACGAGAAAGTTTGATAATATTACTCCTGTATTAGCCAATTTGTATTGGCTCCCAGTCCACTTGAGATGCTATTTCAAGGTTTTGCTACTTACCTACAAAATACTGCACGGCTTAGCACCTTCCTATCTCGTCGACTTAGTGATACCATATGTTCCCACAAAATGCAGGCCTTTTAGTGATCACGAGAGACAAAAAGAAGTTCGCAGGCTCTAGAGCGTTTTCTATTTGGGCACCGATGCTTTGGAATGCCCTACCCGCGGATATTAGAGGCACTACCTCAGTAGAAATGTTTAAAACACGACCTAAGACTTATTTGTATGATTCTGCGTTTAGTTGAACTGTTTGTTTTGGCCTCTTTACTGCCGCTTCTATTCTTTTTCTGCCTCCTTTTCCCAGGCTTGGGAATTAGCTGATGACGACCAAATTGGAGGTTGCTGTTTCGATCCAACAGCAACTGACTACTACAAGATTGGAGGCTGACCACATCCTTGGAGGCGCTGTTATGGAGATTTCTACATTGACGACCATTGGGCCCCTGCTCACTTCATCGATGTCACCTACCTGCAGCACTTCATTTGATTAACTTTCACATCACTTTAATAAACACTGTATAGTACTACAATGTGTGTTCAATGTTGCCCACTCGGCATCCAGTGCAGCCTGATCATCCTGGAAGGTGGATTCCCCCATCTGTGGTCCTTTCTCAAGGTTTCTCACTTTTTCTTATTTTTAAAAGATGACAAGTAAACGGTATATTCTTTAGAAAAAAGAAATAAAATTGAAATAAAATAAAATTTATATCTTATGTCAGTCCGTGCGCAGCAGCAGCAAGGAGCTGGGTGATGCTGATCCTTTCCTCCATGGTGACAAATAAACTACCCTACTAAAAAGTAGTGCTTTCACCAAGGAGGCGAACGAGGAGTCCTTAAGCATTGGGGTTGCCAACCTTCTTACTCTTAAATAAGGGACAGGTGCACGGTGCCACGGTAGTGTGAGCATGATGTATGAATTTTTGATTTTTCTTTCTAATTTTCACATTAATGCCGAAACCACATTCACGTAAAAAAAAAAATGGACAGTGTTTTTCACAGGACAGAGACGTTATGTCACCTCATATGAAACCACAATTTGGCTCTTTTCATCAAAACGGGTGTAAGAAATCTGAAATGTAAAAGTGGAGTGTGACTCACCAAATTTATTTTTTCCATGGATATTTCTGGCTGCTTTTGACTGACTCAAGCAGTCTTCTGCCATTTTGCGCAGCCAGAGAAAAGTCCTTACATGACAGGTGGAGTGATTGCCGCTTTATCTGATCTAGGATCTTACATGTGTAGTACCGAGGGTCTCCATTAGGCATAAAAGACATTGAGCTGCCAACCTGGCTGTGTCTGTCGTTATTGACAATCGATCACCATTCAAAACTTTACTAAAAGCATCTTATATTACAGGATCGGTAGATTGCATTTTTCTTTATTTGCAAGAGTTGATAGTCAACATTTAAGGTCCCGAATGGGACAAACCAAATTAGCCCAAAATATGGGACGTCCGGGCTAATACGGGACAGTTGGCAACCCTACTAGGCATGCTAATTGCAGAGTCGGGAAAGACCCAAAATAAGTGCTTAGGTGTACGATGAACTTTTCACAGAGTTCTGGCTAGAACCGCGTTTCACTATGAACAGAAAATGTGTATTACAATTATTATGTATCGAGACATAAAATAAGACGACGGCTACCTTAGCAATTTAGCATATGCTCGAATACTGGAAGACGTTAACTGGTGACGTCAGCCACGATGAAGAGATCCATGTCAAAAGTATAAATACTTATTGTATCAGCAACGTTATTTGATTTTGTACTATTTTGTATCACAGAGTATTGAGTTTTGAGATTCACACAGTAATAGGTCTCAATATTATTTTCATTTAATTCAGCTTTGCAAATGGACTTTTTTTTATTTGTTAGAGCAGCATGTTTACATGGAAATGCAAATTTGGAATGAAAAGAAACAGAGAAGTATTAATATGATACTTTCTGACCGTTTTTAACAAGAAATATTTACCTTTTCAGATTTAAATAACCCAATCAGAAACTTTCCCATTATGATTTTTACACTTTTACACTCACCATTACCGTTAGGAGAAAAATATTCAATTATACCATGATATGAATTTCATGCCATATTGCTAAGCCCCCAGTCTCTGTTTGAAGCAGTTAAGTGTCCAGCAAAAATATGGTGAAATATTTACATTTTACATTTATGTAAAAAAACATTTTTTTGGTTAAAAAAAATGTAGCCTATTTACTACATTTATATACTATGACACGAAATTGCATATTTATACATAATGGTAAGTAACTACATAAGATTCAACACACTTGGGTACAAACTATAAATTATTCATCAAACTGAATGGAATGCCTGAAGAAGCAAAAGAGAGATATGACAAACCTAGATAAGTGCTAATGTCAATCAACGGACTTGAGACTGAATGTTAGCTACTACAAATACACCTAATGCACAGACTGCACCAAGGATAAACTATGATAACATATGGACATGTTACAGAGAAGCACCAGCAGTAAACAAATTGAATTCAACACTGGATCACGAGGACGACAACACAATAGATCCAAATACAGCAATAGATCCGGCCAAACAATTGTTTTCTTCCATTGTTACAGACTGTAGATATTTCACACAAGAGCAGTACAACAGTTGTATTAAATCCGAAGGTAAACTATTAATACTACATTTCAGCAATGTATACTAACTTCAATTCTAAGGGATTCCCTTATCCCTTAGCATCATTGCAATTACAGAAACCTGGTTTAATATTGATAAAGGTATCCATTTTTTTTTTACGATTATGATCTTAAATATATGAATAGTGAAAAGAAAACTTGGGGTGGGTTTGCTCTATATATTCACAATTCTATTAAATGCACAGTACTAGAAGATATGACCTTAACAATGAATGAAAATATGGAATGCCTAACTGTGGAAATTCATAATGAAGAGAAATATTATTATAGCATGTGTATATCGATCAGCTAGTTCGAGCATACAACTATTTAGGGAATTGGTGGAAATATTATACTCAATTGTAAAACATAAAACATTATTTATCTGTGGGGATTTCAATATCGATTTGCTAAATCCAACCAAACTGAAAACTATTGATGACTTCGTGGACACCAGAGCTGGGCAGTCCGTCCCGGGTCGGACCGGTCGAACCCTCCGGCCTGGCCGGATGCCCATTTTTGGTGCGGAGGGGTGGGGGCTGACAAATTTTAAAAAAAGGGCTGGACTAAGCATGGCCGGAAGTGAATTTTAGTCCGGCCCTCATGCGTGTGACATGGTCGCGAGGCGGCCAAATTTCATCTCCGCCTACTCGGTGAAAGGCTTCTTTTTAGGCTTCTTTCTACTCCCGCGTCGGTGCCAGCGACAACTGCCGCATTGATTCACATGACCGACGAATTGTGCTGTTGGAGACAGGCCTGCACACATCAGGAATTGTTGCTGCTCTGATCGATCCATTATGTCACATGTTGCGATGACATACAGTTTCCCACACGAAGAGGAGGAGAGGATGCAGCACGCAGCTCGTTGCTGCTGCAAAGCAAGCTAGTTTGGCAGCGGCGTCGATGTTGTCACGAATGTGTGTAAAAAAGCTACTCACCCACGTTCCCCCTTAGCTGCCCCCTTCCAGATCATTTTTGCAATAAAATTAAATGCATCGTCTAGTCATCTCGATTCCCTTTATGGTTGTAGCAGGCACGATATTCATTGTTGTCACTGTCTTTTTGACGCGACGCCGACCTGGAACGTAACTGTTTCAAAACAACTTGTCGACGAGTATAGTCAAGCTGCTTGCAGCAATCAAGGATGACGCTGGCACATCAAGGTGGAGTTCATGCACTTCTTCTGGCATCTTCCCTACTTCCGAAAATACGCCGTAGTACACCTGCCATGTAGTGGTTTGCTGGTATGCTTTTATTTTGAAGGCCAGGAAGTGTGAAGGAGGGAAAGTTTGGAAAATAAATAACTTGCTGAATGCTTACAGACCTCTTGTCGTCTGTTGGACCCAAATAATTAATAAATAATAATAACACGACAAAACAACCCCAGGGCTCGCAATGGAAGTAAGCACACGCAGCTGGGTAAGTACGAGGGACGCGTTTGAAGCATGTTTCAAGCATGTCCACAGCGGGTTTGAATAGTAAATTAACCAACTAATCGTCTTTAAATAAACCTGTTTTTTTGGTTTTTTTTTTGTGGGGGCAGGCGGAACGGGACGTGGAGTGATAATTCTTTTGAATAAGGGCGGGGGGACGAGGCCGGAAGGGTACCCAGGTCGAGGGTGCAGGGTCTTTCTCTTTACAATAGTCACTGCCCGCTTCAAAATATCAACAACATTAAAAATATCTGAAATGTAGCTGTTTAACCAAAGGAATACAAAATGTTTGCAAAAAGAAAAATCACATGTACAAAATGTTTGTTAAATTAAAAACCAAGGAGGCTGAACAAAGATACAAGGTTTATAAAAACAAGCTAACAGATATAATCAGAGCTAGCAAGCAGTTGTATGATAAAAAAAAGGCTATAATGACAGTAAAAATAGTAAAAAGGAACCTGGAATATCCTGAAAGCTATAATAAAACGTGGTTCATCCAAGTTCATATATCCAGACTACTTTGAGGATGGTCCTAATTAGAATATGACTGACTCTGTCAATAACTTCAATACATTTTTGAATGTTGGCCCAGATATGGCTGCAAAAATTTCAGATTGTAGAACCGTTCAATATGGTGATGCCTGATGCTTTTCACGGAGTCGTGGCTAACAGCGCTAATGCCGAATGTGGTCGTAGAATTGGACGGCTTCCAAATCATACGCGCGGACAGGACGCTGGAGAGTGGTAAGAGGAAAGGAGGAGGGCTGGCTGTGTCTGTGAACGATAAATGGTGTAATCCTGGGCACATCACGATTAAGGAGAATCTTTGCAGCAGAGATATTGAGCTGCTAGCTGTTCGCATGAGGCCATTCTACATCCCGCGATAGTTTAGTCATGTGAACGCGGTGACCGTCTACGTCCCCCCCACTGCGAGCGGCGACACAGCCTGTGATGTCTTGACTGCAGCAGTGAGCAGGCTACAAACACAGCACCCAAATGCCCTGCTACTCATCTCTGGTGACTTCAATCATGCCTCCCCTTCCTCCTCTCTGCCTTCATTCACACAGTATGTCACCTGCCACACTAGAGACAATAAAATACTGGACCTTTTCTATGCCAACACCAAGGAGGCATACACATCACTGCCCCTGCCCCCGCTGGGCAAAGCTGATCACAACCTGGTGGCTCTCCAGCCTGTGTACAAACCTCTGGTCCGCAGGCAGCCAGCTGTGACCCGCACGGTTCAGAGATGGTCTAGAGGCCGAGGAGGCCTTAAAGGACTGCTTCAGCACAACTGTGTGGGAAGTATTCAGCGATGCTCACGGGGAAGACATTAGTAGTCTATCGGACACTGTTACAGACTATATAAATTTCTGCATGGAGAACACCATACCCACTAGAACAGTAAGGTGTTTCTCCAACAACAAACCCTGGATAACACCGGACATAAAAGCTCTCATGAAGGAGAAGAAGAGGGCTTTTGCGTCAGGCAACAAAGAGGAGCGGAAGATTGTGCAGTGCCAGCTGAGGAGGAAGATCGGAGAGGGGAAAAGGTCCTAAAGGAAGAGGATGGAGGAGCAGCTGCTGAAGAATAATGCCATGGGAGTCTGGAGGGGCCTGAAGATCATCCCAGGCCACGGACAACCCAAGACGCGGACTGGGGGGGACCTGCAGTGGGCAAATGAGCTGAACCTCTTTTTCAATAGGTTCGATCAGATGCCTGCCCCCACTCAGTCTCTCCTGCTGCAGCCTCCACCTACTCCTCCTGCTCGGTGTGTCACCCCCTCCCCTCTTTTCTTCACAGTCTCCAGCTCCCAGCTACACCAGACAGCCACCACTCCCTCCTGCCCAGCCTTGGCCTTCACAACATATCAGGTGAAGAACCAGCTGAAGAAGATGAAGGCGAGGAAGGCAGCGGGTCCAGATGGCATCAGCTCCTCGAAGCCTGCGCAGACCAGCTGTGTGGAATTATTCAGCACATGTTCAACCTGAGCCTGAAGCTGGGCAGAGTCCCCCATCCTGCCTGGTCCCGGTGCCAAAGACCCCCAACCCGAAGGAACTCAACAGCTTCAGACCAGTGGCGCTGACATCTCACCTGATGAAGACCCTGCAGGGACTGGTCCTCGTCCACCTGTGCCCCCTGGTGAGCTCCTCATTGGACCCACTCCAGTTCGCATACCAGCCTGGCATCAGTGTGGATGATGCCATCATCTACCTCCTCCACACTTCACTCTCCCACCTGGAGAAGGCGGGGAGCACTGTGAGGATCATGTTCTTTGATTTCTCCAGTGCTTTCAACACCATCCAGCCCACCCTATTGGGAGACAAGCTGGAGCGGGCGGCAGTGGCCCACCACCTCACCACATGGATCCAGGACTACCTCACAAACCGGCCACAGTACGTGAGTACACAGTGCTGTGTCTAACGTGCTCCTCTGCAGCAAGGGGGCCCCGCAGGGAACTGTCTTGGCTCCCTTCCTGTTCACCCTCTACACCTCGGACTTCAACTGCAGCAACCCTACCTGTCACCTGCAGAAGTTCTCTGACGACTCTGCGATTGTCGGCCTCATCACAGGCGGAGATGATCGGGAGTACAGAGAACTTACTCAGGGTTTTGTGGACTGGTGCCAGCAGAACCGCCTCCTGATCAATGCGGGGAAATCCAAAGAAATTGTGGTGGATTTCGGTAGGCGCCATCACTCTTCACCTGCACCAGTGAATATCCGGGGAACAGATGTTGAGAGAGTCTCAATTTACAAGTACCTGGGTGTTCATCTGAACAATAAACTGGACTGGAGTGACAACACAGATGCCCTTTATAGGAAGAGTCAGAGCAGACTCTTCCTACTCAGGAGACTGAGGTCTTTTGGGGTTCAGGAGACACTCTTCAGGAACTTTTATGACTCGGTGGTTGCATCGGTCATTTTCCAGGGAGTGGTCACCTGGGCAGGCGGTGTCGGCCTGGGACAAGAAGCGGCTGGACAAACTGGTCTGGGCTGCTCCCTGGACTCTGTGGACTCAGTGGGGGACAGGAGGATGATGGCCAAGCTGTCATCAATGCTGGCCCGCCCCCTCCAGGGCACCCTAACAGCACTCCACAGCTCCTTCAGTGACAGACTGTTACACCCTCGCTGTGCAAAGGAGAGATTCCGCCGCTCCTTCTTGCCTGCTGCTGTCAGACTCTTTAACAAGAACATTGTGTAGTTTCTACATACTGGTGGACATTAGTGCAATTGGGCAGTCCTGCACCAGAGCTTATATCGTGCAATACCCAACATTCCCCACTACTGTAATACTGTGCAATACTCAACATTCCCTATTCCTATTCTATTTTTGTTTTTATCCAATGCTGTTCCTTATATTTCACTGCAGCACTGCAGCACTGTCACTTACTTAGAGTATTTTTCCTCTGTACTATGTACAGGCTAAAATGAGTGTTCCTCATACTTTTTATGTATATGTATTTTGGTGTGTATATACATGTGTTTATACACATAGTTACTGTGTATATTTACATAGGTTTGATCCTGAATGTTTGCCGTTAATGTTATACATTAATGGCTACATTATGCCTCCGTCCCTGTGTGACCTATATTCTTTACTGCTGTAACACTGAACATTTCCCCACTGTGGGATCAATAAAGGCCTTCTTATCTTATCTTATCTTCCACTTATCCGACGTCGGGTTGCGGAGGCAGCAGCTTAAGCAGGGAAGCCCAGACTTCCCTCTCCCCAGCAACATCTTCCAGCTCTTCCAGAGGGATCCCAAGGCGTTCCCAGGCAAGCCGAGAGACATAGTCTCTCCAGCGTGTTCTGGGTCGTCCTCGGGGTCTCCTGCCGGTGGGACATGCCTGAAACACCTCAATAGGGAGTCGTCCAGGAGGCATCCTAATCAGATGCCCGAGCCACCTCAACTGGCTCCTCTCAATGCGGAGGTGCAGCGGCTCTAGTCTGAGTCCTTCCCGGATGGCTGAACTTCTCACCCTATCTCTAAGAGAGAGCCCGGACACCCTGCGAAGGAAACCCATTTCGGCCGCTTGTATCCGAGATCTTGTTCTTTCGGTCATGACCCACAGCTCATGACCATAGGTGAGATTAGAAACGTAGATCGACCGGTAAATTGAGGGCTTCGCCTTTCGGCTGAGCTCCTTCTTCAGCACGACAGACCGATACAGGGTCCGCATCACAGCAGACGCTGGACCGATCCGCCTGTCGATCTCCCGTTCCATCCTCCCCTCACTCGCGAACAAGACCCAAGAAACTTGAACTCCTCCACTTGGGGCACGCCACCCTTTTCCGACTGAGGACCATGGTCTCAGATTTGGAGGTGCTGATTTTCATTCGACCGCTTCACAATCTGCTACGAACCGCTGCAGCGAGAGTTGGAGATTGCGGCTTGAAGAAGCCAACAGTACCACATCATCTGCAAAAAGCAGAGACGCAATACTGAGGCCCCCAAAGCAGACCCCCTCGACACCTCGGCTGCACCTAGAAATTCTGTCCATAAAAGTTATTAACAGAATTGGTGACAAAGGGCAGCCTTGGCAGAGTCCAACCCTCACAGGAAACGAATCCGACTTACTGCCGGCAATGCGGGCCAAACTCTGACATTGGTGGTACAGGGACCGAACAGCCCTTATCAGGGGGCTCGGTACCCCGTACTCCCGAAGCACCCTCCACAGAACTCCTCGAGGGGCACGATCGAACGCCTTCTCCAAGTCCACAAAACACATGTAGACTGTTTGGGCGAACTCCCATGCATCCTCAAGGACCCTGCTGAGGGTGTAGAGCTGGTTCACTGTTCCACGGCCGGGACGAAAACCACATTGCTCCTCCTGAATCCGCGATTCGACCTTCCGACGGACCCTCCTCTCCAGCACCCCTGAATAGACCTTACCGGGGAGGCTGAGGAGTGTGATCCCTCTGTAATTGGAGCACCCTATGCGGTCCCACCTTCTTAAAAAGGGGGACCACCACCCCAGTCTGCTAATCCAGACCACCACCCCGGCTTTTTGACTTCCTCAGTTACTTCAACCCCAGAGCTAGGAGAGCCCACCTCAGAGTCTCCAGGCTCTGCTTCCTCAGTGGAAGGCGTGTCGGCAGAATTGAGGAGGTCTTCAAAGTATTCTCCCCACCGACCCACAACGTCCCGAATTGAGGTCAGCAGCACCCCATCTCCACTAAAAACAGTGTTAATGTTGCACTGCTTTCCTCTGCTGGGACGCCGGATGGTGGACCAGAATTTCTTTGTCGATTAGGGCAGATTCAAAGGTCAGGGGGATTATTTATAGTGGGACTACTCACAAAGTGTCCTTGTATGCGGATGATCTCCTTTTGTATCTTACAGACCCCGAGACATCTATTCCAGCAATTTTAGTGATCTTCAGGTCATTTGGACAATATTCTGGATAAGATACAATCTTAATCTTGGTAAGAGTATTTTGTTAGGCTAAGAAAGTACATTATTCAGTATTTCCATTTACAGTTGAGCACTCGTCATTCTCCTAATTGGGGATTCAAGTTTCAACTGCTTTCAAGGATCTCTTTAGACAAAACTTTGCTCCCCTTCTAGAGAAAACTAAGTCAGACTTTACGCATTGGTCAATGTTGCCTATTTCTCTAACAGGGCGGGTCAACACAGTTAAAATGGTGGTTCTACCAAGATTCATGTACCTTTTTCAAAAGGTCCCACTTCTCTTACCTAAAATATTTTTCAATAAAGTAGACGAGGCTGTGTCTTCCTTCATCTGGAACAAAAAAATACCCAGAATCCGTAAATCTCTATTGCAATACTCTAAATCTAAAGGAAGGTTAGCTCTGCCGAATTTAATGTATTATTACTGGTCCGCTAATGTCGTGAAACCAACCACCTGGATTCAGGTGTTCAAGGTCACAGCCCACTTTGGTCCTCTTTAGAATTCAAGTCAGGCCTTCCTGCTTCGCCTATCGCGGTCATGTGTTCTGCTTTACCAATTGGCTGTAGTGTCAAATTTAATAGCCCTGTGGTCCAAAATACTTTGAATATTTGGTTTCAGTGTTGTTGACATTTTGATTTTAAGCATCTATTCACTTGCTCTCCTATCATATCAAACCCTTTTTTCTGCCAGCTTTGAATGATTCGGGTTTAAGAATGTGGTTCAATAAGGTTATTGTGCTAATTTCTGACTTGTTTGCTGATGGTGCATTTCTCTCATTTGATGGGTTGACTAAAGATTTTGACATTCCCAGGACGCACTTCTTTAGGTACTTACAGATCTGTAGTTTTGTAGTTAAACATTTTGTTGCGTATCCTGGTTTACCACCTGCTTGTCCTCTTGAGCAGGGTTATTCAAACTTTGAGTCAAGGCACATTTTTTTCAATGAAAAAAATCCCGTGGCACACCACCATCTGAAATTGTGAAAAAAAATCTTATTTTAACAATATGTGTTATATTGTTATATAAGCATTTTTTAACATTGAATAATAACGTTATATTATAACATCTTGAATAGGAACTAAATACAAAGAAAAATATATTATATAATGTTTCATATTGATACTTACTCAGTGTGAAACATGGGCCTTTTTGGAGAAACACAGAGCTTATATCCTGGCAGGAATCAATGAAAGACACACACAAAGCTCTTCCTCCACAGTTCTCAGTCTTTCTCTGTTTTTAGTTTTTACAGCAGTCAGGCTTGAAAAGCTCACCTCACGCAGGTATGTTGTGGAAAATGGGAGCAAAATAGCTTTGTTGGCCAGCATGGGGAACTCCTTGACAGCTGCCAACTAAAGACTGTCCAATGGTAGATCAGTAAAGTTCATCTTGAGACCACAATCTTGTCTCAGTTCAGTTAGTTCCTCCTACTTCTGTAAAGTCATGTCCTTTCCAACAGCTGATGCTGAGCTGAATGGGTCCCTAACCCAGTCAAGGCACTCCGTGGAGGCTGAAGAGATATAAAATGACAACTTCTCCTCAAGAGTTTTCAAATGTTTAACGATTATCTCACACAGTGCAGCAGTATTAACATCTTGCCAATTATTGACGAGTGGGAACATTTCAAGATTGCCACTTTCCACATGTTGCTGCCAGAGTTGCACCTTTGAAAGGAATCAATTTATTTTATCTGTACTAGTAAGCAGGTTTTCATTTCGGCCTTGCACAGGTGTGTTCAGTTCATTCAGATGATGAAAAATATCTGCCAGGTATGCCAGCCTTGCACACCACTCATCACTTGCAAGCAGCTTTGTGTAGTCGGACCCCTGATTTGTCAGAAACACTTCAAGTTCCTCTCGCAGTTAATACACACGCGCCAGCGTCTTGCCTCGCGACAACCATCGGACCTCCATATGAAACAGCAAGGCCTTTTTGCTCCGCTCCCATTTCTTCACACAAAGCCGCAAATATGCAACTTTTCACAGGCCGTGACTTCACAAGGTTTACCATACGCACAATATCGTCCAACACAGGAACGAGGTCTGCTGGTAAAGTCTACGGGGGCTTGGCGGTGTAAAACACAGTGCGTAATGATCACATCTGGGTTTTTTTCTTTCACTCTGTTTACAACGCCTTTGGTGCGACGGACCATGGCTGCGGCTCCATCAGTGCAGACACTCATGCAGTTTTCCCACTCAAGTCCTCCTTTTTCCAGATATTCGGATCTGACCCGGCAAATTTCCTCTCCTGTTGTTTTTCCTGGCAAAGCCTTGCAAAATAGAAAGTTTTCTCTGATTGTGTCTTCATCTACAAAACGCACATTGGCCAAGAGTTGAGCATTCGCACTTATATCAGTAGACTCATCAAGTTGCAACGCAAATTTGTTACTGATACGGATCTTGTCCAAAACCACACTTTCGATGTCTGCAGATATATCATCAATACGTCTGCAAACTGTGTTATCTGAGAGAAGGACTTTGGCTATTTCTTCAGCCGCTTCGGGTCCGAGCATCTCATTTACAATGGCTTTGCAAGCAGGAAGTATTAATTGCTCTGCCACAGTGTGGGACTTTTTTGATTTGGCCACAAGTTCAGCGACGTGGTAGCTAGCTTTAAGGGCTCTCTAGTTTACCTTTTGCGTTTTTTCCCATGAAAGTTGTTTGTTTCTCCATGTGCTTATGCAGGCGAACCAAATGCTCCACATTTTTGTTTTGAAGTGAAGGTTGTTTTTTTTGAAGATGGCGTTTAAGCTTAATTGGGACCATAGCACTGTTGGAGAGCTTTTCCCCACATACCAAGCACAAAGTTGATGCCATTGCATCTCAGATAAAAGTAAATCCAAATTCAAGATAGCTTTCGTTGTATTGCTTCGCGCCAGAAACTTTGGTGGATGCTTTTGCTTTCTTTCGACCTCCACTCATACTAGGGCCTTCATCTGTGTCCGGATTTTGTCCAGGGTCCAGTTCAGAGTCAGCAGTTTTCCTCTTCAAAATCGTATCCATCACGGTCACCGTCGTCCTTTATTTTTTTGTCACCGTCGTCCTGCTATCCACCTGTCGCTGCATCCACGCGTCACTAATATGATTGTCTCTAAACAAAGACAATTAGCCACCTTGCTGCTGCTGCTGCTACCTGCTGGGATGGAAGAGTACTACAACGTAGTAGCTACATGATTATGCTGCCAGGCGCTAAACCGCACAGGCGCTCAAATTAGATAATCCCCCACGGCACACCTGACAATATGTCACACACCAGTGTGCCGCGGCTCATAGTTTGAAAAACACTGCTCTTGAGGACTGGTTGCATTTTCATCCCACCAGCTGAGATCATATCTCTCGAATATACACCGAACATTTTGCATAAACTGAAACCTGAAAGCCTATCTGTTCTCAAAAAATCATGGGAATCGGATTTGAACTTGCAGCTCTAGGAGGACATGTGGAGCATTAGTATCAATCAAATTCATTCGACATCTATTTGCATTCGCCACTGTCTAATTCAGTTCAGAATCTTTCATCGGTCTTACTTGACCAAAGCCAAACTCGCTAAGATCTGCAACACCTCTGATGATGGCTGCCCGAGATGCAAACAGTCACCTGCTACTATGGGTCATATGTTTTGGTTTTGTGGTGACTTGAGTGGGTTTTGGGATTCAGTTTTTAGAGTTTTTTTTCCCATATCTGTGACAGGGCCATTGACCATAACCCCATAACAGCAATATTTGGTGTCATCCCAAGTCAACATGACCTCAGCTCTCAACACTGTTGCTTTTTCATCTCTTCTGGCCCGGAGGTTGATCCTCCTTAAATGGAAAGATGTTCGACCACCCTCCTTAATTCATTGGCTGCGAGAAGTCATGTGATGTTTACTGATAGATAATTCAAGGTACTAAATGGTTTTCAAAACAAATACTATAAAACATGGACATCATTTATTAAATGTGTGGAGATGCTGTCATTTGTTGATGTGTAACTTTTGTAGTTAGCCAACCATTCTGTATTGCTCTGCAGCCTTTTTTTGTTTGTTTGTTTTGTTTTTCGTTTGGTTCAGTCTTTGTTTTTTTGGGGGGGAAGGTAGGTTTGTGTTTTAAATTGGAACGAAATATTATAACCAATCTTTGTGCCACTGCGTGGCATAAGTTGTTTATTTTTGACACTTGCCAATTTTAGGCAGTTTTTTTTCTTCCTTCGTGTTTGTGTGTACTTAAATTGGAAAACATAAATAAAGTTCTCAAAAAAAAACTACTGAAGATTCATGACCTTGTGAAATATTATACCTTATCAATCTTATTTAAACCCTTTAGTAAATCGCTACCAATCAATATACAACGTTTTTTTCGACTTCGAGAGAGTACTTGAGAGGCTTTGGAAAACTTTGTACTACCAAAGTTTCGTACTATCAGGAAGAGTTTGTGTGTCTGTATGTGGGATAAAACTGTGGAACAATCTGGACCTACACCACAAGCAATACCAAAGCATGCATAGCTTTAAAGCGAGGGTGGGCAATTCCGGCCCTCGAGGGCCAGTATCCTGCCTGTTTTCCATCTGTCCCTGCTGCAACACACCTGATTCAAATGATCAGATGCTCAGCAAGGTCTGCAAAAGCTGGATAACGATCTTGATCATTTGAATCAGGTGGGTTGCACCAGGGTGACATATAAAAGGGCCGGAATTGCCCACCCCTGCTAAAGTGTTTTACAAACGTATGGTCTGATCACAGTACAGAGAGGGCGGGGCTTAGCATAAACTGCTCAGTCACTGACACTTTCTTACCATTGTTGGTATGTGCTTGTTGTTGCTTATCATGTTGTTATGTAATTATTGTTGAAATATACTGTATTTTTAAAACATGCAAACCATTATTTTGATTAGATATATTGAGTAATTATACATAATATATTGTACATCAATTTTTCTAATGTGTTATCTATATTAGTAGGACTTTAATAGGTGTAATTTAACCTTTAGGGAAGCGAAACTTAGACTGTATTAGTGTTGGATCATTCGCGAACGATTCGTTAAAAAAAGAACGAATCTTTTCAGTGAACGTGACTGAATGGATCACTTCCTGAAGTGATTCGTTCTTTTCTCAGTTCATTTGAGCTCAGCCACGCGCAAGTTGTCAGTCTTCGCGATCGACCAATCAGCAGCCAATATCAGATGTAAGCGGGATTTACTGAACATACTGCCACGCTATTGGCCTTCACAAAGGAATCAGTGATGTAATTTCCAGTTCACCAACAATTCGGTGAGTGAACGGGTCGCTGCGGGAATCAGTGATGTCATTTCCCGTTCATTAAGGATTCGGTGAGTGAACGTATCGCTGCATGAATCAGTGATGTCATTTCCCGTTCACCAACGATTCGGTGAGTGAACGTATCGCTGCGGGAATCAGTGATGTCATTTCCCGTTCACCAACGATTCGGTGAGTGAATGTGTCGCTGCGGGGATCAGTGCTGTCATTTCCCGTTCACCAACGATTCAGTGAGTGAACGTGTTGCTGCCATTTCTAGTTCACACGAACGAGAACTCCATCCATGCAGTCAGTGAGTGAACTGAGTTTTGCTATGAATGATTCACGATTCGCCAAGGAAGGAACCGCTCACCAACACCACTCCTTTCGTGCTCGCGGGGACAAGCTTTTTTTGGCATCCGTTTCTCCAAGCTAACGGCTAATGTTAAGCCCATCCAAGTACCGTGGGCAAGCGCATGAAAACAAATAAGAGCTTTGAAAAACGTAGTCTCTCGCCAGATCGTGATGAGGCGCCCCGGTCTGCAGCAGCTGGGAGATGACGTTGTTGTGGACATGGGACAACTTTATTTGAAAACATTTATTACAATACACATATGTGCACTTAAATATTTATTTACATTTACATTTTATTTATATAGCACTTTTCATACATAAAAATGCAACTCGGGGTGGACATAAAAATTATTATCCTCTCTGTCTACTGCAACTATAATGTGGTGCGATCATCGTAATGTTGGTTTGCCATTAAATTGTACTTTTATTTCAAATCTATTTTGGTGCATTTTATTAATTCTTGTTTTTATTTCAGCGCAACAGAACGTTTAATCAGACATGTAGTCATCCGCTTCATTTGACAAGCCTGCACTTCGTAACGCGTGAAAACAAAAATACACCGGACGTGTGACGACCGTGTGTTATGTCCTCCAAAATAACAAATGTTTATATATGTAGGCATAGTGTCTACTGCCATTATTGTTGTTGTTAGTATTTACCACCGTTATTATTACCACGATTATAATGGTTATGATAATGGTTTTAAATAATTGAGTGTGGTTTTTTTTTGTGTTTTTTTTTTTTTTGAAAGTCCGGTGCATTATCACCAAACACGAATACGACTATTGCCTGACGTGATTACAGTACATCAATGCAATGATTTTTTTCGGGGGGAAAATCCACCCCGTCCACGCCTGGGGTGGGGGGATGCGGGGCTGAATGATTCGGTGAACGATTCTTTTTGATGAACTCTTTCTAATGATTCAGTTCACTTAAAAGAACTGTTATGCCCATCACTAGACTGTATGGCTTGTAATATAAATGTGAGATGGGGGTGGGATTTAATACATTTCATATTCCCACTCATTTTTTGAGCAGCATGTGTAGAGCGGTCGCAAATGGTGACATGGTGACCTTTTGTTTGGTGACCTCTTGTTTTGTTTTGTCTATGAACTTCTTTTATTATGGTTGTTACGTGATGTATGAGTTGCTATACAGTTTCTTTGGTCCTTTTATGCTTTGTCCTTTATTATGTCATATTGGCCTGGTGTCTGACTGTTTATAAGCTTGAGTTACTCAGTGACACATTGTCAGTACGTCAAACCTTCTTCGAGTGAGGATGCAAACTTTCTTCCAGTTTAAGCTCTCTGTAGTTACTTTGTGTTTTCGTTGTCAAAGACTTTGTACTCGACAACTTCCGTGTCATGTCTGCATATTGGTCCAAATCCCAATCCTCATGTGACAAGTTGTTTTTTTCTCAGACAAAAAAAAAAAAAAAACAGGAGCAAGAGAGCAGAGCTACATTGAAATCCTAAGATTATATTCCTGGAGAATACATTGCTAGGGTTCGAACATCATCTCTGGCCTTTCTGTGTGGAGGCTTTATGTTTTCCTGGCACTTAAGTGGATTTTCTTCAGCTACTCCAGCTTCTTTCCACTTCACAGCAACATGCATGTTAGATTAATTGAAGACTCAAAATGGTTCACAGGTGTGAATAATTTATAGGTGACCAGTCCTGGGTGTAACCCAGCTCTCACACAAAGTCAGCTGGGATAGACTCCAGTTCACTCATGACCTGAAAGAAGCCAACCAGAATAGAAAATGGATGGATGACTGGATGAATATTTCCAGGGCAAATACTTGAACTGAAATAATTGACCAGTAATCAAAGGTACCTCTGGAAGAACGCTTTACCAGGACAACTGAAAAATGTTGACATTTTACTTAAATTTGTTTTTCATTATCTTACCATTGTACTTAAAGGGACACTTGGGTGAGCTTAACATGGGCACTTATATAATAGGTTTGCATGTAAAAATGACTTCAGTACTAAAGTGTCCCTCCCAGAAGACGTCGTGATTTAAGGTCTTTTTTTGTGATTAGATTTATGACAAATTTCCCCGCCGCCTTTTGGGGCGTGGTTTATGTTATGTTTTCGGTCTCAGCGGTCTACGTCACGGGAGGGAGGCAAGCGTAGTAATATTGCCCGCTCCCCAGCCCCCCTTCCCTCCCCGGCTAACAGTAGGATAACAGCATAGCTAATAGCAACAACTACCTTCATTCCATTAAAACAAAAGACCTTAGCACAACAACATTAGCTCCTGACTGTCCACCCAGCGTGTGGAGGTGATCTTGAGCCTGCGTCTTCATGTCGCGGGGTTGCCTCCCAAACAGTCGGGTGCGTTGTCCAACACTGCTTGCAGCCGCCACCTTCTGCCTGAGTGAAGCAGCGTGAGAGTGATGTAAGCCCTCATTGAACAAGCGCCAATGTTCAGCGAACCAAAAGTTCCAGCGTGGCTGACTGCACAGCCGAGTGTGGCTGCATTGGAACGTGCCATTTCGGCTGGTACGTTCCACGGACGGTGTGTTGTAGGTTGAAAAACTGTGGCCATTCCTCATCCAAATAAATGTGCACGTCTACTCATTCCCACTTCAATCTCTGTAAATATTCTGACTGGTGTTTAATGCCTCGCAGGTCCTAACCGTGATCAGCAAGGAAGCAGTGTTTTTTTTGTGTGTGTTTTTTTTAAGCAAAGAAGCAGTGTGCGCTCGTCCCACCATAAAGCTATGTAGCTCTGCTCACTTCCACATTTCCTCATTCTTATAAATCAGCCACGAAGCGGTTAATCCTTTTGAAATGTTGAAATGGTCATTAGTAAGGATGTCCACATAAATTCTGGTGCCAATTGATCACCATTTTTGGACGTTATGATGCAATGAAAGTACAATGATTTCCAATGGAGAGTTTGGAATTGGTTCCGGCCGAACAAGGATAGAATGGTAGGGGGCCTAATTAACGAGAGGCGTTATTCATGGAGTTACTTATTTCCCAATTTCTCCAAAATTAACGGATAAAATAGAAAATGGCAACTCTTTTCATGTTCCTGATCAAAAAATATATAAAATTAACTTGTTGGTGAAAACATGGCCTGCTTGGTTGTTTTTCTATTTTTGTTTTTATTTTTCAGAAAACAAAACAAAAAAAAAACGTCCCTTTAATGAAAACATAGTTTCATGCTATGCTTTAACCTCACCCTCCCATCATTAGAAGCCAATAAAGAACAATATTCAATAAAACAAACTTGATTTTACCAGGTAAGTACTAAATATGGATGCTATACGCAATGTGCCAATAAAATCTAGTCTTCATGCATGATTTATGCAGGTTCCTGGTAGCATATAAAATTACTCGAGAGGAAATATGGTAAAAAAAACATTGATCTACAAGGAATATATATATATATATATATATATATATATATATATATATATATATATATATATATATATATATATATGTGTGTGTGTGTGTGTGTACATGCGTGTGTGTCGGTGTGTGTGTGTGTCAGGGACACAGCAATGGACCGTGACACACATCCATGCAGGTTTAAATATGAATTCAGAGAAACATGCAAGGATACAGTGAAGGGTACATTTCATTGGGAATTCCATTTTGATTGATATTGGCTGTTTGCTGTCTGAGAAGCAGCAATCATCTTCCAATTTATGACTACTGCATGGCACTGTGCAAAAGACAGATATGAAATGTATTTACACCGAGTGCAGTTTTGTAGATGCAAAATAATTTATTTTCCACCCCAACCACAAAGATAGGATCGTCTGTAATATTACAGCCATGAATTTCAGCTTGAATACAGAAGAGCAAGTGAAAGTTGGGGCTCTAACCCGAGATGAGTGTGTTGTGTGTCCACATTTGATTATCTGGCTGAAATGTTATAGGGTAAATTAACTCACTCAGTCCCAAGAAAATATTTATATGTCTTGACATATAAATATGGCTTTGGGATTGAATGAGTTAATCAATCAATACTTATTTAACTTAATCACTGCCAAGGAGATAGTTATTTGTCTTTTCACAGTCCAGCCATTCAATCCCAGGAACATATTTATATATTTTTAAATACTTGTGTAAACGTTGGTGTAACTAATATGCCTTCATGTGGACCACGGCTCCAGGGCTGGACACAAGATTCAGCCAGAACTGCCAAATGGGTTGTGGATTCAACCACACTTGTGGCAGAGGAACCGAAATTCAGCTCCACCCCTTCTCTTGAAGGCCAGCAAAGTCCTGGCCCAGCACCGCGCAGAGGCGGGCCTCGTGAGAACACAACCAAGCCTTTGGTCCCGCTTCCAGCTGCCTCCTTTTTATTTTTTCCTTTTTTTTTTTCTCCATCTGCAAACGCTTGAAGGTCCTTCCACCTGCTCCTCACGTGAGACTCCGCTTATCAAACATAAGTGACCACTTTTTCAGTGGGTGTATACAAAATTGGTAGTGAACGCTAGCAAACTTTGTGCATTTCATAAAGCCTGCCACCTTCACTCTAGTCATCCTTACACCTTCTTACACTCATCTATCAGACGTCCTATTTTTTCCTTTCCTACCAATTATTGTTGATATATACATTTTTTTTCTTCATTTATTTAAGCTTGCTATATCATAGTATTTTCTTGTATGTTTCACTAGTTGTAGTTAATAAATATTGTCCATAAACAGAAGTCAAGCGTGAATTGTGTGTGTTTGGGTCAAGGTATTAACCTATATTTTGTTCAAAGAATTCACAACTTTATTGTAGCGCCTTAACATTTTAAGACTGATTTAATGAGGTTTTTTAACAAATTACCCTCTAAATAACCTAAAATGTTGACATGGTACCCCTAGAGGCGAGCAGGAGTAATGCAGGCATTGCTCCCGGTTGCTATTAACTATCTATCTATACTCTTACGAGTGAACCCCAAATTTCGCTACATTAGGGTAAAAGAGGGTCTGAAAATGTCTGGCACAGAATCTAACCATTTTTGTTATACTTTGTGATTGGTAACAAAGTATATTTGACAAATATCTCATTACAGAGACAGAAATCTGACAGTTTTCACATATTTACTTATCACAAGCATATCTTAGGAGAGTCTTTGTTTTGTCATGGCACCAATTCTCGACAAGCATTTGTAATAATTACAGAGCCACTGTCATGCCTTAAAGTTACCATATGATTTACTAAACAACACAATTAAATAGAACCGCTTAGAACTATCTTGCGATTAGCAAGGTAGTTCATTCCCCAAGTATGCCTATTTTTCACAAAGTCTTCCCATTTATCCATTAAGTTAATTAAGTTAATTAAGATGTGAGGAAGTTAATTAGAGAAAAAATGTAATATTAGTAATGTGAAACAAATAAATGGGGAAAATGGAAACAATTGAAATCCTGAACTACCTTTCTCAATAAAGAAATATTTGATATTGTGACTTTTTTCTTTTCATTTTACTTTTATTATATACTTGGAAATGCACAGTAAGCTATCTTAAAATGTGCTGTACAAGTATAATGGTGCTTCAATGAGTGTCCTTTTGTTATACTTAAAGTATAAACCTGTAGTATACAATTTGTATACTAGTAGTATATAAATGAGTGCACTTGCAGTACACTTCAAGTATGAACCTGTAAACTAAACTGTGGACTAGAAGTATATGACTTGTATACTAGTAGTATATAAATGAGTGTACTTGTAGTACACTTTATGAGTATACTTTCAGAGTACAGAATACAGTTCAGAGTACATTTATATACTTATACTCAAGTATACTTTATAAAGTAGACTTCTTGTATACTACTTTTTCATAAGGGAATATAGCTCGGAAACTAAGCAGTTGCCAGGGGCAGTAGCTCAGACAGCGCAGTGGTGGTTGAAGATTTAATATTTCGGCTGCTAAAGCAGACAGCTGTGATAGGCTCCAGCACGCCCCGCGACCCTTGTGAGGTTAAGCGGTATCGATAATGGATGGATGGATCTGTGCACTCAGAGACCGGTGTCCGCCAAATACTATTGCATTTTGTTGCCAAAGTTTTCAGTTTTTATTGTGTTATTTCTCAATAAAATAACTATTGCAAAATAACGCAAGTTATTCTAGGAGGAAACGAAGGACTTCCACTTCCGGGTCGTACCTCAGCACTGGCAGAGATTTTTACAGTCTATAGATGTCCCACACAAGGACGTACTTCTCATGCAAAGGGATAAGGTTAGTTAACAAAACAAATGTGCTATAGACTTTTCTTCCTACGCCCAATACATACATCATCCCGGATTACACATACAATACAAAGTATTGTATTAATGATAATTAAAGCAATAAAAAGGTTTTACAGTAAAAGTTTTACTTTTTTTTTTTTAAATGTTTATTTTGAAAAGATGACAAGTAACGGTACATTTTTTAGAAAAAAGAAACAAAAGCGAACCATTCGGGTGATATTCTAAGAAATTACACCAGAATAAAAAACACACTAATAATAAAGATCTCTTAATTTTGCAAATTATTAAGACACTGAAATCTTTAAACACTCAGCAGCAACAGCCTATGACACACTTATGCCACGTTCACACCAAACGCGGATGATGCGTTTCTGGCGGCGCGTTTGAATTGCAGTCAATGTAGTTCGTGCGGGCCGGTGCGAATGATGCGTTTGGAGCGGTGGGACACGGTGAGACGCGGAGCGAAGCACCAAAAATCCGTCCACTCGCCCCATTCGTCGTGTATTAAACAAGTCAACTTTTTCGCCATTCCGCCTCGCCGCAGCCAATCAGCATTGGTCCAGCTGTCTTCGGCCAGTAGGCGGGGGACACCCCGAATTGGTTGCCAGCCAATCGCAGGGCACACATACACACAGACAAACATTCACACTCACAATCATACCTAGGGGCAATTTAGTGTGTCCAATCAACTGCTGGGATATTAATTATTTTGTAAGTGTTGAATTTCTGGGAAAACCATGTTTTCAAGGGTAATTCCAAAGGCGACCTTAGGTTTTGGGGAGCTGTTGAGCCAGGCGCTTTAGGCCTGAATGGGTTAATCAATTTTCTTTTGGATTTGTACTTTGATCTCCAGGAATACAAGTGTTCTTGTTTTACAGTATATTGCATAGGTATTGTATAGTTATATTGCATAAGTATTTGTATAGTTCTTTTCTTCTGCATTCTTGTCCATTTTTCTCCGAATTTTCTCACTCTCACCTCCATGAAGCGATATCCCCAAATAAGAAATCTAATTATAAATTTGATTAAAAGGTCCACTGCCACCTTAACAATTTGTTGTTCATCATCTTATTCATTTATTGTCATCAAGTGTTCTTTTTGCAATTTGCCAGGGCTCTCTGCCATATTTTGTCATCTTATCAGCCCTCCTGCTTTTCTGACCTCTCTCCTTCGATTTCAATAATCACCTCATCTTCAAACTTTGACAGGGCAAACATTTTTCCTTTTGTTACACTCCATTCACCTGTCATACCTTTGTTTGGTATCTTTCCACCTCACCCTGTGAGCATACTTGTAATCAGACTGAAATTTCCACTCATGTAAAATTGACTCCAAATGAATCATAGACAGCGAGACCTTTTGTTGCTAAGACTAAAAAAGAGACTAAAAGTGATCCGTGCTTAGTTGTGCAGCACTGTGATTGATAGTAGCTGTTCGTGAGACACGTGATGGTGCCGTCAGGGTTCGCGAACCGGGGAGAGGACCCAAGTGCAGAAATGAAGAAGAGGCGGTGGCGTGAGAAAATGTTTATTGTAAAACTCATGATGGTAGGGGCAAGCGTCGAGGCTGGTGGAGGTGATGAAAGCAGGCTGGGAGGTGAGCGAGCAGAGTGGGTCGAGGCCACAGCGAAGGGTGACCCAGAAGATGACGTCGACAGCGCGTCAGAGCACAAGGCACCTTCCTCGGGTAGCCAAAAGTGGACTGGTGGTAAACTCAGTGAGTACTGAGTTCTTAAACACTTAGCAATATGACGAGGGAGCTAGAAAGTACAAAGTCGACATGGAGCGTAGACAATCTGGCAAGTGGTCTGCATCCCAGAACCTCTTAAATAGGAGCCATATTCATTAGGAGCGATGGATCTCAGCTGCTGCCAAAACCATCGCACCTGCTCTTGAATGCGCACACACGCAAAGATACACACTTCAGGGCGCTGAGGCTGCGGCCCTGACACATGGGATTAAAGTTTACACTACCATATTTATATTTGTCAGTTTTACGCAAAGCAGTGTGTAGTCAGACATGGTTCGAAGCAATGCCACCATGTTTTGATTTTCCTCTTTCATTTTTCAGGCTTCTATGTCAGTCAGTCTTCAAATGATCTTGATAAATTGTGTGGATAAAAGAGCAAAAGTCAGGTGCCTTTTGACTGAAAAATCTTAAAGTTATCCTCTTACAGTAAACAATTGCTCGAAAAAGTATGTGAAAAATTTGGAATCACCTGGATTTCTGCATAAATTGGTCATGATATGTGATCTGAGCGTCATCTAGGTCACAACAAAAGAACGTTTTCTAGCTAGACATGTAGATGGATAGATAGTATGCTTTTGCGTGTTTTTAATGTGTTCGTTAATTCCAGTGCCATCTGAAGTCTCAGAAAAAGGTGCAAAGTAGATCGATGAGATTGAATTAATTGCATGGCATGGGGAAGGAAATACTTTCTCATTCTCTCAGTGGAGCAGGGCAGCGACAGCAGTCTGCCACTGTGGCTGCTCCTTTGCCCGGAGATGCTGCTGTTCACTGGACGCTATGCGTTGTCCGAAATGGACACAACAATGTTCAGCATCCTCCTTTCCACAACAGATATCAGGATGACAAACTCTGTCTCCACGACATACTGTAGCCTTCCTTCCTTCCTTCCCAGTTCCTCCAAAGTTTTCTAGACTCCCCCAGCAAACAGGTGTGTGCCTGAGTGTGCTCGCCACCAAAGACTGGTTGATACAGTGGCCAGGAGGGGCGAACGCGGTGCAAACGGTCAAACTCTGCAAACAGAGGAATGCCGCAAACAAAAACAAACACACACATGCAAACTAAAAAACACACAAAACAACTGCAAAACAAAAACACTGCAAGTAAGAAATGTTGCAAACGGCCAAACGCTGCAAACACAGGAATGATGCAAACAAAAAACAAACGAAAGAAATGCTGCAATCACAGCAACAAAGTGGAAGAAAATATTACAAACCGCAAAACAAACCCCTCCCAAAAATGCTGCCGAACTTGAAAACACACCAACCCAAAAACGATGACGCCGAACAAAATGATGCAATTTCTATGTACAATCCGCCAAAATCAGTGCTTTCACTCTCAAAAAGTTCTTCTTTTTCCATTTTTTTTAGCTCTAAATTTCATGATACACATATTTAACAACTCAACGTGTATTGACCAGTCTCAGACATGTTTTATTTTTACTGAAAGTCTTAATGGGTTTTTTTTGTACAAAATAGCAAATACATAAAATATAGCCATGGCATTTATACTAATAGAATGCTAACATGAATCCAAATACATATCAATGTGCAAAAAATATTTTCACGTAATTGTATAGTGCATGGGCGGCACGGTGGTCGACTGGTTAGCACGTCCGCCTCACAGTTCAGAGGTCGTGGGTTCGATCCCGGCTCCGGCCTCCCTGTGTGGAGTTTGCATGTTCTCCCCGTGCCTGCGCGGGTTTCCTCCGGGTACTCCGGTTTCCTCCCACATTCCAAAAACATGCATGGTAAGTTGATTGGACACTCCAAAATTGCCCCTAGGTGTGACTGTGAGTGCGGATGTTTGTCTCCGTGTGCCCTACGATTGGCTGGCAACCAATTCAGGGTGTCCCCCGCCTACTGCCCAAAGACAGCTGGGATAGGCTCCAGCACGCCCGCGTCCCTTGTGAGGATAAGTGGTATAGATAATGGATGGATGTATAGTGCATTTATACATTTTATTTTCTGGTGATACAAATGGCACAATGTCCGCTGATAGTGTAGTGGTACACACGCCTGAGTTGTGTGCGGGCAGCGTGGGATCGATTCCCGCTCAGTGACAGTGTCTATGTGTGCCCTGCGACTGGCTGGTGACCAGTTCGGGGTGTAGTCTGCCTTCGCCCATTGACGGCTGGGATAGGCTCCAGCAACTCCCCGCGACCCTATATAGGATAAGCGGTTTGGAAGATGACATGACAAATGGCACAAATATGTGAAATGGCCTATACGTATAAGCATTAACATAGAACAAGGGATTCCTCTGTTTGAGTGCATTTGATTCATTTAATGGTAAATAATAAATTTACAAGGTTATTTACAGAGATGGGCGCTTTACCCTAATTTGCAGGACCGTCCTCAGTCCGAGACCTGGTCACACTTCCGTTATCGTCCCTCCGTCCTTATTCTTGAAAATATCGTCATTTTGTCAGTCTGTGCTTGCCCCCCCCCCCCCCCCCCGCCCCAAAAAAAGAAAAAAGCGTTCGTGCTTGACGGCATGGGAGAGAGGCTAACGGTAGAGTTTTCATAATTCATAAACATTATTAAAAGCTCATTGTCTGGCTAATTAATATTGACATTATCGCTACCAAGCAAGGACTTGGATCGGATTGATACTATTGTCCTGGGATCGAAACTTCGCTCCTCCACCAATTTCCTTAAAAAAATAGCGTATCCCCAACCCTCCCCTTGCCCAGCGCCTTCTGCTACTCTCTGAGTCTCTGCCTGAGTGAGTGGCTCAGGCACACTTTTAGCCCCTCCCTGGCAAAGAGGGCGACGGGAGAATGAGAGAGTGGCCGGAACCTAAAGCAATATAGAGCCAAACAAGAAGCGGAGCGCGGTGTGGACTTTTTTTACAAAAACAGAAAAGGACAGTGCCAAGTGTGATTTGTGTAATAAAGTCCGCTACTGTGGTAACACCACAAATCTACACAAACATATCAAAAAAGCTGTTGTAGTAGAAGTATTTTTTTCTACTGTTAGAGGTTTTTACATTGTATTGTTTACACTATTTGCACTACTGACTTTATTTTATAAACATTGTGCAATGGGAGGTATTTTAGTTGTCATGTTGACATTGTTATATTTGTATTTTCGTTACATTGCTGCTTTTTTGGGTTTGACCCTCTTGACTTTTGTTCTGAAACTGTGGTTGTAGTAGAAGTATTTTTTATTTTATTTTAGACTGTTAAAGTTTGCATTGTAGTTATTTAATAAAAAAAATAAGACATTTTTATTGCCGAACATCTTTGTGCTGTGTTTATCATAATTATAATAAACTAACTCAAGGGGGATCATGACATTTCCAAGCAAAAAGTATCGGTATCGTAGCAGTATCTGCCCTGGATTTACTCTGTATCGGATCGATACCATAATTCCCAGTATCGCCCACCCTTACTTACTGACTGGGAGTAGCGTAAGCGGATTGAATTGTTTATCCAAGATAGTATTTAGTTACACTCGTTAAACTTGTATTTCAAGTTACGTCATTTGGACACATCACAATTGGTAACCTGTCTGTCACTCTCTCAACTCTTATGCTGTTCAGTGAAGCGGCTTTATATTAGGCAAGGTAGACTTGGGCTATTTTAGAAGTATCTTTTGGCTTACCCTGAGCGTTTACGCATCGTTTGTTCCTCCTTGTTGCTCCAAACAATTTTCAAGGTGCTGCAGCTTGCTGGGTAGACACTAGCTGTGCACAGATAGCAAGCCTCTGTGTCGGTGTGTGGCTCTTACTGCCACTCTGACCTATCTGCCAAACGTAACATTGTGTAATACAACATTAAGCTACTGCTGCTCCATTTGACAAGATAAGAATAGCTTTGGATTATTTGTTCACTTTGTGACCTATAAAATTTCGGTAAATGAAGAAAATTGATCTTTTTGCCCGATCAGCTGAAAACCATGTGATCTGACCTAAATTCCAATCGCGTGATCAGATCAGGACATCCTTACCATTTTGCTCGGTAGACAACCTGTAACTAACTCTCCAGGTGGTCTAGTAAAAGGCATTCAAAGGACTTCATGACCACATATGTTAGAGTGACAGGCCTGTAGTCATTCAGTCCCAAAATGACAGGTTTCCTTGGGGACAGAGATAATGGCGGAGCATTTGAAGCAGGATGGAGCTTCACACAGCGCCAAAGATCTGTGAAAAGGCCCGCCGTCCTGTCCCAACATCCGAGTGATGTTTTGTTCCTGAAAGAGCCGTCTTACATTTTGTTTGGGAATGGTCAAAGCAAAGGGGATAGTCAGAGGTGTGTTGGAGGTCATTGGTGGTCAGGCTGGACGGGTGTGGGGTGTGAAATTATCTTTAGCCTGGCAAAGTTGACGAAATTTGGTACTGAGCCACGTCTAGTTGTTATTGACTGAGTGGAACGTCTTTGTCGTGACACACGCAATGTTAGTATATTTAGCCAAGTTACCTGTTGAACTTTCAAAGACATTGAAAATCAGTGCAGTCCAAACAATCCTGTAGTTCCATTTTACCTTCATTGGGCAAGTTCTTTTATTTGTATTTTTTTTATTTTATTTTTTTTTAGAAAGTCCATAGTCAAACTTTGTTGGATTAGCATCGGAGCACACCGTCAGCCACGCTTATGTCAGTCGGCCCCAGGGCAGCTTTGGTTACAGAATGTAGTTTACCTCCACCAGCGTGTGAATGTGTGAGTGCATGAATAATGTATCCATTGTGAGCGCTTTGAGTGTGATACAGAAATGTGCCATACAAATCTGATGCATTATTATTATCATTTGTTGGCACGTTCCCCTCAAATGGTATCCCCATTGTGTGCCAGTGTTCCCCTACAAGTTGATTTAGAAAATAAAAATCAAAAAGTTCAAAACCAGCGATGTTATGTCTTCCACTATGTCATGAACTTCATCAATCTACACATATCGAGTGTCCTTTCCTACGAGCCACCTTTGTTATGTGCCGCCTATAGAAATTAACTTCACTGATTGGCTAAAATCATGCACATGCCAAAGCAATGGGGTTGCTGCAGCCATGAACTGCTGGGCAGTCTGTTTTCATGTGGGGAGATTGTGCATTTTATTTACAATTCGAACAAAGTTCCCCTTCTTCTTTTTAGAGCCTTGCCGAAATCAGCTTGTTCTGCCTTCCGCAAATGAGCCACTTTGGACCCCTCAAGCAACAAATGGAGTGACTTTTTCTGCTGTAATTGGAGCCTTTTTGGGAGACTCCCTCCCAACTGCAATCAGAGCAGGAGATGTTAACCCCTCCAAGCTGTACGCCAATCATACTAATGTACAGCTGTCAGACAGACAGGTAGTAAACATATCGGTTATATTTTCACTCGTGGAGGCAGCACTTCATAACCAAGATGCTGAATTACACTTGGTCCCTTGTCTTATCCAATCAGCTCCCTTCAACCCTTTGTGTCTTGTCCAGGTGTTCCTTGTTGTCTCGTCAGTTTGTTTGTATTTAGTTCCTTGATTTATGTCATTGTCGGGTTGTTGTCAATGTCATGTTGTTTTTCCTAATGGTGTGTTTTGTTGTTACTTTGAGTTTGGGATTTTTCAAGACTTTGTTAATGCTGGGTTTTTTTTGTTGTTAATAGTTTTGTTCAGTAAGCTGTGCTTCTCCTGTTTCCCTGCATGTGGGTCCTCCCAACGAAACCTTGACAAATAAATATTCCATTGTGTTGTTTTCTTTTAAAATATGTAGCTGAGAACCATTTATAGTTCTAAAAACACACCTTAAAGTGGAAATCAACCCAAACATATTTTTTTCAATATGTCCACAGCAGGCCCACTAGTTGAAACATGGCATTCTGGTTAATATTGCATTTGTGGAATATGAGTTAGGCAGCAAAATCCACCCGTTTTTAACCATCTCAGGGGTGGCCATTTTGTCATTCTGTCGACTAAAAATGACATCACAACTACTCAGGGCTCAGGTAACAACCAATCACGGCTCAGCCTCAGAAAACAGGTAAGTTGTGATTGGTCCTTATCTGAGCCCTGACGGTCTGTGATGTCATTTTCAGTCGACAGAAGTGACAAAATGGCCGCCCCCAGAGATGGCTGAAAACGAGTGAATTAACTTATTCCGCAAACACAATCTTTATCAGAATGCCTTGTGTCAACTAGTGGGCTTACCTAGAACACATTCTTGGAAAAATCTGTTTGGGTTGACTTCCCCTTTAATTAGACAAGTCTCAGGGCTTCATTGAACATGAAGATGCATTTTTGACCGTGAGTCAGGTTCTAAGGTGTAGTCTTGCTATTATAGTGTTAATAATACAAAAAAAAAAAGGTTAATACTGTAGAAATGTCCTAAGGGGTTTACCTGGTGCCTGGCACCAGATTTTGAAATGTACATTTGTCACAGTAGAGGCACTGCCTGACTTTAATTATTTATCTCAGGACTTTGGGGGTTGTTTTTTCCCTAGATGACTGACTAGATGTTTTTATGACAAATTGAGTTTTTGTGTTCGCATGGCTCACAGTGGCAGAATGTTCTCCCTTCACTGACTTTACATGGCTGACTGATTTATCTGCAGAGTGTGGGGGATTCTTTAGGGATTCTGTTGGCCAGCGAAAGACAGGCCAAACATGATAATGCAATCTGCAGCTACCCTTCACTTTACCTGCAACATGTGCATAACCTACTTGAATTTGGGATTGATAGCATTTCATTTAAAAATAGTGCATTATTGAAATGTTGATTTAGATGTGTTGTCGTAAACATTTACAAAGTATTTTGTTTTGGTGTTACTGTTTGTGTCAGGGCATTTTTTTCTCACGGATTCACAAATTTACAGGTGTTATTTTTCAAGTATTTAGAACTATTTTCACCATGTAAGCACAATTGTACCTAACAGTGCTGATGAAACAACATTCTGAATTTCATTACTGAATTGATTCATACAGTTTTTAAAGTGCCACATTAAATAGTGGTTGTGATGGCGAAGGGGTGGCAGGAGGTTCAGGTTTGAGGTCGACGGTTATAAAGATGCATATTTCAAATTCAGGTTTCATTTTCTACATGCAACGTGAATAACAGCTTAAAACACAGTCATTGTGGGCTATGCAATAACTATTCTCAACTAGGCCTGCCACAAATGATTCCACTGGTCGACAGATAATTAGTTTAGAGATGGCTTTATGTGTCCCTAATCGTATTTTTGTCGCTGATTTCAAAAAGTACTTTTATTCTAGCACCTTATGTTTTTGTTTTGTTTTTTGTTTTACCTACTCTGGGAAAAGTATCACACAACTGTCATTTGATTTTTGATTTTTTTAAATCCATATAGTTTAAAAATATTAGTTTGTTCATTTGAAATGAGTACTAATTTGTATTTAGCCTATGAGTAAATGTACTTTCTTTTGTTTAATCTAATGTTAATTTTACAGCAATGTATCAAATGCAAAGGCGGCACGGTGGTCGACTGGTTAGCACGTCCGCCTCACAGTTCAGAGGTCGTGGGTTCGATCCCGGCTCCGGCCTCCCTGTGTGGAGTTTGCATGTTCTCCCCGTGCCTGCGTGGGTTTTCTCCGGGCACTCCGGTTTCCTCCCACATTCCAAAAACATGCACGGTAAGTTGATTGGATACTCTAAATTGCCCCTAGGTGTGATTGTGAGTGCGGTTGTTTGTCTCTGTGTGCCCTGCGATTGGCTGGCAACCAGTTCAGGATGTCCCCCGCCTACTGCCCAAAGACAGCTGGGATAGGCTCCAGCACGCCCCGCGACCCTTGTGAGGAGAAGCGGTACAGATAATGGATGGTATCAAATGCAAATGTTAAAGCAACACTGGGCAAGTATTCGACCATAATAATTATTTTTCACAACTCTTTTGATGAAACATTGACGTACAACTAGTTGAATGGGACTTTTGTCATGCCCTGAGGGGGTCTGTATCATTTTTACTGGCACTAAGCAACTTTGAGGAGGGAGGGAGTAACCCTGGCACACAAAAAATACAAATGTCCTGAATTTCTTTGCGGCATATTCACTTCCTCCTTTCGCTATAAGGACGGGAGTTGATTCGAATGTCTACGCCCTATTACTTGTGTCATGGCGGAAGCCCCAAAACAAACAAAAAAAACAAACCCAAAAGTATTGTTTAAACAAATTTGATTCATTACCACATCCCTATTCATCTTTCACACAGCCACTGGACATAGAAATGTAATTCCGCCGGAACGGGAACGGAGGGCGGCCGCTGGCCTGGCGCCATGGGAACGGAGGGTGACCACAGGCCGGGCGCCGCCGGAATGGAGGGCGGCCGCAGACTGGGCGCCGCCGGAACAAGAACGGAGGGCGGCCGCCGGAACGGAGGTGGAGGGCGGCCGCTGGTCTGGCGCCATCAGAACGGAGGGCGACCGCAGGCCGGGCGCCGCCGGATTGGAGGGCGGCTGCAGGCTGGCCACCGCCGGAACGGGAATGGAGGGCGGCCATCGGAACGGAGGGTGGCCGCAAGCCTGGCGCCATCGGAACGGAGGGTGGCCGCAGGCCGGGCGACGCCGGAAGGGAGTGGAGGGCGGTCACAAGCCGGGCGCCGCCGGAACGAGAACGGAGGGCGACCGCAGGCCGGGCGCCGCCGGAATGGAGGGCAGCCGCAGGCTGGGCGCCGCCGGAACGGGAATGGGGGACGGCCGCAGGCCGGGCGACGCCGGAACGGGAACGGAGGACGGCCGCCGCCGGAAAGGGAACAGGATCGCGTGGAGATTGCGGGGCTCGCGCCGCCGGAACAGGAACAGGCTCGGGTGGAGGCAGCGGGGCTTTTGCCGCCAGAACAGGAACAGGCTCAGGTGGAGACTGCGGGGCTCGCGCCGCCGGAATGGGAACAGGCATGGGTGGCTGCCGCAAGGCTTGCGCTGTCTGAATTGGAACAGGCCTGGGGTGGCAGCCGCAAGGCTTGCACCGCCAGAATGGGAACAGGCTCGGGTGGCGGCTGCAAGGCTCGCGCAGTCGGAACGGGAACCGGTTCAGGCGGTGGCTGCAAGGCTGGCTCCGCCAGAACCGGAACAGATTCGGGTGGATTGAGTGGCTGGAGGCGGCGAGACCATCTTGCAGCAATGAGGTAGAGCTCAAGTGGCCAACGAGGAACACCTGGACAAGACACAGAGGGTAGGAGGAAGCTGGTTGGCTAACACAAGGGACCGGGATGACAAGCACAAGTGGACTCAATAACTTAATGAGAGACAGACAAAGGAACACAAGGAAAAACATGAAACTAAAGTCAAAACACAAATTCAAAAGGCAGACTGTGACACATTAAATAATACCAAAGGAGGCTATTCAAATATGATAACACAAGTTCCATCATTCTTGTGCTGCCTCTAACTTCGATGCTCACAAATTAAAGTTCATAGTTAATATGCTGGTTTAAAATAGCCATTTGAATAACTCACAGCAAATTTCACAAACAGTCAAAAGTTAATGAAATTACAAATTGGAGAAGTTTCATCTTTCAAAAAAATAACTGGCTCCCTTCTTTTTTTTGTTGTAAGATTTGAAATTGAGAATCATTGGGAGCAGGAATCAACTAGAAGATCCTGAAGACCCAAATGCAAACGTTTCCCAACCCTACGCTGTAAAATTGTTGGGATAAAAACAACACAATTTTGAGTCAAAAATGGACCGATCCACTACTTGGGTCAATTTGAGCCAACTTTCTGAGTTGTTTTTGCAGAAAACAACCCCCAAAATGGGTAGTTTTTGCAGAAAACAACCCCCAAAATGGGTAGTTTTTGCAGAAAACGACCCCCCAAAAATTGGGCTGTTTTGTACAAAACAACGCAAGAATGTGGGTCAAATTGAGCCAAATTGATCCGGCCATTTTTGCCCCAAAACTTTGGTATTTTTAATCCAACTTTAGAGTGTATGTAGTGGACCATAGTATCGGGCACTGGACCTGGTAAATCCATGGCAAATAAGGCAGCAGCCCCAAGTAAATAGCACCAGAGTTTTTCTCCATATCAGTCAGTCAGTTGTTAAGTGTAGCAGAAACCATGCACGTTTTCACAAGCAGCTACCCAAGTGTTCAAGGGTTTTAAGGTGGTCAGTGTCAGCATTTATTTGCTGCATTCTCCTGAGGAGTGCCGGTCCATCTACATGATTAAATGACATGGGGGGCTATTCATCCTGGAAATGCTAAACAAATATTTGACAGGCATAGGCTGAAGCTCACGCTTATTTTCGCCTACCCTTTTACATGATCAACCCATTCAGAACAATTAACCCAACCATCACACAGTAATATTAAAGTAACACAAAACAACATCAAGACATCAACCTTCATCCCCATATTATTCAATAACCTTACTTTTAATCTAATGTTTGATTGAACACCAAAATTGTCTGGCACACTTTCAGATCATCATCAAGATTGTTCCATACGTTCAGAGTTGGCAGGTTGTGATCCCATGTATCTGAAAATAGCAATCTTTGACTCAAAATAAGAGCTGCAGTCTAAACCTAGCACATGGGATGGTCATACCATCCGGATGCTAGCATATCGACAACCAGCAGAAACCCTGGAGGACGGAAACCTATATATAAAGAATGGCTAAAAGGGAGCCTGAAGAGGTGCAGCTTCAATCCCAATGACCTGCAGTCAGCAGCAGTGAACGGGCCTCATGGAGGACAATCACACCCAGAAAGGAATGGATCAACACCCGCAAAGACACAACCCAGAATTAACACATCCACCTGCCCCCACCTGGCATTCTGATTAAAGTGATCATCCAGCGGGGACGGTTCATTTTTTTAATCCATCCATCCATCCATTATCTGTACCGCTTCTCCTCACAAGGGTCGCGGGGCGTGCTGGAGCCTATCCCAGCTGTCTTTGGGCAGTAGGCGGGGGACACCCTGAACAGGTTGCCAGCCAATCGCAGGGCACACAGAGACAAACATCCGCACTCACAATCACACCTAGGGGCAATTTAGAGTATCCAATCAACTTACCATGCATGTTTTTGGAATGTGGGAGGAAACCGGAGTGCCCGGAGAAAACCCACGCAGGCACGGGGAGAACATGCAAACTCCACACAGGGAGGCCGGAGCCGGGATCGAACCCACGACCTCTGAACTGTGAGGCGGACGTGCTAACCAGTCGACCACCGTGCCGCCTCATTTTTTTAATGACGATCTCAATTTATGTTTTTTTTTTTTTTATCAGGAAAATGATATTAGCCTACATGCAGCTGAGGTGCACTTGTCACATATGTCGTTTCATGTAAAAAGTCACCAAGATACTCAAACACATTGCGTTCATTGCGTTCTCCAATTCTGCCTTGACTAGCCGCGGGAGCTAGGCGAGCTAGCGGGAGCTGCCTTGCTGCCTATGGGAAAATAACAAAGCGTTTACAATGTCCGAAAACTACGATCAATTGTCACTAAAGTTCATATGCACATTCCTGGTATTGTCCACTCTACCCGGTAATTTAATTTTGTGGATGTGATAGTGATTTTTCCTCATTGGAGCTCACAGTTGATGTTAATAAAAACGAAATATTGTGCCGCCCGCTTTTATATTTTCACAGTTTGAAATTGGACAAGAGTAGGAATGTTCAGATGAATTTTAGTGGCAATTAATCAATTTCAGACACTAGGTGACAAACCAAAACAAGGAACAACACGGATAACAATGCTTGCCTCCCTGCGATGACGTAGGCTTTAGTCATCACAAAAAATCCCATAAATTCTTTTAGCAGGGTGAATTTTAGCACTGACATAATTTTTTCATACAGACCTGTTTTAATGTAAAGTGTTGATGTTCAGCCCAATCGAGTGTGTCTTCAATATTGCATTTGTGGAATATGAGTTAAGCAGCAAAATCCACCCATTTTTAGCCATCTCAGGGGGCAGCCATTTTGTCACTCCTGTCGACTGAAAATGACATCACAGTTGCTCAGATAACAACCAATCATGGCTCAGTGTCAGAAAACAGGTGAGCTGTGACACACTGTCCGCCCCCTTAGATGGCTAAAAATAGGTGGATTTTGCTATAGGCTATTCCATAAACACAATATTAATCAGAATGTCCTGTTTCAACTCGTGGGCCTGCATAGAACATATTCTTGAAAAAAATGTTTGGTTTGACTTCCCCTTTAACTAACAAAGAAATAAGATCCTGCATCGTTCTGAGCATTCAGATCAGCCATTTCCAAGTGAGAAACAGATTTAATCCCGCAAGTCCTACAGATATTATAAAACCTTTAATTTTTTTAACTTTATAACTTTTGAAAGATCCACAGGGTACCTATTCCCACAGATTGAAGCCTCGACAGATTACAGAAAAAAAGTTTAGTGTAAAAAAGATTCAGCACCTTTCGACGGACTGTTTCCTCCTTAAGTGCAGCTTCAGCCTCGTCAAAGTGCTCTTCATTGGTGAGTGGCAGCACGACGGGGAATTTATCATCTCTCTGTGAGTCAGATTCAGCCCCACAACTATTCAAGGTGAATCTAAATTCCGCTATTTCAGTTTTTAAAAACTGGATGTACCCTGACATTTGCTCCACCTCCATGAGTAGCTCTGTACGCATTGTGGTGTTATTATTGGCAGCATGTCTGGAATAAAAACAACTTTCTATCATTTAGAATTACACTAAGCAACTCACTGGATATTTGCACTCTTTACTTCTAGTAACTATTTGAGTGCTTCAAATTTTAGGCCAAAGCACCATGACAAATTACACAAAAGACATTTTTGCAAAATTCTACTTTTGTGTAAATCTGCAGTTAATCTGCAGTTGGTTATTTTTCCCCGCTCAGTTAGTGCGGGAACATGAGATGTGCGTCAGCTAGTACAGGATTCATCAGCCGCTCAAATTGCTGGAGAGCGAGCCACGAGCTAGACAACATCCAGTCTAATTCCTTCGAAACACTCAGAGCCCCGACTCAAGCATAACATCCGATCAAATTTGTTTTCCTTACTCGATAAAGTCACGCTCCCACTCAGGTAATGTCGGCAGAGGAGACAACGAAACGGCCATTTCTGTACGATTGAGTGAGTCTTGGGAGTCGCATCTTTGCAAGGGAGTTTTGGCCTAGAAGGCTGCAAACAAAAGTTACAATACAAAACATAAACACAATAGTACATTGATAAATAAAAGTTAAGAGAGAGATCAGAAAATGATACTTGCCTTTCAATACTTGACTGGACTCCTCTCTGGAATCTTTGACGTGGTGTTTCTGGAGCTGAACCTTTCAAATATGAGACTACAACAAGATTGTATCAGCATTTGCATTAGGTCATTATATATTTTATGAACGCTATATGTGTAATTGGATTGCAGTTGAACAAGGGTGGAAAAAAATAGCAATCATCCCATTATTTTATGTCCAGGACTTCAAGACATATTTGGAAATCGGGAACAGGAACACTTTCACTTGACTATTATTAGTCGATTTGTGGCAAGTGTACTCAGTTACAATGGCACTATAGGAATCCTTACCTAGACAAGATGACCTGAACTCGGCTGGTCTGGAGTCATGTGCACAGCTGACACTGAAATGTTTAACAAAGGACACACATTATTCGTGGACATGAACATGAATCACAGAATTTTGCACAAAAAACAACCAACCATTTAAGTTAAGTAATTAGGGATGTCACGATTCACTCAAGCCCCGATTCTATTTGATTTTCAGTTCCCGATTTTCGATTAGATTCAAAACAATTTTAATCCTTGTATGGTGTTCGCATTTGTGTTACTCAGCCAGTGTTGATGGGTCTGGTGGACACGCTAGAGTTTTGGGTTTTCAAACCAATATAGTCAAATAATTTTACGTTAAAATACTCAACCGATGTTTACTACATCCCAATTGCAAGTCACATGAACAAAATTGTTAACGTTTGCCCTTCACCTTTGTTAGATCACGTTTATGAATTAATGTGCTACTACTCCTTTTTTAAAAATAAAATGTAATAAAATAAATAGAAAAAGAAAATCCCATTATCGTTATCATCATGAAAAGAAGGTTTCTGATATGCCTTGGGTTATTTTTCTTTAAATGAAAACTGAACGGTTCTCACAGACCCGCGGACACCATACAAGGGTTTTAAATCCCTACCATGCTTGTCTTTGTGTGCTAGTGTGGTGCTGCAGCCTTTCGCAAACGCAATACATGATGATGTCTAGCGCATGCGTGTCAAGTAGGGTGACCACAAATTATTATTTTGCTAGTCGACGAATCACTAACAGTAGTGCTGATTTTCACTAATACTATGAAGCTACCTGTAATTACCAAAAAAATGTAAACATATTTCACTTTTTTGGGCACCAATCCTTTTGGAGTGAAATCAAATGTCTAAAATTAGAAAAGCACCATGCTAAATAAAACTAAACTAAACTAAACACTTGTTTTATTTAATCTTGATATAAAATGCTGTGTTTTGCTTCTCTGTGCATAATTTAATCTACATATTCAAAATGTGGTATGCACCTGGAATGAAAAAAAAACTTGAAAGATTAGCAGGAACATAATTTTTTCTAAATTAGTACATTCGTACATAACGAGTCTGAATGTTATGTCTTTTATTGTTATGCGTTGACATTAAGGGTTTGTGGAAAAAGGTCATGTTGCATTAACTTGGAGAACTGAGGTTTCCAATTTGTAAACGCAACACTCGGTGTGTAGTCGCAGTGACCGTGAGGCAGAACGTCCTCTTGCTGCTTGATGTTTGCTGACTAATGCCATAGTCCGTAGTAGACGCTACAATATGGCCCACTAGTCTAAATGTGGCATTCTGATTGATATTGTGTTTGTAGAACATGAGTTAAGCAGTAAAATCCACCCGTTTTTGACCATCTCAGGGGGCGGCCATTTTGTCACTTCTGTCGACTGAAAATGGCATCAAAGTTGCTCAGGGCTCGGCTAACGACCAATCATGGCTCAGTTTCAGAAAACAGGTGAGCCTGTGGCAGGAGAACGTGTTTCAAGCTATTTGTAACTTGTTATTAAAGTTGTTGCTTTAATAAAAGTGTTAAAGACATCACAAGTACTGTGCGAAATAGATGAATGAACCCCATTTCATTTTAGGGCATTTCACACTTCCAAAACTTGTACTAATCAATATTTGTCTTATTCCTTGGTAGCCGGTTTAAGATCATAAATGCACAGCCGTGAAACTACTGTATTTTTATGTTGCATGCAAAAATGCTAGCTGCTTAAATGAAGGCTGTTGAAGCTTAATGCCTTATGTTTATGATAAGAGAATGCCAAGTTCAAGTTTAAATTTATTTTGGTTTGAAATTGCCCTACTGAAAATGTTTCTAGATCATAAAATAGAGTTTTCTGCTATGCACATAAGACTTAAAATCTGTTGATTGTATAAAAAAGTAAATTTGCTCGTTGCAAAGTTAAATAAAAGTATCCTTTATCTGAATACACAATTATCCTATAAAATTTTCTGTAGGATACTCAAATAGTGAAATATGCAATAGCTGCAGCCCTACATTCAACCGCCCCGTTATATTGCTGTACTTTTATTGTTAATTTCTTTTTCAAAATGTTCTAAATTGAAGCCATCATTTATAACACAACGTAACCCTTGTTTCTTCTAGTTTCTGACGAATATAATATTGAAAAGAATCCACCTGTCACCAGTTAATTCATCTCACTTCAACATTAACCTTCAGTTGAGAAAAATCGTACAGAATATAATGCAGCACATAACTTACAACCTCAACTTCTTGGTTAAGTGCTCTCGTTCTTTTAATTTAGGGAAACATGTATGCAACAACTGCATTTTGCTTTACTTTTAACACAGTATTTTGTGTGTGTGTGTGTATGTGGAGGGGGGGGTGTGCGTGTGTGTATAATTTTTCAAGAATTTTTCTTTTTTCCAAAAGCCTGTTTTAAAACAAAAAAGCCTGTTTTAAAACAAAAAAGTGCTACCATTTTACTTTATTTCTGTTTAGAAAAAAAAAAATGTTCATAAAAAGGATAATAATCTAACCCAGGGAACATTATGTAATTATAAAATGCGGAGATTAGACATTCAGAGACCCTCACCATGTATAATCTTCATTTATTATTACTCATGTATTTTGTATGAATTATTTCTTGTCTACAGAAACATCACTCAAAGCCCATCTCTTCCATGAAGATGGCCATGCCTGATCCAATCGCACAACTAAGACCTAATCTAAAATCTTGAAGACTGCATGTGATTATAATCAAATCACTGTTACAACCATCCAATCCCCGTAGATGTTCTGATTATTAAAAAGATAAACACATACTAATTTAGTATAAGCTTCTTTAATTTCACATTTTGAAAAGTGATAACGATCAATGTATATATGGTAGAGACCCCCAGATGATATGGTGCCTATTCTATTCTATCTATTGCCCATGAAGTCAAAACCGTGATTTGCCTCAAAATTAAGTGCAGTCGAACAATTATAACCTTATTAAATGTCTGTAAAATCAAGCACCTAATGTAATGGCTTTGAATACAATGTGGCATGTGTGCCAATGTTAGTGGTGGGGTCTATGGTGGAGGTTTTTACTTTTTTATTATTTGCAGTGTTGACAGGACCCAGAATCGCAATTGTTCAACAAAAGCGACAGTGGTAAAAGCATGCGCAATATATCGATATCCAGATAATGGCCCATGCAATATGCATATCGCAAAGACATGCAATAACTTTCTTATGGAATTGTATGCTTGTATCTGAATTGGACCTGTTAGACGCAGATTTAAATGTGCATCGCCATCCAATTGTTGAACATTATCTAGGATAATTACATTCAATTAGCTAAGAATACATTGAGTTTGTTTATTTGCGGTATGAAAAAATGTAATTCTTTCATTAGATAATAAAAATGTAATCTCTTTAGGTACATGCTAAATATTGAAATAATATCTATCGCCAGAGCTGGTTATCAGCTCTCCGTCCCCAGTTTCCGTCCTGCATATTCAATCGACCCACGTGGTCCCGGCCCGCCCTTTGCCGGCGACAGCCAATCGGCATCGATTGCGTAATCTTAACGCCACACGCAAGTACCACACGAGCAGACACGCCGCCAAACAAAGAAAAATGTCAAACAAAAACAGCTGACACACACACACACACACACACACAGTGTTGTCATTAGTGAAATAAAAAGAATATGGGACACATGTCATTGCGGCTGTGAGACTGCAAGGTACGCCACACCCTTTTATTTTTGTATTGTTTTCTTACTCGACCGCGTGTCAGGAGTGCGGCACCTGCATGTGACGCGGTATCGGTAACGTGCGTTCGCCACGCCAGGTGTTTGACTCCAACCGACTGGGACCACGTGGGTCGATTAAATATGCATGACGGGAACTCGGGGACGGAGGGACGATACCCAGCTCTGTCTATTGCTATATTCAACAATCATATCGCATATTGCGTGTTTTTTGCAATATTGTGCAGCCCTAATATATGTATGTATGTTGTATGTATGCATGTCCATCCATCCATTATCCGAACCGCTTATCCTCACAAGGGTCTGGAGCCTATCCCAGGTGTCATCGGGCAGTAGGCGGGTTACACCTTGAACTGGTTGCCAGCCAATCGCAGGGCACACAGAGACAGTCACACTTAGGGGCAATTTAGAGTGATCAATCAACCTACCATGCATGTTTTTGGAATGTGGGAGGAAACCGGAGTACAGTGGTTTGCTCATGGCAGTGAGGCAGTGGAAGCCACAGATGCAAACCGGAAGTGGTAGTCCCTCATGGATGAAGCAATAGGCAGCAAGCCGTCTGTGTGGCCGCCTTGCCTCATCGCCTCATCGTGGGAAGAGAGCCCTTCCACATCCGTGACAGCCTCGTCTGTCTCAGTGCCACAAGACAAGGAGGCCGCGGATGCCGAGGGTGAGAGCAGCACGCCACCAGCCAGGAGGCCGCTGCGTGACAGCCTGCTCTAATTTTTGGAAAAGGCTGAGAAGAGGGAGGAAGAGAGGAAGAGGAAAGCAGAGGACGGGGAGAAAAAGGATGAGGAGTGACTGATCAGACTGTTGGGGAGGATTGTAGAGAAAATGTAATACATTTCAATAGGTTTTAAGTTTAATACAAATGTTACTGGTTTGTTTTTGTTTGTGTGAAACCATAAAAAGTTATTCACTCATATTCACACCCTCTTAATTATTGTAAGTACATGGTATCAACTTGGTATGTTGATAGGTAGAACAAGGTGAATATGGAAATACACAACTGTTGCCAAAAATATTCTAACATTTACACGTTTTTCAAGGAACGGATAAAAGAATGGAACGTTGGAAAACATTTAGCTAATAAATGTGGTCCTGAAAGAGCTGGCGGCCGAGCCATCGGGGCGGAAAGTGCAGCAGCCATCCGTCCACGCAATTCCTGCTCAATGTTGATGGTGCTAATTGTCAGGCCTTGGCTCTTCACTGTTGATGCAGAAGTTGTGGTGGATGGTACCACAGGCGGTCACCTAGATGGCAAAGGTGGGTTGCATCTTAAGTGCAATTTTGGACAGGCAAACAAATGTACTCAGTCAGTATGGGCAATACCAATGATTTTGGATTTGATCCCATAACAAGTCATACTGGACCAAATATAGCAATACCGAGCCGGAAGTGACATTTAGTGGGTTTTTTTTCTTTTTTTTGAAAAACACGTGTGCTGCCGCTGCACTCACACCAGTGAGAGTGCACACATCATTTGAACCAAAACTACTTCAAACTATTTTGTTACCACTTCCATACCATCTTGTCAACAGTGGAGTGCACTCCATGCAGTGCCTTCGAGACGTGGGCCTTCACCCTGATTGTTCGTCATCCAAACAAATGCGTTTACAATGTTCTGCTGGGGGGGACCAGAGCCAGCAGTCTGTTTTGCTCTTGGCAATACATCGCGAAAATTCTGATTGGATGACAATACAATTTTTTAAATTATATATATATATATATATATATATATATGAATTAATTGCAAATATCAATATTTCAACTTGAGCATCGTTAAAATTCAGGACTAGGGATCAGAATATGGATATTTTGGTATCGATCCGCCCATCCCTAGTACTGAGGCAGAACTCGTGATCATAGATAGAAGGTAGGAGGATTCACAGTACGGCTGCTCCATTAAGCGATTTTGAACCGTAACCGAATTTTCTGGATAAAACAATGTTAAAAACGCTCAAATCAGCACCTTCAATTTTGTTATTTTTGGTGTATCTAAGCCACCGTAGTTTCCTCTGCATTTCCGATGTTGTCGAAACAATGACAACATCCATGGCTACCGGCGATTCTGCTATTTGCTCAGGCAAGTGAGCGTTTAGTTAATAAATCGGGCAAAAATAGATCTGTAGTGTAGTGTGTGCCCCGCATGTACAATACAACCCGTGAGCAAGTAACTCAACGTCCGAAAGTCGTCCCTTTTTTTTCTCCTCTACAACGGTCCTCTGGTCCAGCTGGACTATGCATCCGTACTTAAGCTTGACAGTTCATTGTATTATTGAGTGACAGTTTTGCACTAATCATTGATTTATATTTAAGTAAGACCAGGGAGAAAGGTGAAAGGCTAGTCACTAGCTGGTTGGCAAAATGACTTGCTGAATAACTGTTTGGTTTATAGAATTGACTGTCTACCTTCTCTCATGTTGATGATTTCATTTCAGATGGTATATGCACTTTCTTCTTTCATCATTGGTTTAATTAAGAACAGATCTGAAATCAATTGCGTAAGTAAAATGCTGTTAATCTCAATGGATTGTTCTGTGTGTATTAAGTTAAATTGAATGACATTTTGAGTTCAAAGAAAGAAAATTAAGTTGAAGTAAAAGACATTTCAGAGGTCGTGGGTTCGATCCCGGCTCCGGCCTCCCTGTGTGGAGTTTGCATGTTCTCCCCGTGCCTGCGTGGGTTTCCTCCGGGTACTCCGGTTTCCTCCCACATTCCAAAAACATGCGTGGTAAGTTGATTGGACTGTCTAAATTGCCCCTAGGTGTGATTGTGAGTGCGGATGTTTGTCTCTGTGTGCCCTGCGATTGGCTGGCAACCAATTCAGGGTGTCCCCCGGCTTCTGCCCAAAGACAGCTGGGATAGGTTCCAGCACGCCCGCGACCCTTGTGAGGATAAGCGGTATGGATAATGAATGAATGAATGAATAAAAGACATTCAAAATACTTCATTTTTCATTATTTTTTATTTTACAAAGAAATCGTAATCGTAAAATCAGGTTTGAGAGAAAATGTCGGGATTTTCTTATTAGGCAAAATCGAACAGCCTTAATTCACAGGTACTGTTTTAGCATCTTGCATGGATAACTGTCAATGTGACAATGGGCAAATTATTAACAAAGCCTTAAACAGGTGGGTGTGGTGACTGTTGGCTTACCGTGGCTGGCAGACTGTGACCGAAAACTATACTATTGAAAGTGACTTGTTAAAAATACCTATATCACTGCAATTTCTACATTTACAATGCTAAAAAAGAGATGTATTAAACTGACATGGTTTTTTTTCTAAATACATGTTCAAAATTGCAAATTAAGTAATGTGAAATACGAACAACATTAATTTTCATTAGTTGTTAAGTGATGTCAACGTCAATGAACTAATTAAAAAAGGGAATATGCTGTGCCTCAGTAATGTGTTACACAAAGTGTGACTAATTCAATAATCTGTGGAGACTCATAATTAATAAGACGGTCTGTAAGGAACTCATCATAATGCAAAATTGATTCACTTTAGCTGGGATGGTGCAACATTTTATTTGTAAGAGCCTTTCGAGGTCCTCAAGAACACTGTACCTAAGACACCAATACAACCAAATTGAAGAATTAAAGCAAATTAATACAAATACAGGGCAGAGCCGTTAAAGCGAGTAGACGATCTCGAACAGGTGGGTTTGAAGTTTGAATTTAAAAGTGATAGATGAGTCTGAATTCTGAATGTCAGGTGGCGTCAGGAGTGTTCCGAAGCAGAGCCCTGAAAGATCTGATCCCCACTGTGCTGAGTCAAGCGGTGGGTAAGCTCAGGTGGATGAAGGAGGATCTGAGGGTGCAGGCTGGGGTGGCACTGAGGAGGACGGGGCTTTTGGTTATGACCCGTGCAGTGAAGTTTTGGACTATTTGAAGCTTATGGATAAACTTGTCTGGGACGCCGAACAGGAGAGTTGCTAGTTTGTTTGTTTTCTTTGCAGCGGGACTCAAACCATGAGCAAGTACTTACAGACGAGCTACAACCGCCACTCTAAAGGACGAGATAGATCAATCCAGCGTCAAGGTGTCGGATTGCACCGTCTGACTGATGTAGCGAACACCGTCGTGACATCATATCCCACTGGGAAGTGTCTTGTGGGCATTTCAGCATGTTGAATTGGCATTTAGTCACTTTGATTGGCTGTTAGCTAGTGAATCAGCGCACGGGGCAAGAACAACTCAACTCCAAGTGCAGGATTCCCCCTGAGGGAAGATTGTAAATAATAAAACATTACTTAAGATATAATTCAAATATCAAAATGTATAGACTGAAATTTAAAATAAACACATAAACCTAAGAATATAAAAGCAGTATACTTTAAGATACAATAATGAATAGAGATAAAATAACAGTATAGTACACTAAATGTAAAAAGTAAAACAAAAATAATAGTTAAAAGCTAAATATAACCAAATTAATTTACTGACATGGGACAAATATTGTTTGTTGTTTATATTGCCAATGAGTTCCTATTATCACTAAGACTATTTTAGTGATGTACTGAAGTATCACTCATTGTTGGTCTAAGAAATAATAGTGCTAGAAGCACACACTAAACAAAAGTAAAATGGAAAAAAATCAATACATCTCATTCTAAACAGCTTTATTGCTTTGATGGTAGACCCAAAGGAAATTTGAATGAAATATGAAAAAATATCTCTTTAAAAATGCAGACCATGATCCTCCCACCTTCTCTGACTGTGACGTCACAGCAGGCACACAGGCCACCCAAGTACCCCCGATACAAACTGCAGCCCGCTCACATCTGGTACCGACACAGGTCCGTGGGCCAGTGGTACTGGACCACATAAAGAGAGTGAACAAAAACATGTTCACAACCTCCGAGTCTCAAATAAGTTTTATTTTTTTAAATGAGGTGCACCTGCATGTGTCACTGTACTCAAGTCAACTGCTTGTTTCAGTCATTTGATAAGGTATATAAAAAAGAAAGCAAGCAGAGATGGAGACTTAACCCTTTATTGCCGGTCCGTCCTCTGTCCGCAACCTTCGTCCTCGTCCCTCCGTCCTTATTCATAAAAATAATCATCCTTTGACCCCGTCCGTCCTCACCCCCCAAAAAAGCATCAGTGCACTCATAGAGCGGAGCCTGCCAGGGGCCATCACGATTAGAGCTCGAGCCCAGGGGCCTACATGAGTCAAGGGCCTATCAGAATAGAATTTTTTTTTTAAATCCCAATTTGATGTTTTTTCTGTCAATCACTTTACATTCTTCGTATGTGTTGACCAATCTGCAGGCGATTCTGTGCAGTGTCCATAATTATTTTGTGTGCTAAGAGAGGGCTGATCAGAATTCTTAATAGTGTCATGTCATTCTGCCACTTCTGCACTTTCTGTCACTCACTTCGTTGCAGTAGTTCAGCCCGCTCTAGGGGGCCTGGCTTAATGCCAAAGGGCCTATCGGAATGCATTAAGTTACACATTGTTCTACCGTTTGTTTATGTATCAATCAGTCATGTCATTGTTGCATCCGCGGACCAATCACACACGGGTGTCATATTAGACTATTGTTTTGTACTCATTTCACAAGCAATCAATACAGTGGCTGAAAACAAAGATAAAGCTATGTCAGGGGAAGGAGGAGACGGAGGACAGAGATGCTGAAGCCACTCCTTCAGAGTCTCCGGCTCGTTCCGCTGCTGTTGGAGGAGGGGACTCGGACTCAAACGACCCTTATAACATCCATCCATCCATTATCTGTACCGCTTCTCCTCACAAGGGTCGCGGGGCGTGCTGGAGCCTATCCCAGCTGTCTTTGGGCAGTAGGCGGGGGACACCCTGAACTGGTTGCCAGCCAATCGCAGGGCACACAGAGACAAACATCCGTACTCACAATCTCACCTAGGGGCAATTTAGAGTATCCAATCAACTTACCATGCATGTTTTTGGAATGTGGGAGGAAACCGGAGTGCCCGGAGAAAACCCACGCAGGCACGGGGAGAACATGCAAACTCCACACAGGGAGGCCGGAGCCGGGATCGAACCCGCGACCTCTGAACTGTGAGGCGGACGTGCTAACCAGTCGACCACCGTGCCGCCCACCCTTATAACAGTGTTTTCCAAACTTTTCTGAGTCAAGGCGCATTTTTTTTCATTGGAAAAATCCCGCGGCACACCGCCAGCTGAAAGTGTGAAAAAAAAGCTTACTTTAACAATATAAGTGTTATATTGTTTATATAAGCATTTTTTAACATTGAAGAATGACATCATATTATAACGTCTTGAATAGGAATTAAATAAACACACAGAAAAAAGTATTTTATAATTTTTCATATTGATACTTTAGTGTGAATCATGGGCCTGTTAGGATAAACTAATTCGCTTGTCTCTAAACAAAGACAATTAGCTACCTGCTGCTGCTGCTGCCTACTGTTATGGAAGAGTACTACAATGTAGTAAAGACATGATTACGTTGCCAGGCGCTAGACCGCACAGGCACACAAATTAAATCATTCCCCCCGGCACACCTGACATTATCTTACACTAGTGTGCCGCGGCACAGAGTTTGAAAAACACTGCCTTATAATACAGACCCTGCTCGATGCGGACAGGCTATGGTGGTAGAAGAGAAGGTATGTGCCAATTGGGCCAGAATTGCACCAGTGCTTTGCCAGAATCTAACCTGTCTGCTTCGGAACACCAGTTGAAACACCAGAGACGTTTTTAAGGGGGAAAAACAGAGACAAATCATTTTTTGGGTCAGGATTTTCTGATTGGAAACACACAGCTGAGAGAATAAGTGAGCATGAAAACAGACACATTCCCAGAATGGCTATGCTAGCTTTCATGAATGAGTCAGCTGAACGCAGTGCGGTGGATTCTGAACTCAAAAGACAATTCCATCGACAATGTCAGTCCTGGTCTTTTGTGTTTCAGAGAGTAGTGGCTATAGTGAAAATTTTGTCAGAGTGGGGACTGGCTTTTAGAGGAAGCAGCCACCAATTTGGTGGTGTCCATAATGGAAACAATTTGGGATTTATGGACCTTCTAAGACAATTTCACACTTTTTTGAAATCCCATATAGAAAAATGCTGGAAGTGGAACACCCTCATATTGTCTTTAAAAGTGTGCGGAGAATTTATTAATATGATGTGTAAAAAAGTGCTTGATGAAATTGTTGGTAAAGTTAAAATTGCTAAATATTTATTTATTAGTGTTGACTCCACCCCTGACATTTCCCATGTTGACCAGCTGATATTTATACTGAGATTTGTGTCACCAGATGGTTGCACAGAGGAGCGCTTTGTAAAATTTTTGCCAACTGTAAGTGACACAGGTGAAAACCTGTTCCATTCATTGACACACGTTTTAGAGGAGATGGGAGTTGATATTACAAATTGCAGGGGGCAGCGCTATGATAATGCCATATAAGCAATACGCATGTCTGGAGCCTACAAAGGGGTGCAAGCACGCTTGAGGGAAATCAACCCCTTAGCTGAGTGGGTACCATGTGCTGCCCACACAATTAATCTTGTGGGTGCAATCTAAAAACAGTTGGGTTATTTCATTAATCACATTTTTGGATTGTTTGTGTTGGGTCAAAATTCTGGGTTATTTCTTATAAAGTAACACAATTGGTGGTTCAAAGTAACTATATATTGGGTTGTATGCCAGTAATGTTTTATATATTGGGTCAAAAATCAACCTTTACAGGCCCATACACAGGTGCCAGATGTACGTTTTAATTAATATAACTGCTGGCCATGACAGCCACCGACATACGTCTACACACGCAGCATCGTGGTCAAGTCAACGACACTTTTGACATTTGGATTTCTTCATTTATCACGCTGTTTTGGTAAGTACTTCACACATTGTAATCTTTTGAAAATGAGTTGCCTTGTAAAAATGTAACCTTGACATTCCAGATGGCTTCCAAGGTTACTGGCATGACAAGGAGATTTCACCTGAGATGTTTTCTAGTTGAAGAGGGGCCATCATGATCTGGGGTGCTTTTTCATTCAGTGGAACACTGGAGCTCCAGGTGGTGCTGGGTCGTCAAATGGCGGCTGGTTATGTGCAGATGTTGCGGCAGGCATCCCTCATGACTGAGGACCCTCGTCTGTGTGGTAAAACATTTTTTCAACAGGACAACGCTGCAGTTCACAATGGATGCTTGATCAAGGACTTCCTCAGGGAGAGTAACATCACTCTATTTGGACCATCCTGTATGTCCTCCTGATTTAAGTCCCATAGAGAACATTGGGGGATGGGTGACAAGGAAAGTTTATGAAAATGGCCATCAGTTCCAGACAGTTTATGCCCTTGGTGAAGCCGTCTTCACCACTTGGAGCAATGTTCCCACTAGCTTCCTGGAAACACTCGCATCAAGCAGGCCCAAATGAATTTTTCAAGTGATTCACAAGAGCGGTGGAGCTACTGAAGAGTCCTACTGACATTTTTTGTTGTTGTGCTTTAGGGAGGTTTTTTTTCTGCTTTTGATCACCTGAAAAACAGCCAATATCAGTTTCATTGTTGTTTTTATGTGTCATGTGTCATCTTCCAAACCGCTTATCCTATACAGGGCCGCGGGGAGGTGCTGGAGCCTACCCCAGCCGTCAACGGGCTACACTCTGAACTGGTCGCCAGCAAGTCACAGGCCACACACAGACACCGCCACTGAGCGAGAATCAATCCCACGCTGCCCTCACACAACTCAGGCGTGTGTACCACTACACTATCAGTGACCTACTTGTTGTTTTCAATAAATTACTTTTTCAACGTGCTTTTTTCCACACTTCCCCTTCCTCCTTTTGCATATTGGAGCTCTACTTATAACCTCATTAAGATCCAATTGTGCAAAAGGTAAATTCTATCAATTTTTCAACTGGTCTTAAGATTTTGGTCAGGTCTGTATAATGATAAAGTTATGACTTGATGATGATGATGATAATACACACAATACAACCGTGTAGCGTATGATTATTATTAAATATTAATTTAATAAATGGGCGGCGATTGGGTTAATGCCTGCACTAACTCTCGATCGCCGCTAGGGGGCACCACACCCGTTTTGGGTTGATTCTTTGGACAAAACGGACGAAAAAGTCCTCGTAATTCAGTCTTAATATATGGAGGCGCTACATCAAAAATCTGTAAATCCGATTTACCAGATCAGTGATTGAAACTTTGACTCAAACACACACAATTCACACTAGATTTCTGTAAATGACAATGATTTATTTTCTACAGCTATGGAAATCCAAACGAAACACACTAAGGGTGACGTAAAGACCAGGCGTTGGTCCTTCTCTGTCTCTCCAAAGGCCGGGTGCAGGCACCTCACCAGGGCCGGGATGTGTATTCCAGGTCTGGCGGGGACGGCTTGGGGGTCATGCCTCTGTGCTCATCCGATCTGTCCATACGTCCATTATCGTCACAACCGTATATGAAACTGTAGATTTGAGGGCAGTATTATCAGGGCAAATCTTCTTGGCCCTTTTCTCTCAGATCTACAGAAAATAAGAAATACTGCTAACATTAGGAGCAAGTCATTTTTGCTTGTCTAGCTTTTGGAAAAATTGTTGCTGGAGGAGTTGGAAAAGTTGCTAAATATAACAAAAACACAGCCAAGTTGGCAACGCTGCAAACATAAGTCATAGTGCTTGCTTGTACTAGCGTCTACATGTATGCACGTAAAATGAAACCACAGCTTTCATAAAGTTATTGCATATTTTATGCTTTTGTCTTCATAGTCACTGTGAGGGCCAGTCAGAGACTGTGGGCGGGCCCGATGTGGCCCCCGGGCCATATTTTTCCTCACATCTAGGTTAGCATATCTGCCTCACAGCTCAAACGCTCTGTATTTGATTTCTGGGTTCACAGGCTTCCTACTGTATTCCAAAACCATGCAAATTAAACATCCATAAGACAGTAAAGACCAGACAAATATATAAATATCTCCATCCATCCTCCAGCCATCCATTATCTTATCCTCACAAGGGAGTGCTGAAGCCTATCCCAGCTGGCAGTAGGCAGGAGACACCCTGAATTGGTTGTCAGCTAATCGCAGGGCACACAGAGGCAAAGAAACAAACGCACTCACAATCACACCTCGGGGCAATTATTGTCCAATTAACCTACCGTGCATGTTTTTGGAATGTGGGGAGGAAACCGGAGTACCCGGAGAAAACCCACGCAGGCACGGGGAGAACATGCAAACTCCACACAGGAAGGCCGGGGCCGGATTTGAACCCACGACCTCTGCACTGTGAGGCGGACGTGCTAAGCAGTAGACTGTATAAATATATATCATATTGTAATTGTGTTGTCTTTATTAACATGTTTGGTATTGGAGTTTTCAAAAGTAATTAAAAGTAATCAAGTTACATTACTTTAATATTATGGTACTTTGATTATGTTACTAACATTTTTCACAGGATACTAGTAACTGCATCGGAATATTTTTGAAGTCAGAATCCCACCACCAGCACTAGTGGTTGAGATCATTTTCTTAAATCTGTTCTTAGAGAGACTTTTTTTTTTACAGAAAAAAAGCAGGATTTCAAAAATAGTCCTTAAATTTACATTAGAATGATGAAGATGAATTAGTTACATGCAATTCAATAAACATTGCTCAAACACAAAACATTTAAAGTCTGTTATGTCGTGCTGATTATTCTGAAAAAAACATGCAAGGGTGAAAACCAACATTCTTCTTGAAAAATCCCATGGGACAGGTGGTTTGTGAATAAGGCCCAATAATATGCTGTCGTAAGAGAAAATCTTCAGTTACACGTTGTATCGGTAGCTGGTTGAATATCAAATCAACAGCAGAAAAACCTTAATTTATGTGACAGTAAATGACAAGAACATTTAACCTGTAAATACAAATGGGATATTTCCAGGCATTCAGGCCATTTAGTATTAGGGGGAAAACAAGATCATTTCCATGGATGTAGATACTCCCAGACAAGAATTTAGATTTTATGGCGCAATAAGCCTATATGGCTATTAAACACAGTGATTATGACCTTCTCCAAAACACCCTAATGTATTCCAAATAGATGCAAAACTATTTTGTATTCAGAGAGTGTTCTGGTCTTAGCCTTGCTTTCTCCCTGTTTGTTTGATAAATGTCACCAAAGTAGCGTACAAACCGTGATGGGTCGATGCACTTTGATAAATGGCCATCAATCTTTCAGCCAGCAACTTAATGGCATTGAGTTTCTTTCAAGGAGAGCCATTGTTTAACAGTGTGTCTTTGTGTGCATGTGGTCATTGTGAATGAAGACGTACGCTCAGACAACAGATGCAGGACTTTGTACTCCCGTCTCACTTGGTTGGAAAACTACAAATGATGATGGTTAAACTTGTAATGTTTTATGTCGGATATCATAAGTCAGAACACCAAGCTGTGCTGAGGCAGAGGGAGGAGGCTGGTTCATTTTAAGCAGTGACCCGCTGTTTATTTGAACCACTGATTTGAACATATGTAGACTGCAATAAATCTCTGCGTGAGATTCATCAAAACACCCACCAGTATCACTTAAGATCAACCGTTTCACAAAAAAGTCAAATAAAAAAATAAGTAAAATCTTTACAGAAAAACAAGTGCGCGTTCACTGGTCAGTAAACAGGAATACATTTTTAGTGAAACTTTATTCATCTATCCATCAATCCGTCCTTTCCAATATTTTTACAACAGGGTCTGCATTGGGTTTATTTGAAGGGGCCTAATAATGGCAGTCTTTAGAGTAGAGGCAACACTTACACTTACATTGTTTTAATAACTGCAGCGAAATTGTGAAGACACTTTTTTAACGGGTGCATTCAAATCATCTATATATGACACCAAACAATGGAAACCAGGGCTTGTACATTAGTAACATAGACTATTTTCTATCACTGAGCCTGTTTAGGGTTGTGGGTGAGGTTATCCCAAGTGGCTTTGGGCGAGACATGGAGTTGACAGTCAATCACAACAATTAGTCATTGTATGGTGTTCCTATTTTTGTTACTCAGCCAGTGTTGATGGGTCTGCTGGACTCGCTAGAGTTTTGGGTTTTCAAAACAATACAATCAAATAATTGTCTGTTAAAATACTCAACAGATGTTTACTACATCCCAATTGCAAGTCTCATGAACAGCAAACAGTGTTAATATTTTCTCTTTACCTTTCTTAGATCACATTTATGAATCAATGTGCTACTATTTAAAAAAATAAATAAATATAATGTAAAAAAATATAAAAAGACAATCCCATAACAGTGTTTATCACCATGAGGAGAAGGTTTCTGATATGGGGTCTTTTTTTGTTTTGCTTTGTTTAGTTTTAATAAAAACTGAACGCGGGTCCCACAGACCCACAAACACCATACAAGGGTTAAATTACCGGGTAGATACATTTAGAGTCTTCAATTAAAGTGGAAGTCAACCCACAAATATTTTTTTCAAGAACATCGCATTGTGATTAATATTGCATTTGTGGAGTGTGAAATAAGATACAAAATGCACCAATTTTTGGCCATCTCAGGGGGCGGCCATTTTGCCACTTGCTGTTAACCAAAAATGGCATGACATTTGCTCAGGGTTCAGGTTTACGACTAATCATGACTCAGCTTGCAAACGTCACATGACAAAACTCACAAAACAGGTGATTGGTCATTACCTGAGCCCTGAGACACTGTGATGTATTTTAAAGTCAACAGAAATGACAAAATGGCCGGCCCCTGAGATGGACAAAAACGGGGGGATTTTGGTGCTTAATTCATAATTCACAAACTCAGTATTAATCACAATGCTGTGATTAGAGTAGTGGTGGCACATAGACCATATTATACTATATTCTAAGGGAATGGGTTGATTTCCCCTTTTAGGTAACAGGCATGTTTTTTGCATTGTGGTAGAAAGTCGGAATGCCCGGGAATAAAGCCATGCAAGCATGGAAAGAACAGAAAGTCTGAAGACCAATTTGTTGAGGCTGCTTTATTGCACCCAATCAAATGCAATACCTACTGTATGTATCAGTATGTTTCCTTCCAACCTGTTACGTTCTAATGGGGTTCCTCACATTTCTCAAATTGTGTCAAGGACGTCTCTTTGGAGAACATTTGTGGCACTGGCAGAGTCAAATGAAGCTTCACTGATCTAGATTCAGTGCTAGCGCAGAGGGCTACAAACTGCCACTCAATAAATGTTTAATTTCAGTGTTCTTTTGAAAACTAATTCACTAATCCAGCTTTTGTACCAAAACATGCAAATTAGCCCTGAAGCGCACTATAAATGTTATAATTTACTGAAAATGTAATCAAATTTGCACCTAACTCGATCAAATAAAAAAAAAATTCCTTGATTTTTCTGTGACATTTTCTTGAATTTTAATACCCTTAACACAAATAAGAGGATTGATTTTCTTATGCAAATACTTTATTAAAGCAAAGTCAACCCAAATATATTATTTTTCAAGAATATGTTCCATCCACTAGTTGAAACAAGGCATTCTGATAAATATTGCGTTTGTGGAATAAGAGTTAATCCACCTGTTTTTAGTCATCACTGGGTTCTGCCATTTTGTCACGTCTTTCAACTGAAAATGATATCACAGTTGCTCAGGGCTTTACGTAACGACCAATCACAGCTCACCTGTTTTGTGAAACTCAGCCATGACTGGTCGTTATTTCAGCCCTCAGCGCATCTGTGATGTCATTTTCAGTCGACAGAAGTAATAAAATGGCCGACCCCTGAGATGGTAAAAAATTGATGGATTTTACAACTTAACTCATATTCCACAAACACAGTATTAATCAGAATGCCTTGTTTGAACTAGGGGGCCTGCATAGAACATAGTCTTGGAAAAAAAAAAGTTTGGGTTGACTTTCCCTTCAATTGAAAAAAACAAGCATTGGATTCAACTCACGCGAACAGCCCCTCAGCCCTTTTCAAACACACACATACACACACGCACGTGTGCGTCTGTCAGCTGTTACTAAAAGCATGCTACTGACCACCAATTGATTGGCTCACCTTGTCTTGCTTTAGAGAGAAAATATACATGACAAACACAACGCTGCATTTTAAGGGCAAGCAAGGAAATTCTATCTAATCTACGCAGTCTATGTAACCATATGATGTATCTGTATGTACAGTATTTATGTATATGCTGCAGCTACGTATGATCTAAGCTAAATATTGGCTGGATATGTGCATTTGTGTGTTGAACTTGTTGGTTCAATGTTGCAATTAGACATACTTAGCCGATTTTTGGGTCATGAGCCGCATCGCGTCATTCTATGGCTAGGCGTCGGCCTAATGAGCCGGCTAGGCTGGCCCGGGCAGGATGACCGACCCCGTGAAGGGCGACTGCTCTCACCGCGGTGTCCAAGCGGCTGCGCAGCTGTGAAGATCTGTGGGGATTGGCTCGCCCAGAGTCGCCGCCGCTGCCCACGCTTGCCAGCCGGGACGAAGCGAGCCGAGGAGCTGAGTGCAAGTGGGTGCGAGCTAACGTGCTATTGCTACGCATATTCGGCGGCAGGAGCCCGAGGCTACGCGCCATGCGCGCACACATTTTTTTTTTTTTATCGGATGTACTTTGGTCGTAGCTCTTCCACGCAGCTAACTAGTAATCGAAACATAGCACCGACATTCTAAAATCTGAACGGTTCCGGGTGAACCGGAATGAATGAACTGATTCCACTCAAATCCGTGGTATCGGTGCCCAACCCTAAGGGGGACACAGCCGTGCATGTGTCTGCCGAGCAATTCATCCTCATCGTCAATATTTTGAAGCAGATGTAACGCCACCTCTACTCTAAAGCTTTTTTTTTCTCAAGGTACATGTATAGATCATGGTGACCAGCAGCCTTTATCAATGCAGCTGCTGGTTGCTATGGAAACCTTAATCACGCGATCAAAAAAATTGACGGCGTCAAAAGGGTGTTGGATTAACTTCGAAAATAACTGAATTGACTTGACTTGATTGCTAAATTGACAGCCCTAATTTAGACTTTCTTTTTAATAGATGTGGGTACATGCTAGGGGGTTACAGTTAAAAAGATTACTTTGAGCTTCCAATTTTATAGAGAAAGAAATACTCTTTTTGGGGAGACCAGAGAGCAGGGCATTACAATAATCTAAACGACATGATATAAAAGCATGCATCAGCACCTCCGTGTTAGCCTGAGAGAGAAACGGGTGGACTCTGACAATATTACTAAGATGATAAAAAATGATCTTGGTTAAATTTTCAATGTGAGGAATAAAACTCAGAGTCAAAAATGACGCCCAGGTTCTTTACACATTGTGAGGGTTTAAAATCTAGTAATTATGGTAAGAGTTTCTCTCTCTGACCTTCAGGGCCAATAACTAAAACCTCGGTTTTGTCCTGATTGAGCTGGAGGAAATTCTCTGCCATCCATGATTTAATATCTAAAATACAATTTAAAAGAATATCAATAGGTCCTGTGTCATCAGGAGACACGCTAATGTACAGCTGTGTGTCATCAGCGCAACTGTGGAAGCAGATGCCGTGTCTTCTGATGAAATCCCCAATGGGAAGCTTATAATGATTAAAAAGTATTGGACCTAAAATTGAACCTTGGGGAACCCCACATTTAATTCCATGGGTTTTGGAGGAACAAGTATCCATGCTGATGAAGAAACTTCTGTCCGTGAGATAGGAATAAAACTAGTTAAAAGCAGTTTTTGAACTGTTGAAGTAAAATGGCGAGTGCAGGAGAAAGCATGGGTGTTAGAGGAGCCGTCTGCACTATACAAATTAGCCGTTTGTGTAGTGTATTGCATATATAGTATAATCAGCAGGGAACATTTTGGCTTCCGTACAGCAGCGATGGAGTACAACAAGGCTACTAGCGGTGGAGCGAACAAGAACTGTGTCAGCGTTGTTCGACCTCCGTGCGGTATGTTGCAGGTAACACTTCAAACATGCTAACACATGTAAGACGGCATCACCCCGATATAGTTACCGGGGTTCGAAAAACTTATCCTCGCTACTTTTAAGCAGCCTGGAGATGTGAAAGCAGACAGAGCCAAAGATATTCATAATTATTGAAGCAATCGGCATATACCTGTATATATAGCAACATCTATGTGCCCATCTGGTTTAGTCGAGGAGCCGGGCTTCAAACGTTTATTAAACCTGCTGGAGCCCCGTTACAATGTTCCGTCCTGGGCACATATTAGCATACACAATCGCACAAGAGCCGTGGTGGGGCATGAATTGTCCTCTGCTGCGCCGTAACTCTTAAAATTAAGTTAAAAGTTACTGGTTGTCAAGTGCTACCTGACTTTATCTGCAACTTCATTCTAGCCATACAAGAAAGGGTATTTTACTGTGTTTAATCTTTTTATGTTTATGATTATTAGTATTTATGAAATCTAATGCGCACGTTTTTATTCTATTTTGTGCTTTTGCACAAATGCACTACATTTAGTTCACGTTGACCTAAAATATGAGTGAGTTCATGAACTTTCATTCAATGAACTTGTTTAAGTACAACATTGCATACACTTATTTGCAAATTCAATCTATTGAACTGTAAAGTACAGCGGTAGCATGCTGGCGGCTGCCTGCCACAGTTTTAACTTCTAAAACAACAAAAAGTTTTACTTTAAAGTTTAAAATGGCTTACTTTAACCAGGATTCCGCTCCGTTTTGCAGCCAAGGGTAGAATCAAATCCAAGTAAGTGGCACTCCTGCTCCTGTCTCTCCTGCTCCTGTTTATAAATCTATCCATGATCTGTCAGCAAGCTTTCTCTCTCTCTTTCTTTCTGTGCATTTGCCGCAATTCCGAGTGACTTAGTAATACTTACTTGGCACAATTCTACCACAACAGCATGCAGTATGCTAAGAAACTATGCTTAAAAACATGGAAAAGCTAGCACGCTACTAAACTCATGGATGTGAGGATGTCCTTTGCACCACCGCCTTGCTTCGTGCGCCGTGCATGGGCCCACACAACAGAAACACTTCCGGGAAAGTTAAGTGTTTATTACTCTAACTGGTGACTAGCTCACGGGCTAACAGGCTTTCAAACGCCGCGGACATGCAGCAGGGTCGTCCAATATGTCAGCCCCTTTCTTGGTGTCATATTGGTGTGTGGGTTCACATAACAGACATTTCAGTGGCAATTTATGACTCACACTGCAGACGTATTGTATGTGACAACAGACATTTGAGTACATACTCTGAGACGTACTATCTAAGTGACAGTACTGGCAATATTTTGTATTCCAATTTGGCAGACCTGTTAATAACACTCTTCTCTGTGGTGTGTCCAATTTTCAAGATATTTCTTCATATTGCAGGGTCTTAAAATGGAGACAAATATCAGCACCAGTGCCCATTTTTTTTCCCCACATCTGCGATCACAGAATTTTTCCACTTCAGTCATGCAGCGTGGAGTTATTTTTGAAAGTGCAGGGCTCACTATTACAACAACTAAAATCCTTGTAATGGTACAATTGTGAGTTTCTTATTATATCATTTGTATTTATTTGCTTCTATGTCAATCGTAAAATACATTGAATGGACTGACCTGATCTGTGACACAAGGAAGTTTGCAGCAGCATGCACAACCCTTCTACACAACATCTAACTGGTGGTGACATCTGCTGCTGTCATACCTGTCACCCCTGGGGTGTACTGAATCTTAAATTGTAATTTGCCCTTACATAGCTGTAGATAATCTTACACATTATTTCCAAATGGCTGCTGTCACGTGAATGGAAATCAGCGATGTACAGCGTACATGTTTGAGAAGGTGTTTCCACCTATACAAATTAAGCCGAAAGTGTACAATTTGACAGTTATGTGCTGTAGGTACTTTGGCAATAACAAAAACTATAGTTCACATGTTTAAGCAACTCACCTGTGCAAATTTGTTTCCTATTAATTTTTCTAACAGTTAAGTTTGCGCTGTAACCATTTCTATTTTAAAAGTCTCTCATCAAGTGTTATCGTATCTCCTATCTCTTATCTTTTCCACTTACCTTCTCAGCCTTCTGTGATTATTTCAACTTCCTCCATTTTGCTCTTCATTTTTCCTGTTCTCCTCACCTTAGTTAGCCTTTCTTCTTGACTTTCACTCCCATCTTGTCCTTTGTCTATCCTGTCTTCATTTTTTAAATATTTTTCTACTGTTCTTTCCCTCCCTCACCATCACATCTATTAAATGCTCCTCTCTTGTCCTTTGCAGTACAGAGCTCTTGTCTTAATTGTACCATACTTTTTTCCTCCAACAACCTTCCATTTATTTTACCACCTCACCTATTTTAAGTTTCCCTGCTTTATGTTTGATTTCTTAATATTTATCTGCTCTTGTCGAGGCTTATCATATCAACAGCATGCTCTGTTACTGGATGATGTCATGTGCAACAATTAAACATTCCTAGTTCTCAATTATTAGTGAAAAGTAAATATTACACACTCATGTTAATTGACATTGAATCTTGGTTCACAAATTTATCCCAGTTTTTACTTTAACATGCATTAAAAACCTTAGGAGTTAAATTCCGACACCAATGGTCACATTAAAAATCATCTGACATGAAATCACAGAAGCCATCCAAAAGCAAGACTCACAAATGCTCAAGAAAACATAAAGACGACATATTATAATTATTTTATTATTTTTTATTATCGAAAACAGTTGTCGGTTTGCAAGCTGGGTCCTTCGCTGCTTAATTCATATTCCACAAACACAATATTCTTCAGAATACCGTGTTTAGACTAGTGGGGCTGCATAGAAAATACTTTCTGTGGCATACTTTTGTCTAAATACCCCAGACACCAACAATTATAAACATGTTCTATCTGTCATGGTCAAAATAGCTCATTTTAGGGGTGGATCTGTCTTGTGCAGTGAGAGGGCCCTCAACCCACCTCACATTATGCCGGGCCAATCGCAAATGGCAATAGGACGGCTGGAATTTATTGGCCCTTTACTGATGGCCATTGGTAATGTTCTTTTCTGCCTTGCTTGGCGGTGAGTGCTCACGATCGCCGGCTGTTGGCTTCAACACACAAAAAGCAGAGCCCATATTGTGGCACACAGGCGAACACCCAAGACAATGAAAGCATTTTTAGTGCTGCTTGGCCACATCGCCAAACACAATGTTATACACTCATCTAGGTTAAGGTGCATAACATAATAGGAAGGCAAAAAAAGGAGGAAATTATCACTCTCGGTGGTCCGGCAATGATCACTTTAGTATAAATAATATAATTACTTTATTATAACAAAAATGAGCCAAGGGCAAAAAGCTATTTACAAGAAATATATTTACAATGTACTACAAGAAAGGGTTACAAATGGGTTAAAAAACAAAAGGCTACAAAAACTGGCACGCAAACTAAGGGCATACCCTTAAATGACTATCCATCCATCCATTATCTACACCGCTTATCCTCACAAGGGTCGCGGGCGTGCTGGAGCCTATCGCAGCTATCTTCGGGCAGTAGGCGGGGGACACCCTCAATTGGTTGCCAGCCAATCGCAGGGCACACAGAGACAAACAAACAACCACACTCACAATCCCACCTAGGGTAATTTAGAGTGTCCAAAATACTTACCGTGCATGTTTTTGGAATGTGGGAGGAAACCGGAGTACCCAGTGAAAACCTTAAATGACAAATACAAAAAAACAAGCAACCGATTAACTAAGATTAAACAATGAACAAAGGGAGCACAAAGAAACTAAAGTTGCACAAGGAACTAAGATACACAAGTAGGTAGGTGTAGCTCAACAATATTCCATGCGTTGGAAGCCAAGAGTGAACCTGGACTGCTGCTGTCAGATTCACCACCCTAGCTGTCACTCCACGAAGGCTCTTCAAACTCGTGGCGGTTAGGTCTTGGGCAATCACTGCCCGCCACACAGTATCCGCAGAGATCCTGCTTAAAAGAGGATCATCACACATACGCGCACACTACACCCGCAAAGACAGGACTTTTGCTTTTTTTCATGACGGTAACGTGATGGTCATGAGCTAGACATGGCTCTTTTATGACTAAAATATGACAAGACGTGTGAGTTGTCGTTGACGAGACAAGGCTGAACAAAAATGTTAGTAGGTGGTCTGTCAGACATTCAAAACGCATGACATTTCTGCTTACTGTTGTTGAGCATGCGATATCTGTCAAACACTAACAACTAGTATCAGCAATTTTGCAGCCTCCGATCCATGTTTGGTCACTCCCAGCACTTGTCACAAAGGGCTTGTGTGTGTTGTTATTTTTAGGGGTGTCAAAATAGTGCATTAATGGTGATCAATTAATTACAGTCACATTTAAAGCCTTACTTTTTTTAATCCGGCTAATCTAATTTTTAATCTCTAATTTTACTGTTTCTGTATGAAGATGAGATCCGTTTTAATGTGTGAGGCTTGTGCTTGAGTTGTTGGGGTGGAAAAAACAATGGTCAATGTCACACTCTGAAGTGAACACTGATTGGCTGTCATTGTGTTTGGCATAACCTAATAGGCTCCTATTGTAGGTGGGAGGGAAAGTTCATGAGCAGAGAGAAGACATGAAAATGAAGTCAGCCAGTCTAACACACAACGTGCTAAATCAACAATATCATTTCACATCGAAACAACAGAACAGACATAACATCAGCCATTCATGTGCACTTCACGGACCTCTAGGAAAACTGAATTAAAGCATTATAGCACCTTCTTATGCATTTTTTTTTCTATCAGTGCACTGTGCACAGCCTTTTTTTCTTGTTTATTTTTCGACACCATAGCTAAACAGGGAGTAGGTTTGAGACGTAACTAAATATACTTAGTTGGGCCGTGATAGGTCGAGACGCTGAGGGTCCTTCCGGCCCGTTGTATTATGTTTTGAGATCAGTAATTTATCGATGGCATTTTATATTGATATTGAGCACGTGGCTATCGTGATACAAAGTTTAATAAATCAGACATTGATGGCGGTCCCTGATAGTGTAGTGGTACGCACGCCTGAGTTGTGTGCGGGTAGCGTGGGATCGATTCCCGCTCAGTGACAGTGTCTATGTGTGCCCTGCGACTCGCTGGCGACCAGTTCAGGGTGTAGTCTGCCTTCGCCCATTGACGGCTGGGATAGGCTCCAGCAACTCCCCGCGACCCTATATGGGATAAGCGGTTTGGAAGATGACATGACATGACATGACATTGATGGCATAGCATGCTGTTTTAAGTCTTTTTGCTTTTTCATCCAAAACTGCTTTGCGCTAATTAGGGGTACTTGGCTGAAAAAAAAAAAAAAAAAATTCACAGGGGGGCACATCAATGAAAAAAGGTTGACAACCACTGGGATGGATTATCTTGAGAAAGGAGAAATGCTCACTAACAGATTTGTGAACAATATATGAGGTAAGGCACGGTGGTCGACTGGTTAGCACGTCCGCCTCACAGTTCAGAGGTCGTGGGTTTGATCCCGGCTCCGGCCTCCCTGTGTGGAGTTTGCATGTTCTCCCCGTGCCTGCGTGGGTTTTCTCCGGGTACTCCGGTTTCCTCCCACATTCCAAAAACATGCATGGTAAGTTAATTGGACATTAATTGCCCCGAGGTGTGATTGTGAGTGCGGATGTTTGTCTCTGTGTGCCCTGCGATTGGCTGGCAACCAATTATATATATATATAATTACGGCTGCAGAATATTGGAAAGACATGATTTGCGCTGTGGTTTTTTACTGTAGCGAAAAAGTATTGATAATATTGCCATATTTAACATGTACCTAAAGAAATGCATTTTTATTATGAAATGAAAGTAAATTCATTTTTTTGATATATATGTATTATGATTTTATTAGGGCTGTCAAACAATTAAAAATTGTAATCGAGTTAATCCGAGCTTAAAAAAATATTGATCAAAATTCATCGCAAATCGTATTATCTCCAAAATATGGCATATTTTTCTGTAAATTGTTTAAATGGAAAGCTAAAAGATGGATATTTCAACCCGGAGAAAACCCACGCTGGCATGGGGAGAACATGCAAACTCCACACAGGGAGGCCGGGGCTGGGATCGAACCCACGACCTCTGAACTGTGAGGAGGACGTGCTAACCAGTCGACCACCGTCCTTTAAGAATATAAAATCTAAAAAAAAAGCCTGATTTGAAAGCACTTGACATTTTGGGACAAAAATCACGACTCGGTATAAAAAGCCTTTGCCTTTACTGAAACAGATAGATTTAGAGAACACTCTCACACGGGAAGGAATGGAAGCCCTCTGCCTCTTAAAGGAGTGTTGCAGGAGCACTCAGGGATTACTTAGACTCGCCCTATAAAGACAGAACAGGCTGTTTATTGAAAAACATCTGTGAGTCTAAGTGGGCACTAGGATATTGTAAAGTGAATATGAGGGCGATACAAGAAGAAAGTAAAGTTGTATTCATGTCATAAGAGGGCGAATCAGCCAGTAAAGCATGCTGCAGAGCTGCTAAAATCATAACGAGCATTTCTTCTCGCCTGAATATGCTCCAAATTAGCATCACTATGAAACCTAATTAAACATGTTCGTGACACTGGGGAGATAATGATGGCAAGAGCAATGCATTGCGGATACTTTTGTCAGGTACAGTGGCATCAAATACACAGTAATAATGGGTATTAAGGTGGGTAGGCTACAGGTGTCAGGAGGGAGTGTGTCCAGATGTGTTGACCACAGCAGCAGAAAACTCCAAGCAACAGTGATGTGGATGAAAGAGGAAGAAATGAGTGTGAATACAGTGGATGAGTGTGTAAGGATCGACGAAGTGAGCGAGACGAAAGTTGGAATGTGAACTTGTTTATTCAACAGCGGACACTGTTACCATGTCCATGCAGCGGACGTGTAGGAGGTCGGATGAAAGAGGTGAAAGAGGTCGGATGAAAGAGGTCAGATGGGCGGGGATGCCCGGCCTGCGGAGCACCTCTTTGAACAGCTCCTGGTGCTGCTACAAGTACTCCCCCGTTAGAGAAGCCATGGCCAGTGAAAGTCACGAAACAACAAATACCAACTTTTTTGAATGTTTTAGGTCCACACATCTATACGTTAGTGCACAGGCACTGGGAGGGTGGATGGCCCGACCAGTGCAAGTAGTCACGGGCACGGGTCGATCCCTGTCCAGGTCGGTCAGCATGTTTCAAGACATCAATGGACACCCAGTTGCTGTGACTGTTCACGTTGAGGCAATATGCTTTCTCCGCCGCTCTTGGACGATGTAAGGGCCGCAGTACGGTCTCATGAGCGGCCGATTGTGAGCGTCGATCCTTATAAAAACATGTGAAAGTACTGTATTTCTACTTCGGTGGCCGTAACGTGCGGCTGAAGAAACCAAGGGGTTTGGTGATGCCGTTGAGTGTCTGTTCTACGACACCTTCGACAGCGACGTTGTCTGTCGAAAGCGTGAGGGGGCGCTGGATTGCGGAAACGACAGTGTGGTGGCGTTAGCCAATGCCAGTTTGGAGGTGTCAAAAGCACATTACTGAGCACTGCCCCACAGCTGTATCTTTGGCTTGCCAGTAAGGACCTCGTATAGCGGCGCCATTAGTCGCAATGCGGAGCAGGAAGCGATGGTAGTAGTTCACCATGCCGATAAATTCCTGTAAGCCCTTAATGGTGCTCGGTGTCAGGAACTCACTGACAGCGGCAACTTTGCTATGAAGAGGGTGTACGCCGGAGGCCAAGAGGTCATGGCCCAGGTACTCCACCCTAGGCATGCCAAAGGTGCCTTTGTCTGGGCGCAAGGCCAGGCCAGTGTCCCCCAGAAGTTGCAGGATGGCGCGGACGTGGCTTCCTCTTCACTTTTGGAGTAGATCAAGATGTCATCGACATAGACAGCACAGAAGGGAAGGTTGCCAAAATTTGGTCCATCATCCGTTGGAACGTGGCGCCACTGTCCCTCAAAGCAAAGATGTTGTAGTTGAACACGAACGTGCCGAATGTAGTCTTGGCGATGTCATCTTGTTGGACAGGTAACTGGAAGTACCCCTTCAGCCAGCCCACCTTTGAGACTCTGCACGGCACGGCACTCTGACATCATCCAACTGAGACGTGAGAGTTGGGCGGTAGGTAGTGGTCAGGTATAGTCTGGATATTTAGACGGTGATAATCCCTTCTTTACCATATATTCTGGCACAGGCCCACCCACGCCATCTCCGAGAAGGCCCCTTTAGCGGCTTTCAGCTTTTTGGCAGACAGGCGTAGGAACTTGGAGTGAATCGGTGGTCCGGAGGTCTGGATGTGGTGGTAGACACCGTGCTTGACTGCTCGGCTGGGATTTTAACGGAGTTCCGTCTTGAACACGGTCGGAAAGTCCTTGTAAACATGGCCATAGCGGCTGTCCGTCATGGTGATGCAGCTGCTGACCAAGAACATATTGGCATGATAGGACTTGAGTGGTGTGGTTTGGTAGGTGTTGACGTTAATCAGTCGGCGGTTGGTGACATCATAGGCGGTACTGGATAAGGAAATCCGCACCCAGGAGCGGGGTTGGCGATGGTGAAAAACCCAGGTTTAATGGCGTCCAGCGATCTTGAGTGGGATCTTACGAGAACCGTACGTGGCGATGTCAGTTCCGTTGGCAGCGACCAGTGTCCTTCCACCTCGATCTCTGATATTGGGCAGGTGTTTGTTATCCGGTTCAGCGGGGTAAACGATTGGACCACGCCCGTGTTGACCAGAAAATTACGTAGGGCATCCGTAAGGTAGAAAAGCCTGCTGTATCCAGTAATAGCATTTCTTTCATTCTTTTTTTGATTTTTTAATTTTTTTTATTTGTTTCGAGCAAAATTACTTATAAAACATATAGGACCTGCATACAAAAAACAACAAACAAAAGACTTGAGCAATACTTAGAGCAGAAAATATACAGGTTCAATATTCAAATCAAATCATTAACACTCGAAAAGGAGTGGGAAGAAGAAAAACGTATTTAATCCCACCGCTATTTCTCATCAATAACTTAACAGTTTAAATACTTGCTTCTGACCTTTAACATCATCCAGAATAATAAACACCAAGGAAAGGCAAAAATGACCATAGTATTGCAATATATAACCAAAATATAAATGAAAATAAGAGCAATATAGTTTCATTCATTCATTCAGTTAACTGTTAATTTAGATAATACATACCAGCCATGGTAAGACAAGGACATACCAATAATGGTAAGAAACAACAAAGAAAAGATCATACCAGCAATGGTAAGGGACTACATAAAGAAAGCACATACCAAGGACATTCACTAACATAGCCCTGGTGCCGGCCACCGACGTTCCTATTGACGGCCAGCGCACTTATTTTTTTGACCAATTGCAGCCGGGCACACAGTTGTGAGCCAATGCACCAAATTTGTCATGGTAAAAGCACATACTACACGGCAGCAGCTGTCCAAGGCGCACGGCCCTGTTTGACTCGTGCCAGACCTCGTTGAACGGCGGAGACCACGCTGGCTTGATCAGTGACGACGCAGACCGGGCCTGGTCTCTGAGAGGTGTTTGCCACATTAATCAGGTCATTGACCCGCTTGACAAGGTAGGTCATCTCAAGGGTGTCCGTATTGGGGAGGGCGGCCTTCATGGAGGAAGGTCGAGTTTGAAGCCAGAGCTCGCACATTAGGTCGACTTGCTTGTGTTTCTTAGTAGACGGGTACGTATCGGGAAGGAGAGCAAGTGCTTGTATTTCATTCCAGATGTGGTGAGCAGTCCTGTCACCAAGCGGCTGAAGCGGGAAACGTAGCAGCCGCTGGTCCCGAGCAATTGGCGAAAGGGTGAATTCCCTCAGCAAATTAATAATATTTCAAGTCATATTTTATGTCGTCCGCTTGGTCGTCAAGCCATACCAAAACCTGAGGGAATATTGACTCCGGGATGGATTTCAGCACGTAATCGGCTCCTTTGCATTCGTTGGTCACTTTGTCTTTGTGCAGATGAAACTGCACTTCGGCGTGGCGGAACCAGGGAATCGGTTCCTGTGCGGAGAACGGCGGAAGCTTCACTGCGACGGCATAAATCGTCGCCACCGGAGGTTGATCCCTCCGTGCCTCCTAGGACATTGTGGCGTGTTGTAAGACGATCGGGGTCACCAGTTGTAAGGATCGACGAAGTGTTGGAATATTGAACTTGTTTATTCAACAGTGGGCACTGTTTTCATGTCCAAGCAGCTGACGTGTAGGGGGTCGGATGAAAGAATGTGAAACAAGTCAGATGAAAGAGGTGAAAGAGGTCGGATGGGTGAGGATGCCCGGCCCGCGGAGCGCATCTTTGAGCGCATCTGGTGCTGCTACAAGGGGATGGAAGGCAATGGTGCTGCAGTAAGATGATGAATGGCGTTCGGGAGCTAATTTGGCATTTTCTCCTGGGCCAGGAAGTTGTCATATCTGCTGTGGTTCAACAGTATTCAGAATGAGGAATAAATAAATAAAATTGTATTGTATCCTAAAAGAGCAATACCAAGGTTGGGGTGTGCCACTAACTTAGGAGATAATTAGTGACGTCCATGAAAGGCGAAACATTTAAGACAACCAGAATAGCCTCGTTGCGAGCGATGCCCTCAGAATATATATACAGTGCATGAAAGTAGAAAGGAACCATTAATTGCAAACCATACTGTTTACTTGGATAAGAACTACTAGATTAAAGTTAATTATCTCTGAAAATCATAGTCATTGAACCAAAACCTAATCGTTTTGTTCCCTGGTGGCTGTAATATAAAGTTGTTTCATGGGTATAAACAAACCACGTCTCACTCAATCACATGTGTGCCAGCCTGGAGCAGCAAAGTCAGAAGAGTATCCCATGGGCTACTAACACTCTGTCACAGCACATTAAAACATTAACTTAGAGCATTGTCCCCGCAGGACATAACTAGTCATACAGCACACACATGCATGTGTGCAAAGACAAATGGATAGCAGTGTGCCACAAGATAAACACAATTTAGGTTTATAGGCTCTGTTGTTTGCTGCCTCAAGCTAAAGGACAACATTCAGCCACTAAGTTGCACACATATTAGTCCCTGTTCTTCTCCAAAAACTACAATAGTTACAAGAATAAGTATGTGAAGTGTTTGGAATTACTTTTTAAATTGATCATAAAATGTGATCTCATCTTCATTGAAGTCACAACAACAGACAAACACAGTCGTTTAAACTAAAACTGAACAAGAATAAATGTTTTTTTATATTTATTTTTCTTATCGTGCATACCATGTAAACATTCATTGTGCTCGGTGGAAAAAAATCTAACAGTTTGGAACTATTTTGCTACCTCAGGGCCTGGATGTATCGCAAGAAAACCTAAGACCATCTGTTTGCCAATTGAAGCTCAACAGAGGATGGGTGATGGAACAACAGAATGACCCAAAGGACAGAAGTACATGAATGCCGGAATGCATTCAACTGAAGAAATTATACCTTCTGTCATAGCCCAGGCAGAGTCCTGGCCCCAACAAAATTGAAATGCTATGGCATGACCTTATGAGAACAATTGACAGCAGAAGTAAAGCATACCGGTTTTCTGGGTTGATCAGCAACCGGGTCTGAATAAAAAAGGTTCTTAATCACCGATTCGATCAGAAGACGGAGCAATGTTATCTATTTACACAACTACAGTCGACCCCCTCCATAGTGACAATGCATTGGGCAAAAAAATAATTAAAACCCCCAAAAATATTTAAAAAAAAAAAAAAAAGTGCTGATAAACACTAAATATAACATGTAATGTTTACATATTTACAATATCTCCTTCGCTGACATTCATTTATAACAAAAAAAAAAAAAAGAATGAACATCGCCAGTCATTCAGTAGGCCGGGGCTTTTGGTAAAACTATTATCTATTAAAACTATTATCTTGGTTCTACTATCTTGGTTTAACAGCTGTAAACAAGTCCATATACTTAGTAGTACAAGTAGCCTACGCTTGCTCCTTTTTGGCTCCTATTGGAAACGGGCTGTATTGTACAAGTTCTTTACCACGGACCGCAATGATGATTTAGTCCTACATTATTTGTCTACTTTTACCTGGCATGTATTTGATGTAGTAAGCACATTCTTGAATCTGTTTGGTACAGTGAATCTGGTACAGTGTAACTGTACAGAATCACCCTTTTCTACGCACACTGTATTGACTTTATGCTTGAATATGTAATCGCATCGCGAGAATAGCTCAACTCACATTCGGCATGACCACAGTATTTCTCATATCCTCGTTTAGCGATGGTTTAGTGCGTCTCGTCAACAATGTAGCTATTTCCATGTTAGCAGAGATGGGCACTTGCCCCTATTTTGGCGCTCCATTGCAACCTGGGAACCCTTCCGTCGTCATCCCTCTGTCCTTATTCGTAAAATAATCATCCTCTGTACCCGTCTTTTAAACAGCTTCCATCCTTAGATTTCAACAGTCCCCACCCCCAAAATTAAAAAATCGTCGTAGGAGAAGCGTCGTAGGAGAGAGGCTAACAGCCGAGTTTTCATAATTCATAAACATTATTTAAAGCTCATTGTCACGGAGAGCTAGGACTGTCGGTGAATTTAGGGAGATTCGCAGGAGCACCTCATCCAAACAGTCGCTCGAGTCAAAAGCGTGGCCGGACACGATGGTAGAGAACAATTGGCTTTAATCGCACTTCAATCCACTTCACAGAACATAACAGCTCGCTCATCGCGGCGCATACACACGACCGCCAAAAAACGCACGAGTTCGCCGCTAATCGCTAACGGCTAACGGACCACAGGCTCGATAGGACCCTTTTTCTGTCCAACAATATGCCCGACTTAAATTAACGAAAACAAAGAGGACCCATTAGCTGCCCGAAACATGCCTGGTGCTAAAGCACACAAATTAAACAGCAAACAATGCATGTGCTAACAAAGCAGTAATGAGGAATTTATAACACTCATTAACTAGCTAATTTCCTATTTACATCCACAAAAGCTGGCTGGGAGTATCGTGAGTGTATTGAATTGTTTACAACTGATTAAGTGTCAACCAAGATAGCATTTAGCTGCTAACACAACCATCGTCGGTCACCAAACTACGGAGCCTGCCAGGGGACATCACGAGAATATTTAAGATGGTGTTATAACGCTATTGTTATGTTATTATGTTATAACTATTGTGTTTTATTGCAAAACGTTTGCATTATAATGCAATAAGTAGACCATTTTATTGCGTTATATCCCAATAAAAAATAATTACAAAATATTATGCAATGTTATTTTAGGAGGATAACGAAAGACTTTTACTTTGGGGTTGTAACTTTAAGTGTACGGCGGTACTGGCATGGCCATCAATGATGATTTGGAGGGATTTTATGCTCTAGAGACGTCCCAGACAAGGACATACTTCACATGCACAGGTATAAGGTATGTACCAAATCGTCACCATCTTAAAATAATTGCCTTAATCATTTTTCTGTTTTTTCAGTAAACACCAAAAACTGAACCACATTCTGATGACCTTATATCCATCTGTCCATTATGCAATCCACTTATCCTCACAAGGATCGCGGGCGCGCTGCAGCCTATCCCAGCTGTCTTCGGGCAGTAGGCGGGGTACACCCTGAACTGGTTGCCAGCCAATCGCAGGGCACACAGAGACAAGCAAACATTTGCACTCACAATCACAACAGACAAGACATACAACAAATAAGCTATTTGAATTTGGCCTTGCAAGGTGCGGGTTGCCGACTCCTGATCCAGGCCTTTGCTGAGTCAATTTTAGGTTAGCTTAGCAATTAGCACTGTCTTTTTTCGCCGTCCCTTTATGAGAATGATACTTGTCAAAAATATATCTTATTCGCTGCCATGAAAATGATGATTAGTGACTAAGGAGCGACTCCGCAATGTGTTTAGCCTTAGTAATAGTCATCTGAAGGTCATTGTTAGCTAGTTAGGAAGTAGGTGATAAAAGGTGAATGAGTTCTACTTCTGCAGAATACCATGACCTACTGTAAGTGAGAATCTTCACAGGCATACTGTATATGAAATTATTGTTAAGTCCTATAGACCTTGCGAATGTTTATTTTAAAGTGAATAACTAGCCTTTTTTGGTTAAATGTCTGACAAACACTAGCAGGTGGTATTTACAATTCAGTTTTGCTTAATTTTGGCACAGTGGAGCTGAAATGGTATGTGTGAAATACATAATTGTGTCCCAGTTTGATCATTGATGAGTGTTAGCAGCGTATGTATACTGGAGTAAACAGCAGGAATGTACCACATTGAGGTTTTTCATTACTTTTGATACTTTCCACTAGAGAAAAAGGTCTGGCAAACTAGCTGCCCTGTTTAGGTTTAGCGACTGCTCGGATATGCTAATTCTATATCCTATATAAACGCGTTACTGGAGCAACAAGCAAACATCATGTTTGCATGTGTGTTAGGCTTGGGTTGTGTGTTCTTGAGTAAAAAAGACAGTGAGCTAGACAGCACCCTAATTTAGAGTGACATCGAAAGAGGCAAAGTGAGATCTGTCATCTGACAGACTTTCTAAGACTTCAGTGAATGACAGATCGTGTGCACATTTACAGAGTTCTAAACACAGACAACCATGCAGTCATACACATACAGACACTCCAGTCACAAGCTGCACAACATTCTCCGGTTTGGATTTAAGACAGGCTGTCAAAGTATCATCCCTATTTCAGGCTGACTGTCTGACGTATTACAAGGTGTGTCAGAAAGGTTTCAGAACTGGTGTCAAAAAAGATATATTTCAAACTCCAACTACAAATTATACGTTTTTGCCTTCAATGTAATCTCCTTAGAGAATAAAACTGAGACCTCAGCTCTCTGTAGTCATTGAATTTTATTCCACATGCCTAACACCCGCAGCCCTATTGAGGACAAATGGTATAGAATATGGACGGATAGTTAACTGCGAAAGTGCAACCCAAATGTGCGTTACGGTCTACTGGGAAACACAAAACAAATGTGTTGTCCCACTGAATATCTCATAAATCCCCAAGAGAAGTAGGCCAGGGAACTCAATGACCCACCAAGTGAAGTGACCCAGCCAGCCCAACCATGTGTAGGGTTATGTAGCATGTGTAACTGTGATAAGCAAGGAGAAATGAAAACACACGGCATCTGTATGTATGTGGTAAAAACATGAAAGGGAAACGATCTCAGTCTGCTTTTCCTGCTGAACAGATGCATAAGATGCCTCTCAAGTTTTTGCAACAGCAGAATTGTTTTCTTTTATGTCTGCTTCTTAGCACTCACATGCTGCTTCTGCAATAGAATAGGACAACTGGAAAGAAACTAGAGGAAATAAAACAAACATAATTCTAAACTACCTCATGAAGTGTTCATTTGTGTGCTGTTATCAGACGTTTTGACTTCAACACCACAAAAATTTCTACTGAACACATTCACATTTACTCTCTCAATAGATACTTACAATGACTATATGTACCAATGTTAGTTTTTGTTGTTATTGTTTTACTACACTACTGCATATCAGAAACAGTCTTTACATCGTTTGTGACACCCACACTGTGTATATAGATAGACTGTATATACAGAGCTGGGCACGTGACCCTTGACCTCCACCCTTGACCTGGGTACCCTACCGGCCGCGACCCCCTGCCCTTATTCATAAAAATCATCACCCCCCCGCCCCGTTATGTTGGTTATGTTGAACAACTATTTTACCACCCAATACCATGACTTTGTTATCATCAACAGATATTAGTCCTCATTTTAGCTGCATTGAATCGAATGCAACAATGATCAGCCTAGCTGTGTGTGTAGCTATGTGTGTAGCTATATATATATATATATATATATATATATATATATATACATATATATATATATATATATATATATATATGCAGAAAACTGGTGAACTGTGATTGGTTGACTGTGATTGGTCGTTACCAAAGGCCTGAGGTGTGTGTGTGTGTGTATATATATATATATATATATATATATATATATATATATATATATATATATATATATATATATTTATATACACACACCTCAGGCCTTTGGTAACGAGGTGTGTGAGTGTGTGTGTGTGTGTATATATATATATATATATATATATATATATATATATATATATATATATATATATACATACACACACACACACACACACACACACCTCAGGCCTTTGGTAATGACCAATCACAGTTCACCAGTTTTCTGAGCCATCATTGGCCGTTATCTGAGACCTGAGCAACTGTCATGTAATTTTCAGTCGACAGAAGTGACAAAATGGGATGGATATAAATGGGGATATTGCTGCGTAATTCATATTCCACAAACACAATATTAATCATAATGCCTTGTTTCAACTAGTGGGCCTGCATAGAACATATTCTTGAAAAAAATATGTTTGGGTTGACTTCCACTTTAAGTCAATTTTACCTGGGGACGAATCCTCAGCTTCCCCCTCCTCATTGACATAAATGTAATTTGGTGAACATATGTTGCCAATCAATAATAGTTTATTGCACACGTTGAAGGCCCATCCTGCTGGGATAGAGGGGCCATAGACTTTGAGAAAAGTCCTTCCTCACTCCAATCCTCCCAATCGATGAACATATTTCTAGGCATGAGTAAGGCCTGGTACACACATAAGTATTGTTCAACTCTTCAAAAAAAACAATCTGGCACATGAGCAAACGGAGATCAGACACATGGTAGCCAGAGGCAACCGCTAGCTCCAAGCTAATGCAAACACCCAAACATGAATAGTCACAAGTCTATATATCACAATGATGAATGAGTGGGAAAATGCACTTTTCACAAAGTTGTAGTTTTGTTATCCAACTTTATTCCGAATACAGTGTCCAATGTATGGGAATGGATGTTGTCATAACAACGTCCCTGGGTGATAGACACTAATACACTCACACAAATCACATATCACAATTTTTTCCCATTCTGATTGCTGTAGTAAACACTTTTTTCTTATTCTGAATGCTCTAGTAGTTAGTTAGAAGTGGTACATCAGTACTTACTGAAGCTCAAAATGTCATTATATATGTCATATCATCATGGAATAATAGGAGACATTTAAATGACAAACATCCCCAAAAATCAATCTAAGTCTAATTTTTAGTTCTTTATTGTTAAATATTGCTGTAGAATATCGTTAGTTTTGCAGAAGCTGTATTAACTAATTTAAAATATAAACAAGAGCTATTGTTCACAAACACTGTCCATCCATAATTTTTCTGTGAAGCAAGTGCAGATTTAAAAATTTATTTTGTAGAATATCATCAAATTATCGTGTTTTTTGAAAAAGTATTGTGATATTTTTCATTAGCCCATGTCGCCTACCCCTACAGCTTACATAGGGTATCATGTAATTGTGTTCGGCCTTTGACTCTTTGCGTCAACCTACTGGTGTTCTGAAATTCCTTCTTCTCCATCAAGATGTCCTACAATGCTTAGTGTGCTTGCACGCATGCTCAAAACGCCGACAGTGAGGTGGGGTCGGCATGGAAGAGTGCTCTGCCTCTCCAAACACTTACACTCTCTGAGTAGCGCAACGGCCTCAGAGTGAATTTCCGAACATGCGTGGTTGGGGGAAAAAAACAAAATCACTTCCCATGCCTTGTAATATGGTGTGGCGCTGAGCGGGAGGCCTGGACATTTAGCTCAGTTGCCATTGCCTCAAACTGGCGGCGTGAATTCGATCACCGAGTTGTGGGGACAGCAGTAAAAACTCAGCCCGCAACCCACCCCCAATTCACCTTCTAAACACTCCTCACCACCGCTTAACAAAAAACTGTGTGGAGGCATCATTTCCGGCCTTTTAACCCGGGCATCGACTTTGCTTCGCAAGCTCCTGCCCTGAAGTCAGCTGGAATGGGCTCCAGTACACCTGTGTAGGTTAGGGTTAGGGTTAGCCAATCTATTGAACTGTTAAATGGGAGCCTGCTGCCGCTAAAACTCTTTAACGCTTCAACTCAAGTTTTACTTGAAAGTTTTGCTTACCTTAACCTTAATCCCGTGTCACGTTGTTACCAACGGTACAATCCTGGTGGATTAAAATGCTTCCTAGTCCTTGTTAAAAACCAAAATAAATATCCATTACAATAAATGAATGTTTTTTTTTCCAAATTCATTTTTTTTCTTTTCTTTTTTTTTTTCCGAACTCATTTTTTTTTCTTTTGCATCTTCTGTATTTTAGCGGATAACTTTTGGTGCATTACTGCCACCTTCTGAAATGAAGTGTGGGCCAGCAAAATACCATTTCATAACCCCCTAACCCTACTCGTTCCAAAAATAAAAATGTAAAACTTAACTCACAAGAACTTCTCTGTAAAAGGGTCTCTGTATTCAAAGCTACTTTATTACTTCTTAGCTCATTAATTAGTCAGCCAACTCATGATTCTCTCTTTGTTGCATACTGCCACCTACTGTACACATAGAGTCAGTGCAGTCTAGGTCGCGTTTCCATTTCTCGTCAGCAAAACGGTCGTCCGTCAATAATGGACTGTGAGGTCTGTTCGGACTTAAGCAGGTTAGTGATGTTTACACAGATGGACGAAAATCCACTTCAGTCTGTGCTTAGTCTGTCTTTATTTTTTAAGTTTCCCGTCTATCGTCTAACGTCAGCAAAACAGGCGACCGTCAATGACGGATAGACAGATCGGTCCGTCAGTTAGACAGAATGCCCACGCCTGCTGATATTATTTTGCAAATATTAAAAGGCACTGATAAATATCAGTATGAACAACCTGCAACACTTGAGTAAATTAAGATAGCATAGCTCTAAAGATCCTGTAAACGGAAAAAGTATGCTACATCACTTTATGTGATATACTTAAAAACAAAAGTTCTCTCAAAGTCCTGTTGCCTGAGTTCATCTTAAGGTTAATGGACTCAGTATTTATTTTTTCCCCACGGTATTTCCAGAGTTTCTTTCCCCTTGGCTGTTTCACGTCATAAACGCTGTGGATCATCTTGTCTTAAGAGAAGGTCCATTGGCCTGATGCTAACATACTGAAAATCACAATAGATGGGCCAATGCTAATAACATACTACATTTAAGGCATGCAACTCTGAATTCAGACCTGCCCATCTACAGTAAAAACCAATAATAAATGACAAATGATATAGAAAATAGAGCGATAGTAATCTGGGTGGTTCTTGCCTGTCTTTGATTATCTGGGAACTTCCCTTCTGATCAAGTCATTACACAAAAAAATTGTCAGTTAGCTTAGTTCAAGACGGGGATCAGACAGTTCAAGACAGGGATCAGGCAATTGTGTGATTGATGATCCCTTCAAAGCAGATTAAAATTGATGAGATGACTGTAGTGATGATGCAAAGTGTCTTCCTCCATCATGTACACACTTCAGCTTTTAGCCTTCGAAGTAATCCCCCTCGAGTCAAACACACTTTATCAGCCTTCTCTGCCATGCCTTCATGCCCTTCTAGAAGGATTCTTCCAGGATCAACTGCAGCTCCGTTTTTAAGGCCATTTCCATCTCTTTAAAACGGGTACCCTTGATGTTCCCTCCCACCCCCTTGAGTTTGGTAAAGATGAAAAAAATCAAATGCAGCCTGGTGGGGTGAGAAGAGACGTTTGCAACAGCTTGGCGATATTGATATTGTGAGCAGGTGTGTTGTCAGGTTGAAGCAGCCGCAGCTCTCACCTCTTCTCAAGCAAATGCAGCAAAAAGGTCTACAAAGAGGTCCTCATCGACAGAACGGCTGATTGTGTATCTCTGTGGCAAGAGTTCGCAGTAAACAATGCCCTCCCATTGCAATATACGATCAACATAAATTTCACTTGGCACTCATTACTCTTCCACTGAAGGCTTTGGTATTTGGTCTTTGAGTCATACTCAAAGATCCTTAACCCGTCACCAGTGATGATTCTCCAATGCAAATCTGGTCTCATCATCACTCACTCTGCACATTGCATGTATATAAAAGCAGAGCTGGGCATTTTACTAAAAATACGCAGTCCATTTATCGGCTTCCGCCTACAGCCGAAGTATCCTTTCCGCCGTCTGTTTATCTGCCGAAAAAATAGTACTCGCTTATGGGCCGGTTCACCTATGATTTTAAATGGGCTTCCGTTAGCGTTTCCGACGACAAACTGCGACCAACTATCACTAAATTTTGATACGTCTAATCCCAGCAGCCTAGAGTGACCAGGTCCAAACTCATCAGATGTGGGACAGGGAATATGCTTGTGGAGGGCAATGTGGGACGCAGCTGACGCTCGCGACGGAAACAGTTTATCAACTGTTCAGTAACATATAATATAATAAACTGTAACAAAATAACAATTATAGATCTACAGATAAAACACACAGAACACAGAATTGCAGTTGAAATTATCTGCAGTTACAAAAATACAACACAAAGGTACAAAGTAAAAAGGTAAATCTCTGAGAAATTAATATCAATAGGACAGGGGCGGAGCGAGAACGTGGCTAATGGGTGGGCCTGGAAAAATCAGGGTGGGCCTGAATATTTCTCCAACTGAGCACAATCCTCCTATCCTGACACATCTTATATTCAAATAAAATGACAAACTGAATATGAAGTTCAGACCCTCATTAGACAACCACAATTATGCCATTCTTAATATTCAATACAATAAAAAACACAATGAAACACAAATTCAAAAATAATTTCATAATTTACAAAACATCTCACTGGGTGGGCAGTCTGTCAATCTGGGTGGCCCTGTGCACACCCAGGCCCACCCATAGGTCTGCCCTGGCAATAGGAGCTCACAATAAAGGCTGAAATTAGTCAGTCTCATCATATCTTGAGGTAGATGCACTTTAATAATAGTCACACTCACACAAAAGAACCTTGTCAAATTTCAAGTCAACATGTAGAGCATTAAGTGCAGTAAAAATTTACTACAGTAACAAAGACAATCCAAACAAAGACAGGCTACTACAACTACTGCAATTCAAATTAAACAGCCACAGCATAAAACGAAAATAAAACAAGAAGTATATCAAAAATAGTCAGGAGATAACAATAACTACAATAAATTCAGTTGTCAATCAATCAAATTTTATTTATATATATATAGCATTTTTCACACATAGGATGCAACTCAAAGTGCTGTACATTAAAAACGTCAAAATACAACATAAAAAGAGAACCCGCTCCCACCTTCCAGCCCTTCCTCGCAATATACGCAATGACAGACATCCACAAGTACACCTGCACTCACACACACACACGCACCCCCCCCCCCCACCTCCCCACAAGCACACACACACCCACACCCACACACACATAACCTTACAAAGCGACATGGCAAGGTACAGAGAAACCATATGAGGAATCAGTACCCAAGGGGAGCTCGTCCGAGAGGAATGATAGCCCATGGCCACGGGTAGCACCACTACCAAAGAGACCCCCAGGGCAGACCCTAAACATAGAGCATGGAGGCCAGCCATAACGCGGTGTCCCGGTACACCAGTGGCCAACATCACCGACATCCCTCGGCCTCGGCGGAGCCATCCTGGACAGCGGGGTCGTGAATCTCCCGCCGGCAGTGAGTCCCTTGGCGTTCCCTCCTCACGTCACCCACCAACCACCGTTATAATTGGCGACAGCACCATTAGACATAGTCACTATCCCGGCACCGTCACCCGTTGTTTTCCCGGAGCAAAGGTCATGGACATAGTTAACATCCTGCCGGGTGTTCTTGACTCTCTGCCATCATCCATAACCCGGCTCATCATTCACGTGGGGACGAACGAGACAATACGCCGACATTCTGAGCAGACGAAGAGAGACTTTCACGCCCTCTTTGCCTTGCTAAGAACCTGCGGTCTGTCGGTCTGGGTGAGTGGCATTTTGCCAGCATTGTCTCGCGGAGTCGACGCTTCAGCCGCCTTTTAAGCTTGAATACGTGGCTCTTACGCACTTGTGGCCACCTAGACATTGCTTTTATTGACAATTTTAACCTATTTTGGAATCGCCCGTCTTTTTACCAGCCGCATGGTGTTCATCCAAACTCTCTTGGTAGCAAGATTTTAGCCGCTAACATCCACCATGTCGTTACCAATTCCAATCCCAGCTGACTCTTGTTTACCAATCACATTTCTTCTTCTATTCATAAACAGTGCAATGACAATGCCACTACAATCACCTACAGGCCAATACCAGCTGCTCACAGTACCACCACCCTCACTAGCTCCCACTGCAGGCCCCCATTATCATTACCACTATCGGACAGCTTTCCCATTGAAGCCATCACCGGCAGACGATTCCCTCGCACACACAAACAACGTGGTTTTAACAGTGGTAATCTGGTATATGTTAATACTGCTCATTCATACCACCATGAGCGCACGTCCAGCACAATAATTAATCTGGCCGTGCTGAACGTGCGCTCCCTTTTAAACAAAACTTTTATCATAAACGACCTGATTTTAGACAATAATTTACATGGTATTCTTTTATCTGAGACATGGCTTGGTACAGATGCTCCTGTTGCTCTCACCGAGGCTTGCCCACCAAATTTTAACTTTTTATTTTCTACAAGGGATGGGAAAAGAGGAGACGGGACTGCATAAATTTTTATTAATACTCTTTTATCAAAGGAGATCATTTTTAGCAGCTATTTATCATTTGAACATCATGCCTTTGTTTTTAGCAGTCCCCCTATTCTCTGCATTACCGTTTGTAGACCTCCCCATCATTCCACTTCTTTTATTACAGAATTTTCAGAATTCTATATTCTCCGAGAATTCCATTTTATATTCCAGTTATAACAGGATTTTAATAACTGGCGATTTTAATATGCACGTGGACAACATCTCGGACCCACTATCCAGAGAATTTCTAAAACCTTTTAAACTGCTTGGATTTTAAATGGCACGTCTTGCAGCCAACTCACAACAGAGGACACACCCTGGATTTGGTCATAACCTATGGCTTGTCTGCTGGTGTGTCCTCTGTTGTTGACTTGGCATTGTCAGACCACTACTGTGTCTATTTTAACATCGCTTTAACCATCTAGTAGTCCCGGTGAGAACAGTGAAGAAACGTTACCTATCCTCTGAGGTGGCTGCAAATTTTATCGAGATCTTAAAAAGTACTCCTGCTGACATTTTACCTGCACCCTGTGATCTTATTGTTGACCATTTTAACCTGAATCTTAAATCATCATTAGATTCAGTAGCTCCACTTTTAATTAAAGCAACAAAAACAAAGACTGTACCCCCGTGGAGAAACAATACAATCAAAACATCCATCCATCCATCCATTATCTATACCGCTTCTCCTCACAAGGGTCGCGGGGCGTGTTGGAGCCTATCCCAGCTGTCTTCGGGCAGTAGGCGGGGGACACCCTGAATTGGTTACCAGCCAATCGCAGGGCACACAAAGACAAACATCCGCTCTCACAATCACACCTAGGGGCAATTTAGAGAGTCCAATCAACTTACCATGCATGTTTTTGGAATGTGGGAGGAAACCGGAGCACCCGGAGAAAACCCACGCAGGCACGGGGAGAACATGCAAACTCCACACAGGGAGGCAGGAGCCGGGATCGAACCAACGACCTCTGAACTGTGAGGCGGACGTGCTAACCACCGTGCCGCCCGCAATCAAAACATCAAAGAGAAAATGCAGGAGTGCAGAGGAGGTGGAGAAAAGTAAACTTACAGTACACTATGAAATATTAAGCGAACAACTGAAATCCAACAATAAAACAGTCAAACTGGCAAGATCTTCCTAGTTCTCAAACCTCATTACAGTCAATAAAAACAACCCCAGAGTTCTCTTCTCCATCTTTGAACTTTTAACTAGTTCTGATTTTAATAAGTCCCCACAGAGACCAACAGTCGCTCTCTGTGAGGACTTTGCAGACCACTTCAGAAGTAAAATCGATGACATAAGATCCAGTCTGCTCAACACCACTGCACGGTGCCACCTGCACTATGAAATATTACGTGAACTCAAATCATACAGTAAAATAGTCAAACAGGCAAGAACTTCTTATTTCTCAAACGTCATCACAGTTAATAAAAGCAACCCCAGATTGCTCTTCTCCACCTTCGATCTCTTAACCAACTCCAATTTTAATAAGTCTCCACAGAGACCAACAGATAGTCTCTGTGAGGACTTTGCAGACCACTTCAGAAGTAAAATTGATGACATCAGGTCCAGTCTTTTAGCCCGTCAAAACATAAATTTTAGTACACCTGGACAGTCATTTTTACCGGAGAAAACACTGGAAAGTTTTGCCCTGGTTGATGCAAGGACACTTGGTAGAGTTTTCTCCCAGGTAAACCCAACAACCTGCCTTTTGGATCCAATTCCCACATTTCTTTTTAAGACATTTTATGGATTTTTTGAGGAACAAATTTTAAATATAGTCAATTGCTCTCTTCAGACGGGCGTCTTCCCTGCTGCCTTTAAAACGGCGGTGGTGAAGCCCCTTCTGAAGAAGAGCAATTCTGACCTGAGCGTTTTTAATAATTACAGACCTGTATCCAACTTACCGTTTTTAAGTAAGAATTTAGAAAAAAATGGTTTTCATCCAGTTGAATCATTTTTTAAATACAAATAATATTTGGAGAATTATAAATCTGGTTTTAGGATGAACCACAGTATGGAGACTGCTCTTTTAAGGATTTTAAATGATATTAGGTGCACTGCAGACGTGAGAAAACTCACAGTCTTGGTGCTACTGGATCTAAGCGCTGCTTTTGATACAGTAGATCACCAAATTTTATTAAATAGACTTAAAAATCTAGTGGGCATCTCTGGTACTGTTTTTGACTGGTTTTATTCCTATCTCACAGACCGATATTTCTTTGTAAGTATGGATACTTGTTCCTCTAAAACTCATGAAATTAAATGTGGGGTTCCTCAAGGTTCGATTTTAGGCCCCTTACTTTTTAATCTTTATATGCTTCCCCTCGGGGATGTCATCAGGGGACACGGCATCAGCTTTCACAGCTATGCTGATGACACGCAGCTGTATATTGCCGTGTCTCCTGATGACACAGGACCCATTGATACCCTTTTAAATTGCATTTTAGATATCAAGTCATGGATGGCAGATAATTTCCTACAGCTCAATCAGGACAAGACTGAGGTTTTAGTTATCGGTCCCGAAGGTCAGAGAGAGAAGCTTTTACCAAAACTACACATTTTTAATCCCTCACACTGTGTGAAGAACCTTGGCGTCATTTTTGACTCTGAGCTCAGTTTTATTCCTCATATTAAAAATGTAACCAAGATTGGTTTTTATCACCTTAAGAATATCGCCAGAGTCCGCCCGTTTCTCTCTCAGGCTAACACGGAAGTGCTGATGCATGCCTTTATTTCCTGTCGTTTAGATTACTGTAATGCCCTGCTCTCTGGCCTCCCGAAAAAGAGCATTTCACCACTGCAACTACTGCAGAATTCAGCCGCTCGGGTGCTGACGAGAACCAGAGGGCGGGAGCACATTACGCCAGTTTTGAAATTGCTGCATTGGCTCCCTGTGTGTTTCAGGATCGATTTTAAAGTACTTTTATTAGTTTATAAATGTGTTAATGGTCTTGGGCCATCTTATTTATCTGATTTGCTTTTATCATACCAGCCCTCGCGGATCCTGAGGTCCTCTGGCGCCGGCCTTTTATTTATTCCAAGGGTGAGGACCAAAATGCATGGCGAGGCTGCATTCAGCCATTTTGGTCCTCACCTTTGGAATAGCCTGCCAGAGGATGTCAGGTCTGCAGAGACTGTTGATATTTTTAAGAGGAAGCTCAAGACACACCTTTTTAGTTTGGCTTTCAACAACTTTTAAATAATTTATCTTTTCTTTTGATTGAAGATAATTCTATGTTTTGCTTTGAATGTTTTAAAGCACTTTGAGTTGCATTTTTATGTATGAAAAGTGCTATATAAATAAAATGTGATTGATTGATTGATTGAAGTATCCATGCTTACGAAGAAACCTCTGTCTGTGAGATAGGAATGAAAGCAGTTAAAAGCAGTACTGGAGATGCCCACCAGGTTTTTAAGTCTGTTTAATAAAATTTGGGGATCTACTGTATCAAAAGCGGAGCTTAGGTCCAGTAGCACCAAGACTGTGAGTTTTTTCATGTCTGCAGTATACCTGATATCATTTAAAATACTTAAAAGGGCTGTCTCTGTACTATGGTTCATCCTAAAACCAGATTGATATTTCTCTAAAATTTTGTTTGTATTTAAAAAATAATTGAACTGGAGAAAGACCAGTTTTTCTAAAATCTTTCTTAAAAATAGTAAGTTGGATACTGGTCTGTAGCTGTTAAAAACGCTGGGGTCCAAATTGCTCTTCTTCAGAAAGTTTTAAAGGCGGCGGGGAAGACACTCATCTGAAGAGAGCAATTGGCTATATTTAAAATCTGTTCCTCAAAAAATCCATAAAATGTATTTGATGAATTGATGTGGGAATTGGATCTAAAAGGCAGGTTGGTGGATTTACCTGGGAGAAAACTCGACCAAGTGTCCAACCAGGGCAAAACTTTCCAGTGTTTTCTCCGGTAAAAATGACTGTCCAGGTGTACTAAAATTTATGCTTTGACCGGCTAAAAGACTGGACCTGATGTCATCAATTTTACTTCTGAAGTGGTCTGCAAAGTCCTCACAGAGAGCATCTGTTGGTCTCTGTGAGGACTTATTAAAATTGGAGTTGGTTAAGAGATCGAAGGTGGAGAAGAGCAATCTGGGGTTGCTTTTATTAACTGTGATGACGTTTGAGAAATAAGAAGTTCTTGCCTGTTTGACTATTTTACTGTACGATTTGAGTTCATGTAATATTTCATAGTGCAGGTGGCACCGTGCAGTGGTGTTGAGCAGGATGGCCCCGGGCAGGCAGCTGGATCCCAACTCACTGTGTCAATCAGGGTCGTTGCCGTCGCCGTTGCTTTCAGGGCCCTGCTAGAGATAACGCTGTTCATGACGACGGCAGAGAGTTTGGGGAAGCAGGTCGTGAACGAAGAGACGATTGACTCTCTTCTCCGGAGTTCTTCTGACAGGCGGCGAGCATCCTCTCTTAGGTCAGCAATTGTTTTGTTTGCCTTTTCCAGCAAGCTGTCAGAGTTGTCGCTGTGATGGGGAGGCTTGCCCCAGGGTAGGCTATTGCTGATGTACGTATGCTAGTGGTATGCTAGCTGTTCGGCACAAGGGTAGGAGCAAGTCCGTAGGTTGACATCCAAAAATTGTAAAGATAGAATAGTAAAAACGGAGTAGAAATAAAAACGTGAGGTGACCTAAAAAAAATAGGAAGGTAAAAATTAAAGTACAGTCGTTCCTCAGGTGAGTCTGTGAACCGGAACCGAATGTGGCCGCCAGGGGGCGGTGCTTAAAGCACTGAATATTCCCTTCGCGCATGGGCAGTTCGAGTATGCATATCAAATTAGTCACTTGTGACACCTGGATGACACTGGGCGTGTATTAGTTGCGGTGTCACCAGAGGTTCGTTTCCCTTTTTTTTTCTTGCGTGGCAGTTTGCATACCGCTGCGTTTTTTCTCTCTGAGGAAGCAAGGACTCGTCTCTCGACGTCTTCGTCCCGTCGCTGGTAGCCTTGTGACCGTGTCGGTCGGAGCTGCATGGATCGCCCTCCTGAGGCTGCGACGGTGTTTGTGTTTGTTTGTTTAACGACGCTGTAGCATCATTCTTTGTTTGTGACCCAGAGTGGTCGTGAGCGCTAACCTCCACCGTAAGGTAAGGTTATTGACTCCCTTATTTGTCCCTTTCGACATATTAGTTGCCGCGTGTGTCCCGGTTTAACTATTCTTTTTTCGTCGGGTTAGCCTCGCGTTAGCGCCCAGGCCACGCGGCTTGTGGTGTATTGTCTCGCCCTGCCGACCTTGGCGACGTTAGCGTCCCCTCTCGGTGGCGTGTCCTGTTGCCTGCTACGGCTACGAATTGTGCTTTCGCAGGTGACGGCGCGTTCACGTCCCCTCTCCCGACTTGGTGGCGCGTGCTTCTGCCCGCTACGGTTACCCTTGCCGGTGACGGCATCTTCGCGTCCCCTCTCCCGGCTTGTTGGCGCGTGCTTCTGCCCGCTACGGCTTAGCTTTTTCCTTTGCCAGTGGTCTTTGCGTGCCCTCTCCCGGGTTGTTGGCGCGTGCTTCTGCCCGCTACGGCTTAGCTTTTGCCTTTGCCGGTGACGGCGTCTTCGCGTCCCCTCTCCCGGCTTGTTGGCGCGTGCTTCTGCCCGCTACAGTTACCCTTGCCGGTGACGGCGTCTTCGCGTCCCCTCTCCCGGCTTGTTGCCGCGTGCTTCTGCCCGCTACGATCTAGCTTTTGCCTTTGCCGGTGACAGCGTCTTCGCGTCCCCACTGCCGGTTTACGGCGATTTACGACCTCTCGCACGGTCCGCCGTGGTCTGCCTGGCTTCACTGTGGCCCTGCGGCCTGTGTGTGCCGCTGGTGTTTGCGACTGCGTCTGCTTGTAAGACTGCGTTCATTCCCGCTATTGCCTCCGCGAAGTGCGTTGGTGAGTTGCATGCACTGTCAGTCAGCCCTGCATGCCTGCGGTGGCACCCGGATGGTGCCGGTGTCACCCAGTGGCCGAATGCCGCCTTTATTCCCAAGGTGTTGACTGGTTGCCGTTTCGACCACCCTTTGCGGCTCGCACGATACGCACTTCCATTGGGGGATGGTGGGGTCATGCCGGAGCTCTTGTGCCCTGTGAGGGCTTTGCGATTTTACGTTGATGCTACTGCAGGCATTCAAACTTCTGCTCAGCTTTTTGTTTGCTATGGGGGCCCTAACAAGGGCTCTGTTCTTTCCAAGCATATGCGCTGGCATATCGTGCAGGAGCCGTAAATAGTCCAAATAATGGAGCCGTAGCTCCCATCGACTGGAAGACCGAGCCCGAGTTTTACTTTACTACTACTTTACTGACATTTTAATATAATTTTAAAATTAAAAATGGACAAAACAACAACCCGTGCCGCCATGCACGGTGATGCAGGGGCAAAAGTCATCACACGCAGTGTCCCAATTCCTGCAATTTTTGTACACTTGTAATCTGCACCCTCGGACCCTTCATGCACTTCGACTATGTGTGCACTTTAGTTAAGACCGTAAGGTGCAAGTGTGGGTATTGGGATTGGGCCTAAATTGTGACCCGCTTGTTGTGACATCACGCTATTAGGACCCACTATCTGACCAAAAACATGTCTGAATCAAGCAGCAAACCTACCTGCATCGAATGAAACAATAATTATCAATGTCAGGTTGTAGACGATTACACAGACGAGCGAAAATCCACATCCATTCATGCTTAATCCAACTTTTTTATTTTTTATTTCCCGTTTATTGCCGGCAAAATGGACATCCCTCATAGATGGATAGATGGACTGGTCCAATGGCTAGGTGGAATGCCCAGCCCTGTATAAAAACATTATATTATGAGGACACCTACTATATTGGGACATTCAAATTGAGTCAGACTAAATAAATGGGCATGCTACTAGGGGCAGCTGGTTCCCACTCAAGTGAAACTATTCAGGCAGCATATCAGTGGTGGCTGGTTCCCATTAAAATGAATGGGTAGGGTACCAGGGGTCGCTAGTTCCCATTCTATTCAGTGGGAAGGATATCAGGGGCAGCTAGTGGGCATACTACAAGGAGCAGCTGGTTCTTATTAAATCACAAAACACAGACAAAAATTAAATCAGAATGTGACCTCACGTTTTTAAGTAGGAGTTACGGCTTTCTAGTAGGGTTTCAAAGTAAGGTTGGGGTATCGATGTCGGTGTCCTCATAATGCAATTTGGGTGTCGCGTTGCACTCAAAATTCAATAAGCGCTCGATGAAATGACTGTGGAGACGGAAGTCTGGGCTTCCTTGCAAAAGCTGCAGCCCCTGCGACCCAGAATAAGTGGATAGATGAATAGATAAAGGATGGATACTACTTTCGTTCTAAAATCAAACTGTTAGCATACAATCCAGTAAATGTTTGTCAGCATTTTTATCAAAAAGCGTCCCAAAAAATATGCTGTCAATAAATTGATAGGGACACATGAAAAATGTGTTACAATTGAATTTGAAATTGTGAATTCGGAAGAATACAAGACACCATTAAGTATAGTCCAATAAAGTGAGGGAAATATGTAATTTGTGTCTTAATTACAAATAACATCTGCACACAGTAATGTGCTGTGTAATACATTGTTGAGCTACGTTCTGTCTGCTATTAACATAGCTGCTATTGTCTCCTCACTGACATACAAACAGAATTGTTGAGTATATTTGTTAATATTACTTGCAAAGCCATGTTAAATATCATTTACATTTGGCAATAGGCGGACGTGCATGCCTGCGTGCGCGAGAATGTTGTTCTGAGCATGTGCAAAATAAAGCAGAGTTGTGAGCTCACAGACCAAAAGAAGGTGGATGTCTTACTTTTCTCCCAGGAATAATAGCAACTAAGAGATTTTGGCTGGCCACTTTTGCGACTGTGACATCGAGAGACTGCTGCAGAAATGTCTAGTGCTACAATAATCAAAGTTTAGCAATTCTCGTTCTACCACAGTGAAGTGAACAAAAACCATGGAAACACGACAACATATTTTAACTTTCAGAAAACACTTTGACATTGATCCTCAATATTCTAAACAAATTTCAAAATTGTTCAACTGTACATATACTGTAAGTGGAGACTACGGTTACAGTATGCCTTCCCTTTCTGGTTGTGGTTATCCTTCATGCACACCTCTGCCATCTTTCCATTGGTAATCCATGTGTTAATACGTATGCAAGTGCGTTTCTGGGGTATGTGCGTAGCATGGAGTAAAAATAAATAAATAAATACCTCTCTCAGGGACCAATGAAGGGATTTTTTTTTCTTTTTAATCAAGCTGACTAGATGATCTACTGCTCATCAAGCCCAGGTCTAACCAGCACATACATGTACCACATCTGTTGTTTTGTTCAAATATAATAAAAAGAAGGTGGGGGATAAATTGTGGATCGGTCCATTTTTGACCCAAACGGTTTTTAGAGTGTGGAGTTAAACAATGTCTATTTTATTCACATACTTATTTTATTCATCTGTCTCTGAAAAGGTGAACGTCCAGAGGTGGGTGAATCTACAAGTCACCTCTCCCCGAGCGCATTCCTGCAGTGGATTACAGGATAGGGACACATTCCTCTTCAACCTGAAGAGAAGAGGAACTTCAAAATATCTGAAGAACTCCTGCACACGTATGATTTACAGTTTGGGCAGTAACTGTAATCCTCGTGTTAGCACGTGTACCAACACAATTCGGCTTCCTGTCAAACATATGCAGTCATATCCTAATCCCGACACAGAGCTCTACCAGTCAATATCCTCAATTAGGATTCCCCCAAATGAAAGGAAAACAGTTTTATCAATATGTAAATGGAAAAAAAATCATTTTGAGAGGCAGGACATTATTACTCAAGTGCAACATTTTCCTCAGATATCTCTGGCTCTCTAATGGGGTGCTGCAGGATCCCAAGCTCGCACAGCTGGTTTGGGGAAAGGTAGCCCTCTGTCCTCAAAGGATGATCATTCCAGCTAGCAGAAAACTTGGCTGAAAAATCAGCTTTGAGTCTGGGAAGAAAGGTGTACTGAGCGCAGAAGAGGTGAAGATTACCAGAGATGTCCAGGGATCCATCTTCCTCCAGGCTGTGTAAAACGTCATAATAAATGTTTGTGACTCCTGCCCAAACATCCCTCCACAGACGTTCAATTCTACAATTCATACAAAGAACAAATCCCCATGAGTCAATCAAACGATGCAAAGGGATATCCAAACAACAGTTTTTTATTTATTTATTCACCTCTGGTTGTGCACACTTTTTCCATTTATGATTTTGATTATGATTTCACGTCCTATGCCGCTTTCATAGCCTGGGCAATGCTAACATTTTCAACACCCTGGTCACTTCTTAACCCTGTAACACATCAAATATCAAAATTACAATTCATACAAATGAATCCATAGAAAAGCCTTTACTGAAATACTGGATTCATTTACTCACGCAGGGTCATGAAAACTAAATGCACCACTGGATTAATCGAGCTGATTTCAAGTTGAATTAAAAGATGACAATTTGTCATGCTTAAACCCTTCTGCCTCAGTTTTTTTTTTTTTTACCCCTCTCGCGGTATTGTGACAACTAAGTAATTTCTGAGTATTTTTTCACTTTCAACCACTCAAAATGCTCAGTGGCACCAGACCTATCTATACATATATAGTTTTTATTTATTTATTAATGGCCTCTATGGACACTAACAGCAGTGCCATGTTGTGAGAACCAAGTAATTTATGAATATTTTTAATTAATTTTTTAAATCTATAGTTTAAAATTTAAGTGGAAATGTTTATAAGGTAATTGAACCATGAAATGATAAAAAAAACAACACAACTATGAAGAATTTAGAAAAGAATTTATATAAATCAAATGAACACGAACAACAACTGAACTAAGAACTAACAATAACAATCACTGAACATCCATCCATCCATTAGCGATACCGCTTATCCTCACAAGGGTCGCGGGGCGTGCTGGAGCCTATCCCAGCTGTCTTCGGGCAGGAGGCCGGGGACACCCTGAATTGGTTGCCAGCCAATCGCAGGGCACACAGAGACAAACAAACAACCGCACTAACAATCACACCTAGGAACAATTTAGAGTGTCCAATCAACTTACCATGCATGTTTTTGGGATGTGGGAGGAAACCGGAATACCCGGAGGAAACCCACGCAGGCACGGGGAGAACATGCAAACTCCACACGGCGAGGCCGGAGCCGGGATCAAACCCACGACTTCTGAACTGTGAGGCAGATGTGCTAACCAGTCGACCACCGTGCCGCCCAATCACTGAACAATTAGAATAATTTTTTTTAGTTGGAACTATTTTTTTTTCAACAATTCGAACACATTTTTTAAACAATTCAACCGCTTTTTATTTAAACAATTAAAACACATTGTTTTGGTGTGCTTAGTGCAAATAGGTATGCCACATTTTGCGCACACATTTGACGCCTTGAGTGGGGTACTGTAAAGGCCACATTGTTTCCTTTTGCCATGTTTTTCTGTGGCCGGCTGTGGGCCCTGTGCAGCTGGCTGTGAAGCCGCCGGGTAAATGAGCGCTATACCCACTTCCTCTAGGAAGACCCGCCTCCTGTATAGCTTCTTCTTGTTCCACATGTGTGAAGAACACGAAAGCATAGAAACAAGAAATGTCAATCATGTGCTGGAAAAGGCACATGGGCCACCTTGTTACCCGCCGGCGGCAGGAGTAAGTGCTGCATGCCTGCAATAGCACACACACACAAAAAAACATCAGATGACAAGACAGCTTTGATAGAAAGTTTTGACAATGACAAATGTGTGCTTACCTGGTCCAGGATGTCAACAGCCCCTTTGCAGTGGTTGTAATCCAGGGTCATCCTTGGCTTTTGTTTTGGGCTCTCGAACAACACCTCCGGGTCATGGTGTTTCGTGCTCAAAAGTAGGACGTTCTTCCTTCTTTTGGGGACATATGACAACAGAGTTGTGTGGGGCGAAAAGGCAAAAAGGCTGGAAAGTGGCGCTCTGTGGGAAATGTTCAGGAGCTGTGGAGGAAGTTCTGCTTTATTTTTTCGGACAGTTCCCACCAGAGTCCTTTTTTTTTTTTTTTTTTTTCAACTCCATGGCCTGGGGATAGGAGGTAAAAAAAAATATCAGTCGTGACCGTGTGGCCCTCCATTTGGTCACAGAGCCCCAAAACGACTCTCATCCATTGATTCTTTTCTCTTTGTTTTCCAGCAGGCTTGCCGATGTAAATTTCCATATTCCACACATAGGAAGTGTCCATATTTTAATTCCATATTTTGCTGGTTTGGATGGAATGTATTGTTTGAACGAGCAGCGGCCCCAGAAGGATACCAGCTGTTCATTTACACATACATCAGCAGATGAATATTATAGAACTAAGATAGCTCTGAGTGCTGGTGAGTGGTCCAAGTTAAACATTTTGCAATGCAGGCTGTTCCACATAAACCATAGGTCATTTATGGGGGGCAGCTTGTAGTGGTGGCGCTGTGGCCTGCACAGTTTATCATCAAACCGTAATGCGCGGTTGATGTGTCTGAACCTCCCATGGGACATTGCCTCCCAAAAGATGGACCGTCCTCTTTTTTTATCCCACAAGCTCATGGTATAGATTCATGCTTGGCTTTGAACATCCCTGCCAGGATCAGCAGCCCGAGGTAAGTTCGAAGCTCGCCCGCTGCAAGCTCTCTCCAGCCTTTGATGGTTCTGTATCCCTGAAGAATCATTCATTTGTCAACTTCTCAACTTGTAATTTTCACGACAAGTTGAATGATGTCTTCAGGGAAAAACAGGTTGAATGCAGTCTCTGGGCTGCTGATCCTGGCAATAGCATATCTCGTTGGGCCGGGAGGAGGTATAGGAGGTGGCACAAAGAGTCTGGCCACCTCGTGGGTAGGTGACCACACGAGTTTGCCATTTTTTGACCTCCATTTTCTGGCCTCGTCGTTTTCCTCCTCCTCCTCCTCCTCCTTTTGTCCTTCATCTGATTCATAGTCCTCCTCCTCAACTTCATCAGGCAAGTAGTCCATGTCCTCATCATCATCATCCTCCTCCTCCTCCTCCTACTCCTCAACTTCATTGTGCAAGTAGTCCATGTCCTCCTCCTCCATCTCCTCTTCTCTTTCATGGCACTCGTCCGAATCCTCCTCTGATGTGGAATTGTACACAAACTCTTCCTCATCAGAAACATCCTCCTGTTCTGTGGAAGGATCAGTGAGGTAGTCCTCCAAAATAGCTGTTGTTGCTTCCTCTACTGATAGTTTTCTGGGCATCTCTAATGCTGAGTGCTGGTGAGTGGTGAGTAAAATGTGCAAACTGCGCGGGCGGAACCTTATAAACAACAATTGAAAATTCCCTGAACCAATAGGAGCGGCGGAAATTCAAACAGCCGACCAATAGGAGTTGAGATTCAGTCAACAAGCCATGTCGTTAACTTTCTCTCGCTGCAGAGCGCAGAGCTTTTTGATCTAAGCGCGCTCGCACACGTACACACAGACACGCACACGCAGGCACGCGCACACAATTGAAAGTATTGCGTGCGCGTGCACGTGCACCCTCGTTTCAATTATACAGCATCGCTGTCAGCTATTTTATGCAGGAAATGCACTCCGACAGCGCAGACATTGGCCAGGTAATGCGAGCACATTTGCAAACATTTTGTGCTACATATCCACTTGCACACACGCGTACGGTTGACGCGCGTGTACGTGAGTGTAGATTCCTGTATGTGCACGCACACAACTGTCTTTTCTCAAATAGAGGTGACACGAAAGAAATCGGCTCATGCAATCTCATGCCAGGATCACATACGTCATCTCAAAGCAAAATCATTAGTTGTCCTTTAGCGCCACCTAGTGGATTAAGGCTATTAACGCTTTAAACACCAATTTGAGATTTTCACGGATTAGTATACCTGTCACACAATGTTTTCATCGGGTAATCATTGAAAATGCACGAAACACATCAGGTTTACAGTGCGTCAAAAATCATGCTTTGTAATGGGAGTCAATGGGACCAAAAATGGCAAAATACGTACTGCGTAGGTAAAAAATTATGAAACCAGCTAACTCATGCAGGACTAATTTTAAAAATGACGGCATGGTGCCATTTTGAACTTCGGCATGTTCTGACCATCTGGGTGAAAGTTCAGCTCCCTAGTGTTATTTTTTTTTAATGCTTTGGCTTTGATGTAAAATTATTTGATCTGAAATGTCCAAGAAATGGTCAAATACCGCAGGAGGGTTAAAAAAAAAATACTTTGATAAATGTAATTCAAAATAAAATTTCTGCAACACTACTCACTTCCATGTCCATGTCTCTCCAGTCCATCTGTCATAACTGTATTTTGAGTTTGGTTTTTGACTTCAATTTCAGGTTTTTCCTTGTGTTCCTTTGTCTGTCTCTCGTTAAGTTATTGAGTCCACCCGTGCTTGTCATCGCGGTCCCTTGTGTTAGCCAACCAGCTCGCTCCTACCCTCTGTGTCTTGTCAGGTGTTCCTCGTTGCATCGTCAACTTGTCTGTCTGTAGTTCCCCGGTTTCTTTCAGTCCTTGTTGGTTCGTTGTGGTTTGTCATTCGTCCAGTCCAATCCAGTCCAGTCCTAGTCCTAGTGTTTGTTTAGTTTGTTTTGGTCCTTGTTGTTTTGGTATTATCCCAGCACTTAGTGATAGGTTGATGATACCTCATGGAGTGTATTGACACAGAGTACACAGACTGTGTTGACACTGTATTGATACTGTGTTGGTCAGTCAACACTGACCTCTGCTGTACATCAAATATCATTGCAGGTCACATTATGTAAAAAAGGATAAACTTGCATCCTGACCCAACATTGGGTTGTGAAATAATATTAAATCTTTATTCAATTGCTAGTTTTGTACTTAAAATGTGACCTTTGTATATTGTATTTGCTCCATTTGTTGCTGAATTCAAAATCTGCTTGTTTGTGTAAAACACATATGTCAAAGTCAAGGCCCGAGAAGGTTTTCTACGGCCCCTGAGATGATATTGCTTTATCATTAGATCCGGTCTGCAGCAAGCCGATGTGGGTAGCAGATCTGATCCGCTTCCTTTGCGCCTGCCGAAGACGTCACGCTTTAAAATATATTGTAGCGACTTCAAAGTACACGCCGTCAGACGTAGTGTAATTATCATGTTTTTATTAGTCCCACCGGCTACTGTGAGCCACAGCCGACGCCAATACAGTACGGCAACCGTTCAGTCAAAAAAGAGCAATTGTTCGTCCTCCGCTACTCTCGCTCGCATGCCCTCCCATCCAGCGAGCTGCGCGATGCATTCATTAACCTAGGAAACACACAACTTGGCAAGACACAAATTCGACCACAACACACATAACCCAATTCGTTACACTATTTCTGCAATATATTTCTTTGCATCAATGTTTGCCACCCCATGCCTGTTGTACATGCTGACTGAAAACTTCACTTCACTTTTCGTGGCTTTCAGAATCGGATTGTGGTGAAAGGTTATTTGGAGTAAAACACACTTTATTAGAAATATTTCATGTTAGAAATCTCACATTGTTTTATTATTAGTAATTGTTGGCATTTGATAAATTCATTGAGTTTCGATGTAGTGCGGAGATGTCCCACACTGTGAGCAGGCATTGAACGCTCCTCCAGTGCTAAGTGAGATAGCGAGTGACGCGGTTTCTTTTCTTTTTCCTCCTTCGACACAGCTAGCTAGTAGTTTGTTTGTACCAGCAAACTCAGTAGTTGCAGATTTCCCGTGTTTCACCACGTTTGTTGTTGTGTGTAAATGTTAAAAGGTGAGTTTAATAATTTCGGTTCGTGTCAGGTAACTGCTGTACATAATAGCCTGGATATGTTCTCGTGAGTGATGTCACGTTGATGAACACTAGTTAGTTATTTCGGCTAGTATGCTAACTATTCTAGTGATGAAACGTGTGAATGTGTGTTGTATATATTGTTTGGCTGTTTAATTGCTTACTATAGTGAATTGTAATGTTTAGGCAAATTGTTAACTAATGGATATGCATTGGATGATGTTGATGTAGGTTATTCTTTGTCTGTGTTATTGCAGACCACAATAAATAGACGTGTCGAGTGGAATACAGGCCTGTGTTTTCTGACAGGAGCACCCACATTCATACCTTGCCACTCTAAAATAGGGTCAGCTGGAGACATCATACCAAGCATATGATCCTCTCCATTCTACTTCACATTATGCACAGTTCATATAATCTTGCAGCCTGAGTCAACCAGAAAATTGTTTCCAGTTTGGCAGGAGAACACAAACAGAAGTGAAGTACGAGCTGCCTCGCAAAAGTAGCAGTAATATACTGTATTTTATATTTTATTTAGTAACTCCGAAGCTAATAACACAACTGGGGGGGCGGGCGGGCGGTACAAACATAGACGCAAAGAAATATATTACAGATATATAAAGTGTGACATCATCAGCAGGCGCGAAGGACCCAATCCAATCTGGACATTTTTAAAAATGTCAATGAACATTCTATCAGTCCGGCCCTCGGCTTGTCGCAAAATGTTGCATTTGGCCCTCCGTCCATTTGACTTTGACACCCAGGGTGTAAAGGCTCAAATGAGCATGTAATATATAACAAATGTATCTAATAAAATTTAGAGATAACATGTAATTTATGTATGGGATTTTGTCAACCAAAGTGTTCAATCTCCATCCAACAAACCCACAACATGTCGATACAGTTTGTTTTCCTTATAAACACAATTTGTAACGGCACAGCCAAACGACATACTTCCTGTATTGGTCACATGATTTTTTGTTAAGGCGTTACGAGCACCAATACAGGGTTTCACACTTGAGATCTCGGCACAGTGTTGATGCACCAGTGTGTCTCGTCCCATCACTACGCAGCACCTTGTTTGCTTTTTTGTTTTAAATTAATTAGTTAAATACTTTATATTGCACACAATTTTTGCCTCCTGCATTTGGGTCCTCTACGCCGCACCTGTGACACCATCCATACAAAAAAGAAGTGCAGTACTCGCTATGTTGTTGGAGGCAGCATTGAGGTACATGATCTAGTGAGTGGATAACACATGAGTTGTACGAACAATAGTTATGGGATTTGATGCTATGAAAAATGTATTCCAAACCCCCAAATTATGGATTATAAGAAATGCTATACAGTATAGGGGCATCATCAGTCATGGTGGAATAAAGGCTCCTTCTAAATTCTTGACACTTCAAGAACATCTGCTACACGTGGCAGGAAGACCAAGACGAAAGAGCCTTTGGATGTGGTCCTCTGTGACCTGGAGTTTAAAACATCCATTGGAACCTGTGCTCCTAACCACCGAATTTGAGGGGGGAGGTCTATTCCACACGTCAAACAAGTTGCTCATATGTTCTATGGCTTCATGAATACCACTAGATAGCGATAGATTTTCCATAGCATTCATGAAAGTCCTCTCTTGGGTCACTATTTAGTCCAAATAGTCAATATCAGGTGGGTTGTAGTTGAGGGCACATTGAATTCGTTCTTTCAGCCTGGCCAAGCACCTCTGAATCACAATGTTCTGCAAAATCAATTCAATGAATAGTTGAGATACACCTATAATACACAAGTTGCAATCATATTTTTTAATTTTATGTTGGTTTTAAATCATTTACAAGCATGGATTAATATGTCTACACAAGCAAGTTGCAATCATATTTTTTAATTTTATGTTGGTTTTAAATAATTTACAAGCATGGATTTTAATGCTGTTAGATGTTAAGATTTAAGCTTTAAATGGGTAACCACTAGTCAGTGTTTCTTGCTGAGGAAACGACGCTGCAAAAAACAGCTATATCAATAAAAACAGGCAAGATATTGTTGAAACACATTTACCGTATTCATCCCAGCATCATCCATGGTAATGCAAAATGGCCATACTAATGATGCGGTTTACAAAACAAAGGTGCTGATTGGCCAAAGAGGAGATCTTTGTACCTGCACTCGATTGCTCAGCCTAAAGTTCCCGTATGTCTGTCAATGAGGTTTGGATTTTTATTCGTCTAACTGAATCTGAGCATATGCAGCACTGGATTTTTAGTGAGGTGCACTTTTTTTTTTTGTGGAATTAAAAACGCACTTTACAGTCTTAAATTCAGTTTCAAGTTTATTGGGATACAGTTCCAAACAAAAAAACATCAAATTCAGATTCAAATTAAAAAATATTCAGATTCAGTTTCCAGTGGCACAAATATCAGCCCATACAAATGCGCCAAACTGACAGCTCTCTTCTGTCATGGTGCGAGCAGCCAGGCCAGGGACGACACGGCTCCGAGCATCAGTACGGCCACAGCAGGTAAACGAGCACTGTTGTCTGCCTCATGAAATCCAAATCTGGACAATTAAGATTTTTTTTTTCACCAACTTTTAATCAGAAGGGTTCACTCTCTCTCGTGTGCTTGTTTGAAGCCGATACGACAAACGCCCTTGAAGGAGATGTTTGAAAAAAGGAGACTTTTACTTTGAAGGAGGAATTGCAAACTTCTTGTTTTTTAGCTGGGAATTGGTAGTACTGTATATGAAATGTAGGTCTGATCAACTTCCGAACTCATTGATTTTGTATTTCTCCAATAATCCTTTTTGCTGTCATGCAGCTGCACTTTTATGTTTACTGAAGATTTCTATGCCTGGTGGGGCAATGGCACCTTGAGTTGTTTATTGGAGCCAAGTTTTCTTTTGTGGATTGTATTGGGAAAGTTTTGATATGCCCACCATTGGAGTGTTATGACACCTTAAATTATTTTATTATAATTTTATTTTGTGGATTTATTTATATCGGGGTTGTGTTGGGAAAATGTTATTTACGTGTTGTGGTTACCATGTTATGGTGGTTATGAATGTCGCTTATTTATTAATTAAATGTTCCTGTTTGTATAGTGTCAGGGGAAAGGGTGGGAATGGATGGCAATAAAACAAGGCAGCTATTGCAGTTCTAATCACTGTCATGGTCTATTCCTGGCTTACTTATTCGTCACTTTTTGGGCTTTTTACTATCCTCTATTCGTGTGTATAACGTCAGGCCCCTTTAACCTCAAAACCCATGTGGAATACAGCCCAGTTACGCCAGTGCATGATTTGCAAACTTCAGATGGATGGATACAGTACAATATGAAACTGTTGTTTGTACGGAATGCCAAATCACCCATGAAAACATCATGCCAACCGCAAAATTAGATTTTATTTGACATCTAACAATTGTGTATTAACTGTAGCGGTTCACCCCAGGCAGATCCTCTCTTGACTGACTAGGATCTGTCTATTGTCATCAGGAATTGCCTGCAATGTATCATAGCGAGGATAAAAAAATATATACAAACATAAAAAATAAATCGCTTCCTGCTCAACACCTATACTGTATGAAAAAGCTTTTGTACATTTAGCCCTACATCTAGTGGGAGCAAACCTAGTTTCATCTGTGTAGATTATCTCTCTCTCTTTTTTTGTGGGACTAGCTATTCAACATTGTGAAAAGATGAGACCAGGGGTCGGCAACTACGGCTCCGAAGCCGCATGCGGCTCTGTGTGGCTTGGGAAAATAAATTAGGTGTCCAATTTGTAGTATTAGGTCACATATGTAAGTAGGAACCTTGCATAGGGACCGGTTGTGCATGGGGTGCGCAATGTGTAATTCCTCCTGACGCCTCTTGCAAATATAGTCCGGCCAGACTCCCGAACTAACAATACATGATTGAAGTGTATTTTAACCAAAGACACGACGTCAGACGTATCTTAGTTATCTCCCTTTTTTATTATTCCAACATGGCTAATATGGGCCGTAGTCGACGCCAACTACAGTGCAACAGTTCTGTCATAAGTACACACGGATCTCTGGTCCTTCGCCGTCTGCTCTCTCCTCTCACTCACACACCGTTCCAATCCGGTGAGTCGCGCGATACATTCAGGAACCTCGGAAACAACACAACAATAACACAGCAAAACACAAATGTCACAACACAGATAACCCAAATCGTTACAGTATATTATTTGTCTCAAATATGTCTATCATGTCTTCTTATGAAATCAAAGTTTTTCACATCTTTCTTCAGACCTTGTGCAATTTCGGTGATCAGCATTCGCCTTCCTCAGAGACGTTTGACAGCACTTGATGTGTAAGGAGGCCGCCGGCATGCGCGGCTGCCTGTGACACCAAAACTGCACAATATCTGAACAAAGTATTTTATTTATGTGTGTTCGTTTGTTTTATTGTAGTTGTAAATTGTAAGATTATTGTGATCTCAAAATATTAAAATAAAATTATATAGTCACTGTCTGACAAAAATCTCAGACATCCAAGTACGATCACATTTTTTTTTTTTTTTTTTTTAAATCACAAATCGATTCTAATGGTTCGTCCCTACTTTGTCTGTAATTTTTTAAAGCAGCGAAAATAGCAAAGACTCAAATAAATCACAATTTCACGGCCGGAAGTGTGTGCGACACGGCCGTCTGCTGATTGCAGCCTATTTTTAAGAAATAACGAGTGAAAATAGTAAGATTACGTTGACTTGTTTAACATGGATCAATGAGATGCTTCGTTACAAAAATCCCCCCCTCATGTGTGCCGTGAGGTAATATGCACCTTAAACGCGGTTAGTTGGATCATTGTTCTATTTACTGCATATTTACTGCATCGCTCATGGCTTTAAACCTGAAAGATGGCGTTTTGAGAAGACGTTGGAGCCAAAATGAAGATGTATTGTATTGCATTGTATTGGGCAGGTTTGTTTGCTGGTCTGACGTTTCAAAGCTGGGGGCACGATGGGGGCTTCACATGAGCGCAGACTTTGAAGAACTCAGATGTCGCTGCATGGCTTGGCTTTTGTACTCTTTTAATCAATTCAAGTGTCAAATTAACAATTGAATGTATTTTGTAGGTATTATTATGTGGACATGAGTGGGCAATAGCAATATAAGGTATTATACAACTTGAATTTAGCGGTGCCTGGGAACTAAAAAAAGCTGGCGTTTTTGGGAAGTTAATATCAAAGAGTTATTGCGCCTCCCATTGCTTTATTTTGCGTGGAAACCGGTTTGAAAAAACGGCTCTTTGACTGTTAAGGCCTACATAGCCTAGACCGACGTCGGAGGTCGTGAAGTGTCGTGGCATCTGAATGCGCTGTCTATTTGGTGTAGTGGGCACCGTCGTAGTGTCGTAACCCGTCTGTAAGCATCTTGGGGGCGTTTACGTATGTTGAATCGACGTCACCAGTCGTGACATTTGGTCACTCTGATTGGCTGTTAGCTAGCAAATCAGCGTGCAGAGCACCAACGGGAAATGACAAATGCGGATAAACAGTGAGCACGTCTTCGCTGCCTTAATCTTCTTACAAGTACAAGAGCGAGGGTTGACAATTGGAGTTTTTCACAATGCCATGTCAAGAACGTGATGTTTTGCTTCGCATGGGAATTCATCCTGAGCAAAGAATATAGCTGAATGCATTGTTTACGTTTTTATAATCAACGCCCCCGGCGTACAGCTTTCCGGCCGGTTGGATTTTTCTAAAAAATTAGAAATACTGAATACCGCTAACGATGGTATGGAAGGCTAATACATTTTATGAATGGCAGAAGGTACTTTAATGGTCAGCGTCGCTGTCTGTTGTCGCGGTGTATTTTTCCAGCGTGACGTGGCGACAACAGGCTGGACGCCACACGAGGTAAGCGTCTGTCACTGTTGGGTAACATCGGATTGGTATATCTAGGGCTAGGCCTTTAAAGGTTGCCAATCCCTGGATTAAACTAACTGCCACATGTCCTCAACAGGCAACATAGCACCATTTGTTTTTGTTTTTTAAAAACGCTGTTACTGGTTTTTGTTTCTTCACACTCCTATCCACTATGTGTGTGGATAGATAGGTAAATAGATAGACAGATGCAGCGTCCTCGTCATTCGCCCCTCGATCCATGAGGTCTTCCGATAGTTTGACGTGAATTAGAAACGAGGAAAACAAAAAAGGAGAACATTGTTTTTTTTGCCCATACAAACAAAACAAGAGATAATAGAAAAGTATGAAAAAGGAATGCGTTAGGTTGATCTCGCCAAAGAATATGACTGTAATGTATTGACAGTCGCCACGTTATTAAATCAGTTCTTTACAAAACGCCAGGCAAAAAACACTTCTGAGAGAGAACATGAACCAAAGAGGGCAAAAAGCGATGAGGACAGCAATTAAAAGGTAAACGATCATCATTTTTATTCTTTACTCTATTCTTTATTATTTTTTTTTACATTATACACAACTCTCATTTATTATGCAATAATCTAATTGTAACATGTATTTGTTACATGTTTTGATGCATTTTTATGATTTATAAAACATTTATGCCTGAATATTGGGGAGCTTGGAACGTATTAGGGCATTTACATGGAAAACACGTCTCTACTTACCAAATTTTCTACTTAAGAAATTTCTTCCAGAACCAATTCATTTCGTAAGTAGAGGTACCACTGTCCTTTTTTTTATTATTACATTAAGCAGACACATTTTTTTTTTACAGTGGGTGAGTGACTCACGTCAACTAAATGACAGTGTGTTCATGTTCCACTGAGAAAGGGAAATTAGAGCCCTCAACACCACAACAAAGGTGTACTTATCAGAGCTCCGGGCGATCGAAGGCGTCCGCCATTAGCCTACCTCCGGCTCGAAAAAATTCCAAGACATCCTCCGCGGTCTCGCACCACCCTCACGTCTATATTCTGATGCATTAAATTGGCTAAGAGACGGAGAATTGGATTAAAAAAAGACATCGACGTATCCGCTCTCCCGGCTTTAAAGGTAGAATGACGCAACAGCGCTCCTGGCTCTAGTGGTAGAAACGCGGTTATGCGCTCCCGTCCTTAATGGGTGAAATGCATCAGTAGTTGAAACAGGACACAATTGCCCGGACATACACAATTCCTCTCTGTTTCACCGGAGATCTGCGCCACCTTGCGAGCGAAAGTTGAGGCGGGAGAGAGGGAGGGGGACCGATCGAGGTCGTTTTCAAAGCAGGGGGACCTTCCATCCCCAGTACAATCCACGCCCATGCCAATATGTAATACCTTTCGCAACAGAAGTCCGTATAGACAGTATATAAAAGTCAAGTCCACATCTGTGTATCTTTGATCTTTGTATATATGCTTGTATGTAGATTATATTTATACTATATTTGTACTGAAATTGAAGGGACTTTTTAGGTTGTTTATAAGATCTAAGTTGTGCAAAATAAGGAAAAATAAATGACTCCTTTTGCCTCCCATGAAACATAAATTTGATTTGAATTCTGCATGCATCAGTGCTTATCCTCTCTCCAGCCTGCATTATAACACACATACACACACTGAAAGCATCTACTGACTGTAACACATGGTTGAGCAGGAAGGAATTACATTTACTTTTTGGAGTATGCCTAATATACTGCTGGCTTTGACAAGTTAATGTAGTCAAAGTTTGCCACTTTCGCGACTATAGCTTGACAACAAATATATGGTGTGTGCAGTCCATTTTGGTCATCACGGTCAAATGTCAACAATTGGGTTTAGCAAAACCAGCTGCCGGTGACACGTGTGTGAAAAGCCAAAATGGAATACACCAGAGCTGGGCAGTCCATCCCGGTGCCCGGGCGGACGCCAATTTTTGGGACGGAGGACAGGGAGGTGACATGTTTTAAAAAAGGTGCAGACTAAGCAAGGGCGGGGATGGAGTTTAGTGTGGCCCGCTAATCGTCCCTCATGCGTGTGACGTGGTCGGGAGGCGGCCAAAGTTCATCTCAACCTAATCGGCGAAATGGGAAAACGACAAAAATTGACTGAACACTTCAAACGCGCCACTAGTTAACCAACTGCGCAGGAGATACAGCGCGAGTTCTACTAGCACGACAAGTGATGAGACCCAGGGTCAGAGCCAGCACACCGGCGAGTGACACCAGCATGTCGCTTGACTGTCCTGCTGGAGGAGTACGTAGCTTTAGTTGTGCTAAAACTAATGCAAACAAATATTGCCGTCTTGGTGAAGTTCAACTGCTGTAAAGAAAGTAAAGGAAGTAAAAACATACCAGGTATAATAGGGTCCTCGCCCACGGTTCTCCAAGCCTGGTCTGTTTTTTTCTTGTCCCGGTACTTGTAGTTGGCCATGTCATATGTAGCCCAATAAACATTTTGTTTTATAGTGTGCTATTTTAATTTTGTGAACATTCTCAAAACTCAGCGTATTCTGTTTCAACAATTCAAGGGTTATTTCTGTGCATTATTAATCTACATTGACCATTTTGTAAATATGCTTGTTGGTTCTGCATTGTCTGTTGTAGCAAGGGGGGCATTTATTAATGAGACACACAGGGACACTTGTGTGACGTTGCTGCGCTTTCCCGGCAAAGCAGAGACAACTTTTGTACGGGGAGATTGCTCCGTTACCTGTGTGAATGTGACATGCTTTCTCTTGCTCCATCATAGAATAACAAGGTGTTTGTTCTGACTCTGGGCAATTATATCACCCATAATGCTGCTAAAGAGATTGCTACATACCAACTGGCTGTGTGCTCCTGATTGACGGTTCAGGTAAAATGACAGATGACAATTAGCCGGTAGGGTACATGGATCGCGGACGGAGGACGGACCGGCAAAAAAGGGTCAAGTGCCCAGCTCTGGAGTACACTAGACCACAGGAATAGTTTATACAAGACTGTTAATAACAACTACGACATTCAACACCCAGCCCTCCATCCACAGCAAATTTAGGGATGGGGTTGGGGCAACCAAAGGGTTCGCGGCCTTCCTGGACCTCATGGATAAACTTTAAAGACTTACAGCACATCTGGGCAAGGTTTATCATTAATTTATGTGGATATGTCATTCTAATATAACTGAAAAACTGATTGCAGTTTTTATTTCGTAATTCCAACAACATAATTACACTAGGGCAGAGGTCGGCAATCGGCGGTTCCGGAGCCGCATGCGGCTCTTTCATCCTTATGTTATGGCTCAGCGTGACTTGCATGGGAAAATCTATTATAAGTGTCTGATCGAAGTCCATGTTATTCATCTAAAAAAACGTGCATCATGTCTTCTTAGTAAGTCAAAGTTTTTGACCACTATCATATGTGGTCCTATACTGGATACCTATGGGATTTTTTTCTGAACCTCCAGGTCGCATGCATCCGACTTTGACGTAAGGGGCGGAATTATGTTCACACAAGAAAAAAGACCGAGGTCGCATTTAAAATGTAATATGAATGCTTACACACAAAACAAATTGTTTTTTCTTAAAAAGATGGCAGCTTACAACAACACAATATTTTACAAGTGTAAAGATATACAGTGATCCCTCGCTACTTCGCGCATCAACTTTCGCGCCCTCGGTGCATTGCAGATTTTTCAGAAGCATTCGTAACAAATTAAAAATGAAACAACGCAGCCATATCGGCAGCTATATTGCAGAAAGACGCATTGTTTCAAAGTTATGAGTTGACTCGGAGGCTTTGTACATACACGCAGGCACGCATAAAAGGCGCATGAATGGTTTCCAGCGTGAGAGCGACCAATGACAGCACACGTGGATTTATCCCGTGAGCTGACTGGGTGCGTAACATCTCACTAGTCTCGTCCACTATTAAAGTGTGCCGTTGATTTAGTCAGAGTCAAGCCGGATACTTTCTCTTCTGTATTTGTAATGATGTTTGCTCTAATAAAGTTTTAATAAAGTTTCTAATAAAGACTATGATCCAATTCAATTCCAATTCTGATTAGCTTAGCACAGACACTAAAATAAATTAACTCAGTTAACTCAGTTGTATTTACTTCCTGTAGCAGCTGACCTCTGCTCACTGTGCAGACTTAGAGGAAAGTCACTGTCGCAAAGACAACTACAGCTGTAACAAAGCACTTTACAACAACAAAACAGCAATAATATAACAAGTGAAAGCAATGAATTAAAACATAAAATACTATATGCAATAGACACCGGAAACAGCAGAAAACCTTCAGGCTCACGTCGGATCAAAAGCTGGAAAAGAATCGTATTCAATGATCAAAGAAAGCTATTAGAACAGTCTTTGAATCAGAATATACTTTACTAAAAAATACTGGATACTATATTTTTTATCCATATTAATTCCACAATTTTACTGAAGTAAATATGGGCTCTAAAATTTGTAAAAAATTGTAGTTGAAAAATCTGATTAATTGCGATTATGGAAAATGTTGCGATTAATTAGCTAATTCTTTAAAAGTTGTTGCATTTTTAATCGTTTGACAGCACTAATATGTATGTGTATATGTGTATATATATATATATATATATATATATATATATATATATATATATATATATATAAATAATGGATGGATAATATGGAAACCGGGTCGAAATGGCTCCTTTAGTGTAAAAAGGTTGCCGACCCCTGCACTTACACAATGACAGCTAATTAAAACAATAAAATTGACTTTTTTAGAAAAAGACATGAAATTAATATTTAACACAATTGAGTTGTGTGGTCCATTCAAAAAAGTAATTGCCCACATCAGACTTGCAGTATGGGACCCTATGATCAGCTAGCTTACTTAACACATTTCTCTAAGCAGAGGTGCGCACAGTCCACTCTTTTTTGTTTTTGCACTACGGAGCACTTAAGGCGGAAGTCAACCCAAGCATATTTTTTTCAGGACTATGTTCCCAGCAGGCCTCCTAGTTGAAACATGGCATTCTGATGAATTTTGCGTTTGTGGAATATAAATTAACCAGCAAAATGCACCCGTTTTTAACCATCTTTGGGGGCGGCCGTTTTATTTTGTCTTCTGTCGACTGAAAATGACATCACAACTGCTCACAACGACCAATCACGGCTCAGATTCAGAAAACAGGTCAGCCATGATTGGTCGTTGTGAGCAATTGGGATGTCATTTTCAGTCGAGAGAAGCGACAAAATGGTTGCCCCCAGAGATAGCTAAAAACGAGTGAATTAACACTTATTCCACAAACGCAATATTTATCAGAATGCCCTGTTTCAACTAGTGGGCTTGCATAGAACATATTCTAGAAATAAAATTTTTGTGCTGACTTCCTCTTTCAGGACATATTTTGACCTTAAATGTCTTGCTGGCAGCTCTCCTGCACACCCATTCGGCCACGGTCTCACGGTGAATGTAGGATTATTTTGGAGCCAGACTAGTCAAGCAGGCCACCACAATGGTTATTCAATGCACCACAGGGGTCAATCTCAAAATAAAATCCAAACAAGTAATAATACATGTACATGGATAGCAATGCCTTACCTAGCTTTTACTTGAAGTTGGCCCTTAGAACCAATCGTTGTGGCGGCTGACTTGACTTTGAATTGAGGCTGGCCTGACCTATCCTTGATAGGCAAAAGCGTGAATACAGACTTGAACAGGAGCACAATGTTTAATTTGCCGCTGCTATACCCCTTTTGGTGCCCTAAGATGAAATGTCAGATGGTACCACCCATCCCAACCCGATATAAAACATTTTTTGTGGCCCGAAATCTTTTGTGCGCATGTGTGGGGGATGTGGCTGACGGGTACATTGGTACATACAGTTACTAGCCTGTTAAACCTGTTAAAACATTGAGTTAGTAATGTAATTCAAGTGTCATAATATTAAAGTAATGTAACTGCAATACATTTAATAACTTGTAAATACAATGTCTGGTCTTTTCTGACTTAATTATGGCAGTTTGATATGCATGATTTTTGAATGCCGGAGGAAGCCTGAGCACCCACAATTCAAATCCAAAGCATAGGAAAAAAAATGTGAGGGAGACATACGAAATACACAGACAGTCAGAATGTCAGATAGATAGACCGATAAACAGATAGATAGATACACATAGCATAACGTCATCTGGTGGAGAAAATTAGATTTGGTAGCTTCATAAAGTTTTTCCAACCATTCCACATGACACGTTGTGAAAGCTAGAAAAGGGAAGGTTGATCCCCCCCATCTTATAAAAAAAAAACATGTGCATGTTCTCTGACTTTACATGACATTAACCGCAAAAAAAAAAACCCTATACCCGTGACAAATTTAGCAGATGATATTGGTACTATGGCGTTTAAATAGTAAAGCTGTGCTATTTACTTATTACTTGTGGGCGTGGCTAGCATGCTAACTACTCTTAGTGGTGCTCCATGATAACAAGCAGTCTTAGATGATTTTGACAGTTCACATCTTTCTTTGTAAATGTTATGGAAAATTAATAAATCCATGGGTCCGTTTGGTTCGACAAACTCTGAGTCTAATCCTGAAGTCCGAGTTGATCTACTCTGAATTTCCGGTTGCAGAACAGCTGATGTGAATCAGTTTACTCAACTCGTAGTTTCTTCACCTGGAGTTAAGCGCAGAGCTGGGCATCTCAGTCCGCCAATTCGCATCCTGCATATTTATTCGACCCACGTGGTCCCGGCCCCTCCCTTGTCAGTGACAGCAAATCGGCGTTGAGAACGTAATTAACACGCAGGCGCCGCATGAGCAGACATGAAAAAGAAAAAATATCAAAGAAAAACAAATGAGACACACGCACGCACAGCGTGGTGATCGGTGAAATAAAGAGAATATGGGGCACGTCATTGAGTCTGTGGGACTGTAAGGTACACAACAATGTTTAATTTGTTATTTTTTTCAGTACTCCACCACGTGTCAGGAGTGCGGCACCTGCGTGTGACGTGGTATCTGTTAAGTCCGTTCTCTGTGCCATTTGGCTGACTCTGACCGACTGGGACCACTGGGTAGGTCGATTAAATGCAAAACGAGAACTTGGGGACGGAGGGACGATACCCAGCTCTGGTTAACCGCATGCACCGCAACTATGAAAAGACATTTTCAATGGAGCCCCGATTTAACGAGTCACCATGGCAACGGGGAAGAGAAGAGCTGCGTTTTTCACTCTACTAGAACTTGCAATACTAATGTGTTCATATGGCGAGTTTGAACACATTTTGAGGAAGAAGTGCAACAGCACTGCAGTTGCTAAAAGGGAGACAGTGGGGAAAACATTGCTGCTCAGGTCACTGTGAAACTTTGCAATCTAGTAACTAGTCCTTTGTAATCACAATAATCTAACGGGAAAACTGCTTGAATGGAAGCCTATTTTATTTCATTTAGGTGCAATATCGCTGGGGAGAAGCGCACTTGGCAAACCCCGGCATAATCTCATGGGGGTACACTGAAAAATAAAAAGGGTTGAATTTACTTATTTACTTACTTTATCTGTATCCAGACACATTTTTAAAGTAGTATGTATAGTCTACTTAAAAAATGTATCTGATTCCAATGTATGTGGAAGAAGTCAAATTCATCAACAGAAACTTTTTTCAGTGAACACTGTTTTTCAGAGAACACTGAAAAAAGTTTCTGTTGAATTTAATGAATTGTATTTAATCAAGTGGTTGCACAAAATATAATCATCTGGATCCAGATCAATGTTTTTAAGTAGACTATATATCTACACTGAAAAAAATGGTGTGGTAAATTTACTCACTTTTATTTCATCAAGTGGTTGCACAAAATGAAATAATCTGGGCCCAGACCCACATTTATTTAGTAGATGTATAGTGTACTTAACAAAATGCATCTTAATCCAGATGATTATGTTTTGTGCAACCACTTGACGAAATAAAATTTAGTAAATTCAACATAAACTTTTTTCAGTGATACTATGTCTGGACTTCTCGTATACTGACTCAGATTTTTTTTTTTTTTTTTTAATGACAGACGGCAGAACTACGCTACGACAAAACTCGCCTGAGCGAACTGAAGGAATAAGGAAATGAAATGGAGTGTGTGGCTCTGAAAGAGGGCGGAGACAGAGAGAAACTCAAGGTTCATTGCATAAAACCTGGTCCGGACCAGGTTAGGTTCAGAGAGTCTGTTACTGCAGTAACTGACAGAGAGCTTAAGTTACCTCTCTCTCTCTCTGAAACCGGCTGGAGTTGTGGATGTATCTTTGATTGCAATGTCAGAGGAAGAAAGACATCTGTTTATCTGTTTAAGTATAAACCTTTTTGGGGTGAGGCTCGATCAGTTTCTGTTGCGTGTGTGGATATTACGTGAGGGGACTTTATTTGTGTGATATACTGTATTTGTGAATGTCTGCCTACTTTTCATTTTTGCTTCTTATAAGGCCATTTGGGCTGGGCACTTTTAATTGTGCATGACACTATAGAAGAAACTAAACACCCTGCTGCACTTTTCATGCTTTTACATTCGCAATTTTTTCATATTCTGCTTGGCATCCAAGCACCTTCGATGGAAAAGGGTGTATGGAAAGGCTTTTGAAGTCAAATGATGGCACTATATTGTGATTCTAATGTAGTAGTGTTATGTTATTGAGAAACTAATGCATGTTACAAGTTTAGTCTAAATATACATTTTTCAGTCTAAATGTAAGTCACAGTTATAATTAGACTTTCCTTTGGGAGAATGAGAGGACGTGATATATATATATATATATATATATATATATATATATATATATATATATATATATATATATATATATATATATATATATATATATATATATATATATACACACACACACACACACACACACCCAACAACCAGGGCCAGTGATCCCCTAAGAGTGAGGATTTAGTCTTCAATTAACCTCTCAAGCATTTTGGTGGAATTTTGGAGGAAACCAGCATACCCGCAGAAAATTCACATGGGCACAGGGAGAACATGTAAATTTCACACAGGAAAGCCTGGACCTGGATTTGATTTAAACCTGTCCTCATTCTGGGCACACCACAGCATGATGTGCAGTGGAATAAATCATCACTCTCTTTCCACTTTGACAGTGTGGGCCAAAAAGTTTATCAAAATCCTGCTCGAACTTGGCTTTTTTTCCCCTTAGCTGGTTCTCCCTCACTTAGCAAAGCTGTGCATTCAGATATAAAAGGCACTTTAAATGAATTAAAGTGACTGACTACATTCAGCGTACTTGGCTATTGCTGCTTCTCCCAGAATTTGAAAACACATTGACTAATCGAGATCACGCCCTAAACTTCATTGTGGAGTAGTAAAATTGATAAACAACCTACTTGACTAGTCAAGGAATATAAATCCCCTTCTAGTTACTCATCTGTTAATATGGTTGCTTGAGAAGAATCAGGACATTTTAGCAGCATCGTGTGTCATTACAGAAAGTGAAAAAAGATCACTTTTTCAGCACTGTATAATAACGTGAGTGAGGTGAGTTTGCTAAAAGTGAAAATGTTCACATATTCCCTGCCATATCGCTGCGTTTGCAATCCTTGCGGTGCATTCTTTAAAGAAAAAATAATTACATTGTTTTCCTCTGAAGAGCTGTAAATGCTCTATTTTGCTGTGCAGCATACTACAAATGGACTCATGGACTAACGGATCTAACTACACCACAAAGTGTCCTGGGTGTGAATGAATTTCTACCAGATTTTTTTCCCCTCCTCCTACGGTGCCAGGGTAATTTCAAGATTTTCACTTTTTGCTGCAGTTTTTACACCGTAACCCCTGTGAAGAAAGGGGCATTACGGTACTGTGTTATAATAAAGATGTGAACGGGAATTATGAAGTACAGTGATCCCTCATTCATCACAGTTAATGGGGGTACAGAACCCGCCGCGATAAGTGAAACCCGCAAAGTAGAGTCGGACTTGTGATTATGATTATTATTTTATATGATATTTATTGTACAGGTTTATTTTGGGGGATTTGCGCCTCTGTTATGCTGTTGCGAACCCCAACATGGTTCCCACACTTCTAAATACTTGTTAAACAATCAATTTAACTATAAAAATGCTAAATGAAGAATATAAATACCAAGCTTGCAGACTGTGATCAGAATTTAGCTTCGACCGACCGCGGCAGCTGACGAGCACGACGGAACGTTCGCTAAGAGCTACGTAGGTTTTAATTTTTATCATAAAGTTGACTTACCCTAACTAGAATGCCATAGTGTAATTTATCCAATCCTGCATTTTAAAACGCTTGTCGCCATCGTGAAAAGTGAAAGTAAAAGCGGCCGCTTCTTCTTCTTCCCTCATTCTTCTTCGCCTGCTTTTTCTCCTTCTTCTCCTCCTTCTTCATTACAAAAACGAAGAAGAAGCATGGCCACTGGGTATCATGCATTAACTTTATCTTTACACAACAACATCAATAAAGTCCTTTGGATGAAATGCAACGCGGGATTGTAGTTAAGTTAAGATATTTTAAGACAACCTAAGACAAAACTAACACACACTTTCACACTTTATTTGATGATGTCCAAGTCGTCCGTGCCGCTGGCCGGCAGGGAGCGCGCTGCGCTGCACTCACGACTATAAACACAGCTGTTGTACTGTACTATCTGATTTTAACAAAACTTTATTAGAGTAAACACATCATTACAAATACGGATGAAAAAGTATCCAGCTTGACTCTGACTAAATCAATGGCACATTTGAATAGTGGACGAGACTAGCAAGAGGCTGCGATGATGCGCACCCAATCAGCTCACATACAATACAGTGTGTGGAAAAATTAAATCCACTTGCGCTCTCGTTGGTCGATCTCGCGCTGGGAACCAGTCACCGCCTTTTATGAGTGCCTGCGGGTATGTACAAAGTCTCCGAGTCAACTCATATCTTTGAAACAATGCATCTTTCTGCAATATAGCTCCCGATATGGCTGTATTGTTTCGTTTTTAAATCCGCAATGCACTGAGGGCGCAAAAGTTGAAGCGCGAAGTAGCGAGGGATCACTGTAATCACACCAGCAATGTTTTGCTGGAAAAAATGGAAATAAGGAACTACAGTATGTCACTAACATGAGTATTTTGTGCATATAAACATCCGGCAAACATTTTCTGTACCACTTCACAGGTGAGCTGCAGCCTGTCCCAGCTGATGGGGTACACCCTGGACTGGTGAAGACCCTAAATTGCCCATAAGTGTGAAGTGTGAATGTGATTCCTTATCGTTGCTTGTCTATATGTGCCCTGTAATTGACTGGGGCCCTGTAATACATAATTGACAGAAGCTTTAACAAATTGGGTGAATAAATATCTGGTGCTGTACAAAAATCTGTAGACTGGCAGTGGAAAATCAACCAATATTGAACATGGCACATAATTATGCAACTGCAGGTCTTAGCCAAATCCCAATAAACAACAATAACAGCAACACGAAATACAACAATAAAAAGTTGAGTTATCTTACAAACCTGATTTTCATGATGGTAAAATCTAATAATCTAGTTAACACTTGAAATCTCCAACAGTGAAGGATCAATTCCTTTTTTGCATTTAGACCAATTGGAGGATAAAGAGACTTCAAGTTCAAATTCTAATGGGAGGATTAATTGTGAGCAACTTCTTATCATAGTGTTCTTGAATATTCATCAGACCACATATAATTTTATTGTGTGTTTTAACTAATTAAAATTGTATTCGGAGGGGAAACGATAAAACATCCCTGTCTTTATCTCACTCACTGTTGTTTTCTCTCATCCAACATTACAAAGCAGACGGGGCTTCTTATTAAAACTCATTATGAAAACATCTTTGTGGTGCAAACATGTTGTCATTCACCTCAAAATGTTTGCGAACATAAAGAGCTATGCTTTTCTGCTTCAACAACGAGGAAACGACAGATTGCATCTATTTTCATCTCTGGTGCGCACCAATGTGTTTATTGTATTACAGAACCGCCTCGCCGTCTTGTGCTTCCAGATGAAATGAAAACGTTTAACAATCATTGGTCTGACTCTGTCTTGTTTGGTCTCGTTTTTTTTGTATGTTTTGCTCAGTGTTTCTGTGTCTGTCTCATCATGTTTATTGTGTCCATATGTGTGCCTTCCACTCCCTAGTGTTAGCCAATCACCTCCCTCTTACCTTGTGTGTCTTGTCCAGGTGTTTCTCGTTGTCTCGTCAGTATGCCTGTATTTAAGTTCCTAGTTTTCTTTCATTGGTAAGAGACTTTAGTTATGTTTCATCGATTCAAGCCGAGCTTCCCCGCTCATGTTACGCCCTGCTTCCTCGGTCACGTCAAGTCCAGCTCCCCCGGTCACGCCATGTCCAGCTTCCCTGGTCATGTACAAGACCGCTTCCTGGCTCTTGTCCAGCCTTGCTCTCCCAGGCTTGTCCAGCCCTGCTTCTCCAGTCATGTATTATCGACTCGGACTGTTGAGGCACGCCTGCAAGGTACTTTGCAAAACAACCTGCAAGCAGGCAAGCACCGGCACAGGTGGAGCAGTAATTTTTAACTTCGTTCTAAGAGTTAAGGTGCAGCAGAGGACAGCTCATGCTCCACCACGGCTCTTGTGTGATTGTATATGACAGGGAGCGCAGTCTTGCTAATATGCGCCCGGGATGGAACATTGTAACGGGGCTCAAGCATATTTGATAAACGTTTGAAGCCCGACTCCTTGACTAAAGCATATGGGCGCTATGTATATGCCGATTGCTTCAGTAATTACGAATATTGTTGGCTCTCACTTCCGGTTCTGGCGCCGCGCGAGTGGTAGCCCGCTATAGTAGCTCCGGCTCACCAGTGAGCCTTTTCGTGTGTTTTTGTTCCTTACTATTACTTTACCTCATACATTTTTCATATAATTGATAGTCGTAACTTGCGTAGCAATGGACACCCAAACTGCGGTATTCTTGCTGCTGCTGGTGGCTATTTTTTGCGCGATCGTGTCCGGCGACTTGGCTCGGAGCCGCGCCCCCATTGTTTACAGCCAGAATCAGCTGTTAGCACTCCGTGCTAACCCTGCGCCGGCTCCCGGGGCGAGACCCGATATCCCCCGTGAGCTGAGGAGGAAGAGAAGGCGATCTCGTGCGGGGTTAAACGCCGGGAAAGGAGGAGACGATACCATCCCATCCTCCCGTCTGTTATCATGAGAGGGACTTCCGGGAGGCTAGCCTGATGCTATTCACGGAGTCGTGGCTAACAGCGCTAACGCCGAACGCGGTCGTAGAATTGGACGGCTTCCAAATCATACGCGCGGACAGGACGCTGGAGAGTGGAAAGAGGAAAGGAGGAGGGCTGGCTGTGTTTGTGAACGATAGATGGTGTAATCCTGGGCACATCATGATTAAGGAGCAGCTTTGCAGCAGGAATATTGAGCTGCTAGCTGTTGGCATGAGGCCATTCTACATCCCGCGAGAGTTTAGTGATGTGATCGCGGTGACCGTCTACGTCCCACTGGCTGCCAGCGGCGACACAGCCTGTGATGTCTTGACTGCAGCAGTGAGCAGGCTACAAACACAGCACCCAAATGCCCTGATACTCATCTCTGGTGACTTCAATCATGCCTCCCCTTCCTCCTCTCTGCCTTCATTCACACAGTATGTCACCTGCCACACCAGAGACAATAAAACACTGGACCTTTTCTATGCCAACACCAAGGAGGCATACACATCACTGCCCCTCACCCCGCTGGGCAAAGCTGATCACAACCTGGTGGCTCTCCAGTCTGTGTACAAACCTCTGGTCCGCAGGCAGCCAGCTGTGACCCTCACGGTTCAGAGATGGTCTGGAGAGGCCGAGGAGGCCTTAAAGGACTGCTTCAGCACAACTGTGTGGGAAGTATTCAGCGATGCTCACGGGGAAGACATTAGTAGTCTAACGGACACTGTTACAGACTGTATAAATTTCTGCATGGAGAACACCATACCCACCAGGACAGTAAGGTGTTTCTCCAACAACAAACCCTGGATCACACCAGACATAGAAGCTCTCCTGAAGGAGAAGAGGAGAGCTTTTGCGTCAGGCAACATAGAGTAGCGGAAGACTGTGCAGCGCCAGCTGAGGAGGAGGATCAGAGAGGGGAAAAGGTCTTACAGGAAGAGGATGGAGGAGCAGCTGCTGCAGAATAATGCCAGGGGAGTCTGGAGGGGCCTGAAGACCATCTCAGGCCACGGACAACCCAAGACCCGGACTGGGGGGGACCTGCAGTGGGCAAATGAGCTGAACCTCTTTTTCAATAGGTTCGATCAGATGCCTGCCCCCACTCAGTCTCTCCTGCTGCAGTCTCCACCTACTCCTCCTGCTGGGTGTGTCACCCCCTCTCTCCTTTTCTCCACAGTCTCCAGCTCCCAGCTACACCAGATAGCCACCACTCCCTCCTGCCCAGCCTTGGCCTTCACAACATATCAGGTGAAGAACCAGCTGAAGAAGATGAAGCCGAGGAAGGCAGCGGGTCCAGATGGCATCAGCCCCCAGCTCCTCAAATTCTGCGCAGACCAGCTGTGTGGAATTGTCCAGCACATATTCAACCTGAGCCTGAAGCTGGGCAGGGTCCCCCAGCTATGGAAAACATCCTGCCTGGTCCCGGTGCCAAAGACCCCCCACCCGAAGGAGCTCAACAGCTTCAGACCAGTGGCGCTGACGTCTCACCTGATGAAGACCCTGGAGAGACTGGTCCTTGTCCACCTGCGCCCCCTGGTGAGCTCCTCAATGGACCCACTCCAGTTCGCATATCAGCCTGGCATCAGTGTGGATGATGCCATCATCTACCTCCTCCACACTTCACTCTCCCATCTGGAGAAGGCGGGGAGCACTGTGAGGATCATGTTCTTTGATTTCTCCAGTGCTTTCAACACCACCAGCCCACCCTACAGGGAGACAAGCTGGAGCGGGCGGGGGTGGCGCACCACCTCACCACATGGATCCAGGACTACCTCACAAACCGGCCACAGTATGTGAGGACACAAGACTGTGTGTCTGACGTGCTCCTCTGTAGCACGGGGGCCCCACAGGGAACTGTCTTGGCTCCCTTCCTGTTCACCCTCTACACCTCGGACTTCAACTACAACACCCCTACCTGTCACCTGCAGAAGTTCTCTGACGACTCTGCGATTGTTGGCCTCATCACAGGCAGAAATGATCGGGAGTACAGAGAACTTACTCAGGGTTTTGTGGACTGGTGCCAGCAGAACCGCCTCCTGATCAATGCGGGGAAATCCAAAGAAATGGTGGTGGATTTCGGTAGGCGCCAGCACTCTTCACCTGCACCAGTGAATATCCGGGGAACAGATGTTGAGAGAGTCTCAACTTACAAGCTCCTGGGTGTTCATCTGAACAATAAACTGGACTGGAGCGAAAACACAGACGCCCTCTATAGGAAGAGTCAGAGCAGACTCTTCCTACTCAGGAGACTGAGGTCTTTTGGGGTTCAGGGGACACTCCTCAGGAACTTTTATGACTCGGTGGTTGCATCGGTCATCTTCCAGGAAGTGGTCACCTGGGCAGGCAGCGTCTCAGCCCGGGACAAGAAGCGGCTGGACAAACTGGTCAGGAGGGCCGGCTCTGTCCTGGGCTGCTCCCTGGACTCTGTGGACTCGGTGGGGGACAGGAGGACGTTGGCCAAGCTGTCATCAATGCTGGACCACCCCCTCCAGGGGACCCTAACAGCACTCCACAGCTCCTTCAGTGACAAACTGTTACACCCTCGCTGTGCAAAGGAGAGATTCCGCCGTTCCTTCTTGCCTGCTGCTGTCAGACTCTTTAACAAGAACATTGTGTAGTCTCTACAAACTGGCGGACATTAGTGCAATTGTGCAGTCCTGCACCTGAGCTCATATCGTGCAATACCCAATATTCCCCACTACTGTAATACCATGCAATACTCAACTACTACTGTTAGTCTAGTTTTATTTTTATCCAATGCTGTTCCTTACATTTCACTACAGCACTGCAGCACTGTCACTTACTTAGAGTATTTTTCCTCTGTACTATGTACAGGCCAAAATGAGTGTTCCTCATACTTTTTATGTAGATGTATGTTGGTGTGTATATACATGTGTATATACACAAGTTACTGCGTATATTTACATATGTTTGCCGTCAATGTTATACATTAATGGCTACATTATGCCGCCGTCCCTGTGTGACCTATATCTTTGCTGCTGTAACACTGAAAATTTCCCCACTGTGGGATCAATAAAGGCATTCTTATCTTATCTTATCTTATCTCTGTCTGCTTTCACTTCTCCAGGCTGCTTAAAAGTAGCAGGGATAAGTTGTTGGTGTTGAGCAGGTTTCTTTTTTTCGACCCCCGGTAACTGTATTGGGGTGATGTTAGCATGTTTGAAGTGTTACCTGCAACATACCGAACAAAGGTCCAACAACGCCGACACACAGTTCGCTCCACCGCTAGCAGCCTCTTACTCCATCGCCACCGTACGGAAGCCGAAATGTATGTTCCCGGCTGTTTACTATATATGCAATACACTATACAAACGGCTGATTTGTATACTACAGACGGCTCCTCCAGCTCCATACTTTTTCACGCACTCGCCATTTTTCTTCTACATTTGTTTTGATTTATTTCTTCTTAAAACAACAAATGTGGCGGTCACTTGGTCTCTTGACTTCCCTCCCATCAGACGTATTCGTCGTATACCTTTCTCAATAAATCAATATTTGATATCATGACTTTATTCTTTTCTTTTTACTTTTATTATATATTTGGAAATGCACAGTAAGCTATCTTAAAATGTGCTGTACAGGTATAATGGTGCATCAATGAGCGTTCTTTAGGTATACTTAAAGTATAAACCTGTAAACTAAAGTGTTAACTAGAAGTATACAATTTGTATACTAGAAGTATATAAATGAGTGGACGTGCAGTACACTTCAAGTATAAACAAGTCAACTAAACTGTGGACTACAAGTATATGACTTGTATACTAGTAGTATATAAATGGGTGTACTTATAGGACACTTCAAGTATAAACCGGTAAACTAAATTTACAGCGACACCAATGGATATCGTGGCTGCGCCAACCATGAACTGACCGAGATGACTAGATGATGCATTTAATTTTATTGCGAAAACGATCTGGAAGGTGGCTGCAAAGGAGGAACGTGGGTGAGTAGCTTCTTTACACACACATATGTGACATAACACCCACGCCGCTAGGGTTGCCAACTGTCTCGTATTAGCCGGAACGTCCCATATTTTGGGCTAATTTGGTTTGTCCCATACGGGACCTTAAATGTCCCGTATATTGACTATTAACTCTTGCAAATGCAAAAAAACTGCAATCTACTGATCCTGTAATATAAGATGCTTTTAGTAAAGCTTTGGATGGCAATCAATTGTCAGTAACGACGGACACAGAAAGGTTGGAAGCCCAATGTCTTTTACTTGTATACTTGCTCGAACATACATTACTGGTTCTTAAACAGTGATAGCACATTACAGCACTCCTAATGGAGACTCTCGGTACTACACATGACAGATCCTAGATCAGATAAAGCGGCAATCTCAGAACAAGCGGGAATCACTCCATCTGTCATGTAAGGACTTCTCTCTGGCTGCGCAAAATGACAGAAGAATACTTAAGTCAGTCAAAAGCAGCCAGAAATATCCATGGAAAAAATACATTTGGTGAGTCACACTCCTCTTTTACATTTCAGATTTCTTACACCCGTTTTTTGATGAAAGGAGCCAAATTGTGGTTTCATACGAGATGACGTATCGTCGCTGTCCTGTGAAAAACACAGTCCATTTTTTCTTATTTTTACGTGAATGTGGTTTCAGCATTAATGTGAAAATTAGAAAAAAATAAATAAAAAATTCATACGTCATGCTCACACCACCATGGCACCGTGCACCTGTCCCTTATTTAGGAGTGAGAAAGTTGGCAACCCTACACGCCGCTGCCAAACTAGTTTGCTTTTCAGCAGCAACGAGCTGCGTGGTATATCCTCTCCTCCGTGTGGTAAACTGTACTTCACCGCAACATGTGACATAATGGACCGATCAGAGCAGCAACAATTCCTAACGGGTGCGTGGCAGTTGTTGCTCGCGCCGAGGCGGGAGTAGAAAAAAAGCATAAAAAGAAGTCTTTCACCGAGTAGGCTGAGATTAAATTTGGCCACCTCCCGACCACGTCACATGCATGAGGGCCGATTAGTGGGCCTGGACTAAAATCCACTTCTGGCCATGACTGATTTTGAGGGGAAACTCTGCCTTCGTTGTATTGATTTCAGTGGTCCATATTTCATTGTAGATTCAACAGCTTTTGTGAGATGGTTACATCTGTATACTTTTGAGTAGACATTTGTTCCACATATTTTTGAGAACAGATGTGATTGATTGTATTGTGTAATATTTACACGTCATTCTTTATTTATTTATTTGATTTTTTAATTTATTAAATAAGGCTGTCTCCTGCCTAAAAGTTACATTCTCTCTGGGTCTCATTTTGATAAAATAGGCTATTTTCTCAATTGTAATTGGATAGAAGTATCCTTTTATTGAGGAGCACCTGCACGGTATCCACCTGACTTTAAAGCTCAAGCACCCATCATAGGGTAAGTCCTACATTCATTCGGAAGACTGAAGAAAATTGTCCATTGTCTTTCAATTTCTGTTGATTACCTGTTTGTCTTCCCATTTTATACAATGCCTTCTCTTTAATGACCAAAGGGGCACAACATTATAGCAAATCGTTGCATCCTAGTAGGTGTTTTGTTGATTCCCTGCTGCTATTCAACTCTGTGATCAGCTTTATGATAGTTGTAGTATTTTTATATCCAAAGCAGACCTGCTGCAGCTTTAATCTCCGGGCGACCAGCAGCTAAAGGCTACAGTAGCAAAGTTAAATTGTGTGGAACAAGATGATTGTCAAGTCAGGCCATGAGCAATGAATAAAACATTTCACTGACAGTTAGCAGACAAGTGCAAATATTTTATGTAATACACCGATGGCACGAATGAAACTTCTTCCCTCAGGTTGCCATGGAAACATTTTGCTGTAAAATTCCCACGAGTTGCTTCAGTCATTGTCACAGTTTTATTTTTGAACATTAAAACGATATCAGTTAGTACCTGAAGCAACAATGACTTCTAATTGTATCTTTCTCTAAATCAAGTCAATTTTCCCTACGGACCTGTTGATCATCTCTGTTGTTGAAATTGAACATATAATATATGACTAACAAGTGACACACATGCACGCACGCATACACGCACTTCCAGCATCAAATTACTTTACATGGTGATGTGAAATCACACCAGAAAACTGCCAGTGGGAAAGACCTCATTAGTCCTCACATTCCCCAATGCACATTATACTGTATATGCCTTCCACAAGTATGAAATCTTTACATTTATCCAAACCCAACACCGTGTTGTGTGTGTGTGTGTATATACATATATATTTGTAGGAAGGGGTCAATGATGTCACAAATGTCCAGTTAGTGTACTGTATTAAATGAGACAAAAATACACTGTAATATGTGGGCTTAAAGATTTTACAGTCTCCACAGCCGCATTCATTCACATCATGTCCATAAAACCTAGTGATGCCCCCGTGAAGGCAAGACAGAACCTCGGCAAAGTAGCATCCATTTTGACTGACAGTTTGCAGCTAAGCAGGGCGTGGTTGCAGCACATTCACCAGACACACCCACAACATTTGATAGAGAAGAGAAGGGACTGACTTTCCATATTTTGAAGACTCATTTTATGTACCGATTTCTTTTATTTAATCACTTTTTTTTTTTTTAGTTGTTAACACTCTTTTTAGTGTCTCAAAATTAGAATGCATTTATTTTCGCTTTACAGGGCACTTTAAATGTAGATAGAGTTTGTCAGTTTTGGTTGGTCCATTTCGAACAGTATGTCCATGATAACAATGATGACCTAAATTATCCCATTAAGGACGGGAGCGCATAACCGCGTTTCTACCACTAGAGCCGGGAGCTCTGTTGCGTCTTTCTACCTTTAAAGCCGGGAGAGCGGACACATCACTGTCTTTTTTTTAATCCAATTTAATGCATCAGAATATACATGTGACTGTCGCAGAATTTTTTCGAGACGTAGGTAAGCTAATGGCGGATATCATCAATCGCCTGGAGTTCTGATAAGTAATGGCAGTGATATATAGAATATGCACCACCAGTGGAACCAGTCGAACGTGATATGATATGGTTAGCAGACAATGGCGATATTGACGTCTTTGTAACAGAATAGAGGAGGGTAATTACCGCTCAATTTTAAAATAGTGCTTCTCTTGCACTGACATATTAATTTTAAATTTTCGATTGAAACAGTAAATAATAATAAATTCTGCCTGTGTGAAAGCCACATGTCTAAGCTCTTTAATTCTTTTGGAATTCTGTTTCTGTCTGCTACAAAGGCTGAGATATTAATCATTTTGTAAGTGTTGAATTTCTGGGAAAACTTAAGGTTTTCAAGGGTAATTTCAAAGGCGACCTTAGGTTTTGGGGAGCTGTTGAGCCAGGCGCTTTAGGCCTTAGTGGGTTATTCAATGAACAGCTCAGTCAAGAAACAGGAATAATTTTCAGTTTGACTCACTCTGTCTACATCGTAGACTCTACAATGTCATGATCCATGACCTATTTAACACATGGCTACTAGGGATGTTCCGATCAGGTTTTATGACACCGATACTGATCATGCATGAGTGAGCTCACCGATTCCGATCACATGGAATATCTGTCTATTTTTCCATTTATTTATGGTGACTGCTATCATGCAATATTATCGGAAAAAAAAACAGCCATATTATTGCCGTAATTTTGACAAAAATCTATATATATTTTCAAAAGCATGAAGAAATAGAAAACCGTTGCTGGCACAATACAACAATTACTACACAAAGGTAACTGAAAAACTTAAATTTACCAGCTTCTAGTTAACGCAGTTTTTAACAGATCAAAATAATCAGTAGTCTCAAAAGACTTACTTATGCAAAAAGTCAAATAAATAACATGCCACCTAAACATTGCATGGTCCAGAATATAATCAAAGTAGAAAAAATAGTCACATGCAGGCTTGAGTTCTTAAATTGAAACGACTCAGGAACTTTATTGTCTTGTGCATAGACAAACTATCTTGTGCATTTGTCAATGAGAAAAAAGTCACTCTTAAGCTTTTAATCTCCCTGTGACAATAATGCCACTTATACTGCGCTGTGTCCACCTTGACTTTATTCAATGCAGTGAGCCTCGTAAACTCACCATAGTCTCCCAATTGCTTGTTCTTCAAATGTCGGATTAAGTTGGTTGTGTTGAAACTTTTGGCGATGCTCCCACGCAAGGTACTTTTTCATGGCAAGTACTGTATTACGAGACGCAAACTCCACACACACAGCAGACAATGCTATGTTCACACCAACTGCGGTGGTCGGAATATTCGATCAAAGCCTTTTATTGCCGATCAAAATATCCGATCACCCGCAGCTCATGCTTAGCAGCCTTGTGTTGCGTCCCTCCCCTCTGCTCGCAGCGGAGGCGCGGCTGCGTTAGGGAGCCTTTCAATTGGAGTCAATGTAGCTCGCGCGGTTGCGTGCAGGGCGGCGCGAGTGATGCTTTTGGATGGAGGGACGTCGTCGCGTATTAAACAAATCAACTTTTTTGCCATTTCGTCTCGCGGCAGCCAAGCATGAGCTGCGGGTGATCAGATATTTTGATCGGCAATAAAAGGCTTTGATCGAATATTCAGATCACGTCATTTTTCACGGAAAATTGGCCAATCATGATCGGTGCCTGATCGATCGGAGCATCCCTAATGGCTACATAACATCCAGTTTATAATCAATATTTCAACAGAGCAGCCAAGATACTTAAATCGGAAGTCAACGCTAACATATTTTTTTCAAGAATATGTTCTGTGCTAGCCCACAAGTTGAAACAGGGCATTCTGATCAATACTGCGTTTGTGGAGTAAGTGTTAATCCACTCGTTTTTAGCCATCTCTGGGGGCGGCCATTTTGTCTTCCGTCGACTGAAAATGACATCACAACTGCTCACAACGACCAATCATGGCTCAGATTCAGAAAACAGGTCAGTCGTGATTGGTCGTTGTGATGTCATTTTCAGTTGACGGAAGACAAAATGGCTGCCCCCAGAGATTGCTAAAGACGAGTGCATTTTGCTGATTAACTTATATTCCACAAACTAATTATATTCCACATATTAATCAGAATGCCGTGTTTCAACTAGTGGGCCTGCTGAGAACATATTCATGAAAAAAATATGTTTGGGTTGACTTCCGCTTTAAAACCATCTCTTTAAATATAACTGCAAGAGTTGGTTGTATTTCATCATGAATGAGAAAGTTACAGAGTCAAAGGAGCATTCTTATTTCAGCAAGAGCAAGTGATTTCTGTCTGAGTCCCTCACTCCAATCTTAGCCTCAAGAGGGATCAGAATTAATGTTGTCAACCTGACCGACCCTGTCACCGCAACAATTTAAGAGTAAGCAATCAAACACAAGGACATACGTGTTTCTAAGCAAATACCTTATCTCCTTTCACATAGGCTTGAGTACATCTTGAAATAGATTTTACATAGACACTAATAAATCATCCTCACAAGTCCTCCATTAGCTGAATTGGTTAAGTAGTGTGAATTTTTAGCAATCAAAACGGTTGCTGCCTAAACTAATATTTCCATATTTTCCTAAATTCAGATTATAAATGTATTAAGAAATCACCACTGTTGAACTGAACTTTTTTAACCTGACTTGCTGATCTTCTTGTTCATGCAGAATGATGGCTCTGTATGCCTTTTTATGCTCGAACAGCAACAGACATTCATATACTCCCTCTGTGGTAGTTTGTATTGTGATTGATATTTATTGGAAATGCAGACGGATAGAACAAGGTTTGAGAAGGGACAGGAAGAGAGAAACTAGAGAACAGAGCAAAAAAAATAAAAAGTCATAAAAACAAAAGCAGAATACCACAGTATATGGCTGCTATAACGTTACATAGGATCCGAGTTCTGTCTACATTATGTGCAGGAAAGGTAGTGCTACACCGTATGAGGAAGGCACGAAACTAGTAGCAAATAGGACAAGACGGGACAGGGGTAGTTAGCCTAGCCTGTCGGGAATTCACAGTGAAAATGAGGGAGCAGAATTTGGGAAATTATGTTCATATCATCATAAGGGCTGTGGCTCTCTGAGTGGCCCTGCATCAAACAACTAGATCCCATAGGCCTATTTATGGAGATACAGTATATCAGAGAATTAACTTCATCACACATGCATGTTAGTCATCTGGGCATTGTTTATACTAATTTGCATATTTATATAAGGGGCATGAAGAGGGAGGAGGCTGCTACTCCAATATTTGACTGAGATTTACGAAAGGAATGTGCTTGGATTCATGCATCTGGATTTTTTGTGTGCGTGCGCTGTTTTCTAGATTTGGCCGTACGCCGTGTTTTAGTATGACATCCCCACACGTCTTTGTACATGAAGCCCCTAGTGTCCAAAGTTGTTGAGTAGGCACAATGAGGACAAGCGGACTTGGCTTCACCCATCTGAGTGCAGGCCAGGGTGCTCACCTCATCGGGACTTGGTGGAGTGACTACCACCCACGCCCAGGAACCCGGCCGGGGCTGTCCCGCATCCCCACCGAGGCGCCCTGACTAGCCCTCAGGAAGGGGATGTGAGGACCCTACTGCAGTCCTTCCCCCAGCCAACCAGCCCAGTGCACTTTGCCACACCATCTCCCCCACCTCAGGCGAGCAAGAAAGCCCACCCACCAACTGGTCTACATGCAGGGGTGCCACCAGCTGGAAAAGAATATGGGTGGGGTGCCTGAGAGGAGAGATGAAGATAGGGACTCAAGGGGATTGCATTGGGGCGAGGGGAGGGTCCCCCCACCAGTAGCCAGCTGACCAGAAGGGAGCCAAGAACATCCGTGTATCATTCATTTATTCGTTTTTCAAAGTAAATACAGAAACTCAAAGGGACACTTGGATGATCTTAACATTGGCACTTATATAATAGGTTTGCGTGTTAATATGACACTAGTACTAAAATGTCCACCTCAAAAGACTCTGTAGTGATTTAATGTCTTTTTCTGCGATTAGGTTAACGACAAATTTCCCCGCCCCCAAAAGGGGCGTGGCTTATGTTATGTTTTCGGTCTCAGTGGTCTACGTCACACGAGGAAGGCATGCTTGGTAATATTGCTCGCTTTGTCAGCTGTTGTCAAAACGGTGACCGATGGCCACCAAAATGCAAATGCACTTTACTACTCTTGTCCACTTCAACCTGTAAAAGTATAAAAGTGTTCCGCACAATAGTTTGGATTTATTGACATAAAACATGATCTCATCATGATCACCTCCACAAAATCAAAAATAACGTGGCGATTGTTCCTCCACTTTCACAAGCTGAAGCGGACAAGAGCATGAATGCGCACACGAATCCCGACTGGTTATATTTCGGACATTTAGTGACGCTAAACTAGTGTCAGCTCTTAGGAGGGAGACTTGCACTTCCAGCAGCAGCAGGCAGATTGGAGCCCCCCGCTTCCCTCCCCGGCTTAAGGTAGGATTGGGACGGCCAATAGCAACAACTAGCTTCAGGCCGTTAAAACAAAAGGCGTTAGCACAACAAAATTAGCTCCTTACTGTCCGCCCAGTTTGTAATCGGTTCATCACGTGACTCCGGCCGAACAAGGATAGAATGGTAGGGGGCACGGCCATTCTGCTCATTAACAAGGGGCGTTATTCATGGAGTCACTTATTTCCTAATTTCTCCAAAATGTATTGAAAAATAGAAAACTTCATTTTCCTGATCAAAAAATATATCAAATGAACTTGTTAGTGAAAACGTGGCCATCCCGGAGCCACGTCCCTTTAAAGCGGAAGTCAACCCAAACATTTTTTTTTTCAAGAATATGTTCCCAGCAGGCTCACTAGTTGAAACACGGTATTCTGATTAATTTTGAGTTTGTGGAATATAAATTAAGCAGCAAAATGCATTTGTTTTAGTCATCTCTGCGGGCGGTCATTTTGTCTTCTGTCGACTGAAAATGAAATCACAACTGCTCACAACGACCAATCAGGGCTGACCTGTATTCTGAATCTGAGCCGTGATTGATCGTTGTGAGCATCTGTGATGTCATTTTCAGTCGACAGAAGACAAAATCGCCGCCCCCAGAGACGGCTAAAAACGAGTGGATTAACACTTATTACAAAACGCAATATTTATCCAAATGCCCTGTTTCAACTAGTGGGGCTTGCATAGAACATATTCTTAAAACATTATGTCTGCGTTGACTCCGCCTTCAAAAAAAAAAACCGAAATGTTTTTTTTCCTCAATATTTGTTCCCCCCATCCCCCAAAAAAGGAAAATTAACCGATTTCCGATTTTGTGCACAAAAGGAAAATGGGAAAAAACGATTTGGACGTTTAATTAAATTTGGATATTCTCATCTGCCTTGTGACCCAGAAGGAACTCAGAAGGGAGCTTTCACCTGATGCACGTGAAGACTACAATCTGTGGAGAATAAAAAAACGACTACAGTCTGGGGAGAAGATGAGCACTTCACGAAGACCTATACATAAATGGATGTTTATGATCTCTTTAACGGGGATAAGCGAGTGACTCTTGAGGACAGAGGACATCGCCACCTAGCACTGGCGGTTTGAGGCAGTTTTACTTCAGGTGGCAAGGGGGTGGAAGGAGGTTCAGTTGGTAGGGCGGAGACACACAAATTCGGGGACAACCCAGGACACGCTGGAGAGACTGGCCTGGGAACACCTTAGGATTCCCCTCCGAAAGAGCGAGATGAAGTGGCCTGGACGGAGTGAAGTCTGAAGCTTCTACATGCAGCCGGGCTTTTTTGAAACAACCAAATATTTCTCCCTCACTCCGTGTTGGAATTCACATCCTTGTTTGTTAAAAACGCAGCTACACTACACTGCAGAAATGCATTTTCAAATGCACGCCAAGCCTCTAGGCGGCAGCAGTTAGCCAAATACTGTCCATTCATAAGGAACTTCCGCCCTTTGACGTCACTTCTACGAAACCAAAAACACAGCCCCAGGCTTGTTCGTGAGGACCGACAAGAGGTCAGAACTGCTTTTAAACCTTTCAATGAGAAGCAGTAGTTGGTTGCAGACAAATATGTAAGCAAAAAGCGCCTTGAGAATGGCTATAACCAACGCGGCTCCACGGGCATTCATGTTGAGTCTCTTGAAAACACAAGTCGTGCAAGTGACGTCAGAGCATTTTTCTCGTACAGTGCAAAATTTCAAGGGGTCTGAATACTTTTCGTACCCACTGTAGTTACAATCCTTTAAGCAATTGCTACTTTTTAACACACACTGAACACATAGAGTAAAAACAGAGCACACAACAATACTCGCAGGCATTCTCTGTGGGAATGTGTGACCAGAAGAACATGTATTCATCAAAGCCGTCCATGTCAAAGGGCATTCAAAATGCTTGTAAAAAATACTGAATACTGTACTCCATATAAACTATTCATAAAATAAAGAACAAAGGAGGTGTGGCTTACATACAAAAATCTATTATAAAATAAAAAAAATAAAATAAAAAAAACAATCTAGTCATTAGTGTCCGGTCTTGGAGAAGGATTATTGTTCCAAGCTACTTGAAAAAAATCAAAGTAACGTGTGGCACACGTGGCGATTTTGGTGTATTTGATGGAGGGGCAGGTAGACAGCTTTGGTACTCCGCCGCTGTGTGTGGTGGATGTCATTGGATTTCATTCATAAATATGATAACAGAGTGGGACAATCCATCTGGATCATTGTATATCAATCCATCAATTCATTGAAAGAATTATAATCATTATCATGTTAAAAATATTTTAATAGCACCTGCCTGACCGGGGTTCACAACTGGTGTGGGGTGTCACACATAGTTGCACACGGTGTCCACATGCACGGCCGACTACATCATCCGCAAGGGAGATCTTGCAGTTTAACGATATAAACACACTTTGCGCGCACCAACCTCATCTTTCGGCCCCCAGCGAGTCAATTTCTGCTTTCACAATGTGCACTTCCACCGCCCTGATTTTGATGGGAATGAGGGCATGAAATTAAGGAGCTGAATATTGCATTGTTGGACTGAACTGAGTGCATTTGCATTTTGTGCGATACTTGGGCTTGGGCTCCACTATCATTCTATATGGCAGGAAGGCAACTGCTATGATAAAGCTCTCTTTGTATTTATGCTACTATTTCAATATATTTTAAAATCAGACATACCCCGTGAAGTGTCTTCAGTACCCCAGTGGTACGCATACCCCTTTTGAGAGCCATTGGTTTAGACCATAACTGTCAGCTCAAAACCTGATAGTAATGACAATGTGTACTATCAACTCAATTGTCCACTGGTGAGTCAACTGTCAAGTTATTTTATTTGATCATCTGCTTGCAAGGTGCTTGTATTGTGACCTTTCCATATTCAGGCAGGGATCATCGGTCTAAATGCAGTCTGTTGATAGATTGTATACCTTTGCATATGTAACAATCCACTGATTCGCTCCATAAGAGTTGTTTCCAGGCAACGGTGTGAATGTTCTCTGTAGGACGAGAGTATGTCTTCCTCTCTTTGAAGTGGTTGTCACACTGATACCGAATAACTGTTGCCATGGCAATGCCATTTTATGCTACAGTAATACATTTAACTGCAACTGTCATAGTGAAACCAATTAATCCCTGACACATTACTAATTAGGAGTTTTTTTTTTTTTTTAATTATTCTTGCATAGTGCAGACATTTATACTGAAAGCACAGCATCAAAGTGCAATTGTGGCCTAGTATCGTCTTCATTGCACTGGTCTGATGGAACGTGTCACATGTGAACATAGTTTCAAATATTTTAATTTCTATACATCATAGCAAGTAATGGTGGGGAGAGCAATGCGGTCATTGCTGAAGCATTAGGGGTGACTAATTTTTCCTGTAGGTTTTTTTCAGTCTTGTGGCGACTGTTGCAGTCTGTTGCTATGCTGTTCATTATGTACAAGAAAATGATGATGGCTGGACAGGAAACGAAAATAATCTTAAAAAACTTAGCAAGGTGAGTAACCAATAAATCAAATGGTAGCTGAGTGAGCTAATGACATCAGCAGTATATTTATAGAAGAATAAATACATAAATAAAAAAGTACGGCTGGAATTATGTAGCCTTTGCATATAAAGTTACCGTATTTTCCATACCTTTATATAAGCTGCACCTACTCTATTTGAAAAAAAAATAATAATGAAAAAAAAACATACCCAAGCTGCTACTTTATATAAGCCGCACCTATCTATGTTGAAAAATAGGGCCCGTGCACGGCGCGTCATCTCTGACATACCGGGGTAGTATATTGTAGTGTAGTATAATTTTTATAGGTTTCATGCTTGGCGGGAGACTGAAGGAACCCTCATTTCGGACATGTCAAAATAAAGTCGGATGGATTGGTTATCGTCTGTAAGATGAAAACATTTCACCATAAACAACCTTCCGTCTTGGGCGAGTTTAGAAACTTTATAAAGGTTAGAATCCTCTTGCTTTCTCTCTATTAGTTACATACGTGCATGGACTCAGTGAGTGAGTTAAAAAGAAGGAATGATCAACAATCACAAACTATTAAAAAGGAAATAAGTACGTTCGTTTGTGTAGCTTAAGTGGACATTTCACAAGCAAACACAGCACGTACTTTAGTCCGAATGACGGTGTTGTTATTGTTCGCCGCCCTCATCATCTGCAGGTCCTGCACCTACTCGTTTGTAAATTGCACATGAGAGACTAAAGATGGCCAAAATATCCGGCGCACACAAAGGAGAATGTAGGTCCGTTTCATAGCTCCACTCAGTTTTGAGAATTCTGTAGGGATCCAAACCATCTATAATGTCCATTTTTGCAATATGTCGGTCTCTGGCTTCACTGTCTAATTTATCATTGTAAATCCCTGCCAATTTCTTGCATTTTAACATGTTTTTGAATCGACAAATACACAGCTTTTAACGTGCTGCCACTCTAGTTTGTCACATAATTCATAACCTAGTGCATAGCGCCTTTGCCTGTTGATCTCCTCCTCTTGCAGTCACATCCTGTTAATGGCAATTGTACGCCACTCAGTGGTATTGTATTGTAATTTCGGTCTTTCCTATATGCGGTGGGGATGGAACATTGTAACGGGGCTCCAGCATGTTTAATAAACGTTTGAAGCCCGGCTCCTCGACTAAAGCATATGGGCTTGGGCACATAGATGTTGCTATGTATATGTCAATTGCTTCAGTAATTACAAATATCGTTGGCTCTGTCTGTTTTCACTTCTCCAGGCTGCTTAAAAGTAGCGTGGATAAGTTGTTGGTGTTGAGCGGGTATCTTTTTTTCTACCACCGGTATCAGGGTGATGTTAGCATGTTTGAAGTGTTACATGCAACATACCGAACGGAGGCCCAACAACGCCGACACAGTTCTTGTTCGCTCCACCGCTCACAACCTTGTTGCACTCCATCGCCGCCGTACGGAAGCCGAAATGTTCCCGGCTCTTTATACTATACAGTATATACAATAGACTGCTCCTCTAGCTCCATGCTTTCTCCCGCACTCACCATTTTTCTTCTACATTTGTTTTGATCTATTTCTTCTTAAAACAACCAATGTGGCGGTCGCTTCGTCTCAGGCGTTGAAACTGCTGGTCCTATCTGCAGGCATGTACAGTGGATACCACCCAGGTTTCTTTGCTGAGTTACAGACGATGTGAATTCTGACTTGAGTAGAGAACAAATTCAGAACCTCTGCATTCTGACAAGATGTCTTATTTATGACGAGGTTATCCACTTTGTATATGACTTTGATAGTAGTATGGTGATGCTAACAGTGGGAGTTGAGAGAATAATTTCAAGAATGGTATCCTCATCGGTACTAGTTGCGGAGTTGAGGAGTTTTAGATTAAAAGCAAAAGTAGTCACTGCTGCACTACTTTATCTTACCGCAACATTCTTGTCTGTCAGTAACAACCTGGCACACAGAACACGCTGAAAGGGATATATCCTTGGGTGAAGGGTTTTCTACATGTTGCAAGGTAGTTGCATTGTGTTGCATCAATTCTACACTCAAATATGACCATAGTAGTGTTGGCTGATCTAAAAACATAAATAATGGGACCCCATTTTTTTTTAGAACTATGATGACACAAAGCATGCATATAAGTAATGTTGAGAAACTAAATACAGAAATGCACTGTAGGATTAAAATGGGTCATCTCTCTTTTTTTTCTACTACATCATGGATATCCCAGTGGACATTGGGGTAAAGGTGGGGTGTATCCTGGACAGAACATTAAATGGTACCTACTCTCTATTTGGGGGTCATACTGTTTAAAAGTTCAATTTATTCATTATGTTACGACCTGTCCTCGAGATGGCTAGAGAAGAAGGGTCTAACAGGTGTGAGGGTTGAATGGGGTAAATCAAAGGAGCACTCTAGCAAAAGTCTGGCCATATGAACACAAAAGGGACACACTACACAACACTATACGGGGGGAACAACTTAACAACTTACACATTATACCACACAAGGGAGTTTACACTTCTGAATCCCGACCGTAAGTGCGCACACAAATGGACTGACTGCTCAATGATTTGAAGATGTTATGGCGAAAACGAATGGAAAGACTGGCTAAACGAAGGGATGGATGAAGTTTATGGCGAAAAGGGTGCACTAAAGTAAAGACCGCAGTACAAAACACAAAAGGTATAGTGACTCATGGCACACAGAACAACAACACACACAGTGACTGACAAGGCACACAAAAGAACAACACACAAACAGAAAGCCAGCCAGCCCGCCAAAGGACTGGTCTACCAGCAACCAAGTCCCTATTTAACTAGTTGCCAAAGCTGGTAGCACACCTGAAGCCAACAACTGCATTGGTCACTCACCCCTGCTCTGATTGAATGGTGGAATTGGGGACGCAGGCCACCAATCAGGAAGGAGCAGAGGAGAGCACCCGCACACTAATAACTTTGACGGCCACAAAACATCATGAGCCCGAACAAGAATCCGCTATAATAGGTTGGTAAACCTCCAGATTTCATAACAGCTTCTATAATAGGAAATAATGGAAACAGAAACAATCTGCTCTGAAGTCAAACTATTACCATAATTTAACAAATGTGTGAGTACAAAACCCAATTTTAATGTATTTGGGGCATTTTGTAAAATGTAAATAAAAAGAGAACACAGTATAATCTTTTGGAAATCCTTTTCAACCTATCGTCAATTGCACAACACGACAAAGACACAATATTTAATATTCAAATTACTAAACTTAATTTTGTTTTATTTTTTTGCTAATATTGATTCATTTTAGATTTTATAGTCGTTTAATCGTTTGCACAGAGCATTTACACTATAGAGTCCTGTGTTGCATTAATGTAGCCATATTTTATGCAATGGGTTAATTTAATGTTTTTCTTTGTTTTTATTGATTTTTGTTAGGATCTTACAAAATGAATTTAGCTGCAAAGCTGACTAGACACAATTGAGGAAGCAAACAAAAAGAGCATGTAACATATCAAGTGATGTGTGTGAAAAAGCAATGTGATATGATGACCTGCCACAGTCCACCTGTTTCTGCTACACCTAAATAAATTGCTAATTGCCACTGCCAACAGGTGTGCTACACGATTCTCAACCCCATGGGAAACAGCAGAGAACAAGATCATGCCAATTTTGTATCAATTTCTCTCATTAAATAACTGATTGATTGTATGTATAGTATGAATATACAATATACATTTAGTACAGGTAACACTTTCAATAATTAGTTTTCTCATTATTATCGAATAATAAATGTAAAAAAAAAAAGTGTTTAAACTGGGCGACAGAGTGAGTGAGTGGTTAGCAAATCCGCCTCACATGTCTATGGTTTGGGATTTCAATCTGGGTTTGAACTGAACCTGTGTGCCTCACACATTATATATTCATAATTGCCCCCCCCCCCAAAAAAAACCCCAAAACAAAACAAAAAAAAACAAAAACAAAACTTGAGTGATCATTCCCTCTTGCTCCATTCCAGTCTCTATTCCAGATGCTGCTTTATTATAATCCAGTCTCCAATTTGCCAGCAGTTTGTTTTTGTGCTGCCGTTAGTCTTTTTTTAATGTAATTTAACTCCTTTCTGTGGCCAAAAGACTTGTCGAGAGGTAACTATAGGAGATCAATGCTATAGACACGGAAGTTTCATGTTCGTATTGCTCTCTGGTAGGCTACCATCAGATTTGTAGTACATGTATTTTAATATCATTCAAGGTTTAAAGTAAGAGTTCGTGTTGCTGTGATTGTGGTCTGCTGCAATAAGTGATTTTACATCTTTAAAAAAAAGTTTGCTTAGCTGTTCCCATAGTAGCACAGCCCCTCCCCGCTCCATCCGCTTCACATTAGAATTTACTTTGATTCGCATACAAAAAAATATTGCATATGAATGAAAAACTTTCACAGAACCTTTCACAGGCTAAGCATGTATTCCTCTCATTTTATGTTCCTAAATTTTGTACCATGCGGATTTAAGATTTTTAATGTAATCTTCCCCGTAATCATCTACTTTCATTACCTTTAAAGGTCAGGGTGCAAACATTTTTCAGAGTCTGTTAAAATTCATATTCTCATTGGTAATAGGTCTTATAATAGATCCAAGTCACTTCCTGCAAGTTGTCAACCACAGATCGATTAGAAAATAGGTTTTACTTACTCATTTAGAGTGTTTCCGAACCTCATGGAAGCTCGAGGAATCGTGCCTTAGAACGGGACTAGAACCCACGAGATTTCTCCTCTCTGCACAGCACGAGATCTATTTTCTTTTGACGGTGTTTTGGAGTCCGGGTGAATGCAGCAGATGTCCTAAAAGGAGCTGTCACCGAATGGGAACTTCCGAGGCCAAATCACGGATGTCATGCAAATCGCTGTTGTGACCGACAACGCTCGCAACATGGATGTGGCGATACGTGAGGCTGGCTTTGAGCCACACATTAAGTGCTTATCGTGCAGGCAATGAACACAACGCTAGTGCGGCTGGTCCAAAGTTGGCCGCGTATCATGTTTGTTTAGACGTGTCAAGCGTATAGTTGCTTTTTTTTCACCGACGCTCAACAGCAGCAGCACTTTTGTCGTCTAAATAAAACACAGCTCGAGCTGCCCGCGCACAAACTAATTATGGACGTAATCACGCGTAATCAACAACTCTTTGGACATGATGGCTCGCGATCTAGAGCAGCGGGGTGCCGTTTCTGCGGTTCTGAGGAGCCCAGAACGACGACGAATTACAGAAATCTTGACACAGACGCAGTGACATTCCTCTTGTTGAAGATCGACTGAGAAACAAGTTGAACTCTACAAAACAATACATTTTTATTTATATAGCGCATTACATAACAGCTAAAGCTGTAACAAAGCACTTTAAAAACAATAAGAGGCAGTGATACGTCTATTAATAAATATATATATATATAAAATATAAATAAATAAAGCCAATAAATTAACATAAAACACTATATACAATTGAGTTACTGCCCCACGAGCACATTTGGATTTTGTATTCAGTAAGAGGAAAGATCTCAGCTTTAGCTGTTATTGCAGCAATATTTGAGAGCATGTAACGAAAGTGACTCCTGTTTGCATTTGCACTTGAGAGCTAGATAATTCATTTTCTTGCAGCCTGTTCGATAAAAAAACATTTTGAAAACTGAAAAAATGACATTAGGTATTTTTTTTTATATTCGAAATTTAGCAAAAATCTCGTCTCGTTCTTGCGGACTCAATCACGTGAGACATCTCGTCTCGTGGGATTTTTGTCTCGTCCCATCCCTATCTACAAACACAGCACAGTCAAGGCGAGCGATGTTTTGGAATGAGAGGATTTTGAAACACACGATGCGACAGAATTTGACCGTTCATGATTAGTAGCCACTGAAACCTCCGGCTACTGTGACGTCACATCTCCGGAAAAAGCTGAAGATGAGAGGGCGCGAGATTCAAACGGCAGACGACACATTCTGAATTGTATTTAGTGATTTAACTGTTTTAATGACAGTTATGCATTGTAAAGGGGGTTCTAGATGGCTACAGAAAACTTTTCAATGTTTGCACGCTGACCTTTAAACTGATTTTTTTTAAACATGCCATAAACATAGAATTTAAACACCTGATTTGTAATATTCAGAAAACCTCTGAATAATTCATCTCAGGTGTTTGTACTGTCTTTATTCCATGTGTCTGTATTGTAAAGTTTAAGTTGAAGATAGAACATGCGCAATGTTGTCCACATCTATTTAAATATCTAGAGCTGGATTATTGTGATAAACAGCCTGTGGACACAAATTCTCCCTTTGGATGCAATTAAATCTTAGCAGAAGATGGAGTCACAATCAGCTGATGAAATGAAAAGCATTATCCCAGGACGTGTGCAGTGCACAGAAATACAAATTATAGGCTATTTTGTAAGGCCTAGGTGATGCAACTGCAATTAGACTGAACAGATTTCTGAGGGGAAAGAACATAACATTCCAATACTTCCTGAGCTTCTGAAACTTGCTAGCTAATCAAAACACTTGGCGACATTTCAGCTCTGGACAACATGGTCAAACTGCCACGAAACACCTGCCTTGATGATGAAAACATTTCAAATCTTACAGACAATAAAAATGCCAAGATGATGCTATTCACAATTTATGAAGAAGGTTTCTCTGAAGGGATCCCTTTTAAATAAAGCTTCCTGCTTGCGTAGTGTGTAGCTGCCTGCTGCTCAGCTCCTGCTTTGCTTGCAGTCTTTTCGTTGATAACTGCTTTGTTTTTTCTCTCTGGACTTCTCCTGGATACTTTTTATATCTGTGTGGCTGTATTACTTTTTTCGTTTTTAATACACTCTCAAAACGGGTTGGTTAAAAAAAAAATCCAATCTAGTGGGTTTATCCAATATTTGTTAGATTAACCAATAGATTGGTCAGACATTGACCGATCCGGTTGGTTGTGGGCATACCAATTTTTGTTGGTAAGACAAACAACCAATGAAATTGGTTTCAAAAAGGACACTTCACTAGCCCAACTGTTTTGCTGTATAGTGTGTACTGTGCAGTGCATATAGACCTACTAAATAAGTATATTAATTAACAATTAATTAATTGATATTAATTATAAATATATTATCCCTATGGCTCTGGAAGAAATAGCGGTGGACCATGACAGAAACAGCTTTGGTCCCAACAATAACGAATCATTCGTTGTGTTTAACAATGTGTTTGTGTGTGTGTGTGTGTATGTGCATGCATGCGTATGTACATACAATAAAATACAGTAGAAAATGAGTCTAGATATATCAGTTGGAAATAAATGTACTCAATCATTTTTTTTTTATGTTCTGAATGTACTTATCCATTAGTATATCATGTTTTCATTCTACAAAATGGAAAACTGACCCGAAACTCTTTTCATGAAGGCCCCAGCATGAAAGAAAAGCAAAGACCCGCGAAATCTCCCGCGCAAGATTACAAAACCAGGCTGACCACCAGTAGCATCTAGACATTAATAGTCTGGTATAGCGCTCAACAAACCACGCTGTCCTTCATTCCCATCTTCCAGCAATGGTGGCAGTTTTTCAGCGACCAACTTTACAGTGCACTTTTTGCATATTTGACTTTCCATTAGGTATGGATGAAGAAGCTGAAGGAGTGGGCGTTCGAGAACTACGTGGGAAGGTTCAAGGGTAAGTATGGAGACTGTTTTTATATACTAATACTCCAGCTAGTATTCCATGCCCGGACCGCGAGGCTCGCCATAGCATGCGCTCAGAGATACACATCCGACAAGTGTGTAGTTTAGTAATGTGTATAATCTACGTGTGGTTATATGTGTGATTGTAAAGCGTGAGTCAATGAAAACCCTTATTTCAAATGTCGCAATGGTTTTGTTGACCAAAGTTTGAATCGCTCTACAGAAAAGTGTGTCAATGGCTAGTGTTCGAAATTAGTTAGGCCACCATTAGAAGCTGGCGCTGTTGAGTGTCATTGTCACTAGAGAAAGAGAAGAAGATGGGGCGAAAGGCGGTTAGGCGGGAACAGAACGACAGCAGGCAGACAGGCACAAATGGCGTCGGGCGGTCGGTGTGGGAAGAGTAAATTGTTAACACAGAATTACATCCCTAGTCCTGAACACAACTTAAAACGGTGAGTCTCTAAAATGTACTTGTATTCTCAGGCTAAGTTTTTATTGTTATTGTTTCTGGCTGTTAAAAAAAAAGTTTTTCGAAGCTGCTTCGTCAGAATTGACCAATACCACATGCTAGCTCTTCGCTGAATATGAATGCGGGGCGCCATTAAACACTCCTCCCTAATGGCTTTTATTACATTTTTTCCCTCATCTATCTGAGCAGTTGTGGGGGAGAGGTACTTGATTAAGTAAGAAGGGTCAGAAAGAAAAAAAAAACAATGCTATTCTCGTATACTGCTCAAGCAAAGCTACTACACCCGCGATATCAGTCTATTAGAAGTGCGTGTGGTTATAAAGAGCGCTAAAGCTCAAAGCATTAACCTAGCACAGCGGTAATGTCGGTGTGGTCAAGCTGCTTGATTTGGAGGAGGACAGACACTTGCTCCATCAGGCACCCTGCGCTGATTTGTGCTCAAGTTAAAATGGAGGAGACAGCAGCAAGAGGGAACCTCGCAATGTGATTGCAGTCAGAGCTGTGACATCATGCAAGTGAAACACGATTCAACTCAAGATTATTACACAACCACTAGGAAGCATTTATTTTCTCGTATACTTTTTACGCAAACCTCAACATACCATTTAAATGTCTATTTTACAAACCACTTACATTTTCCAAAACGTTGCAGACTACAGCGCCTCTTCAATTTTTAGACAGCTTTGAACATTTAATAGAGCTGTCTGATAGTCTACTAAAATTATAAATATTTATTTTCACATAATAAAAAAGAATTAAAAACTAAATTCTCTATTAAAAAAAAAAAGACCTGTATTTATAACTCCACTCACACCACTGAACTCCACACCTGTTAAAATGCACCTAAACCGGCAAAATGTGAACAGTATTGTAACGAATTAGGTAATGTTGTGGTCGGATTTGTGTTTTTCTGAGTTGTGTTGTTTCTGAGGTTATTGAATGCATCGTGCGGCTAGCGAGAGGAGGGGCGGAGCACAAGGAAGAGAGAGAGCCGTTGTATTTTTGAATTGAGCGGTTGTTGTATTTTATTGGCGTCGGCAGCGGCCCACATTAGCCGGCTGGATTAATAAAAACGTGATAATTAAACTATGTCTGACGGCGTGTTTCTGGAAGACGCTACATTATATCATATTGAATTGAATTTCATTTCTTTTGAATTCTGAATTGAAGAAAATCTGTCTATTACATGGCCAAATGAAGTAGTTAGCTGCATGTGCAATGGGAGTATTGAAAGCATGAAGCAAATTGTATTAAAGTGCATAATATGTCAGGATACAATGGGAGTAGGAAGAGAAGGAAAGCCAAAAGTCAGAGGCATGTTTTCAATACTCAATGTGGAAATTGTATAACCTTTGATGCAGTTTAATATTAACATTCATGATGTGGTTATGCCATGTCATAGCTTTTACAGTTTACTTTTCATTAAACAGAAACATTGAAGCCTTTAGTGACATGCGTGATGTCTTGGATACATTTGTGGCATAATCATGCAACATGTGAGAGTAGAACATGTGTTGCTGGTCAGCAATATGTCACAATGTACCATTATGCTATATTACAGGTATTATATAAACAAAAGTCTTAGGTTCAGGACCGCAGTGGTATGTGTGACTGATTGGATACATTGTGTTGCATTTCATGCAATATGTGTGAGTCTAGGTACACGTGATATGTTGGTCAGTAACGTACAGCATGAACTATTGATGTGCATGGTGCACCATATTTTAACCCTAACCTTACCTGGCAGATAAAATCAAGATCAACACTGACAATTCCATTTTCTATGTCAAGTCCACAGCCAGCTTCAAAATCATAATTTTTTCATGTACAGTATTATTATTATTATTTCAAACAAACCATGTATAACTTTTTAGTGGCTTTTTTTTTTTTTTCCGGGGGTGGGGTGGGGTTAATAATATGTTTCAGGAGGGTAATGATAACATTAACCATACCCTAAAGGCACAGGGCATGTGAGGTTATTAAACACAATTGTCGACAGTAAAGTGTGAGAATATTGTAATAAACAAAGCCGGTTATCAATTCTGAACCCAGTGCCTTCAAAAACAAAATGATACATTGATTTGATCATAATTATTAGTGGTGATTAGTGATGCTAGAATTTCAATTAAAAAGGTCTATTATCAAAGGCATGATGGCATGTATGACGACTGTGTGAAAATAAATATATTATTTTTGTTCATCGACAATGAGAGCTTTTCATGCCTTATTGATGATCTGGTGAAAGATATTTTTCCCAAAGTGGGTCCATGGGCAAAGTTCATCCAAAAACTACAAGTCTTACTGGAGGTGTGACATGAACTCTGGACAGTACATGTATGGTATTGATGTAAAGCATGAGTTACATTTGTTTTAAGTGCCAAAATAAAATCCTTCAAATTTCACATTTGAAGTGGCATCTGCGAACAATGCACAATGTTGCTAGTGACAATGAGGTGTATAGATGTACATTACCAAGATGCGTGCATGCGCACATTCCAGAGGTATAGTTCATACCGCAAACATTTGATAAATGCTCACCCAGAATGTAATGAAACTGAATGCGACTTGAGCACTAGTATCTGTAGTACAACGTATGAGCATGAGCAATTGAATAATGGCGATATGGACACATGTAAGATGGGTCGCTAATAATGCCACAGGGGAAAGTTGTTGGCCACAGCATTGAACAGGAAAAGCAACATCATATCTGGAGATACAGTTCAAGTGGTGAGATATGACACAATGTCATACATACCTTTCTGTTCTCTCCTGAAAAACTTCCTGGAGCTACCTGTGTATGGAAAGTTCTTCAGCGAAACAAGTCAATAGAGACCTTAGAGACCTTCATAATGGCCTGTACTACAAGAACAATGTCATAATCTCTCAGCCCAATTGTATTACATTGGGTCTGTACAATGGTGATACGGAGACCACAAATCTATTTGGCACTCATACAGGTGTCCACAAGCTTGGCTTCTTCTATTACATTGTCAAAGAGTTGCCAGCTGCCTACAACTCCCTTTTGTCAAATTGTCACCTACTGCAGATCTATTATGCAGCAGAGAGCAAACAGAAAAAAGTAGGGATTTTCAAAAATCCCTGAAAGTATATTAGATGAACTGAAGACATTGAACAATGAAGAGACGGATATTTGTGTCAATGATACACAGGTGCATGTCAAGGTAGTCCTTGGACAAGTCTCAGGTGACAATTTGGGCATGCAAGGTCTTTTTGGCTTTGTTGAAAGTTTCTCAGCCAACCATCCATGTAGATTTTGCATTATAGACAACACCATGCAAACCACATTTATTGAAAAGAAAGAATTGTTGCGGGAGAAAGACAATCACAATCAGCACATCACGGAAGTAGCTGTTGACCCAGCACGGGTGTGCGAAACACCGGGCCATCAAAACCGAATGAACTAGAGTACTTTCACATGACTGAAAACTACACACCTGATGTCATGCATGACTTCCTTGAAGGAGTTTGCCCATATGAGCTGAAGCCCATCTTGAAAGCGCTAATTGTGGACAAAGGCCATGTGAGCCTTGATGTGCTAAACGAAAGGATCCAATCCTTCAATTCTGCTCAAAAGTCTTAATGTGTGATATGAAGATGTTCATATCACTGTTCAGAGAAGCTGGCAAGAGTCCATTACTCATCACTTTCCAGCACCGAGGACTGACTGCGCCAGTGGTTTGTGCAAGTTAAGACATTTTATTTTAATGTGTTCTAAATTAGAATATTGTGGTCACTGGTCAGGGTTTTGCACATGTTTTTCTGTAAGGAGGGATGCAGAAAGTTTTTAGCCGTCAATGTATAAGTGAGGTGGGGGAGATATTTTGATTGGGGGTTGGGGGGGCTAGTCGACAAAGTCAACCACAAAAAATAGCCAAAACAAAATTGTTGGCCTTCAGGCATTACGGGCACCATTGTACACGATCCACATAGTCATTTCGAGGCCGTTAAGTCCATTGTACTCTGGAAAACCCCCCAAAAATGTTGGTTGTATGGGTAAGGCTGCACAATATATCGAAAAAATATCGATAATGGCCTATGCAATATGCATATCGCAAAGACATGCAATCATTTTCTTATGTCATTGTATACATTTATCAGAATTTTACCAGTCAGATACAAACTTAAATGGGCATCACCGCCCAATAGTTGTACATTATCTAGGGGTACGTGTTAAATATCGCAATAATCATCGATATTGCTAAAGTCAACCATCAATATCGGAAATTGCATGTTTTTCCAATATTGTTCAGCCCTTGTGGCATTATTAACATGGGCTAAATTTGACCCCGTGGGTTCTCCAGGGGCTAATGGCGCTTTTTCATTAGCCCTGCTAAATTTGACCCATTGGGTTGTCCAGGGGCTAATGGCACTTTTCCATTAGCCATGCTCCATACCTGACTTTTTTGGGGCCAAGTGGGGCTAAGGGGACCGGTTTTTCAGAACCATCTCTAGTGCCAGCCGTCTGGGGCTCAGTGGGGCCATGCCGTCACTGTCATTTGATTGGCCGACAGCATGTGAACACTTTGCAAATTTCAAAGTAATTCTGCTTTTATTTTCCTTTTTATCTTCAGGATCATTTCTTCTCACTTGGATGGAAAGGGAAAAATCCCTGCGACTGGCTATATCCAGGAATGTTTGCTAACCTCCAACGGAAAGTCGGCAAAAAAAAAGGAGGGAGAGCTGTCACAGTTCACAAGGGGACTGGGAACATTCCTAATTCACTTTATGGTCGTGGGATTACTGCCATGGGTAAGAGCATCTGACAATCAGTGTTTCCTAGATTTAGCGCTGCACAATATTGGAAATACATGCGATGTGATATGGTTGTTGAATAATAAGAATAAGAATAAGAATAAGAATGCCTTTATTGATCCCACAGTGGGGAAATTTTCATTGTTACAGTAGCAAAGATATAGGTCACACAGGGGCGGTGGCATAATGTGGCCATTAATGTATAACATTGACGGCAAACATTTAGAATCAAACCTATGTAGATATACGCAGTAGTTGAGTATATAAAGCAATATTTAACATGTACCTCTAGAAATTACATTTTTATGATCTAATGAAAGTGTAGTGGCAACTCTTACTGCTTTCTTGCCACTGTAGGAGCAGGTGGATAACAACCAGTGTGACGCGACAGATATCTTCCCTCTCAGACTCCTCGTTTCTAGTTTACTGAAAAAGAAAATAATACAAACCAATTCCTCGCCTATTTCTATTATAGTCACCTTCAATGTTCAATGATTCGTTCATATCTAACGTCGGTCAGAAAACTGTGTGACCACCACCTGACCTTCTGAATGAGGAAAAACGTCACGTCACATGACCAATATCTAATCAACTACTACTACGCACGTGCGTTACTCAGTCGTGATTAAACACCATTTCCTACACAATACAAACTAATTTTTATTCTTTCATAAATTTACACATTGTGGCATGGCAGACACAAGACAGGCCAGGATGCATTGGATCCATGGAGCTGAGCAGCCATCCATTTGTCAGATTTTGACCGCGTATCCGAGATATGCAGACCCAGATGCTTACATACATTATGCTTTAGTATCACATGTCCTGTTGTTTGTCATCTGTGTAGGTAAGCAGCCCGTTATTTGATCATTTTCTTCACTGGTTTGTGGACTTTGTTAATTGTCTTTTTTTCCTTTTCCTGCTACCCCATACCTTTTGTTTGACATTTTCAGCGCTGGCATTCACTAAAAAGAAACTTCAATGTAGGCTATGTTGTGTTGGATGTTGATGAACAGTTACTCAGAGGTGAGTGGAGACTTGCCAGAGTCTTGGAGACTGTCAATGGCAAGGACGGACTCGTGAGAAGAGTGAAAATCTCCTCTGGAGACAAAAAACTGAATAACAAAGGTCAACTCACTAGTAAGCCTTCTATTGTAGAGCGTCCTGTGCAAAAGCTGGTTCTGATATTGGAATGTTCACAAGCTAACAACTAGAAGTGGTTATTAGTTGTAGAAAAGTATTTGTTATAGTTATTTGAATGTACACTGAACTCATGATTTTGGTGGGAATGTAAATAACCGTAATCATAATTTTCGACAACATTAGTTAATAGTTTTATTTTGAAATTTGCAATGAAAATTGTCACTTCCTGTGTAGTGTTTCCTGTTTAGCGCAGTGCATAAATTAGCAGCTTGATTGCATTAACTAGGTTCATGCTTGTCAAAAGCGACACCAACTTGCAGAGAAACCCTAAACGGTCTGACGGTCTACACTAGCAACCCCTCCGAAGAGGCAAAAGGTGTGTGATCTGATGCATTGAATTATTTGTGTTTGTAAATATTGAGTGTTGAATGTGAAAGGTCTTTCAGCTCTTACAGTGATTTAGGCTACGGACATGGTGATTATGTCATGAATGATTACACGGTCATGGACAAATGTTGCTCAACTAATAAAAGCCAAAAAATCATCAGTAAAGTTTCATCCTTGGTCGGAGGGCATGCTACAGCGTGAATACATACTTTTTTTGAGATTCTAGACTGTGACCTTGTCTGCATTTTAATCCAGCTGTCTTGTTTGCCTGCACACCACCAAGCACATAAACATGACATTGCACACCGTCAGTCCGCTCGTTGTCTCCATCAGCTTGCCACCCCTTAGCCGGTAAGCCTTTGGTCATTTCCTCTCTGTCTTTTTCACCGTTGTCCTCCTGTCTCCCCAAGTTTCTTGTATAGTACGTTTTTCGTTTGCCCGTCAACGTTACCATCCCATCCACACATCTTTACAGACTCAGATTGTTCTGATTTGGAAGATTGCGGGCCCAAGTTCTATAACCTCCTCCCAGACTTTGACTCAGATTTGGATTCTTTCATTTTTTTTCCCCGTTGTGGTTTCTCTGCTCCTCATAAGTTTGCATTACGTTTCTGATTCAGACCCATGCATGCTTGTGTGTTCTTTTTATGATTAGATCCCTTGTCACCTTAACCTTGGTACCCATTTGACCATTTACACGAGACCACTGTATGGTGGCCAACAGAGGCGCTTCATTAAAGGGCTTTGTTATTCTGTTGACCCAGTCCCATTATCTCCTCCTTCTTTGCCTGTCTTGTCACACCTCATTCTGTATTGCTATCATTGCCATTCCATACCTGTTTCTTCATCCCATTTCGTGCCCGTCACTTCATTGCCATGGTGCAATTCTGTTCACTCGAGTTTCCAAGATCTCCTTGTTTAGTGCTTGCACACTCTGTCAGTGAGTGAACGTGTCGCTGCCATTTCTCGTTCACGCGAACGAGAACTCCATCCATGCAGCAGCTGGGAGATGACGTTGTTGTGGACATGGGACAACTTTATTTGAAAACATTTATTACAATACACATATGTGCACTTAAATATTATCCTCTCTGTCTACAGCAACTATAATGTGGTGAGACCATCACAATGTTGGTTTGCCATTAAATTGTACTTTTATTTCAAATCTTGTTTGGTGTCGAGTGTTTTATTAATTCTTGTTTTTATTTCAGCGCAACAGAACGTTTAACCAGACATGTAGTCATCCGCTTCATTTGACAAGCCTGCACTTCGTAACACGTGAAAACAAAAATACACCGGGCGCATGACGGCCCTGTGTTATGTCCTCCAAAATAACAAATGTTTATATATGTAGGCATAAAGTCTACTGCGATTATTGTTGTTGTTAGTATTTATCACCGTTATTATAACCACGATTATAATGGTTATGATAGTGATTTTAAATATTTGAGTGTTTTTTTTGTGTTTTTTTTTTTTTGGTGCATTATCACCAAACACGAATGCGACTATTGTCTGACGTGATTACAGTACTACAATGCAAACGCATAGGTTTTTGTTAGCAACGATAATGCAAACGTACCAATTATAATAAGTAGAACATCAGGTGTGGACAATTTAATATATATATATATATATATATATATATATATATATATATATTTTTTATTTTTTTTATTTTTATTTTTTTATATCCAACCCGGTCCACGCCCAGGGGCGGTGCGGGGGATGCGGGGCTGAATGATTCGGTGAAGGATTCTTTTGAATGATTCTTTTTGATGAACTGATTCTAATGATTCAGTTGACTTAAAAGAGCTGTTATGCCCATCACTAGAAGCCACACAACTCATCCATCCATATTCTGAGCCGTTTATCTTTACTAGGGTTGTGCATGGACACATTGGTACAGAACAACACACACGATGCAGTAAATGCACACAATGAACGCTTCTGTTGTGGCATGAAATTGTTATGATTAAAGCACAGTTGCAGTAAATTTATTGCTACCCTTGTTCATGTTGATGGCTGTCAGTAGAACTTACTGATAAATTACTTACTTGTTTACTAATGTATAAAGACAAAAAATACACACTTTCCACATCCTTTTGGATCGATATTTTGTTTTTCTTTTGAAAAAAAAAATGCTTAGCTTACACGGAACCAATGTTTCCTCTAATTTTCCATGCGTCTGAGCATTCACACAAAATCTTTGAGCATTCCTTGGACTGTGGTGAGCAACATCAGACATTGAGACATTGGCTATTTATTTATTTATTTAATAGTTGCTAGAATGATCGGAGAAGTGACTAAAAGCAGCACATGATGTTTTATATTGACTTCCTAAAGGCTGCATACGCTGTGGACGGGCTGGATGTTTCCTGTGGGGCATACTTAAAGATGTAGAGCACATCTAGGTGAAGTTCCTCCCTGAGATCGGTAGGTCATGAAAATAATGAGCACCAAACAACAACCTCTGGTGCTCATTTGAGAAACACACCAAAATTGTTATGTACACCGCCGCTTATAAAAGACTACTTTACAGGAGTGGATTCTCAAGTTGAAGGCACTCCGAATTGTTATTGAATCTAGTTTACTGATTGTCCATATTCTTTCATTATTTTGCCAATCCGACTGTCAAACGGTGTTTTATTTATGTGCAATTAAACGCTTTTAAAAGTCTTGGTTTCAATTTGGAGAAGCCTCGGGGCACAAAGTGTAAGGCAGCACAGTGTCGTTCTGTGCTTGTTCATTACTTCCCATGATGCCTTTTATTTTCCTGTAGATCTTGGGAGTAAAACTAGCCAATCAAAACCACCTTTTACGACTACTCAATTATGTAACGCTGTCTTGCAGCATCTAGATGAGTCTCTAGTGCTCAGATGAATTTCTCTCATTCCACTGAAACCTTTACAATTTCTCATGTCGAAACGCAAACACCAACTCAATTTCTTCTAAAAATCAACTCCTCAGCAACGAATACAAGAACAGTTCTACTTTTCATTCCCAAATGGACTTTTCTCCGATGCCATGTTAATATTTACGATTTTGTCAGAAATGTGCTAAATGTTTGTTCTTTGAACTGAGGGTGTTTTCGCACAGTACCCTTTCAAATGGACCAAACAGTCGTTTAAGATGCAATGGCACTTTATAACTAAATTTCAGAAGTTCTTCTGAGTTAATGAAAATAGCAATATGTAACTGCGATGGCAGGCTTCCTTGAAAATCTACTACATGTAGCAAGCACAAGAGTACAAACAGCGAAGTCAACCTGGGATCAGAGATGGGTAGAGTAGCCAAAAAATGTACTCAAGTAAAAGTACTGTTACTTCAGAATAATATGACTCAAGTATAAGTAAAAAGTAGTCATCCAAATAATTACTTGAGTAAAAGTAAAAAAAAGTACTTGGTGAAAAAACTACTCAAGTACTGAGTAACTGTAGCAAGTCTCATTTTTATTTTTTTTAAAACAACCATTCAATCAGACGAAAATACATATCATAATCATACATAATCATCTTCAGGCAAATTAAAGTCCATCAAATCAATAAAATGAATAACATTTGATTAAAGAATAGCTTAAGATAATCTTAAGGTAAATTCAAGTACTTCAATAAACAATAAAATAATAATAGTGTCAATAAAATAAATAAATTAAGCATAAGTAGCACAAAATGTCAGCCCCTGGCATGTACTTTTTTTTTTTTAACAGGCTGCGCAGGCAGAACAAGGTAGCCCATGAACTCGTATAAACTGTGTGGGTGTGTGTGCGTGCGTGTGTGTGCTTCAGTCTGTGTATGTGACAAAACATGCAAAACAAACATGTTTCCCAAAGAATCACTCAGTGATGTCACCATTAAGCTTTAACCCTTGTGTTGTCTTGTGGGTCAAAAGTGACCCACTACCATGTTTAGCTGTAGAAAAAACATCGTAAACTATCTTTTTCCACCTTGAAATGTTATGACCTTTCCTAAATGGGCGCCATAATTAGAAAAAGTGATACCTTGTTTTTGTGTATGTTTCCATGTGGGCTGTACACCACTAGGGTACAAAGATTGTCTTATGGGTCACTTTTGACCCGTGAATTATAAAAGCATTTAAACACAAAAAAAAGTTAAAACTCCACACACAAACTCTCTCTGCTCCACAGAGAGACACACACACACATGTACACACCGACGCACGCACGCACACACAAAGTAACTGGGTTGATGTACAAATTGAACTTTCATTTGACCTGCACCTGCACTTTTGATTTGCAGCTAACCCCTCACATCACACAAGACAATAACAACAATGGTCTAAGTTTTGAGTTTGGTTTTTGACTGTTAGTTTCATGTTTTGCTCTGTGTCTGTCTCGTCATGATTATTGTATCCACCTGTGTGCTAACCAATCAGCTCCCTCCTACCCTCTGTGTCTTGTCCAGGTGTTCCTCGTTGTATCGTCAACTTGTCTGTATTTAGTTCTCCGCTTTCTTTCAGTCCTTGTTGGTTCGTTTGTTTTGTCTTGTCATGAGGAGACATTTCACTGCCCAACAGGTCTTGGATGAGATATTTTCTGGAGCTCAGGGGGATCAAGAGGATGAGGAAGTATCTGAAGAGGAAGATGGGGAGGAATGGAACCCAGAGGATGATGCGTCTTATGATGATGAAGAAGAAGAGGAAATCCCTCAAGCTGACAGAGAGATATATTTGTCAAGGAACAGCAAAATTGCATGGTCCTCATCAAATTCAGAGAGCAACCAGGGAAGAACAGCAGCACCAAACATTATAAGGATCACACCAGGGCCAACAAGGTATTCAGCTGCCCATGTCCAGGACATTTCATCCACCTTTCGCCTCTTCATCACACCAGCCATTGAAAAAATAATTCTGGAGAATACAAATTTGAGGGGTTTCCGGAAATGTGGAGAAAATTGGAAAAATATGGGTGAGATTGACCTGCGTTGTATATAAATCCTGTGGCGAGGCTGCATCAAGTCTCTCGGATGCAGAGAGTGGAAGTGCAATTTTTCGGGACACAATTCCACTGAAAACCTTTCACACTTTTTCAAGAATGCTGAGATTTGAAAATCGTCAGTCAAGACCAGCAAGGCGTGTGACAAACAAACTGGCAGCCATCAGAGAGGTCTGGGACAAGTGGGTTGAACGTCTGCCATATCTCTACAACCCTGGGCCTGATGTGACAGGTGATGAGCAGTTGGTTCCATTCAAAGGTAATTTTTTATTTCATTTCATTTTATTGTGTTGTAACATCCTTGATTCATGCACTTTTCTGTGACACCCACACAGAGTGATTGTAATAACTCAATGTCCTTTCCGGCAGTATATGCAAGCAAGCCAGCAAAATACGGCATTAAAATAGGGGTGGCCTGTGATGCAAAATCCAGCTATGCACGGAATATGCAAGTATCCACAGGGAAGCTGCCGAGTGGAGCACCAGAGAAGAACCGGGATATGAGGGTTGTGCTTGAATCGACAGTTGGACTGAGGGGGCACAATGTCACATGTGACAATTTCTTCACCTCCTATGAACTGGGCCAGTAGCTCCTGAAAAGAAAGATGACCATGGTTGGCACTGTGCGGAAGAATAAGCCTGAAATACCCCCTGCACTTCTCATAACAAGGGGCAGAGTGGTCCTCATCAAAGTTTGCCTTCACTCCCACTACCACTCTTGCTTCTTAGCTTCCAAAAAGGAACAAGAACGTGGCCCTGCCGAGTACACTGCACAAGACAGATGAAATCAGTGATCATGAGGATTGGAAGCCAGCCATCGTCCTGCACTATAACTCCAATAAAGGAGGCGTGGACAACCTCGACAAGGTTATTGGAACGTACAGCTGCAGAAGGATGACTGCACGCTGGCCCATGGTCATCTTCCATAACATCATTGTGTCCTCATGTAATGCATTTGTGATATGGCAGGAGATCAACCCGACTTGGATGTCAGGAAAGACGAACAAGAGAAGGATGTTTTTAGAGCAGTTAGGAAAGGCTCTTGTCACCCCGTGTGTTGAAAGAAGGGAGCGCCTGCCCCGCACAGAAGCCTCTGCAGCCATTGTGGAAGTTGTTCAGGGAGCTGAATCTTGCCCTGATCCACCAGTGGCTGGGTCAATCAAAAGAAAAAGGTGCCAGTTCTGCCCCTGGAAGAAGGACTGCAAGATAAAGACTGTGTGCTGCACATGTGAGAAATACTTCTGTAAAGCCCATTTGCACATAGGCTACTGTCCTACTTGTGCTAAATAGTTTGTTGAAAATTATTCACAAAGTAAAGCGAGTTGTGTTATAAGACATGTATTTTTATAATTCACTTCCTAAAAAATATAAAATAATAAACTGTTGACAAGAGTTCCATACTAATGATTTTTTTTTTCTCTTTCAACACAATTAATTCAGAATATTTACTTCACATTCATATAATAAAGTGGACAAAGGAAAAAAACCAAAAGTGTTATGACAACTTGTTTGTGGTTGAAAAAAGTGTTTCAATGGTGATTGCACTTTTCTTTTGTGAAACAAAAATACATGAAAGAAAGTGAATTCAAATAAGTTGAATTGATAAATTAAAGGTTGTTACCCATGCAAAATATATTTTGCATTTACAATTCTATTTAGTTGCTTTAATCAGGGGCTTTGGTAGAGTGGGTCATTTTTGACCCATAGGACAGGGGGAGTGAACAGAATGTTAAGATCACACAAGGGTTAACAGTAGTTGGTTCTCAGGGTTTTGCAGGGAAGCTGTGATCGTTTAGCAGTGAACAGGAATCCAGCATGACTGAAATGTCTCTCACAGGCTTCAGATGCTGACACTTTCGATCCTTTTCATCCGCAAACAACTCGTTCCCGCAGCTGAAGTTGAATATGATCACGTGACGAGGCTCCCATATGGCTACGTTTGATTGGTGAAACACAGTCAGATGGTAGAGCCCTGCGCAGGTCTCTGACAAAATAAATGCGGCTTTCTCAGAGAGAGAGAGAGACAGAGAGAGAGAGAGAGACAGAGAGAGAGAGACAGACACGCGTACGTACCCGGAGGGGATTTGAGTAACCGGTTCAATGTAGCCTAATATAGCTGAGTAAGAGCACAGTTTCTTCTCCACAAATCTACTCAAGTAAAAGTATAGTGATTTAAAACTACTCCAAGAAGTACTTACTCAAGTAAATGTAAGTCGTTACTAGCCACCTCTGCCTGGGATGCGTCATCTTCATAAGCAAAGGATAAAGAGAACTGCTCAGTGAACTTGAACTGACATTTACATCCGTTTGTTATGCATGTTTACAAAAAAATGCTGTCGAATCACTTTATTATCATTTGTGCAGCTAAAACTGACCAAGTGTGAAACCACATAACACATATAAAGTCCCTCCTCTGAGCTGCTTATATTACTTGTGGAATATTGCTCATTTTTGCCCAATCATCTACAAAAAGAGACTAAGGATGCTCAATAGAAAACTTCTTCATTATGTGTGTTCCACATCGAGTACTATCACTTGTGCTTAATGGTCGCCTTAGTCATTCCAAATGCAGACAATCACACAGGAACAGTCACAGACCATACTGCTTAAATCATCGTCATCCACACTTTATTACACTGGCTTGATTCCAAATCTCCCTTCTACCCTTCAGGCCTTGGCATCACCGTGTTCCTCGCTACCGTAATCAACTCTTGACCTCTTACTCTTTAACATGTCCTCACTTCTTTCTCCAACAACCTTCTTGTAGTTCTTTCACACTGACTCTAGTGACGAGTTTTTAAGGCCATTACATAAGTGCCCTGACCTTTGTCTTACAAGCTCTCTGGACTTTAATGAAAGACTTAGCTTTTTTTGCTTTGTTTTTAATTCCTATTCTTTGTGTGCTACATAGGAATTTGCACTTACTGCGTATATGGTTATTTAGTTAATTGCAGAAGTTAAGCTCTGACACGCACGCACACCCCCTCACTCACTTAAGCCCATTTTGAGGACACCACTTTCTGAATGTCTTCGAAAGATCCAAGTTGGTGGAATACATCACAAAAAATCCCAGAATGTAAAATTCACCTGGGAATTTAGCTTCCATCAAGATTTGACGGATCTTAGTTTTCACCTTGAGATTGGGGACGGAGGAACTTTAATGTCCATTTTGGGGACTTCAGAAATACACAGATACACACATTTCTTCTTCAAGCCACCTTTGAGGACCTTACCTTACCTTCACATATATATGATATATATATATGTATATATATGTATATATATATGTATATATGTGTGTGTGTATGTTTTGATTAACGTCAGGAACTGAAACAGAAACAAAAAACAATGGCATTATAAAGAAACAAAGCAAAATGGCATTATATGAAAAAATGGCATTATATGTACTTTTTGAAAATAAAACACTTTTTTGTTTCTTTACTTTATTTGCCTTTTATTTAACCTACAAATGTGTCAGATCATTTTGCCTGACCCTGTATATATATATATATATATATATATATATATATATATATATATATATATATATATATATATATATATATATATTCATTTTACATGTCAAAAAGTGTTTGCAGCTCCCAGTGTTTTCCATTCCGTGTAAACCGGGTCGAAATGGCTCTTTAAGTCTAAAAGGTTGCCGACTCCTAGTCTATTCATTCTTTTTATATCATTCCAAATAAACACCCACACGTATTTAGACAACCTTATATAGGACCATCATTAATTATTATAGACCAATGAAAACCTATTTCTCCATATAATCGTTTTGTTTTACCTTCAGTGAGAGTGGTGCTGGAAGAAGATGGAAGAGAAGATGTAGCCTTTTCCTAAAAGTTTGGTTCAGCTTCTGGGGCTGTATGATCAGGCTCACCTCCTCATCACTTGATTCTTTTAGGTTTTGTGTAGAGCTAACTTTTTGTGAGAAGAAAATAAGAAAAACATCTTGGTGATTTTAGCTTTCAAACAAACAACAACATGTCCCGATAACTTTAGCAGGTAGAAATCAGTGAGTGATGATTTATTTTTTCAAATAAGACAATCATCAATATGTTGTACCAATTGAGAGCCTTTGTCATCTAAGCCTTTGCACGGTGCATCCAGTAAACGGGCAACGCATTCTTATTTTTGTTTTTTGGGGCTCTGGGATTTTTTCTTACCTATGAATAAATCATGGTTTTATCATAAAACCCGCAGCATTTCCACACATAACCAGGCTTTGACGAGGGGCTTTGACTTTGTCCTGCATTCTAAGGTGCGAGAGGTTTATTCATTTCCAAAATAAGCCTGTTGCTTCCATATTAAAACTTGCTCAAGTTTATGTCCCCCTTCCTCAATGATTGATTTAAATCTGTTGCTCACGTATGCCTCTACTCCGGCAGTGTCTGCAGAGGGGACCTCTCCGTGCAGAGAAACACTTTTAAGTCCAAAGCATTTCTGAAATTAGTCAAACCAGCCCTTGCTGGCATTAAATGAGCTTACTGGGCCTACTGGGTCAGCAGCAGCACTCGTCGATGGCCTGGGCTCCGCATCCTCCTGCTTTTCCTCCTCGCTGTCGGCAAAGCATTCATGAAGCTTTTTAGCTTTAGTGCGGATAACATTTGTATCCAGCGAAATTTTCTTTTTTTTGCAGTCACTAATCCACAACACCAAAGCTGATTCCATCCGTATGATGGTCTTGTTGCGGACACTTACAAACCTTTTTGCTTGTTTATTTAGACTTATTTCTGCTGTCTTCCTTATGTTACTTTTAGAAGGTACTGGGATACGGCACCAAGTAGAGGTGGACGATATATATCGTTTTCGATATCATCGTCAATCTTCCCTACACGATGTGTAAACTACAGCGGCTTATTAGTGTGACGCCAGCATACACCCAAACATGAATAAAGTCGCAAGTCTACATATCATGGCGATGAATGAGTGGGAAAATGCACTTTTCTGTAAATTGCAGTTTTGTTTTTCAACTTTATTCTGAATATGTAAGATAAGATAAGATAAGAATGCCTTTATTGATCCCACAGTGGGGAAATTTTCGTTGTTACAGTAGCAAAGATATAGGTCACACAGGGGCGGCGGCATAATGTGGCCATTAATGTATAACATTGACGGCAAACATTTAGAATCAAACCTATGTAGATATACGCAGTAACATGTGTATATACACATGTGTATACACACCAACCTACATCTACATAAAAAATATGAGGAACACTCATTTCGGCCTGTACATAGTACAGAGGAAAAAATACTCTAAGTGACAGTGCTGCAGTGCTGTAGTGAAATGTAAGGAACAGCATTGGATACAAATAAAACTAGACTAACAGTAGTGGGGAATGTTGAGTATTGCACGGTATTACAGTAGTGGGGAATATTGGGTATTGCACGATACGAGCTCAGGTGCAGGACTGCACAATTGCACTAATGACCGCCAGTTTGTAGAGACTACACAATGTTCTTGTATGAGAAATGGGTGTTGTCATGACGACGTCTTTTTTTTCTCTCGCTGGGTGACACTTCGTCACACATCAACATAAATACATGTTTTTCTCATTCTGATTGCTGTAGTTAACACCTTTTTCTCATTCTGATTCCTGTAGTAGTTGGCAGTGGTACACCAGTACCGTCTGCAGCTCAAAATGTCACATCATTATGGAATAACAGCACATACATTTAAATGACATAAATATTACCAAAAATCAATGTAAGTCTATACATAATTTTTTGTTTTTTATTGTTAAATATTGTCGTAGAATATCATTGTTTTGCGGAAGCTGTATTTAGCAATTTAAAAGAGATGTTGTTCAAAAACGCTGTCTGTCCACAATTGGTCTGTGAAGCAAGTGCAGATTTAAAATATTTTTTGTAGAATATCGTCAAATTATTGTTATCGAGTTTTTGGAAAAATATCGAGATATATATCGCCCACCCCTAGCGCCAGGTAACAGTTATGATCACCTGAAAACAGGTTAAAGTGTTTAGAAAGTGGAGCCAGCGACACTTGCAGACTGTCGTTCGCCAGGTAGGGCTGCCAAGATACGTCGACGATCTAAATCGTCGACAATTAATTTAAGTTGGCGACGAGTCGCTTATTTATATAGTTATTTATTTGGCGCATTGCTTTTCTCTTGAAACAGCCTCGTCTCGCGCTTTTCCCCACTGGCTGGTTGCCTGTCAATGGCGCACATGCGCAGTTGCGGTCATCCGGGTCAGTACACAGAAGCAATGTGGGTAGTGAGGCGGGGTGTCATGGCTAGTTAGCCATGTGTTATGTTAGCAACAGAGACCTAAAGTTACCACACATTTCACCCACAAATTCTTACGAAGCACACCTCCCTTTCATGGCAGCATGACGGGCATTCTCGATAATCGAGAAAGGAAGCGCGTTGTGGCTGATGCCTTTTTCTGACACACTCAGTCGCGTATGAAAGCTAGCTGTAGATGGCACACACACCGGTTACGGTGTGTGTTTGATGTTCACGGACACGATGTCCTTTTTGCTACGTTAACATATTGTGGCGTCTAATATGGATTAAGGAGGCATTAGTCAGCGAATTTGCATTTTTAACAACCACAACAGCATGCGTATGCCGTGTTTGACATCGAAGAATGAAATTTGTAGTATTTCTTTTTGTATTTATAGATAGTTTCATAGGATTATTGCAACTTTGCATCGTATATAGTTTTGGTTTCATTTTGATATGCACTAAACAATTGCAGCCAAAACTTTTAAAGCCACAATATTGACTTCAATTTAAGCTGCACCATCACTTATGAACATTTCAGAACTGCTGGTACAAGCTGAGAAGTTTAATCAAAGTTGAATGTTGTATCATCTCGTTCATTTGTACATGCATAAAGAATCAAGCTGTAAACTAACTATGGTTATATAAGAGCAGCTGCTTGCTGGTGCGACATGCCGCAATTTACTTATGATCCGATTAGTCGACTAATCGCAACTACCGTTGGTGATTAGTTGACTACCAAAATAATTGTTTGTGGCAGCCCTATTGCCAGGTCTCATCAGCTATACGGTAGGCTTCTGACATTTTCTTAGCCCATTTCTCTGCATATCCTCTTGGTGAGTATTGTTCCTTTTCTTCAGCTAACCCAAAAAACAAATCAACGGGGATATGCGGATGACGGCCGTAAAGGAGCGTGTATTACATGTGGGAGATGATGCTCCCACTGCAGTTTCTCCCTCTCAGTCAATGTCCTAGACGCTCAACCGGGTTGCTCTGGGGATGGTAAGGTGATGTTCTGAAGTGGCCGACCCCAGACAGATGTTGCAAAGTTTGAAACAATTTGTTCTCAAATTCTCGACCTTGGTCATGATGTATGATTTAGCCGGGTAGACAAATTTGGGGATGAAGTCATTGAAAATAATTTCTGCTGCTGTTTTTCCACTCTTGTTCTTTGTGGGGTCTGCCTGCGCAAATCTGGTACAATGATCGATCACCACTAGAATGTATTCATACCCTCCACAACAAGTTTCCAGGTGTAGGTCGTCGATGCATACAAGCTCTAAAGGGAAGTTGGAGTTGATGCTGCCCATTGGAGCTCGAAGATGTGTAACAGGCTTCTTCGAATGGCCAATAGAACCTCTCCCTTGCCAGGTGGAGCACTCTTTCTGTTCCAACATGGCTCATCTCATTCTGAGCATATTAATCAGAATGCCTCGTTACAACTAGTGGGCTTGCATAGGACATATTCTTGAAAAAAAAAAAAAGTGCGTTGCTCCAACTTTAATTTTTTTTTTCTTGGAAGCATAACAGGCAATTAATGGCTTATAATGTCTATAAAAATCAAAAGTATTGTGAATTTCTTTATCTAATATTTTCTGCTATGAGTAGAGTAGAGAGAGATGTGCACATACATTTTGGTGAGGATCAATTATTAAGTTTTTTTGGACATAAGAGGTTTTCATAGACCTTGCCTTTTATAGAGGCTCAGGGTGGCTGCATTCGCCAGCTACTGCCACTGTACATTTAGTCTTTCACAAAGGCACAACATGAAACCTGACATGGTTAGCAGGACTATCTCAATTATGGCAACACTTGATGACGGCATGCGACATATTTATAGCAAAATAGACCCGCAAACAAGTCAGAAATTATCAGTGCCATGTTACAACGCGCATTACATTATCGTGATCACTTACAAAGCTCAAAACTGGTAAGGAGGCGTTGCACAGAGTATGTCATTATTCTGATACTTAATCATCTTAAACTGTTTTTCAGGGATTCAGATATCCATTGCTATTTGCACCGAGTATTATTGTTTATGCACACTGCCTAATCGAAGGAATTGCATTTAATTTTCAGTGTTGTGTTGCTTTAATGACAGAGAATCCTGGCACAGCTGCATTAAGGCGCTCCGGTTTGGTGAGTTTTACGTTTCTACTTTTTGCTGACGATGTGGTCTTGTTGGCTTCATCAAGCTGTGATCACCAGGATCGGCTCCTTTTCCCCAGCAGCTTCCTTGGCTCCCCGTGAAATACCGCATTGATTACATGATTCTACTCGGCACTTCTAATGCCGTGCTTAACCGGGCTCCTCCATACCTCTCTGCTCTTCGACACATCATCACTCCACTTCATTCCATTATTATTATTATTGGTAGTAGTAGAGGTTATTGTGGGAAATAACTGCAAAGGGGACTGACTATATGTGTATTGTCTCTGTCACGTTAATTACAGGCTGGCCAGATGAAATGATATGTGCAGGATCCATAGATTTGGTGTTTGATCAAGTATACAGTATCTTTACTGCTGTTCTCACCTCTTTTTTTTTTAATGAAGAAACAATGCCCAGTTATGATAAAACTGTCTGCGGACAGTAAAAATTCCAATCTCTATATTCTTGCTCTGCTTTCTTCCATTTGTCACACCATGGATTGAAGGAAAGCAGCAGACCCACCTCACACATACCAATGAAAACCCAAAATATTATATACATTATATAAACACCTTCTTCACATCATGTGGCAAGTCAACATTGCCACAACTTTTAGACTAATCCACCAAGATTTGCATGAATGTCCTTCTCATATTTGCTGCCTTCTACCTTCTTATCAGACTTGCTCATCATTCTAAACTGCCCTCTTATCTAGCTATTCCACCTCTTCTAAAATCGGCTGCTACACTCAGTGCGGTGTCACTGATAGCGTCATTGAGTGTGATGTTGTTTGCATGGATTAGTACCAAAATGCATTTATTATCTGCCAAGTAATTAAATTTAGCTGGGATTTTCTTGTAGTCACAGTGACTCCACTGCTGCTTGCCACATTGAAAAATGTTCTAGTTTGATTTTGGTGATAGAACAGGGTTCTTGGCGATTGTTAACGTGAGAAAATCTTAACATATGCTTTTCATGCAGGGTTGTATTCTAAAAGGAATAGCACTGTCTAGTGGAATTAAGCCCCTTCCAAGGGTAAGATTAAGAAAAAAATGTTAGCTCTTAATGTGGCCGCTGATTCAGTAATGAGACCATCCATCAATCATCCATAAAGCTTATCCTGTGCAGGGCACTGTCGTCTATCCCAGATGAGTTTAGTTGAGAGGTGGTGTACAACCTGAATTGATCACCTGGCAATCACAATGCTGAAGCATAGCGACAGAAAACCACTGATGCTGATGATCCAGCCCAAAAGTTATAAAAGTTATATGCAGAGCTGGGCGGTCCGTCCCGGGGCCGGAACGGTCTGTCCGTCCGTACCGGACGGATGCCCATTTTTGGACTCACATCTTGGTCAGTAGCTCTATTTTAAAGATTGCAGGACTGCACTGAAGCACCATTAGGTCAAAGCCTTTGGGTAAGCAAAGCTGCAATTTTATCACAGATTATCTAACGGCGTTATCGGTGTTAACCTAAAAAAAAAAGACACATACTAATGGTTGATTGCTTGGCTAAGTTGTTGACATGGCGATGGGGTATTTGTGTGTGTGCGTGTGTCTGCGTGTATAAAATTCGGAATACTAAGCTCTCATTAGCACTCTGTCATACCTGGGAAGAAAAAAAAAACCAATTATCCCAACACTTTGTCACACTCAATGAAGCCGCAAGATGCCTTACTTCACCATCGTTAACATGTTGGAGTCACATGCTCCTGTCTCTTTCACACATGCACGCGCACACACGATGGAGAACCTGCAGAAATGATTTACTTACGTGTCATACACTGCACACCCCGCCAACACGTATCCGTAAGCAATGCACACTCACAAATATAAGACCTGCACAACCACAAGCAGTCGACAAGCATCCCAACCAAGCAAACACACGCCAAAGATCCCCAGGCGAAGTGGTGCTTTCGTGAGATAAAGAATACAAACTTTGGGAGGAGTATGTCACGTTTAGACAGGAAATAATTCAGTACAGAGCTGAGATCTGGGGGATTGTTATGCAAAAGGCAGAGCAAAATCTTGCATTGGTGATGTGGTGTTTGTACTGGTAACTATGGCTATGAAACAAATACCCTCCTTCCAGTTCCACATTTCGTCACACATTTAATTTTTATCAGTCCCACAATCTCACATCCGATAAAACAGTGGAGCAAAAAGTCCGGACCCTGGTGCATTTCCTGGTCACCATTTTGTCTTGACTTCGTGGGACAGTGCCTCACTAAAGCCACAGAAATAATACAATGTGGACCAAGAAAATATTGTGTTGATTATTGTGTTTTATACTATTTTGTCATATGTTATGGCTCATTTTGTGTCTTAATTCTTTTGTCTCGTTTTTTTTAACCTTCTAACGGGACCTTGAGTGACATGAAAAGCAAAAAAATGCATTATTATTATTATTTTTATGATTAGAATTCATGATGATATTTCAGCATATACTCAACCAGTGTGTATTGTTGTACTGTTGGATGCAGTGTTATGCTTATTATTTTGAGGGAATTTGAATCGTTGGTTCTTATATCTGAGAAAAGTTAGTTTTTACCTGACATGTTTCAGCGGAAACTTTTCGCCTTCTTCCGAGTGTCACATGATGGTGTGTGACTCGTCTTTATCAGCAGCTGTTCAATGAAGGATGATGGCATCATCTGGCTTCTGGCATCTGTCAGTTTTGACAGGTGGGTCATGCCCTTTGCTGACCATTTACAGACAAAAAGAAGGATTTGCCATGGGAAACCCACTGTCAGCCACCAGAGCTGGGCACTTGACCCTTCTTTGCCGGTCCGGCCGCGACCCTCCACCCTTGACCTGAGTACCGTTCTGGCCGCGACCCTTCGGCCATATTCATTAACATTGTCGGCCCCCGCCTTGTTCCGAACACAAACAAATAAACAGGAACACCTTTGCGCAGTAACGCTGCCGTACATAAGAGGAGTCACTGAACACATCCAACGAGCAATGAAAAAATATAATATGAACACATCTGTCAAACCACACACAACACTTGGTCAAATGCTGGTTCATCCCAAGGACATGATACACTCAGAAAACAAATGCAAAACCATATATGAAATACCATGCAATACAACATCATTCGGGGAGACAGGAAGGAATTTTCTCACACGAAAGAAGGAGCATAAAAATGAATTTGAGAAGGAGACAGCAATCAAACATCAACAGGGACAAGGGAGCATACATGCTCTCTATGACCTGGAGCAGCATTCTGGAGGCGGCGAACTGACAGAATAGGGCGTGACCCACCGGTCAGTTTTGACAGCTGGGTCACACCTTCACTGAACATCAGCTGATAAACACAAGTCACAGAAGGCGAAAGACTGCCACCGAAACATGTCAGGTAAATCATACCCTAAAAAAGCACTTGTCAATTAAGAGACATAATGAACTTTATTCAATTATTATGAGGAAAATAAGCAATTTTATTTTTGTGTGCGTAATTAAATTAGATGTATTTGAGGCTGAGGAAAAAATACAGCATTCAACACTGCTGGCGTCATCTGGCTTCTGAGGAAGTGTGCTTGTGACTCAGTATCAGAGGAACGGCTGTATTTGGATATGTACAGGCAGTAGCCTATGTGCTTTTAGTGTTTGATTTCTACATAGGTCCCATATGACTACATAAACCTTCATATTGGAAGCGGTGATGATAGTGATTCAGATAGCACTCTCCTCTCAGCATACATATCAGAGAGCACTCTAAAATTGTTGTCCTGTAATGCAAGATACTGTAAGTCATGTTATATTTGCAAAGGAAAGTTTGTATGTAAAATATGAGGCCAGTTAGCCTGCTATTCTACTATAAAAAACAGACACAGAAACAAAGACAGTTAAAACAGTAAATACTAGAATGGTTTGTACATTCCTACACTCCTTTTCCTATGCGGATACACTTCTAAATGTATAGACCAGGGGTACCCAAACTTTTTCCTGTGAGGGCCACATAACTTTTCCCTTCTCTGATTGCGGTGCCAGGCTCAGTTTGTAACAGAAAAAGTGTGACGATCGCAGGGGTGCCGAAACTTAAACATTTATTGTTTTACAGAAAGACACACATAACCAAATATTAATAACCCTTTCCGACATCTTCACAGAAAAAAAGTCAGGAAATAAATAATAACATTATTTATGAAATGAACACTAACCAAATAACCTTTCCTGGGATTGTCACAGAAAAATGTCAGGAAATAAATAACACTACTTGTGAAATAAATAATAACCTTCTCTGAAAATATATAATTATACTATTTATTAAATAAATAACTAAGGTTGGGCATTGTTCGAAGGGCTCTTTTTAACCATAATATTTTATTTTTATAGTATTTTCAAAAGAGTGTTATTTTTGAGAATCATATCAAATACAGTAATGCAGCAGTTACTTAAAGTTACTGAACACCGATTGATGGACTCACCTAATGTTGTTTTTCTTTACAAAGAAAAAAAAAATATATATATAGATATATATATATATATATATATATATATATATATATATATATATATATATATATGACATCCGCACTTTTTGTGTGCACCCAGTACCACAATCTGGAAATATTGTAGTGTGTCTTCAATGAGCGCTCTGCTTGTCTCACTGGAAACTGGAAATGTAGCTCGATGCCTTTGAGTGGCTTGTCTGACTGTGAACACTCATGTTGACACGCTGCTTATATAGAGCTCAGCCCTGCCCTGCTTGTTTCTTATTGGTGGCCCTTGTCGGAGAATCAACCATCCAATCAGTGCGCTGATGGGAGAGCAATAATTGGATGGTCGATTTTTTTTTTATTTTATTTTATTTTTTTTAAGTTTAGAAACGCTGACGTAAGCCCGTTACACATCTCTGCTATGGCTGAGCTAATACGTGACAAGATGGCGAAACAAGCTAAACTCATACGAGCGGCGCCATCCTCGTTAAAAGTGTCAGTTTGGAGACATTTCAGTTTTTATGACACAAAGGCAGACGGCAAGTGGACTCTGGACAAGAGTCACACCGTGTGTGAGACGACTATAAAATATTTTGGGAATACGACGAATATGAGGAATCACCTTACACTGTACCATCCAGAGTTGAGTGCTTCATAATCCGGTGGACCCGTCGGAGATACAAAACAACAGACTCTTCCAGGTGTTCTGGCAACTCTTCCACCAAACTCCGAAAGAGCCAGGAAAATTACCAAGTCTATTTCAGAGTGCATTGCATCAGATTTGCACCCGTACTCAGTTGTGGAAGGAAGGGGGTTTCGCGGCATGATGCAGACACTGGAACCACGGTATAAAATTCAGTTTTTTTCTCTGCGACACCAATATCAAATTTGCACCAAAACAGCAGTAGTACAGTCTCTGAAAAGAGCAGAAAAGATTGCACTGACTTGTGATGACTGGACGTCTGTTGCCGGATGCGTATGTTTACCGTGTCAGCCCATTTCATTGCGGGGAATTGGCAGCTGGCGTCTCATGTGCTGCAGACGAGGGCTGCCCACGAGAGTCACACCGGCGCTTATATAGCTGAATTGCTGCTCAGCGTTGCAGAGGAATGGCAGTTTCCCATGAAAGACCTGGTGTGAGTGACCAATAGCCCACCAAACATGGTTGTTGCTGCTCAGCTGGGGGGGAGGGCGGGTTGTGCATGTACGATGCTAAGCAAACACCTTAAATGTTGCTACTCAGAGAGCGCTTCGCTTACCATCTGTTGCCAGACTACTTGGGAAGATCAGACGCATTACTAAATTTTCTCACCTTAGCTCAACTGCAAAGCACGAGTTTGAAGAGAAGCAGATGTTGGGCCTGCCTCACCACATGCTAAAAACAGACGTCATTACCAGGTGGAACAGTGCCCTCGACATGGTGGGCACGTTTTTGGAGCAACAACCTGCAATATCTGCAGCTTTACTTTCTCAGCAAGTAAGGAGAGGTGAGACAGACCTGTGTACTCTGAGTGAGATAGACATCTCTAATGCTGAGGATCTTGTGAAGGCACTCAAGCCACTAAAAGATGCCACAAACCTCATGTCTGCAGAGGGCACCCCAACTGTATCCCTGATTGCACCCTTGCATTATCAACTTCTAGAGCACTTACGTCAAAGTCAAGGCCCGCGGGCCACATTCGGCCCGCAAGAAGGTTTTCTACGGCCCTGGGATGATATTGCTTTATTATTCGATCCGGCCCGCGGCAAGCCGGTGTGGGTAGCAGATGTGATCGGGTGCTTCGCGCGTGATGATGACGTCACGCTTTAAAATATATTGTAGCATCTTCCAAGAACACAGACGTAGTTTAATTATCACATTTTTATTAGTCCAACCGGCTACTGTGGGCCGCAGCCGACGCCAATACAGTACGACAACCGTTCAGTCAAAAAAGAGCAACGATTCTCCTGTTCGTCCTCCGCTACTCTCGCTCGCATGACCTCCCATCCAGCGAGCCGCACGATGCATTCGGAAACAAAACAACTTGGCAAGACACAAATTCGACCACAACACAGATAACATCTTGCATCTATGTTTGCCACCCCCTGGCTGTTGTTATAACTAACATTACCGCGACTTTGGCGAGGATTGTCCTTCGGTCGTCTACGTGCCGACTGAAGACTTCACGTCACTTTTCGTGGCTTTCAGAAGTTATTTGGAGTGAAGCACACTTTGTTCATGTTAGAAATCTCACGTTGTTTTATTATTAGTAATTGTTGGCATTTGATAAATTCATTGAGTTTCGATGTAGTGCGGCGATGTCCCACACTGTGAGCAGGCTCCTCGAGCGCTAAGTGTTGATAGCGAGGGACATTTCTTTTCTTTTTTTCTCCCTTCGACACAGCTAGTAGTTTATTCGTGCCAGCAAACTCAGTAGTTGCAGATTGCCCGTGTTTCACCACATTTGTTGTTGTGTGTAAATGTTAAAAGGTGAGTTTAATAAGTCAGGTTCGTGTCAGGTAACTGCTGTACATAATAGCCTAGATGTGTTCTCGTGAGTGATGTCACGTTGATGAACACTAGTTAGTTATTTCGGCTAGTATGCTAACTCTTCTAATGATGAAACGTGTGAATGTGTATTGAATGTATTATTTGTCTGTTTGATTGCTTAATACAGTAAATTGTAATGTTTAGGCATATTGTTAACAAATGGATATGCATTGGATGATGTTGCTGGGTTATTCTTTGTCTGTGTTGTTGCAGACCACAATAAATAGACGTGTCAAGTGGAATACGGGCCTGTGTTTTCTGACAGGGGCACACACATTCATACCTTGCCACTCTAAAATAGAGTCAGCTGGAGACATCATACCAATCATATGATCCTCTTCGTTTTTCTTCAAATTATGTACAGTTCATACAATCTTGCAGCCCGAGTCAATCAGAAAATTGTTTCCAGTTTGGCAGGAGAAACGCAAACGAAAGTGATGTACGAGCTGCCTCGCAAAAGTAGCAGTTTTTATTTAGTAACTCCGAAGATAAAAACACAACAGCCAGGGGGTTGACAAACATAGAGGCAAAGAAATATATTACAGAAATATAAAGCTTGACATCATCAGCAGGCGCGAAGGACCCGATCCAATCTGGACATTTAAAAAAATTTCAATAAACATTTTATTAGTCCGGCCCTCGGCTTGTCGCAATTTTTTTTATTTGGCCCTCCGTTCATTTGACTTTGACACCCCTGTTCTAGAGGATACTTAAGTGACAGCAGGTGATCCGGGTTGCCTTGCCACTTTAATGAAAGTCAGTGTGAAATATAAATCCTTGCTCTTCATATAGTTCTGCAATTGTTTTTAAAAAAAGGTACCAATGTTTTACATGGACCATAAAATGTAAGCCAATGTAGTGATGCATCGAAATCGAATCGTAGGCCTCTGAATTGGAATTTAATCAAATCGTCGGCCTTTGAATCGGAATCGAATTGAATCGTGAGGAAACCACAGATTCCCACCACTATATATATATATATATATATATATATATATATATATATATATATATTAGTGCTGTCAAAGGATTAAAATAATTTGACTAATTAATCACAACATTTTCAATAATTAATCAATTAAACAATCATATTTTTCAACAATATTTTTTTACAATGCTTGGAACCGATATTTACTTCAGAAAAATCTTGGAATTGATATGGAAAAAAATTAAAAGGATATTTTGATTCAAAGACTGTTCTAAAAGCTTTCTTTGATCCTTGAATACGATTCTTTTCCAGCTTTTAATCTGCTGTTTTCCGGTGTCTATTGTATGTAGTATTTTGTGTTTTAATTTATTGCTTTCACTTGTTATATTATTGCTGTTTTGTTGTTGTAATGTAAAGTGCTTTGTTACAGCTGTAGCTGTTATGAAATGCGCTATAAAATAAAGTTGTATTGTATAAAACACAACAGGTGAACAATACACCAATGACGAACAACTTATATGGTATTTGAATTTGGCTTGTCAAAGTGGGGTCGCTGATGGTGTAGTGGTACACACGACTGAGTTGTGTGCGGGCAGCGTGGGATCGGTTCCTGCTCAGTGAGGAGTGTCTGTGTGTCCCCTGCGACTGGTTGGCGACCAGTTCAGGATGTAGTCTGCCTTTTGCCCATTGTCATCTGGGATAGGCTCCTGCACCTCCCCGCGACCCTGTACAGGATAAGCGGTGTGGAAGATGACATGACATGACACTTTTCAAAGTGTGCAAATTATTTTAGATTTCTTCAATGAGCCGTTGAGCAACTTTTTAAAGTAAAACTACATAAAAGCTGCTACAGGAAGTAAATAAAACGGAGTTAACTAAGTTCATTTTTTTTGTAAGTTATAAAATTTAAATTAATCATATATATATATATATATATATATATATATATATATATATATATATATATATATAATATATATATATATATATTTTTTTTTTTTTAATTGTTTTTTTTTTTTTTATCAGTGTCACCAGGCCGGGAAGGATGGCGACGGCGTCGGCGTCGTTGCTTGGTCGAGCTGCTGGCTCTGCTAACTCTCGTACAAAACCCGAGGTATATAAAACCACTGACGGGAAAGTGATTGTGGAAGATGAGTTTCGACACTTCATCTTTGTCAAGATGAGAACTGTGCCGCATGATGAAATCGTACTGTTAGCCGCAAACAACTTCTCATCTGACTGGATAGAAAAATCGAAGCGGCTACTGTTTGAGCTGTGCCCGACAACGCTACGCTCTGTTAAATACAAAGGCACCCAAAAGACGCAAATAACATCAAGGACTGCATGAAACTGCTAAATGAGCGTGGTGAGGACATTCCCAGGTTTGCTTCATACTACCTGGATGAACTTCCACCTGTTGGGTTTGGCAGTATGGATGCATCGGCACTACTCAGTAGGCTGGAGGGATTGAATCAGGAAGTCTCCACTCTGAGGGAAGCGTCGGAAACTCAGGCAAGCGTGAGCGCTGAACAGGGAGCGGCTACTGCTGCCCTGGACCGTCGGATGAAGGCCCTGGAGAGGTGCCACTGCAATGGACCGCCCAGCCGGGCCCATGGGACTGGAGCCGCTGAGTCCGGACTACAGGAGAATGAAGCGTTGGGGTCGGCAGAGTCTGCTCGGTTGTCACCGAGAGTGAACCCCCAACCTCACTCCCCAGCATGGAGTAAAGTGCTGAAGCAAGGGAAACGCAAGCCTCAGAAGTCCCCAAAAGTATCTATACAGCCTAAACCCGGAGGTGCGCGGACCCGGAAGAACGAGCATCGGAATGTGGGAATAATTGGCAGCGGCACAGCAAGTAACATCCCAGTGATCAAAACCAAGCTGGTGAGTGTCTTTGCCACTCGTTTCTCCCCCGATCTTGACGCTAAGACTCCGTGTGACTATCTAACTGGGAAATTAGACAAAACTGTTACATGTCGTAAGATTGACTTGACCCGCAATAGATACAGTTCATTTCAGTTGACTGCTGAATGTAATGAAGTGACTGATCCACAACTTTGGCCGAAGGGGATTTATGTGCGGCGTTATTTTGAGGCTCGCAAACTCAGAGCGAACACTGGACAAAGGGAGGCTGCACAGCAACAACGCTCTGTACCTGTCCTCAAAGCTGCAGGTGCACAGGGGAGCAGCAGCCAGGCGGGGATTATCGCAGTTAAATGAATGGGCTCAATATTGTGCCATATAATGCGCAAGGGCTGCGCGAGGGCACAATGCAGCTGATAAAGCGCGCCGCTGTGTAGTGGACGAACTTCTGGAGACATGTGATGTACTGTGCGTCCAAGAGACCTTTTTACCTAAACAGGATCAAGAGAGACTGAACTCACTTCATCAAGACTTCTATGGGACGAGTGAATCTACCACGGACCTGAGCACCAGGATAGTTCATGGCAGAATACCTGGTGGTGTTGCTGTGTTGCGGCATAAAAAATATGATCAGCTGCTGACTGTAGTTAGACTGGGTGTTGACTAGGCTATAGGTATTGAGCTTAAAGTGTGGTGATAAAAACGTGATCATATTGAACATTTACACACCATATGAGTGTTCTCAAAATGAGGATGAATATCTTAATAGACTGGCTTGTATAATGTCCTTTATTCAAGATCATCCTTCCACTTGCTTTTATATTGTGGGCGATAGGAATGCAGATATTTCGAGAGCAGATATAGCAGTTCTCTATTTGCCAAGTGCCTGATGCAATTCTGCTCTGAAAGTGGACTGATTCTTTCTAGCAAAGCACTTTTGCCTGACAATAGCTATACTTTCATTATTGAGGCGTTGCACACGACCTCATGGCTTGACCACTGCATCTGGACAGCTGATGCACATGATTCTCTAGAGGCCATGAGGATTCATTATGAATTTGCCATTGCTGACCATGTGCCTTTTTCGCTCTGTGTAAACTTAGGCAACATACCTACTCTTCTGCCAGTAGACAGCAGCTCTCATGTGGGCAGAATAGACTGGTGTAACCTCACTGAGGAAAATCTTAATAAATATTATGCACAGTCTGATGTCTTGTTGAGTAACATTGAATTACCAAAGGATGCCATTGTATGTTGTGATATTAATTGTAAAAGCACCCTACATGCTACTGAACTATGCTCTCTGTATGATAATATTGTGAAATCCCCCCATGTCCCATGTGCATCTCTATATAAGTCCAAACCACACAAAGCCAAGCCAGGCTTGAATGATTATGTGGGAGAGCTCCATGCTGAGGCTAGAAGGGCCTTCAAGGTATCGGTTGAGTCAGGAAGATTAAAATATGGCCCTTTATTTGAGTATAAGAAACAGGCAAGTTTGAAATATGCTCTACGTTTCATCAAAAGGAATGAAAACACAATGAGGTCTGATTCTCTCGCAAGAAAACTACAAAACAATAGTCCTACTGATTTCTGGAAATAAATTAAGAGAATGAATAATTGTAAAACCTCACTACCAACCAATATTGATGGTGTCTGTGGCTCAGAGAAAATTTCTCAGTTATGGAGAAAACATTACTATGAGCTTTTCAACTGTGTCAAGAGTAACATCCTCACAGTAGGCACCATTGACATTAATGAAGACGTGACCATCTCCTCTCAAGAGGTCCACGATGCAATAATGTTGCTAAAAAACAATAAAGAATGTGGTATGGACAAGCTATCTGCAGAGCACTTGAAATGTGCGAGCAGAAAACTCTGTCCCCTAATTGCCATCTGATTTATGGGGTTTTTAGTTCATGGTATTTTACCTGATTCTATTGTATCTGTTTTACTAACATCAATTATTAAGGTTAAAGGTGGGAAAATCAACAGCTCAGATAACTACCGGCCTATAGCCCTGGCCAGTATCCTATCCAAGGTTCTGGAGAGGACTACATGGAATAGGCTGGAACAGTTTATCCGGACCTCCGACAACCAGTTTGGTTTTAAACCTAAACATGGCACAGATATATGCATTTTTGCTCTTAAGGAGATTCTGGATTTGTGCAACAGACAAAATTTCACGATTTCCATGTGTTTTATTGATGCCTCTAAGGCCTTTGATCGTGTGAATCACGAAAAATTGTTTTATAAATTGAAAAATAGAGGGGTTCCCATGTCACTTATTAGAATTCTGATTTTCTGGTACTCACACCAGACAATGTATGTGAAATGGGGTGAATGTACATCTGCCCCCTTCAATGTATGTAATGGAGTTAGGCAGCGGAGTATTTTATCTCCGTTCCTTTTTAATATTTATATGGATGAGTTTTCCAACCAACTGAACAGTTGCAGAACAGGCTGTATGGTAGGAGATGCAATTGTGAACCACCTGATGTACGCAGATGATCTGGTTGTCCTGTGTCCATACAGTGCTGGTTTCCAGCAGCTACTCAGAATATGCTCCCAATATGGCTCTGATTTTGACATTAAATTTAATGGTAAAAAGAGTAACATCATGATCGTCAGAAGTAAGGAAGACAAGAAAGCATCTTTTTCTGTCTTCTCTCTCTCTGGTACTGTCCTTAAAACATTTGAGGAAATTAAATACCTTGGACATTATTTGAGTGACGACCTGTCTGATGATATAGATATTCAGAGACAATGCCGTATGATGTATGCACAGGCTAATATCCTGAAAAGAAAAGTTAGTATGTGCCAGTTAAGATAACTCTTTTTAAAACTTTCTGCACCCCAATGTATACTGCCCACTTGTGGCAGCACTACAAAAGGAGCTCCATGCAGAGACTCAAGGTGGCATATAATGATGGCCTGAGAATGCTTCTCAATGTCCCTAGAGGGAGCAGTGCGAGCCAAATGTTTGTGACTGCTCGTGTCTCTACATGTCCTGCTGTACTCAGGAACCTTATGCTCAGCTGTATGTGTAGTAGGCTTGTCAAAAATATCGATACTTCAGTACTTACCCGATACTAAACAATTTGAACGGATACAATACTAGCTTGCTGTGGCATCGATATTACCGATACCAAACCACTGACTTTGATACCAACAGCACTTTGCCGACTGTCTGCTCCTAATGGTCTGCTGCTCCCACACACACTGCCAAAGCCTGCCCCATGCGCCCCTCCCTCCCTGCTCTGCCGAGTGCAGACTGCTCGTCGACTTCCTAGTTAGCCGCGCGCAAGAGCTACAAACAAAGTACGACCGATTTAGAAAAAAAAAAAAGTGTGTGACCCGGGCTCCTGCAGCCGAAGCTGTGTCGCAATAGCACGGAAGCCCGCCCCCACTCGAGCTGCCGTGGTCCTTTCGGTCAGCTCCTCCGCTCACTTCGTACCGGCTGGCAAGCGCGGGCCACGCTGTCGGCTTCTCTGGAGATCCGTGGGAAGGGCCGGGCGTATGCATTGTGATAATGTGAAATGGGATATTTGTCTGTTTTGTATGTTGTATGTTCTCTGTATTTTTTACTCTTTTTACTATGGACCGCCGCTGTGTCCAAAATAAAGAATTGAATATATATATATATATCCATCCATTATCGATACCGCTTATCCTCACAAGGGTCGCGTGGCGTGCTGGAGCCTATCCCAGCTGTCTTCGGGCAGTAGGCAGGGGACACCCTGAATTGGTTGCCAGCCAATCGCAGGGCACACAGAGACAAACATCCGCACTCACAATCACACCTAGGGGCAATTTAGAGAATACAATCAACTTACCATGCATGTTTTTTTTGGAATGTGGGAGGAAACCGGAGTACCCGGAGAAAACCCACACAGGCACGGGGAGAACATGCAAACTCCACACAGGGAGGCCGGGCCCGGAATCGAACCCACGACCTCTGAACTGTGAGGCGGATGTGCTAACCAGTCGACTACTGTGCCGCCCTGGATATATATATACATATATATATAAGGCAGTTTTTAAAATATATGCATATGTACAGTGATCACACACTACTTCGCGCTTTGACTTTCGTACACTCAGTGCATCGCGGATATTTCAGAAGCATTCATAACAAATTGAAAATGAAACAACACAGACATATCTGCAGCCATATTCCAGAAAGCTGCATTGTTCCAAAGATATGAGTTGACTCGGAGGCTTTGTACATACCCACTGGTACTCATAAAAGGCGCATGAATGGTTCCTAGCGTGTGATCGACCAATGACAGCACAAGTGGATTTGACTGTGAGCTGACTGGGGGCGTATCATCGCAGCGTCTCGCTAGTCTCATCCACGCTAACAAACTAATAGCACTTTTGAACAATGTTCTGTTCAGAAAATCATAACATTATTCAAATGTACCATTCGAAAGCTGTGTTTACAAGTTGTGAGCAGAGCGCACTCAGCCACCTGGCAAGGACGAGTCTACGGTAAATAAAGTGTGAAAGTGTTTGTTAGTTTTGTCTTAAGTTTGTCTTAAAACAGCTTACCTTAAAGTTCAGCGTGCAAACATTGAAAACTTTTCTGTAGCCCTCTAGAACCCCCTTTACAATGCATAACTGTCATTAAAATGTGATTAGGTCGTTGGTAGACAGCAGATTAATTACTATGTACAGGCCCTTCAGAATGTGTCGTCTGCCGTTCTCGCGCCACCTCATCTTCGGCTTTTTCCGGAGATGTGACGTCACAGTAGCCGGAGGTTTCAGTGACTACTAATCATGAACGGTCTAATAATTGCCCCCTTCTGTCGGCTTGTGTGTTTCAAAATCCTCTCATTCCAAAACATCGGTCGCCATTGAATGTGCTGTGTTGTGTAGCGCATGGAAATTGTACAGTCAAATTCCTCCAGCTTCCATGAAGTTCGGAAACACTCGGAATGAGTAAGTAAAACCTATTTTCTAATTGATCTGTGGTTGACAACTTGCAGGAAGTGACTTGTATGTATTATAAAACCTATTATCAATGAGAATATGAATTTTAACAGACTCTGAAAAATGTTTGCACCCTGACCTTTCACTAGAATCCCGCGTTGCATTTTATACAAAGGACCTTGTTGACGTTATTGCGCAAAGAGAAAGTTAAGGCATGATTACCTCCGGCGACCGTGCTGCTTCTCCGTTTTTAAAAGAAGTAGAAAGGCAACGAAGAAGAAGGAGGCAACGCAGAAGAACCGATAGCAACAGCAGTTTTACTACCGCTTTGCACAACAACGATGACGACGACAAGCGTTTTAAAGAGCAGGATCATACCTTCGGATAAAATGCACTACGGTATTGTTAAGTTATCCATCTTTCCATCCATTATCCAATCCACTTATCCACACAAGGGTCAAGGGAGTGCTGGAGCCTATCTCAGCTGTCTTCGGGCGGGTAGGCGGGGTACACCCTGAACTGGTTGCCAGCCAATCACAGGGCACACAGAGACAAATAAATATTCACACTCACAATCACTCCTAGGGGCAATTTAGAGTATCCAATTAACCATAAGGTAACTACATTTTATGATAAAAAATGCAACTTTAATGTAGTTAATTATTAGCGAACGTTCCGTCGTAATCGAAGCACAGTTCCTCTCACAGCCTGCAGATAGGTATTTATTCTTCATTTTACATTTTTAAAGTGAAATTTATTGTATCACAAATATTTAGAAGGGTGGGAACCATGTTGAGGGTTCGCAATGGCGTATCAGAGGCATAAATAAGTCAACCTCTACTTTGTGATTTTTCACCTATCGCGCAGGGTTCTGGTCCCCATTAACCGCAATAAACGAGGGATCACTGTATATATACACCGTATTTTCACGACCATTATATATATATATATATATATATATATATATATATATATATATATATATATATATATATATATATATAGGAGGCCTGAGGGTTCTCTTATCCAAACATGACAGTTATAAAAGCCGATGTATGTTTTCAATTGTAAGATAAGATTAATTTAGCAGTGAGGGTTCAACAATAAGTTTGCTTTAATCAAAATAAGACTGAGACTACCTCCATCGACTTTCCAAAAATGCAAATTGATTCACTGCACCTGGAAGGTTTATAAATGTTGCTTTAAAGGTTAAAAACTAAGTGACTCATTCATACACTACAGAGTGCTCCGTGCGACCTGTTGGGGCGAAATAGAGAGTGAAAGAAAAGAGGGAGCGCTGAATCAGATCAATAACACATTATTTAATGATTGTATCGCAGCGCTTATGTTCAAGAAATACACAAATAAACTTCCCCGCGCACCTCCACAGCTGCACCCAACCATGCAGCTCCGAACCTCTGAATCTAAAACTGATTAAAATACAGCAGCAACGTTATGCTTTGTTTTCAAGAGCTCAATGTCACACAGAGACAGTCATTGAGGTGGCAGCTCCACCTATCTTACTTATCGTGCAATAAATTCTCCCAGTTATTTATTTTCTCATAATAATTGCACTGATATTAATTTCAATTCAAATGAAAAATAATCATACACCAAAATCACTTCAAACAAGATATCAAATACAATAGAAACAAGTAATAATTGGGCAAGCATTCAGCAAGATAAAATTAGTTGAAAACTATTTGAGGTCAATGATGAGCCAGGAGGGACTAAACAGCCTTGCTCTTCTGTCCATAGAAAGCCAACTGGCCAAAAAGTGGGACTTGCCAGACATCATTCATGATTTCGCTGCCAAAAAGAATTGTCAGTGGGCATTCATACAGCTTGTTAATGTAAGAACTAGGACTAATGAAAATATTTTCTTCTTCAACCGCTTCTTCTTCTACTTATGTGGGCCTTAACTTAAAAGTATATCATTCACAAACCAAAGCAAAACAATTTAAGGATTGAGTGTCACCACAGTGTATGTGTGCGTGTGTATGAAGCGGCATGGGTGGGTTTCTGCATTGCTGGCTTATGTATGGGGACCCAAAATTTGGTGCCACGCCCCTGTTGGAACACACCCATTTTCGGCACACTCAACCCAGTCAACGGTCTTCTCCACTTGCAGAACACCTGCATCTGCTCACTTAACCGGGGCTACACCGCATCACATGTCCGCTGATAGTGTAGTGGTACACACGCCTGAGTTGTGTGCGGGCAGCGTGGGATCGATTCCCGCTCAGTGACAGTGTCTATGTGTGCCCTGCGACTGGCTGGCGACCAGTTCGGGGTGTAGTCTGCCTTCGCCCATTGACGGCTGGGATAGGCTCCAGCAACTCCCCGCGACCCTGTATAGGATAAGCGGTTTGGAAGATGACATGACACCGCATCACAATGTCTCCGCCCGTAGCAGTTTTGCGGACCGCCTCCTCCTTGAAACAAGGATTTTATCACTAAAAACACAAACCACGAACAAATGTTACAAATAGCTCCAGCACAAGTGAGCTTGTGTAACTTACCATATTGGTGCTGTCGGTAAGGTGCGGCATAGATTTGGTGGAGTAGGACTTGGACGTGGAAGCATTGCAAACAATCTTTTAGCTAACATGGCAGCCAGTTAATTTGTCCGAATGCTAGTAACTCAAAAGCTCATAAGTAGTGTTGGGTGGATCGCTCCAAATATCCATAATGTAGATACAAAGCCTGTATCAATATCGGATCGATACTAGCGTGATTAGATCGATATTGTAGTTTCAGTTTGCTCCTGTATACACACAGCTCTGCGGTTACGTCAAACAGGGGACAGCCAGGTTGCCGTACTTGCCACTGTTGTGTCATCTCTGAGCAGGCACAATTTTTTTCTAACAATGAGAAATAGTGACGACTGCCACCGATGGTATGAAAGGCTATTACATCTTATGCATGCGCAGAAGGTACTTTAATGGTCAGCGTCGCTGTCTGTCGTTGCGGTGTGTTTTGCCAGCGTGACGTGCCGACAGCTGGCCGGACGCCACAGGGGGCAAGCGTCTGTCACTGTTGGCCAACGTTGGATTGTTCTATCTAGGCCTTTAGAAGCGCAAACATGCAGGCTGCCGGCTCAGATCTGCCCACCCAACAATGCACCAGCACACACAGCACATGCGTACATTCAGAGCTGCTAGGTTGACTCGCTCACAAAATCTGTGGTGTGCGATGCGATGCTGTTTGGATATCTATCAGATACCCAGTAAACAAGGGCCAGTCTCGTCGATTTTGATGCAGATACACATCAATTTAACAATAATTTTGGTCGATGCATGACCGGATTGACAATCCTCAATTAATTTTCCTGAGCTTACAGTGTTTTTCTGATGTTGCCTTTTAATTATTAAACCATTAAAAGCCAAGACATAATTAGGAGAAAGTTTATTGGATAATATAAAATTCAGTTTTTTCCTCGCCACACATTGTCAATGGATTTTCTTTTGTTTTTAGTATTTTATATGGCCAGTATGTTAGCCATATGTTGATCAGATGGAAATTGCATTACTCATTTATAGTCATCACACAAACAGCTAAATGTCCTCACATATAAGCAGTCATATAACAATCAATAGCAAGGGAAGAAAGAAAACCATTTGTGTCTTGTGTAACACACACACATGCACAGGGGTGCACATAACTGGTACGCATACGCAACCGAAATCACTGATGCGTACCATCATTTGCGTCACGACACACATTTGCATGCCGTACACATTAGTGGTGCTCTTCAACAAATCATCTTTGACCCGTGATCCGTAAGTATCAAGCATCACGGTTCAGGACGGGCACGATCCGCAGAATGGTTGGTGAAAAAAACTGTGTGTGTTCATATTAAGGCAACGTGATTAGTCTGCATTCAACAAAGGAAGTTGAAAAACCTCAACATTACTACTCAATGAACACACCGCCTCCGCAAAGGCTAACTTCAAAATAAAGCTTACCAAATAGAACATTGATGCCAATGCCTTAGTGGACTTTTACTTTGAAATTGGCCCGCGTGGTGGCGTAATGGCTAACATGACTTCCATTTTCAACGTTACGGCAGTTTTAACGCTTGCCACCAACACTAACGCAATGCTGTCCCGAAATCATATTCAGTCGCTAATTTAGGACACAAACAAACCTCTGTTTAATTACGCTGTCATTGTATGATACGGCACAAGTCTCTGGCGTTAGGGGCTAGGAGCTGTTATCATTAGCTGGTAGTTCAACAGGTGTTCCTTGGCTTAGAGTAGGTTTTTTTTTGTCTTTTTTTTAACTTTTTCAATACTGTTGAGCAAGATTACTTTGTAATGCGCTGCCTATGTTGAAAGGGTGGTGCCTTAAATTGCATTTTAAGGTATTTTTCATTATGAAAAAAAAAAGTAATAAAACTGTCTTCATTTATTTTATAAAAACACTTGTGCTCAATAAATAGAAGATAGAAGTAAAGAAGAAAACATAAATAGAAGAAGAAAACATTCAGCTCAAAATGTCTGGCAGGATGCCTTGGAATTTATACACTGTACCACTTACAAAATAAGAATGTATCCTGCCTTATATTGGATTATGATTAGGAGTTGAGTTTTTTTATGGGCAAAAACGTTTTATAAAATAAATGAAGACAAAGTTATATTTATCTTTTTTTTTTTTTTTCTGTTTTCTGATCCAAAAAAACGATCCGATACGTGACTCAAAATCCGGGACCAATCCGAACCGTGACTTATGTGATCCGTTGTACCACTAGTGAGTATCAAAGAGAATCTCCTGGTACTCATGTGAGTACCCCATGAAAAAAAATATGTGCACCCCTGCACATGTATATATGCACACACCAACAGTATACATGCTCACACCAACAGGCATTCACATACGTGCACGTAGAGCTGTTCGATTTTGCCTGATAAGAAAATCCTGATTCTTTTCTCTCAAACACGATTTTACGATTTCTTTGTAAAATATAAAATAATGAAAAATGAAGTATTTTGAATGTCTTTTATTTAGACTTAATTTTTCTTTCTTTGAACTCAAAATGCCAGTCAATTTAACTTAATACACGCAGAACAATCCAATGGGATTTACAGCATTTTACATACACAATAGATTTCAGATCTGTTCTTAATTAAACCAATAATGAAAGAAGAAAGTGCATATACCATCTGAAATAAAAAAAATCATCAACATGAGAGAAGGTAGACAGTCAAGTCTGTAAACCTAACAGTCTGTCAGCAAGTCATTTTGCCAACCAGCTAGTGACTATTCACCTTTCTCCCTGGTCTTACTTAAACATAAATCAATGATTAGTGCAAAACTGTCACTCAATAATACAATGCACTGTCAAGCTTAAGTACGGATGCATAGTCCAGCTGGACCGGAGGTCCTTTGTAGAGGAGAAAAAAAGGGACGACTTTCAGACGTTGGGTTATTTGCTCACGGGTTGTATTGTACATGCGGGGCACACACTACACTACAGATCTATTTTTGCCCGATTGATTAACTAAACGATCACTTGCCTGAGCAAATAGCAGAATCGCCGGTAGCCATGCATGTTGTCGTTGTTTTGGACTGTGCGCTCGTGGGAGGAAGCGGAAATGCAGAGGAAACTACGGTGGCTTAGATACACCCAAAATAACAAAATCAAACGCCAGTGCCGATTTGAACGTTTTTAACATCATTTTATCCAGAAAATTCAGTTACGGTTCAAAATGGCTTTTTCGAGCAGCCCTATGTGCATGCATACAATTTTGTCTAGTGGAATGGAATGTGGCTTTGAGGGATATCTGACAGAAGTAGAAGTCCTTGTGACCAAGGATGTCTCCGGGCCAGACGACCTGGTCCTTGAAGTGATAAACCATTGATGCAGAAGATCATTACCAACATTTTTGATTAAACTTATCTGACAGGACACCACTATGTATGTGAGGGTTGCATCATCCACAGCGTCCTTTTGTAACTATGCCTCCATGGGTGTAAGTGTTCATGAGGTAAGGAAAGAAGCCCAGATCGGACCTTGTCTAATTCCTGCATTTCAGAGATTGAAAGAAATAGACAAGCAAATTCAATCAACTTGTGTGAAGCTTTATTTACACTGAATGCCTTCTTGAAAGATTAAACGAACACGCATTGGAAACTAGTTGTTTTTTGTGAACTAATGATTGAGCTTACATCCCAAGTGAGTGACCTGATGAAATTTCCAAAAATTCCTTCTTTGAACTTTTATGCATTTGATTTCTGCTTAAAATGAACTAATTGTTCAAGATTATTAACTCATGAAACTAATTCTTTAAGTACAATGTGTGGTCAGGGAATCTAATACAGAAACAAACCATTTCTCCCCTTTATTGCACTTCTTATTCTGGTGGAAAAAACAAGTGGTAAAAATAAAATAAAAACAATTTAAGTGTGAACAATTAATCTCCAAAGCCTTTAGTTTAAAAAAAAGCCACCTTGGGTACAAAAGCAGCAAGTAGTAGGGAAACTAAAAACTACAGCATCGTTCTCATTGTGCTAGTATATGACATCGATATTATCAATATTTGTAACAATCCACCTACCACTATCACAAAAACCTGTAAACAAAACGTTTTTTTATGCACAGGCTGGCTTCTTCTTTTCACTAAAGGCTTTGGGTATTGTTTCATTGTTTACACTCCATTGATAATATTTTTCAACACTTTTTTTCCCCCAGAAAGCAAAAAGAAGTGCAACAAAGGGCATAAATCTTTTGTTTTTGTATTGGATTCCCTCTACATACATAGTACAGTATTTTCCTGACTATAAGTCGCAGTTTGTTTGTTTTTTTCCATAGTTTGGCCGGGGGCGATTTATACTCTGGAGCGACTTATGTGTGAAATTATTATTATATTGTATTCTTTTCCTTTCCAAGGTCAGTAAACCATACACCAAACAACCACAGGAGGGCGTTCTAAGCCTGCATATTGACTTTACAACGTGCGGAATAACCTGTAGTGTATATCATTTCACATGTTATTGTAACCCACATAAAGATAAATCCTAAAAGCTATTAAAATGCATGAATAATTTAAACGGTTAAAATCTAACATTTTGATAAAGACAATTTGACTGTCTATCAATACATCTATACAAAATAGTGTACTGTTGCTTTAAGACACTGGCCGGGGTCTTGCATCAGCCACACTACTGAGCTGAGAGCGGGGAAGAGAACAAAGAGAAAATTACGACCGAATACATAAGTGCTTTTGGAGACTTGGAAACATTCTACATGTTCGGGTATAAATAAAAGACTTATTTAATCGACCTACAACTGTTTTGGTGAGTTTAAAGTTATCTTCTAGCAACTTTCTTGTATGCTGCATGTGTGAATGTTAGCTAAATGTTACCATCGTTGCTCGGTGTAAATGTACTATAAGAGCACAATTAATTTCCTCCCAAAATGCGACTTATACTCCAGTGCAACTTATATATGTTTTCTTCTTCTTTATTATGCATTTTATGGCTGGTGCGACTTGTACTCTGGAGCGACGTATAGTCCATAAAATACGGTAGTTGGAAAATTGTTTTCCTGTCCTAAATGTTTTATAATATTTGTTGTGAAGTGATAATCTTGAACTTGTCCTTTTTAATCAAAAAATAAAATGCAGAAAAGTTCAATGAAGGGATGAATTGTACAACATTTTTGTATAGTTTTGAACAAAACATGTAAAAAAATTGTTTGCTTATCACTATGTTTATGTAAGAAATATCCATAAGGAGATTCACCGATATTGGCCCTGTGTTTACTCTGTATCGGATCAATATCAAAATAGCCAGTAATTAGGGGAGCATCTTACACCAAAAATCCCGATGAAAAGCACCATTATATAATGGTCAGACGGTATATAACTACAGTAGAATGTAACTCAGAAGAACAGACACCTACTGGATGTCAAGGTTGGACTGTTAACTAAAGTTTTCAAATTCCTTGTCATATGTATTTGTTCATTGATTAGTAAGCAGTGTACGTCTTCATTAAAAGAGGTTGATGAACCGACCAGAGGTGCCATTTAGATTCTGGGGGGCCTGTTTCATCAAAGTAATGGTGACTCAAATGTTAGAAAAAAAATTGTATCTGTATCTTACATACCTGTCAACCACGGGTTGTGCTGAATCTTACAAAAGTTGTAATTTACCCGTACATTTCTGAATATAATCTTACACGGTATCTATATATAATCTTACACAGTATTTATCGCTCAGTGAGAGAGATGGGGGAAACGGAACGGATATTTATATATAGAATCTTACACAGTGTTTATTGCTCAACGGGGGGGAACTTTGAAAGTCGGCTGAAGTTTGCAGGCGAAATCGATAACGGACGCTCCGGATTAGAAATGGGCAAGACGAGATCGGTCTAACAAAAAACACGTTTTTATTATTTTTTCCCCGTACAAAAATTGTTATACGGCGACACACAATTTGAAATGATCGAAAAACGTATAAAATATGGGGAACACGTACAAGTTGACAGCTATGATCTTAGTCCAGATCCTCACCAAAATGTCAGTTTCCTATAGTTTCTTGTACAGCCAATGTGGCACTCTACAATTTAGCATTTTTGTTGTAATGCTGCGAAGTGCCTTTCCCTCCTGCCCTCCTCTGCTCAATCATTTCTGCAGAGGACTAGTGCTTCTGCCTGTCGCATTGCTGCTCGAAGGAGTGTTGCCATGTCATTAACGCTGCTTTGTTTGTCTTCCGCTATCGAGTTTGGCAAGCGGCATTACCTCGACCAATAAGATAATTCGGTATCGTCATACTCGTGCAAAAATATGCTGTCAGCTCATTGGTCATAGAGCAGAGAGGTACTAGGACCATTACCGGAAATTGTCATATAAAGACAACTGTTGTTCATTAATTCCATCTGCATTTTACTGACTATTTTTGACTCTCACGATATTACGGAACAAAGTGCGTCCCTTTACAACTCAATACGTGATGCGTACTTATATTTCTAAATATGGGACGATTACGTTTTTCAAGCGACGGTTGGCAACCCTATCCACAACAAGCCTGACATCCATAAAGCCACGTTATTAGCTGCTGCAACCGTTCCAGGTTGCCATCAGATACATATAAATATTACATATGTACATATTTTCCATCGTAGATTGAGTTAGCTTTGATGGATTTTGCAACACGAGATTTCAAAACATAGGCTGGACCTTATGTTTGATTGATTGCTTACTTAATCCAATAAACGAATGTTTCCCGTGTTAGGAGTTCAACAACAGCCAATGAACATATTACATGCATAAATTGTACCACCCCTGCATATGGACGATTCGTCAGTTACGTCACAACCAAACTTGCTAAGATGGTGATTGACGCATTCAACGGCCAATGAAATTCTTCTATAAACAAAAAAACATGGAAACTCATTTGAACAAAAACAAACACCGTGCGTAACTTGTGTCAAAGCCGCCGTCAGCGACGTTAAGCCGTGCGCCAGAGTACACGTCATATCGTGTCACCTTTGATTTCTTTACGTTTTTTTTTTCAAATCTGGATATAGGATATGATAGCGCCAAGTCTTACTTTTCATTAGAACTCATGATTGTTGAAGCATTCCACAATAGCAGCCTTTTCTCCAACGTATGTGAACATGGTTGCCATGGGATCACCTAAATGGCACACTTTTGGTTTGCCAGGACACTTCCATAATTCAGTGTGAGTAGCACTTAAAAAGATTCGGTTGAGGAGAAAAATTCAAAGTGTTATCTTAAAAAAGAGACCAAAACTATGCTGATACTCCAAATGGTTCAAGTACAGCTTCAGTTTTACTTTGGGTGCACCTTTTTAGACGTTCAGGTAAAAATACCAGGAGAACTGCAACGTGTTTTAAAATGTGTTCTTATTTCTTTTTTCTTTTTACTTTTATTTACTTTATTTTTTACAACGATTCACCTTCTATTCCAACATTTTGTTCAAACGTGATGATTAAATAATATGCTACAATGATTAATTTGTTGTTGCAAAATGTAACCTTTAAATTACTCACCGACTACTACAGACAGATGAATGGCAAATATGAGATGGATCATTTTTGTTGACATTTTCTATGCAGAAGGTTTTGCTTGAAACCACAGCAAAATAAAACTTAACAAGTCTGTCTGCTTTAATTTGATATAGTTTACATATAGGGTCCCCACCTTTCCATTCCATTCTTGACTCCATAAGCTCCATTGCCCGTCTCTTCGGAATATTCTACAATCAATCAGTGCGCTCTCTCTCTCTCTCGTCAGTTGTTTATCGTGGCACTCCCAGCTTTTAGTTCATCTCCGACCAAGTCAATCAATCATCGGCTACATTGTCTTCCAATCTTTCCCTTGCTGGCTCCAATCCTTTTCACTCAGGCTAATGTAATATCAATCATGTTCTCTTAGGTTTGCCTCATACCACCTCCACCTTCTTCCCGCACTCTTCTGTTATTGATCAATCAATCAATTGGACTACAGTTGGCCTCTTTGCCACCCAGCATGTAGGAAAACACTTGATATGCCTTTGTTTCTTATGTTTCTAACGTGTGTAGCCATGTATCATTCCCCTCATGTCACCATGCCATCAGAACAATATATTCATCAAGATCTTTCTATCAGGTGGTTTGGCACAAGATAAAAATATTTGTTTCAAATCACAGTAAGCATCAGAGTAAGGTAAAAACCAGAGCTGGGCAGTCCGTCTCTGGGCTGGACCGGTCGGACCCTCCAGCCCGGCCGGGGGCCCATTTTTGGGGCTAAAAAATGGCTGGACTAAGCATGGCCGGACGTGGATTTTAGTCCGGCCCACTAATCGGCCTTCGTGCGTGTGGCGTGCTTGCGAGGCAGCCAAATTTAATCTCAGCCTACTTGGTGAAAGGCTTCTTTTTAGTCTTCTTTCAAAACAACTTGTGTCAGGGAGTACATTTAAGCTGCGCGCAGCACTCAAGTATGGCACATCATGCACTTTCCTACTTCCGGAAATACGCCGTAGCAGAACTGCTGTGTAGTGGTTTGCTTTTATTTTGAAGGCCGGAATGTGTGAAGGAGGGGAAGTGTGGAAAATAAGTAACTTGTTGAATGCTTGCAGACTTGTCATCTTATGGACCCAAATAATTATACAATACGACAAAACCAACCCCAGGGCTCGCAATGGAAGTTAGTACACGCAGCTGGGTGAGTAAGTACGTGAGTAAGTGGCGCGTTTGAAGCGTGTCCGCAGCGGGTTTGAATAGTAAGTTAGCCAGCTAATTGTCTTTAAATAAACCTCTTCCGTTAGCATCCCTGCCGCGGGCGCATCATGCACGTTTTTTTTTTTTTTTGGGGGGGGGCAAACTGCGTTGATCTAATTTGTATCTTAAAAATTTTTTTTTCTAATGAGGTTTTTGAAACTAAAGCTCTCAAGTGAAAATGTCACCTATACCGCAGTGAAAAGAACCTTAACAACATATAAATGTAAGTTCACCGTTTTTATATTTTTAATCCTGTGAGAAATTCATAACTAAATTCATAAAAAGTAAAAAAGCGAAAAGATTTCAAATTATTACACAAGTTCAGATCATTTTGATCAAAAGTAACTGGTTAGCTTCTTCCTTTAAACCAGAGGTCTCAAAACCTTTTCTTCCAAAGGCCCCATACAAAAAAAAAATCGAAAGAGACAAGGGCCATCCTTGATTTAACACACAAAAAAAAAAAATCAGTTTATAGGTAAAGATATGTCTAGTTTCATTATGTTTATATTGATATAAATTATAATGCATAATTAAAAGAACAACGGCCACTAGGTAAAGCAAAACCAAAACTTCAATGATTGTTCTGTATTTTGTTGTGGCCAGTGGCCTTACCAGGTGATGTCTGATTGGTTGAAAATGAGGACATGAGAGACGACAACAAACAGTTTCTCCTCACCTTCCTTGCCGCCCAGTGTAGAAGGTTCTGTAATACAATGCAGGCAAACGACACGGTCCTTGTCAAATGTTCATTTTAATCTATGCTGCTGGCTGCTAACTTTTTTTTTCCTGGGATTATTTCTCTCGTTTATCATGGAAAATGTATATGGAATATATCATCATCAATATTATTATCAGTATTTTTGGAAGAATTATTTGGATTTGTAGAAAAATAAAATAATAACAATAATAATACCCCCGCCAAAAATATTTTGCCCAGTCGCCCGTCCCAGACATAGAAGACCTGATACTTTGCACCACTGAACCAATAGGAAAACATGGCAATAGAACGACTTAAAAAGCCTATTTCTTTCTTTTTCTATTATCATGTCAAACAAACACCATATTGTGATTCTTTTAATATCATGTTTTTGTTTTCTACAATATTGTGAGTTTTTATACAGTAACGTTTTTATATTGCCAATCTCCACACACAATATCATGATAATTATCATATTGTGGGGTTTATATCGGAATAATATCATTTCGTTATATTTGGAAATCGTTACATGCCTAGTCACAATCTGAGCACAAATTGGGAATGACACTGTCATGACTGGAGCGTTTGCTCGTCAGTCAGGTCAAGCCCCCGTCCTCAGAGAGGCCTAGCGCTCGAAGAAGGGCAAACAGCATCCCCAATTAAGATGGTCAACAGCCAGGCATGCCAGGCACAAGTTATGGTCATCGCCTGGCTGAAGCAGAACCAAGCAAGACCCACAACATACTGCGTCCATTGCAACAGCAAATACATGCAAGGCCCTAACACAGGGTTGCCCAAGTCCGGTCCTCGAGATGCCCTATCCAGCCTGTTTTGGATGTATCCCTTGGCATCACAGCTGATTCAAATCATTACAGGATCATTATCAGGCTTTTGCAAACCTTGCTGATGAGCTGATCATTCGAATCACGTGCTGTAATAGAGATAACGCCTAAACAGGCTGGATAGGGGCTCTTGAGGAACGGACTTGGGTACCCCTGCCCTTAACTCATATTCCACAAATGCAATATTAATCAGAATGCCATGTTTAGACTAGTTCAGGCTCATAGAACATATTTTTGTCACTAATTTTGGGGGGCCGAAGGGGAAGCTTAAAGCACAGCCTCTGGCGGTCATGAGGGGAATCATAGAACCATGGTTACATATCGCCGGCGTTAGGCCAAAACATTGTACCTCCGAATTAGTTACTTTTCAGGAGACCCCAAAAACTGCAAGTTTGTTCAACCATTAGCATTGCATCTTGGAAGACAGAGAGCCATTTTCAACACTTTAACGGCAACAATATGTGAACCGAAATGACTCTTTGCCTCGTTTATTCACCGCAAGGGAAGGACTTCACTTTGTCAGAAGAAGAGTTCCAAACATTTTGAGTGATGAAGATGCAAGATAATTGCAGCAATAGTAGTCATTTGAACAATGTGTAGTGGTCAATAAACTAATCTGACATTTTTCAAACTTTCAAGGATTATTGATTATATTATGTGAAAAACAACAGTAATAGGATATCTAAAACCGTTCTCTTTTTCTTCCAAAACGTCTAAGCTATGTGTGATTATATGATTTTCTGTCTGTATACGTATCTGTGTATACGTCTGTCGTGTACCACAGCTTACCGGGAATCTAAGTACTAGGATAAGTCAGTCACGACCCCATGATTTTTATCCCTGTTCATGATATCAGTGCTGTGGGTGGGTAGCATATTCCTACTGTGAAATCACACCGAAAAAACCCAGAGGCAGACTCCAGACAGTTCTATTTAGTGACAATGAGTGGGTTTTGTGACAGCCAAAGCCAATTGTTTCATGTCAGTGTGGGTGACCCTTCTGGCTCCATTCACTAGCGTTTTCACTGTCGCAGGTTAATTGGAGGCTATACATTGCCTGTGGTTATGAATGTGGGAGTATACCCTGCCTCTTGCACTATTTCAGATAGAATAAACTCCAGCTTCTGATGACCTTTCCATGGATAAGTATTTATAGTGTGTTGTAAATACTGTAGATGTAGCTACCGATGAGACACTTAGATTGCTGGTGGGAATGCTTGCCAATTTTAACATATATGCCTATTTAACGTTTCAATAGATGATGAGGGCCATCATTTGTAACAGCAATTTCACTGTAAAGAAAAGGTTGCTTACTTTGCTGTCTTGAAATTTTAAATATTTACTTGTAACATCCGTTTTCTATTCTTATACACAGTAAATGCTTGTCGTCTAAATATAAACGTTAAACTAATCAGTGAAAGTCAATCAGTTATATCATAACATATTTGGTAAGAAAGATTTTGTCGAAGTTGTGTCATATGATGTGATCATATAACAGCACATAACATATACTGAATTTTGCTGAAATTTAGAATGCCACCAATACAGGTAAAATTAATTTGTAATCTGATGCATAAGGTAAGGGAGAGGACAAATGCTTAACATGCAACATATTGCTTGCTTGGATTTACTGCATTAGGCTTGGACAGAACATTCCATTAATGGTTTTCTGGTTCATTACGTTTTAATTAATGTATATGATGTGTTGTTATACTGTCATTATACTACAATCAATCACCGCTAATTCAATTTCACACTCAGCCATTAAAAATAAAGATCAAAGCAAGTCAAGTAAAAGGATTGTGAAGCAGTCTCATTATGTATCTAGAGCGCATATGTTGTCCACGGATGGACTCACAATGGACAAAAAACATTGTGGTGCGGTACAGTGGGTGTTAGGCAGCTGTCGAGGGCAGGTGACTTGGTGAACTGATTGTCTAATTACCATTAGCCTCTCTGGCTGGGAAGGGGCCTGGGTTTATGAATGAAGTCTGTCTGCCCATCCATCCACTTATCTGGGGTCAGTTTGTGGGAGCAGTATCTTTAGCTGGGAAACCCTGACTTGCCTCTCCCCAGCCACTTCATCCTGCTCTTTCTGGTGCATTTGCTCTTCCAATGCATTCCCAGGCCAGACAGTCGACTTAGGTTGTGTCCAGATTCAGAGGCTGGGACAGTTTGCAGTCTGAATCCTTCAAAGTCTTTGACGGCTCCTCCGTTGACCGAATAAAACCGTGGCAAATTTGCACAGGCTTAATCACTATGTACAAATTCATAGTCTGCATCCTCCAACTGTCGAATATAGTGGCCACATGACCTAACGTCCGGCGCAACTCAACCGCATGCTTGTGTCCAAATTCATGAAGCCCTTAAGAACCAGCCTTCAAATCTGGCCTCCGTTTCCATGAAGATGAACAACGTGCGAAGTCTACAACGGAGCAACTTCCGTAGCTTTGCTTCACTCTTCTTCTATGCCATTCTCACCCAAAGACACCTCTCGTTTGGACTTGGCAGTTTACTTTCAAATGTAAGTATACATTTTTGCAGTAAATTTGAAAACATCACTCATAACATAAAACACGTTGGGCAACAACGGTTGTGTAATTAGATCCGGTAAGTCATTTTATTTGAAATTCAAAAGAACTACTAGCTAGCTACCTAGAAACTCTAGTACTGAATGGCGGTTATGGATCAAACATTTTTAATGTGTCGTAATTTTGTATGTTAGCTGAGCCGCCTCTTCCTACATGCATTGTGCATACACTGTAAATGCTAACATTCAAATTAATAGGGAATTATTAGTGGACCTAACTCAGAAATCATTAACCTGTTATGAACACAAATCTTCAATAAGTAAGAAATTTAGGGTTGGGGAACATGCTTAACTTAATATAACTCATTTCAGTTAAATTAGTAAAAACAAGTTATTGTCCCAGGGTCCTTTGTGGGTTCTTCCAAACATGCGCAGACTTGCCCCATCTCGTTCGCTCTTCTATCTCAACTCACTGGAAAAGCCACGGTGGAATCTAATGGAACCTGTAAGCAGCCCCTTACGTCAGAACCAGTATTATTTGGGTGGTTCATTTATTTGTGCAGTTTAATTTGAAGTTCAAGACACTTATTGCCAATGGGAGCACATGACTGGCCAAGCCTATTTCTTTCTGAATGCTTTTATGTACAAAAACAGAATATTGTGATTTTTTTTGGGGGGGGGGGGATATGAGCGTCTTATTTATTTTTTTTACCATATCATGCGCTTTTATACAGTACCGTGAGCTTTTTATATATCGTCAGCCACCCCACAATACCGTGATACTAGGGGTGGGCGATCTGGCAAAAATATCAGATCACAATTTTTTAAAAATAAAATTACGATCACAATTTTATTACGATTCTTTTTTTACATCGTTTTTTTAAATACTAATTTGCACATTTCTGACCATTTTCCTCATGTTAAACAAAATAAAACATATTTAAAATGAATATGAAACTCTAAAAGAAAAAAAATACATTTTAAGTCAGCTTCTATTTTAATGGGAATCATGTCTTCAGCAAGGTAATAAGTCACTGCCTCAGTTACCGTATTTTCCGGACTATACGTCGCTCCGGAGTACAAGTCGCACCAGCCATAAAATGCATTATAAAGGAGAAAAAAAAACATGTCGCACCGGAGTATAAGTCGCGTCACCCCCTCTCGGAATCCTAGTTGTCTCTGTCCCGTAACGCAAATAAATGTGTCCATATAAATCAAATTAATAAAATTGTGCGCTTAGTACACATCATTTTCACCGAGCTACGATGGTAACATGTAGCTAACATCCACACATGTAGCATTACAAGAAAGACTTTAAATTCACCAAAACGGCCGTAGATCGATTAAATATGTCTTTTATTAATCGCCGACCATGTAGAATGTTTCCAAGTCTCCAAAAGTATTTTTGTATTTGGTCGTAAATTTCCTCCTTCTTATATTTTTTTTCTCCTCTACTTTCCTCCTCCTCCGCCCTGTGTGTGTGTGTGTGTGTGCGTGTTTGTGTGTGTGTGTGCACACGCGTGGCTGGCTGATGACGCAAGACCACATGCAAACATGCCGCATTTAAAGGAACAGTACACCATTTTGTATAGATGGATTCATAGACAGTCAAATTGTCTTCTTATCATACTATTTTACACTTATTTAACAAAATATTAGATTCTAACCGTTTAAATTATTCATGCATTTTAATAGCTTTTAGGATTTATCTTATGTTTCTTTATGTGGGTTACGATAACATGTGAAATTAATATCGTGGTAATTGTCATGGCTTGTTAGTGCTGACTTGTATTTATGATGTTTTGTGTCCCTCTGCAGCTTGACCAAGCTGTAAAATGGCTGTAAACACGTCAAGATATCATGTCGGTTAGCAGACTACTTGAACTATGAACTGGAGGTGGCGTGATTAAATCTGCCAATAAGAATATACTTATACTTTATACTTTATATGTAGATGTATGTTGGCGTGTATATACATGTGTATATGCACATAGTTACTGCGTATATTAACATAGGTTTTATTCTGAATGTTTGCCGTTAATGTTGTACATTAATGGCTACATTATGCCGCCGTCTGTGTGTGACCTATATCTTTGCTGATGTAACACTGAAAATTTTCCCCACTGTGGGATCAATAAAGGCCTTCTTATGTTATCTTATCTTATCTTATCTTAAGACAAGTTAGAAATAATGGGGACAGATTCAATTCTGCTAAAGCGCCTGCAGAGGGAGACAAAACATCATAAATACAAGTCAGCACTAACAAGTTATGACAGTAATAATCATGTTCTACTGCAACTATGTGTTAATAATTTCACACATAAATTGATCCAGAGTATAAGCACCCCTGGCCAAACTATGAATAAACTGAGACTTATAGTCCGGAAAATATGGTACTTCTTTACACTGTTTGCTTGTTTTTTCATATGGAGTGCGCTTGTTAAATGGCTGTGTTACCGTGGGTTGCGTTAGCTTGGAGCTAGCGGCTGCCTCCGGCTACCAATGGTCTGATCTCCGTTTACTTTGACTGTCGGCGCTGACATCCGAACCAAAACTCTAAAAACGTTTCTTTTTGGGAGCAACTCTGCTTCGTGGTGACTTTTAGCTATAGCTCACTGCTGTATACAAGCAAACAGGGAGGCGGGGAGTGTCACGTACGGTGCACTGTGCGTGCTGTGATTGGTTGGTCAGGTATATGCGTCAGCGGCTTTGCGCCGCCATCGAGCTAAACTGTATCGAATGTGCCATGTAGACGATCAAACGCTCTTCCTTTCACTTAACGATCTAAAATCGTCATATCGCCCACCCTACGTGATACTTATCGTATCGTGAAGTTCACATTGTGATATTACTGTATTGTGACATTTGGATATCGTGACATCCCTAGTTTATTGAGAAATCATGTTTATTATGTATTGTTAGAGCATTGTAAAGTATTTCAATTATAATTATTTCCCCCAACACTGTTTAAAATTCCCCTTGGATGAACTGGAAAAGACATGTTAAACCGCCAGTGTATAAAGTCTTTAAAATGAGTTGAACTTTAAAATCTACAGCAATTTCCCTCCCTTCCTCCCCAAAAGAAGACCACATTCAGTAACTAATCTTGTGTGCCATTGGCCTCTGTCACAGTTTGGGGTGCTGAATGTGGTTGAAGCAGCAGGGTCCAAACGCTGTGCCCATCTCCACTGCTATCATGCTTAAGGAGGTACCGTAATGGACAATGTCAAAGACTTTACCCAGGCGGTCTGCCTTCTCTTTGGGCTCATGTATGGCCTTCACTTGGGTTACCCAAAGTCCATGGAAAACACATTCATTTTCATTCAGGCAGTCATGCTTGGACTGGGAAAACCCTCCCTCCAAAACTGATCACGCTGCAGAACAAGATAATGGTGTAGGCCAATTTAAATAGCTGAGAACAGAATTTGCCTGTTTTGTGAAAAAATAAAGGTTACTGTTCCAAGTAAATGTGTAACTTTGATCGTGTTTGGATGATGATGAATGATTTGTTGATTGACAGTTGATAGTGTTTGTGAGACAGTGATGAATCTTATTTAAATTTTATCACTGCTGCGCATTTAACAACACTGATTGTACTTTATTCATTGTTTTTTTGGGCTCGTTACAGTTGATAATGATCTTTTTTTTTTTCTAAATCCTCGTGTGCGCTGGGAGGGTGAGAGAGAAGTGCGCAATTGCGCACGTGCGCAGCTTAGAGGGAATATTGCGGCCATCGGAAGACCGAGCCTCGTGAATTTGGACATAGCCTCGGTCTCTCAGACGAGTCCAGTGATGAGTCCAGTGGGATGCTCCCGGAACACCTCATTTGGAAGGAATCCTAATAAGATGCCCAAGCCACCTCATCTGGCTCCCATTGATGCAGAGGAGGAGGAACGGTTCTCCTCAGGAGCTGGACACCCTGCGGAATAAAATCATTTAGGCCGCTTGTTCTTATTCTTTCGGTCATGAGCTGTTGGCAACCATAGGTGAGGGTAGGAACGTAGCTCGCCCTGTAAATCAAGAGCTTCACTTTTCGGTTCAGCTCCTTCTTCACCACAACGGGCCGATAGAAAGTCCGCACCACTGCAGACCCTGTCATGTTTTGCTCTAGGCGCTCTCTCTCTCTCTCTCTCTCTCTCTTTCTCTCTCTCTCTCTCTCTCTCTCTCTCTCTCTCTCTCTCTCTCTGTTAGTTGCAGCCCAGCTGGAGTGGGGGGGGGGGGCGTTCCCTTCAGCTGCGCACCTGTGGCGTATCATAATCAGCTAGGTTTAAAAGGACACTGTTCACCACCACATCTTGTCGGATTATTGACCTTGCTCGCTTCACAGCCCAAGCTCTGTTTTCTAGACGTCACGTTCTCGTATCTTGTTCTCGATTTTTCCGGGAAGGTTTTGTTATATAAAGTCTTTGTTCCTCGTCACTTTGACTGAGCGCTTTGTGTTTTGTGTTATTGGGGTTTTTTGCAATCTCATTTTGTTTTTCCGTTGTCAATATTTCCCTGCCTAGTGCGAGCATTTTGTGTTGCCTATTTGATGTTCGCTGGCCTTGTTTTCGCCAGCGTCCTTTGTTCATACTTTGTCGGTCATTTTGGGATTTTGTAATTAAAGATTTTTCTGTTCAACGCTTGTGTGTCATTCTGCGTTTTTGGGATCCACATTTTTTCCTGTCCGCTTTTGTCGGACTTGACAGACCTTGCACCTATTATGAGTGAGTGAGTTTCCAACTCAGTATAGTCAGGCTCACCTTCACTAGCAGTGTTGGCGCTGGGATCAAACTCATTGAGAGTAATTGGACTTTTCTGTATACTTAAGTTATCTATGGGGACTGGTGTGGGTTTATTAGTAGCTCACTGGGCCCCCCTCTTGCCTATTCATTGGGGTCACCCACGGTAGGAAGATAAAGCAAAAGTCAGACTCAGTTCTGTGACAATGTACCTTTGTTAATTATCTTCTCAAAAAATGGTCGTAGATGATGTTGCTCATACTCAAAAACAAAATGAAATGGCAGAATTTTGGTCAAAAGCATATGTACCGTATTTTCCCGACTAGAAGCCGCTATTTTTTTCCTAGGTTTTGAAGTATGTGGCTTCTATAAAGGTGTGGCTATTCTGTGGATTTTTCTTCCACCGCTAGGGGTGCTCTAACCAGAAATAGAATCGAAATTAAGAAAAAAATCAATGCAAAGAATACACTACTTTTTCTTTAGCAGATAGAACACTGATGACAAATTACAAACAGTTAATTATTTTCAAATCCTAGCCCCTTCTTCATCATGGAACCTGTTATGTATTGATAACACAATTAACAGGATGTGACTGCGGGTAGACGAGTTCAACATTCGAGGGTGCTATCACCATGTTATGCATTGGGTGGTATGCCGAAGTAGAACAATAAAAGGTTGACACTAACTCACAAACTGCAGTGTGTTCAAGTATATTAAATGTGGGTCAAAAATCCAAGAGGACACACACAAAGAAGTTCCTATGAAGCAAGTTTTAAGTTGAAGGCCATCGATCTTGCTTCCAGGAAGGAAACCGCGCTGCTGCACGCAGGCTTAGCGTTAATGAACCTATGGTGAGATGTTGGCGGCAGCGGGAAGTGAAATGAAGATAAGTACTGTTTATTTTGTCTTGGTTCTGTTCCGTTTAAAATCAGCAAAGTTGCTGCTGTGTTAAAAGGCACTGTTAGGAAAGAAACTGTTCAGGTACATAGGTACATGTATATTTCCAGTTCAAAATCATTCCGTAAATGCAGTAAACTAATATTTCAACATAGATAGGTGTGGCTTATAACCCGGTGCCACAGCTCTTTACTCTTACCCATTGAGATGTGTCTTTACTCACACCTTGGCAATAAGATCTTTTTGCAGGCTATAATTTGCACTGAACCATCTGATATTCATTTGCACCGACAAAGGGCAGGATTGCTGTTTCTTTATTGATCAAGTCTAGCTGTTTGGTGCGATACGTAGACATATCACAGAGGGCTATCTTGTTATACTGCGAACTGGTTTGAACTGAAATGTCGTGACACAAGTGATGTTTATCACCTTTAAACATTTTATTGAATGTTGTCCTTACATGTTTTTTGGTACAAATATTCATAAGTACAGTATACAGTGCTTGTAGAAGCTTATGAGGTAGTGTGTGTGGTGTATATTTTTATGAGTTGGTAGTGTAATATCTTGAGATATTAATAAATGTATGCACACACGTCAGCTTCATCGTAGTGGGCTTTAATGCAGGTGACTTAACATTACACAGGACTGACTGGCAGTTCACTCTGCGTCTTCTCAGTAACTTTGGCATATCCAAACCACCAGCACCCTTTATTGGTACCTAGTTGTGTAACAGTTGAGTCACTATATAGTAACTAGTATGCATAAGAGCAAATCATCAATCCGCCCCTTGGAGCAAACTTGTGATTATAGTGTATTCCTAGGAAAATATATGAAATGTCAATGTGTGTTTTATACGCATCACATTATACTTTTTCAGTACACTGAAAAAAAATGTTGAATTTACTAAATTTTATTTTGACATTACTGATACGAATCGTTAATCACACATATGCCTTTTTGACAGCTATCTTACTCCATAGTTGTCTAGGTTTTTTTTTCCCCTGTGTCATTTCACATTATTACACACTACTTAGTTTCTACGCATATTTGCAGAGCTGGGCATCGACCCTCCGTCCCCAGTTTCCGCCCTGCATATTTAATTGATCCACGTTGTCCTGGCCTGCCCTTCACCGGCGACAGCCTATCGGCGTCAATTACGTAATCTTTGCGTCACATGCAGGTGCTGCACGAGCAGATACGCTACAAAACAAAGAAAAAATATAAAACAAAAACAACTGACACACACGCACAGCGTTGACATTGGTGAAATAAAAAGAATATGGGACACATGTCATTGCGGCTGTGAGACCGCAAGGTACACCACACCCTTTTATTTTTTATTGTTTCCTTACTCAACCACATATGAGGAGTGCGACAACTGCATGTCATGCGGTATCGGTAAAGTCCGTTCTTGTGCCGGTTGGCTGACTCTGACCGACTGGGCCCACATGTGTCGATTGAATATGCAGGACGGAAAACGGGGACGGAGGGCCGATGCCCAGCTCTGCATATATGTGCTGCTTTCTTTACATGTATGTATTACTTGGGTTGTTTCCAACATCTGGTGAACATTTCATGTCAGTAGCACCTTGGGAAATATATTTTGAGATTAAAAACGGTGACGTGATGAATACTTATTTCAGCTGCTGTACATGAATGGGGTTTCTGCGTTACAGACATCCCATTGACATGAAAAAAAAAACGTGTTTTTCACAGAACGACGACAATATACAGAATATAAATATACAGAACTCACAATGTATTGGTCGCTGTTAAAGAACCAAATCACAAGTGTGAAAACACTCTTGGTGCATAACAATCAACCTCAAAATGCTCCCACTCAAAGCGCTATTCCCTTGTCATAAAAAGTAAATAGCTCCAAGAAGCATTCTCACAGAGGGGTTGTCAAGGCAGTTAAAGGTGTGCACAGAGGGAGATTGTCACTATAAATCTCATCCGGTGACAACAGGGCCAACGTCCTCTGCCACAGACCTTACTAATTACCAGATGCTGCTCCATAATTACTGTGTGAAGCATCTCCTTACTGCAACACAATCACTTAGTCTCTGTGTCTTCCTCTGTCCTTGTTGTGTGTACTACAGCTCTAGTCTTTTTCTGTCAATTCTGTGTTGCTCAAAGTTACTCTTTAACCATTGATAGTATACAATATTACACAGACCCAATATACTTAGATTTAATCAGTACACAGCAAATAGTCCCGTGTTGAATTGACTCCCATAGAGTTGATTTCAACACTTTCTCAGAGTTTATATAGCTCAACATTTTTAAAATAGTAAAACATTTAACACTGGATGAGAGTGAATTTAACTCATCAAAAAGGGAAATTAATACTACAGGAGTAGACAACTCTTTTCAGACATTTGTTTTCCCTCTCATTCAGTGTTAGTTTGATTCATTCAAAGAGGCTTTTGACACCAAAAAGAGTGAAAAATGAAAAAAAAAGTACTTTTGTGTCAGAAGACTTTATTTTACGTATTCACATTAGATCAAAACATTTTGAAATATGGTATAATATAGGCTGTCATCTGAAACATTACATGAGCTTTGAATATGAATTTGAACAATTTTTGAGATACAAACAGAACTGGGCACTTGACCCTTTTTTGCTGGTCCGGCCGCTACCCCCCACCCTTGACCTGGGTAGCCTTCCGGCCGCGACCCTCCGGCCATATTCATAAACATCGTCGGCCCCCGCCCCGTTCAGACAAAAAAAAAAAAACGTCCGTGATTGATGTCGCCGCGGGAGAGATGCTAATGGCAGAGGCTATTTAAAGATCATTAGCTGTCTCACTTACTATTTGAAGCCACTGTGGACACGCTTCCAAATGCGCCAGTAGTACTTACCCAACTGCGTGTGCTTACTTGCATTGCGAGCCCCGGGGTTGGATTCCTCGTATTGTATGCATAATTATTTGGGTCCAACAGACGACCAGAAGTCGCAGTCAACAAATTACTTATTTTATAAACTTCCCCTCCTTCACACTTCCCGGCCTTCAAAATAAAAGCTTACCAGCAAACCACTATACACAGCAGGTTTGCTATGGCGTATTTACGGAAGTAGGGAAGACGAGACAGAAGACGTGCATGAACTCCACCTGGATGTGCCGGCGTCATCCTTGAGTGCTGCGCGCAGCTTGACTAAACTCGTGGACACAAGTTGTTTTGAAACAGTTCCAAGTCGGGGGGCGTCACGTCAAAAAGACAGCGACAACAATGGATATCATGCCTGCGCCCAACCATGAACTGACCGAAATGACTGGATGATGCATTTAATTTTATTGCGAAAACTATCTGGAAGGTGGCAGCTAAGGGGAACGTGGGAGTAGCTTCATTTTACACATCGCCGATGCCAAACTACTTTGCCTTGCAGCAGCAATGAGCTACGTAGTGCATTCTCTCCTCCGTGTGGGAAACTGTATGTCATCGCAACATGTGACATAATGAACCGATCAGAGCAGCAACAATTCCTCATTTGTACGTGGCATGTGTTGCAGAGCTGTCGCCAACAGCACAATGCATCGGTGAATCATTGCGGCAGTTGTCGCTCTCGCCGTTGCGCGAGTAGAAAGAAGCCTAAAAAGAAGCCTTTAACCGAGTAGGCTGAGATGAAATTTGGCCGCCTCGCGAGCACGTCACACGCATGAGGGCCTAAAATCCACTGCCATGCTTAGTCCAGCCCTTTTTAAAAATTTAAAAACCCTCCGCCCCAAAAATGGGGGTCCTGCCCAGGGACACACACACATATATATATATAAATATATATATATAAAACAGAAGTATACTTTATTATTATCATTATTATTATGATTGTTGATCCTAATATTATTACCTGATAAGACAACTGTGAAAACCTTTTTAATCCCTCCTGTCATGTTGTGTTGTCAAATTAACCCGTTTAGAAAATCTAGGGGGACAAAAATGATTACAATTTTTGCTAGCTGTTTTGAAATCTTATTTTATTAATATAAAAATATTGTGATATTTTTGATGATTAAACATTAGCGCAGGTAACTCTGACCCATGACAATTGTCAATAAATTATCACGACAGCAAGTTACAGGCCCTACCCAACATTTGTTTAAGAAAAAAAGTAAACATTCTCTTACAACTATCGATGACAAATCTCTGAACTAACGAATTACGTTTTAATGAACAACTTATGAAGTTGCAAACATAAGAAATAATAAATTTTGACTCGCACATATCTCACATTTCCTCTGACTGTCGCTCCGCTGCTCCGCTGCTCCGCTCTTGTATTCCTTTGCTACTCTCCTTTCCAAGAGTTATTGGAGCCTATTTTCCTCTCTCATGGTCGAGAAGATGGGAAGAAAGTGACATGCCACCTTCGATTAAATTTGAAAAATAAAAAAACAAACATGAGAGTGCCCCGGGTCTTGCGCAACTCGCTGAAGATTAATTCTCACCATGGTTGCCAAGTGATCATCATCCTATCTTTATTGACACTTGTGTCCTCTTCTTCATACACCTCACTAAATTAAATGTAAGCCTTAGCATTCTGTGCGAGACATGACACTGAGGAGATGTATTCAAATTGGTTTACAGTACGATGCTTAAACGCTGGGAAAAAAAAACAACACACAAAATAGCACGTGTATATACGTTGTTTTTTTTTTACTCAGTCAATTCCGATGGAAGTCCACTGATAGTGTAGTGGTACACAGGCCTGAGTTGTGTGCGGGCAGCGTGGGATCGATTCCCGCTCAGTGACAGTGTCTATGTGTGCCCTGCGACTGGCTGGCGACCAGTTCGGGGTGTAGTCTGCCTTCGCCCATTGACGGCTGGGATAGGCTCCAGCAACTCCCCGCGACCCTATATAGGATAAGCGGTTTGGAAGATGACATGAATTCCGATGGATTTTTAAATTGGGATGAATATGACTGACGTGGTGTCAAGCTGTGAATCATCAGCTTGATTGCCATACAAGCATATAAATACTGCGGTGAGCCAGTGACATCGGTGCGTATTGCAAAATGGCACTGCTGGCGCTGCTACACGACGTTGATCAAGCAAGTATCAGGAGGGAGCAAGTTTTCAGGGATCGCCAAGACTTCCCGGCCAATGATGATGACTGGATAATAAGCAGATTTAGATTCCCAAGAGCCATACTCTTGGATCTATGTGCTGAATTTGGTCCAGGATTAGAGCGGTCCACCTGAAGGTCCCACCCTATCAGTGTGCCAAGACAGATGTTGTCCACCTTGGCCTTCCTGGCAACCGGCACCTACCAGAGGGGAATTGCTGACAGGTTTGTGTTTTATATTTGCATTATTTTTCCCGCTGTCTCAAATCCATTGAACTAATAATACTAATACTTTAGGTCTGGGATATCTCAGCAGTCAATGTCTGCAATAATGCCTGCTGTTTAAGACGATATCCTCAATATGAGCAGAAGATGCATCAGGTTTCCGTACTCTGAGGGAGAGCAGGCCAACATCAAAATGCAATTTGCAGCAATGCACTCATATCGCGATAAGGCACCAACGCTTGATGAGTTCACTTAAGTGAATCGAAAAAATTTGCACACAATTAACGTGCAAGTAATATGCGACTCAAAAATGGTCCTGACTAATGTTGTGGCTCGATGGAATGGCTCAACACATGAGTCGTTCATCCTGACGCACAGCAATGTAGAGAGCAGACTTCAGGCAGGCGCTGTGCGTGATTGCTGGCTTCTTGGTAAGTGAATGAACAGCGTAAAATTCTGCCCGATCAATCATGACAACGTCTCGTCTTTTATGACCTGCAGGTGACAGTGGCTATCCCCTCAGGTCCTGGCTGCTTGTCCCCTTCCAAAACCCTGAGGGCGCACAGCAAGTACTCTACAATAGAGTCCACGCTCGTGCGCGCTCAGTGGCGGAACGCGCCATCAGCGTGCTCAAATGCCGATGGTGGTGTTTGGATGGGACAGGCTACTGTACCACCCGAGGAAGTCCTGTAAAATTATATTAGCGTGTGGAATTCTGCACAACATGGCACTCAAGGCTGGCATTCATCTTCCTCCTGGCAACCCTCCTTCGCTTTTTGATGACCCTGTGCCACAGCCACTTTCCCGACACGTATGTGACCAACAGGGAGCACGCCTCCGTGGTCAAGTAATGCGGCGTTTGTCAAGAAACAACAATGAAGGTATTTTTTAACAAGCTCTTTTAATGTTGATGCAATGTCACTCATCACTTCATTCAATTGTCTCAGTTGTTCCGAGACGGTGTTAATTGTAGCAATTGTGTCCCTTTGCCCCTGCAGGACTGCCTCGGTGAGGACTCCACTGTCGGACATGCCTCGCGCACTGGTGTGTGGGCGGGGGGGTTGCTGCGCCTCCTGCATGACTTCCTCCAAGCGTTCACCGGTCTCGACGCTTGCCGCTTCCATTTCTGGAGGAAGAAAGGGATTACATTTTCCACTTTATTTTTGATTAAATTGTAGTTACGTTATACTTTACCGGGCTCGTTATGACTCTCAGCCATGTCCGTGTCTCCCTCCTTCTCCGACATTATGCCAGACACGGTCGCGTCTCAGATGATTTATGTCGAATTCAATTCGTCGGTGCTCTTGCCCCCACCGGTAGCAGCAACCTTTCGGCGATGGGACGCAATCCTCCTCTTGGTGTCCACCTTCAAGTCCGACCACTTTTACTTGATTTCATCAATGGTCCTGTCTGCTGAACCGCATCCGTTAACTGCAGCAGTGACCTCCTGCCACTCGCTGCGCTTGCATTTGTTTGAAGTGTCGCTTCCAAAACCACCAAACAACACGCCCTTCCTTGCCTCCACAACTTCGACCAGTGTGTCTATTTCACACTCTGTGAAATTCCGTTTTCTCGTCTGCTTTCCTGCCGTTGCCATGTTTTTCGCTCAATGAAACATACTCATTTATACTAATTTTCCTGCTTCCCATTGACCATGTATGGTTGATTAGGATGGGTTCCACCTATATGCTCATTCGCAAATGGGAGTCTGATTAAGGGAAAATGTCATACAGGTGTGCGTTGATAAGTGAGACCCCAGCTCTGGATATGAAATATTGAGATATACAAAATCACTTGCTAAAAACATTAGGTGGCATTTGCTTATCAATGGAGAAACAATGACATCATGGCTCAGCTTCCGAAAACAGGTGAGCTGTGATTGGTGGTTACCTGAGCAGTTGTGATGTCATTTGCAGTTGACACATGTGACCAAAGATGGCTGAGATGGCTAAAAACGGGTGGATTTTCCTGCTTAACTTATATTCCACAAACGCAATATTAATCACAATGCCTTGTTTCAACTCGTGGGCCTGCATAGATATATTCTTGAAAAAAAAAAAGTTTGGGTTGACTTCCCATTTAAGGTGTTTCCAAAATCCTGCATTTGTAAAAAACTGATGCCTTTGAACTTGGGTCCAGGATAGTAACTATGTTGACCTCTTAAATGTGAAATCAACAGTTGACGTCCTGCAAACATCTTTGTTTTACACATGAAACATGTCAGCATTTTAAGGTTCTTACTCACAGGATGAGATCTGTCTGACTGAAATCTGACTCTTATCTGTCTTACTCTGTGGGTGACTCCATCTTTCCCTCATCAATGTTATACAAGATGTTTGTCCATCGCGATGTAGAAGCTGTCAATTTTGTTTTCTGGCATCCCACAGCAAGAGGATACGGATGTCGACTTTGCTGGCTCTGGACATGCTCTTCAACACCGCAGCAGGACTGTGGGTGGAAAGAGGAAACTACAATTCATACACGTGAATGATGACAGTGAAAACATGATACAAGTAATTTTTTAAACATATTCTTAGTGGCCAGTAAGGTAGCAACGGGGCGTAAAATTTCCAGAAATTTCCCATTGGAGGTTCGGCTGGGGAATGTTGGAAACACTCCAAACCGGAAGCTTTCTATGGGAATTAATTGAAAATTGGGAGTAATAAACATAGTAAAACAACACTCGACAAAAAGTGGGGTTTTCAGTTTTCAAAGTATTCACTGAAAATTCAAATGTCAATATCATACAGATTTTTCTGAAATGCTGCTATGAAAATAAGAAATAATTGCATAGCCTTTCTTGGTATAAGGATCCTTTAGAGAAGAGAACATTGTCAGTATGCCGAGAGCATACTTTTCTTCTGGTTGTTTCGTAGGGGAGGTGCCTAAGAAGAGACGTGACAAGTTCAGGTGTGCTTCGTCTCACCACCATCACTGATGACCTTCTTTCTTTCTTTTTGAAGGGCTTATCACCTATTATCTTGCAGTCCTTTGGAACTCTGTTATTCATGAGGGTTCCGGTCCTTGTCAGTCCTTTTGCCATCAGAGTGTCAAGAAGGATGATTGTTGTAAAGTACCTATCAAAAAACAGGTGGGTGCCTTGGGGAACAGACTTTGTTAAATGAAGAACAGCTTGTTCTCCAATGCCCTTTCCTCCTGTCACTGCGAAGGTAGTCTTGCCTTGGTAGACCACAAAGTCCAAGACTAGACCAGTTGGTGCAGCCAAGGAATTTCTCAATTTGTAAAACCAATTTCTGGTCGTGGATTCTGCCACAATTTGGACTCTAGTATTTGAAGCCCAATACATTTGAATGTTGGGATATCCTAGACAGCCCGTGTCAATAGAATTCCCAAAGAATGTCTTCAGTTCTTCAGGTGTGGTATTTAGTGTTGCTCCAGACACAAGTACTTCTCTTTGATTTGTGCACAGGGACATTCCTTCAAACACGGAGTTATCAATGTATTGCTTAAAATAATCAATTGGGGTCCAGTTTTGCCGTGTCATAACATCATTGCTCTGAGTGATGGCAGGATCATCGAGTTGGGATTTGAATCTTGAGAAAAGCAATAGAGCAATAAAAACTAAATTAAAATTCTTCTCAATTATTAAAGACACTATGTTATTTCAATTTTGATATAAAGTCAAGGTGTACTTTGCATTCTTGCTCCACAATAGATGCCGATTGGACTTAGATGTAGACTGCGCTGCTTGATCTGAGTCCTCTGCATCTGCTAGCTCTGCCTGCATTTCCTACTCGGAGCTCCCTGAATCATCTTCCTCTGTTTCTGCCTCAAAACAATGCGTCTTGATCTTCTTCATCAGATAACTCAATGCCTGAGTTTCCATCAACAATTTGGAGTAAAATTCTTTCTGCTTCTGAAAATGACTCCATTTCTTGTCATTTGAAAAAAGGAGCAAAATGGAGAAAATAATTACAAATGTGCTCTAAGGATGACATTTTTTAAACGCTTAAACACTAGTCTGAAATACAGTTAAAATAATTCAAACAACACTTTAATGTGTTCTTAAGAGTCTTACAGAAAACGTGCAAAGAACGTTTCAAGCCAAAATTTGTTTAATAAAAAGTTTTATACACTTACTTTTTCTTTGAAAGGTAACAAAGTCACACACCCTCACATTTGGTATCATTGGAAAGCACTAAATGTCCCCTATGTAGTACAGTAGGAGTCATTGAATGCAGTGGGTGGGAGATATTAAGGTTTACAAATGTTGTCTGCAGAGGACAAATTTGAACTGCTGGTAGTCAGGAGGATATAGTTCAGTTACAGTGCTATAGGTTACTCACCATGCGCTCTGCTTGTTAGCTAACTACATTTAGCCCACCAGCACACAGACTTTTAACCTTAATGTTCTGTCCTGGCAAGACAGTAAAAAAAAAAAAAATTCAACCCGGACATCTTTTACTTAACACAATACTGTACTTCATACATTAGTTGAAAATTGTTTTACAAAGTCGAACGTGAGACTCACCTTGTAGAATGGTGTGACATGATTTACTTTTCCTACCGACGGGAAAGAGAGATGGAAAATTAGAGAAATGCGAGGCAGGTGTGGGAGGAGGATGCCACTCTGCCTAGTTACTCGTCGCTGCTCCAATCAACCACAAGACTGGACGCTTTTTTAATCAGAATGTATTAAATTAACAAGGCCGAAGTTTAAAACAAATCAAATATAGTAGCCAAGCTTAAATAAGTTGTCCTTCTGAAAGTGCCATTCTGTCGCCAACCAGCATATGACTGTTGGCTGTCGCGGTGCGTATATTGTGGAATGTACAAATAATTATCCGATGACAAAATAAACAAAGTAAAGTAAAAATAATTTCTGTTTAAGACCCAAACTTTAACACTTCATATTTTTTGGTCTGGGAAGTCTCTTCGTCTCATCTGAGAATGAAAATGACCTTATGCCTTTATGTCGGTGTTTCTGTGACAAACGAGGAGGAGGAAAATGGCGTTGACTTGTCTCTCTCAAACTTCAGAAGTGCCAGTGCAAAGGCGGAGTTTATAAGTACGTCTAATTACGTGTAAAGTTAATCTACAACTCTGTAGAATAACACCTACTATGGACACAATTTAACTCTGAAAATATTTAAATTACTCTTCAGGAGTTAAAATCACCTCCTAAAAATGTAACCCTGACATTTTAACTCTCCAATTTTTGCCCTGTACTGACTTGTGGAGCTGGACATTCCCCCTATGTGATGGCCCGGTCCGCCTATCTAACTATTCTAACTATGACAGACGCCAATTTTGTAAGTGATAAACGATAGACGGGAACCTTAAAAAAATAGTCGGACTAAGCATCGTCAGAAGCCCTTTTTTTTTAAAATTGCATTAATTCACGTGAGACTTGATTTTCTTTATTAATTCTCACAAAGAGTAGTGTAGTCTTTACATTCAGTTGTATGTTTTATTTTACATTTGGTGTGTTTGCACTGCTGGTTGATGAATTCTGAGGCTCACTCGCATCTTTTAATTTCCCGACTCACTGGATACAGGGCTTCTGAATGGATTGTGTCATTAAACTTGACAGATGTTATTTCATGTTGTGTTCACAGATGTATGTGCAACATGCTTTGAAAGATAGCAAAACGTGTGAGTACAGGGTCCTGGATTCAGTGTTACTGAAAATAAATGACACAGTTCTCTACCTGAGAGAAGTCAATCAATGTGCAACTTTTGAATGGAAAAGGTGTCACAGTATGTATGCATGTCACATTGATAAAACTCCAAATGAGCAGCGTTACAGCCACACACTACTTCAAGTGCTTGCGGCAGTGCCGTGGTAACGTGGTACTCATATCTTTAAAAGGCTCAAAATAACGTTTTGTTTTTTTTCCTCTGTGGTGCTTTTTTGCTAATCAATGACTTCATTTGAGGAGCAACTTTCTAATTTTGAGGAGCAATTTTTGCATGTTTATCGCAGGGACCTGAAGCAAGGGTTTTATTAAACAATAAAAATATAACAGTAGAACAGGGGAGTTTTAGTGCTGCAGCTGCATATTTTAGTATTCGAGTATCCTACTGAAAATTCGAATAATCAATTTGGAAAACATTATATTTTTGCTTGGTAAAAGTAAAAAAAGTTAACATTATGAATACAAAAGAGAAAATAAAACCTTTTAATAACGAACGGACAATTGATTGTCTTTTTTATATAATGATTTTTTATTTTTTAAATGTGCATTGTGCATAGCAGCAAAAATATTTTCTTGTCTAGAAACATTTTCCGTGGGGCATTTTCAAACACAAATACCGTATACATTTCAGTTGAAACTTTTCCCTCGTTTGACTTACAACCCTACAAATTATAGCCACTTAAGGTCAGTGACATGAAGTGAGATTTATGACTGACTGGTGAGGCACTACTCCTCTGGAATTGGATCTAAAAATATGAACTCAAAATATAAGATAAACTTATATTTCAATTTTGACGAGCTCTCATTCATGTTTGTGTCAATGAATATACAAGATGCAGCGTTTACACACCTGTTCATACAAGTCCTTTCCTCACGTTTTCCCCTTTCAGGTGACTTGTTGCTCGAGCTCCGCTTGCTTTTCTGGACTGTGTTTATTAAACTAGGACTACCAGGATCTTGAATGTAATTAGAACTACGAGAACAGTCGATTTTACGGATGGCACTTGTTGCGCTCTGGCAATGACTTCATCGATTAAAAAGTTTATTACTCGCTGCTCGAGTGTCAAATAAAGGTAATTTGTTTATTAAAAAGTGTATTAAAATGTAAATTATGTCACATATAATAAATGAATGAGAAACAATTGGTGGAACGCCGAGACTGTACCGTGCGGCTCTCATGCTGCGTGTGTGTCGCGCTGTTATAAAATACAGCTGGTTTCGAAAAAAAGGAAAGTCGCAAACTGAAACCCGGAACTCTTTTTTCCATGGTCGAATTATGTCAACAAGCACCCCAAAAACTCATTATTTTTTGGATTTCGACTTGCATGTACTACCGTAACACATGATTGATTTAGTTGCCAATTGATATTTTCATTTTTTTGTAATATTAATTTCGGGATTGTATATATTATTTTGAGAGCCAGTGCTTTAAAGTAGTATATTTTTATGTATTTGTATTTCATAGTTAGGAATGTATAGAGATTGTTTTGTGCCTATAGGTAAATGACAGGATTTAGACATCTGTGTTGCAAATGATTGTTTAGTTAGAACAAAGGCTGACGGTAAAACAGAATTTCTGCCATTACAGGATTGTAGATATTATTTTACAATACAGTACAATACAATTTTATTTATGTAGCGCATTTCACAACAGCTACAGCTGTAACAAAGCACTTTACATTACAACAAGTGAAATCAATAAATTAACACAATATACAATAGACACTGGAAAACAGCCCAAAATTTGTCAGTCACAGAAATATGTTTTCAACCGGGTTTTAAGAGTGGACAGAGAGGGAGCTTGCCTAACATCCAATGGAAGGTCATTTCAAGGGGAAGGACCAGCAGCCAAAAAGGCTCTATCCCCTCTGAGGCTCCGCTTGGTCCTCGAGCAGCTCGAGCAGTGCCTGTTCCACAGACCTGAGCGGGTAGGTGCGTAGGAGTGGAGGAGCTTGGAGAGGTACGCTGGGGCGAGGCCATTTAAAGACTTATAAACAAATAGAATAATCTTAAATTTAACCCTAAAGTGCACTGGGAGCCAGTGAAGGGAGGCCAGAATTGGTGTTATGTGCTCCTTCTTCCGAGCTCCAGTTAGGATCCGAGCAGCAGCGTTTTGGACCAATTGGAGACGTTCGAGAGAGGACTTGTTGACTCCAAAATGAAGTGCATTACAGTAATCTAGCCGAGATGTAACAAAGGCATGGATGACTGTTTCTAAGTTCTGATGAGAAAGGAGGGGCTTTACCTTAGCCAATACATTTAACTGGATGACATGTTGACTTCTTTTAAAAAGAAAGACCATTGTTCTCTTCCGCGATACAACAGAACAGCCATGACAAAGCCTGCACAACACTGTAGAGTGCTCTTTTTTATGTGTACCGGAAGTGGAAGACGTTCATTCTCCTCCTAAAATTATTTTTATTGCAAAATGCAATAAAAACTGAAAACATCTTGCGTTAAAACTAGTGTTGTTCCAATACCACTTTTTGGCCCCGATACTGATTCCGCTAGCTGGCTGTGCAGTATCGGCCAATGCCGAGACTGTACCGATACCTCACCGTTTGAAAAAAATCCCAAATAAGTGAAATTTATTTTTGTAATTCTAAAGAATTGGACTCACTTGGATGTAAAATTATTCATATTTAAATCATCAGTTACGAAATATCTGTAGTAACATATACACACAAAATACATATGTTGAATTAACAGCCTATTTTCACCGAAGGCTCCTGGTGTCACCCTTGCTCTGGCACCTCGGAGGGACCGGGCTTACCTGTCGAGGGGCGTCCCACTTGGTGTGGCCCCGACCCGCCGCGAGGTAGTCACCACGGACGCCGGCCTCACGGGATGGGGTGCTGTCTGGCAGCAAAGGATGGCTCTGGGACGGTGGACAGCGCCGATCACATCAATGTGCTGGAGCTGCGTGCAGTGCACCTGGCTCTCATGCACTTCTTGTCATACCTGGAAGGGAGACACATGCTGGTGCGGTCGGACAACACCTCAACCGTTTTTCATATCAACCATCAGGGCAGTACAAGGTCCGTCCGGCTGTTGTGGGCCGTATATCTGCCAGGGTACCTGAACCAACTTGGGGACTCTCTCTCCCGCCGGGGCCCTCCTCCGGGAGAATGGCGCCTCCACCCGGAGGTGGTGCGCGCGATATGGGATCGTTTCGGCAGGGCAACGGTCGATCTCTTTGCCTCCGGAGAGTCGACCCACTGTCCCCTTTGGTTTTCCCTGAGGGAAGCCACCAGCCCTCTGGGTCAGGATGCACTGGCGCACCCGTGCCGGCATGCCTTCTTTACGCGTTTACGCCACTGCTGCTGATTTGGCTGACGCCTCAGAGGGTTCTTCAGGAGGGCCAAATGCTGTTGCTGGTCTCCCCCTTCTGGCATGCCCGGACATGTTTCCCGCTGCTGCGCAAATTGTGCTTCAGTGAGCCGTGGTGTCTCCCTGACAGGATGGACCTGTTGTCCCAACAAGGAGGTAGGATTTGGCATCCCGACCCTCGCCGCCTCCGTTTGTTTGTTTGGCCACTGAAAGGCCCGACCCCCGGCTGAACAGCTGCGCAGGACCGGTCAGGTAGGCCATTCTTCATGCCAGGGCACCGTCCACTCGGCTGCAATACGTTAACAGGTGGAAGTTGTTTGCGGCGTGGTGTGGGGACCACGGGGTGGACCCTGTGTGTTGTTCGATTCCCACCGTTCTGGACTTCCTGCAGTCCCTAATGGATAGGGGTCGCTCTCCATTGACTCTGAAGGTCTATGTGGTGGCCATTTCTGCCCGAGACTCATTGGTCGACAATGGCACAGTGGGGTGTCATAGCCTGGTGTCGCTGTTCCTAAGGGGGGCGCTTTGGCTTCATCCCCGCAAAGTGCCGCGAGCCCGTGGGATCTTCATTTGGTGCTGGGTAGGCTGTGCCAACCTCCCTTTGAGCCCCTGGCAGAGGCAGATCTGCAGTGGGTGTCCCTTAAGACTGCGTTCTTGCTCGCCATTGCCTACGCGAAGCACGTCGGTGAGTTGCATGTACTGTCAGTCAGCCCTGCATGCCTGCGGTTGCACCCGGATGATGCCGGTGTCACCCTGTGGCCTTTATTCCCAAAGTGTTGACTGGTTCCCATTTCAACCACTCTCTGCGGCTCGCTCGCAACCCCATCGGGGGATGGCGGGGTCATGCCGGAGTTCTTGTGCCCTGTGAGGGCTTTGCGATTTTACGTTGACGCTACTGTAGGCATTTGCTGAGTCTGCTCAGCTTTTTGTTTGCTATGGGGGCCCTAACAAGGGCTCTGCTTCCTCCAAGCAGCGCTTGTCTCACTGGGTTGTGGCTGCCATCTACCATTCCTACCCCACCGGAGGGGGTGCAGTGCGTTGCCGCATCCTGGACGGCCTGAAGGGAGTGCCTCTGGAGGGTGTTTGTGCTGCTGCCTCATGGACGACGCCCAGCACTTTCTCCAGGTTTTACAGCGTGGACGTCACCTCTCCCCATCCACTGAGCGTGGTCTTCGCTTCCAAGAAGGCTTCTCATTGAGGTTTGTTTCTGTGATTCCTCATGACTGCACTGGTATTAGTCATTCAGTGCTTTACGCACCGCCCCCTGGAGGTCAGTAGGGATGAAAGAGAATGAAAGTTACGTCTGTAACTACGGTTCTATGAATCCCGAATTACTCCACGACATCCTGTCACTCGGAATCCTCGTGTTCACGCGAGAAGATTCCATAGGAAATGAACCTCAGTTGACACTTATACACGTCCAATGTCATCCAGGTGTCACAAGTGACTAATTTGGTATGCATACTCGAACTGCGCATGAGCGAAGGGAACATTCAGTGCTTTAAGCACCGCCCCCTGGCGGTCATTCGGGATTCATAGAACTGTAGTTACAGACGTAACTTTCGTTTTGGAGGAACAAGTTTCCATGCTTATGAAGAAACTTCTGTCTGTGAGATAGGAATAAAACCAGTTAAAAGCAGTACCGGAGATGCCCACCAGGTTTTTAAGTCTGTTTAATCAAATTTGGTTCTCTACTGTATCAAAAGCGGTGCTTAGGTCCAGTAGCACCAAGACTGAGTTTTTTCACGTCTGCAGTATACCTGATATAATTTAAAAATCCTTAAGAGGGCTGTCTCTGTACTATAGTTCATCCTAAAACCAAATTGATATTTCTCTAAAATTTTGTTTGTATTTAAAAAATAATTTAACTGGAGAAAGACCAGTTTTTCTAAAATCTTACTGAAAAATGGTAAGTTGGATACTGGTCTGTAATTGTTAAAAACACTGAGGTCCAAATTGCTCTTCTGCATTAGGGGCTGGGCTTCACCACTGCCGTTTTAAAGGCGGCGGGGAAGACACCCGTCTGAAGAGAGCAATTGGCTATATATATATATATATATATATGAAAATCTGTTCCTCGAAAAATCCATAAGATGTCTTTAAAAGAGATGTGGGAATTGGATCTGGAAGGCAGGTTGTTGGATTTACCAGGGAGAAAACTCGACCAAGTGGCCTTGCATCAACCAGGGCAAAACTTTCCAGTGTTTGAAAAATGACTGTCCAGGTGTACTAAAATTTACGTTTTGACAGGCTGAAAGACTGGACCTTATGTCATCAATTTTACTTCTGAAGTGGTCTGCAAAGTCCTCACAGAGAGCATCTATTGGTCTCTCTGGGGACTTATTAAAATTGGAGTTGGTTAAGAGATAGGTTGAGTATTTTAACAGAAAATAATTTGATTGTGTTGTTTTGAAAACCCCAAACTCTAGTGGGTCCACCAGACCCCTCAACACTGGCTGAGTAACAACAATACGAACACCACACACGGGTGTTAGACCATCGCCACCTAGCCCAGATATAACCCATATAAGGACCCAGACATGGTTGACCAGCTCTAACCCATGTCCACTTAGCCCTTATATAAACCTTATGGTACCCGGATACGGCTGACCAGTTTTAAACCATGCCCACTTAGCCCTCATATAGCCCATATGAGACCCAGACATGGATAATCAGCTTAAACTATGCCCATATAGCCCACGTATAACCCATACAGGACCCAGACATGGTTGACCAATTCTGACCCATGCCCACTTAGCCCTTATATAAACTTTATGGTACCCAGAGATGGGTGATCAGTTTTAACCCATACTCACTTAGCACATATATAGCCCATATTGGACCCAAACATGAGTAACCGGTTCAAACCAATGCCCATTTAGCCCACGTATAACCCATACAGGACCCAGACATGGTTGACCAATTCTGACCCATTCCCACTTATCCCACACATAACCCAGATAGGACCGATAAATGGTGACTAGTTTTCACCCATACCCACTTAGCCTATACTGTATACAGCCCATATGAGACCCTGACATGGGTGACCAGTTCCAACCCATGCCCATTTAGCCCATACACAACCCTTATTGCACCCACCACATTTGCCCACGAAGCCCGCATTTACTTGCCCCGTCCCCGCCCCCCCATCACCATCACAAAAAAAAATAAAAAATGGTTTTGTGATTCACTTACTCTTCCTTTCCAAAAAAATCATAAAAAATCAAATTGTCACCGCATATGGGCAATGATTTAAGATTCAGGGACAGAACAATAATGGGCACAGAAAAATGTACTCTTACCCAAAGTACTTAGATATCAGCTGCCTCATGTCACTTTATTTTAATATCCGTCACAACCGTCAACCATTTGTGTGGCTGCTTTCTTCTGCTTCACGCTAAATAAGACCTCTTAATGGGTGCATTGGTGGCCTTGCTGTGAATGTTGATCACCCGCCCTTACGCACGTTAATGATCCTCTCTCTCGTTGTCTTTTCCTCACTGTCCCATCTGTTTACCTAATTGGCTGTACTTAATTAGGTTACACCGAATTAGCAACCTAGTTAGTTATTTAATAGAAGGAACCATTTAAAAATGGCTTCACAGCGTTATCAACTTCTGTCCATGTCCCTGTGTTGTTTCTGAGCACTACACTGTTGAGTGCACCCTGGAGTGTCTGGGTAATTTCAACACTTCACACTTACTGAGTAGAATGGCTGGTTTAACAATAATTTTAAAGCAGGGTGAGCAGAGTTTCTTAAATAAGGTGTAATGAGATCAGCAAATAAAAGAATAGTGTCTGTCCGCCCTCTTTCTTTTGCTTCCGTTAAAGCTACCTTTAATTAGTGTATTTGTTTTGAATGTTTTGTTGGTTACCCTAAATCCTAGAAAGGGCTTAGGGAAAACTGTTAATAGTGAATGAAAGAAAATTAGAGGGGAAGTCAACTCAAATGTTTTCTTGACAACATGTTCTATGAACATGGTCTGAACCATTATTCTAATTAATATTGCATTTGTGGAATATGAATTAACCCGGCGGCACGGTGGCCGACTGGTTAGCACGTCCGCCTCACAGTTCAGAGGTCGTGGGTTCGATCCCGGCTCCGGCCTCCCTGTGTGGAGTTTGCATGTTCTCCCCGTGCCTGCGTGGGTTTTCTCCGGGCACTCCGGTTCCCTCCCACATTCCAAAAACATGCATGGTAAGTTGATTGGATACTCTAAATTGCCCCTAGGTGTGATTGTGAGTGAGGATGTTTGTCTCTGTGTGCCCTGCGATTGGCTGGCAACCAGTTCAGGGTGTCCCCCGCCTACTGCCCAAAGACAGCTGAGATAGGCTCCAGCACGCCACGCGACCCTTGTGAGGAGAAGCGGTACAGATAATGGATGGATGAATTAACCCTTGTATGGTGTATTTTTGCTATTCAGCTATAGTGTTGATAGGTCTGGTGGACCCGCTAGAATTTAGAGTCGAATTTTTACACCCCAATTGCAAGTCATATCAACAGCAAACATTGTTAATATTTACCCTTTACCTTTGTTGGATCATATTTATGAATTAATGTGCTACTCCATTGTTAAACATAAAATGTAAAAAAAAAAAAAAAAAAAAAAAAAAAGAAAATACCCTAACATTCTGTTATCACCATAAAGTAGATCGTTTCTGTTATGCTTTGGGTCCTTTTTTAAAAGAAAATAAAATAAAAACTGAACATGCGTCCCACTGGCCTGCGGAACCCATACAAGGGTTAAAGGGCAAAACCCACCTTTTTTTATCCATCTCGGTGGGCGGCCATTTTGCCACTTGTTAAATTATGGAGTAAGATAGCTGTCAAAAAGGCATATCCGTGATTAAGGATTCATATCCGTAATAGTAAAAATTTGTGAGTAAAAATTGTGAGGGTTTGACTACGAATAAAAACTGTGAGTGCATTGTTATGTGAATACAACTCCCGCTTCTACGACTACAAATCTTCACTACGCATGAATTGCCAGCTGAGGATACGAATCACTTTGTGAGAGGACGAATCTGCACAACATGCAAATTAGTATGACGTCACGCAGGCCACAAGATGGTCCCAAGGGGAGCTAATCGATCCGCGATTCCTCCCCCCGCGCATGCGTAGAGAAGAAAACATAGATGGCTAACGCGAGCGGATCGGACGGCGCTTCCAGCGGCTCAGGAGACGCATCTTCACACCAGTTTAAGTCAGCAACATGCATATCCAATTTATTATTATGTATTTCATCAAGTCATTCTATCTCAAATAATAGCTTTGGACTCACAGGCTTACAGCGATAGATTGCAATTGAATGACGTGTTTCACTGTTAGCATTAGTATGTGGCTAATGTAGCTCTGTTTTCAACGTTTAGTCATATCACCATACTGTAGTTTAGTCACGGGTGGCCACAATTCAGCACGTCGACAAAAATTTATGTATTGTATGGATACTGTTAATAGCTCTTGCTAAAATGGTTGCCCCGTTTTTATTGATTAATTAAAGTATTCTCACAAAACTAAAAAAAACCAAGGACATTGTAGTATTTAATGCAAAAGAAAAAATGTTGCACATAATGTCTTGTATAGTGAAGACATCACAGATGGCTATTTTGTCATACTGCGAACTAGTTTAAACTGAAATGTAGTGACACAAGTGAGGATTATCCGCTTTAACATTTTATTGTGTTCCTGTCCTTACATATTTTTTTCATACAAACATTACATGTTCATAAGTACAGTATACCATGTTTGTAGAGACTGAGAGTGTGCGTAGTGTATATTTTTATGAGTTGGTAGTGTAATATCTTGAGATATTAATAAATATATGCCCACACATGTGCTACATCGGAGTTGGCTTTAATGCAGGTGACTTAACATTTAAACAGGGCTTACTGGGAGTTCACTCTGGCATATCCAAACCACCAGCACCCTTCATTAGTACCTGGTTGTATAACAGTTGAGTCTCTATATAACATCTAGTATGCAAATTATGAATCTGTCCCATGGCGCAAACTTGTGATTATCGTGTATTTCTAGAAAAAAATATCAAATGTCACTGCGTGTTTTATATGCATCAGATTATAGTTTGTCAGTACACTGATAAAAAAAAACGTTGAATTTACTCAATTTTATTTTGACAAGTGGTTGCATGATATAAACCATCTGAATCCTATTAACTAGTATCTCTTTTTCTTTTGTAGTTTCTTTATTCCGAGCAAATCAGCCCAGCTGCAGCACTTTGCAAACCACCCCCGAAGTCCACTACAATATCATCATCAGCATACCTGTACATCATAAGCCATCACGTTTTCTCCTGAAATTAGTTTAATAGATCTACTGTAAATGTTATGGAGGTAATAATTTACTCCAACTCAGATTCAAGTGTCAAGTAGGGCTGTCACAAACGATTATTTTACTAGTCGACTATTCACCAACAGGAGTTGCGGTTAGTTGACTAATCAGATCATATGTAAATTGCGGCTTAATCACACCAGCAAGCAGCTGCTCTTATATGACTATCGGTAGCTTACAGCTAGGACTCTTTAAGGTATTGTACAAAATAATCAAGACAAGATGATAGTAGAATCAACTTGTACTAAACTGTGCATGTTGTACCAGCATTCCTGACTTGTTTTTAGTGGAGTACCAGTAATTGAAATTGAATTGTGGCCGTAAATATTTTATTGCTGAATGTTTACTGCATTTTAAAATGGAACCAAAAAACAATCCATCTGAGGGCATGTGTTCATCGTCGAGCTAGATTGTCGTCAGTGTTTGCCTCCATCTCCAACTCTGCTGTTTTTTCAGCCCACTCCGTCTGGATCTCAGCCGTCACCAGTGACTTGCAGTTACACTTCAAGTCAGCATGCAGGGTCAGAGTTGCGACCGTCACCAAAGAGATCATCCTGAACATGACTGACTATATTTCTGAAAATATAATTACATAAAAAATTATCATGCAAAGTGTACTGTTTGAGATGATGGTAACTTCGATATGTAATCAAAATAAATTATTCAACTAAATGATAACATGAATACATGTGGCTCTGAATTGTTAGCTGCATATCGTCGCTGTCATGTAAAAAACACTTATCTCCATGTTTTTTCAATTTTCTTATTTTTACGTGAATAGTGTTTCCGCTTTACAGACATCACATTAACATGAAACTTTAAGAAAAATCAAAAATTGGACATACGTGTTTTTCACAGGACAGACGATATACTGTATGTTGAAAAGAAAATGAAGTAGTGTTTCCCTTGTCTTTTTGATCAAATCAATACTGCTACTGTTCTTCAGGCATGACATGAGTCATCCTGTTGCTACTACTATAAAAGAAGAAAAAAATTACATTGAAACTAATATTTTCCATTAAAATGTGCACAATTTTGTTGGCTTGTGCATGAAACCTTCAAAATAAATATACTGACAGTCAAGATTTTAGCAGTACAGCTTTGTAAACTGGGATTTTGGGGGAGTGTAACTCAAAATCCATTAAATACTTGGTTAATGTGTACTGATATATACAGTATAATGCTCTTCTTGTTCATATACAACCAACAAATATATATATATAAGTACCCCGACCTACAAGTTTGTACCACAAAAACATCAATGACACAAAATAATTTGTTAGAAGATAAACCTCACTCCCCTCTCGTGTCACTACATTTCTGTTAAAGATAGCTCAAAGAGAATCAGACTCAGTGACATGTCTACAAACTTGAACAAATTATGGGACATTTTGCTTAAGTGTTTTTTCTTTTACATTAAACACAACAATGTCCTTGTTTTTTTGTGTGTTCTGTGAGACTACTTAAATTAATCAATAAAATGGAGTGATGTTGTGCAGATTCGTCCTCTCACAAAGTGATTCGTATCCTCAGCTAGCAATTTGTGCGTAGTGAAGATTCGTAGTAGTAGAAGCGTGAGTTGTATTCACAAAACAATGACACTCACAGTTTTTATTCGGACTCACAGGAAAAGAAGTCAAACCCTCACAATTTTGATTCGTACTCACAAGAAAAAAATTCAAACCCTCACAATTTTGATTCGTACTCTCAAGAAAATAAGTCAAACCCTCACAATGTTAATTTGGACTGACAAATTATTACTCTTACGGATACAAATCATTAATCACGCATATGCAATTTCGACCGCGATCTTACTGAATACCAAATGACATCACAGTTGCTCAGGTAACGAGCAATCACGGATCAGCTTGCGAATGTCACACCGTGATTGGTCATTGCCTAGCCGAGTAAATTCAAGTTGCCAACCAAGATGTTGCTGCAATTCTACAGTATGTAGCCATCATCAAGCCCATCCTCACCTCGTCCATCACCGCTTGTGTATGCTTGTGCTACTGCCAGGGACAGGTACAGACAGGTATATGTATATATATATATATATATATATATATATATATATATATATATATATATGTATATTCAACCATTCTGACTTTGGGGCTCTATTTTTGTTCCCAGTGCAAGTGAGGCGTGGCCTTAAACTGCGCAGAGGCATGCTATTTTCTCATACGCGCGCAGTTCAATATGGGCATTTCGCTCCACTGTGGCCATGAACACGGCCAACTTGATAAACAGCCAATGGAACCGGCCCCTCTGCATGCAAAGTATGTTTTTTTAAGAAAGAGTAAACAGCTTCTTTTGAGGGATAATGTAAAGTTGGGCAGCAGATCACAGATCTGGGTAGTGGGCACTTAAGGCCGCCTTCCACCTCGATGGTTTGTGGCCGTGAGTGAATCCCCAAGAGATGTGTCTCAGATATCATCAGTCCATCAGTGTTTTATGGAAATCATCAGTCTATGAAGTCAGAACACTTTTATAGACTCACGAGACAAAGATTTTTTTTTTACCGTAGTGACAGAAGGCCTAATGGTTTTAGTACTGTTTTAAGAAATGCATGTCTCATTTTTAACTTATGTTTTTAAAATCCATTCCAATACTTTAGCTCACCAAAGTAGTGGTCTTTTGTGACAAACGATGCTCTTATTTTTGTTTTGAGTGTCTTGTAAGTCAGTGTTTTTCCAACTTTTTTGAGTCAAGGTACATTTCCATCCATCCATTATTGATACCACTTATCCTCAGAAGGGTTCGAGGCACATTTATTTCATTGAAACAATCCCATGGCACACCGCCAGCTGAAATTGTGGGGGAAAAAAAGCTTATTTTAACAATATAAGTGTTATATTGTTTATATAAGCATTTTTTTAACATTGAATAATGATATTACACTCTAACGTCTTGAATAGGAATTAAATAAACACAAAGAAAAAAGTATTTTATGCTTCATTTTGATACTCAGTATGAAACATGGGCCTGTTTGGATAAACAGGCATCACTAATTCGCTTGTCTCTAAACAAAGATAATTCGCTACCTGCTGCTGCTGCTGCTGTCACCTGCTGGTATGGAAGAGTACTACAAATTAGTAAAGACATGATTGCGCTGCCAGGCGCTAGACCGCACAAATTAGATAATTTCCCACGGCACACCTGACAGACCAGTGTGCCGCGGCACAGAGTTTGAAAAACACTGTTCTAAGTTGTGCATCTGTTCCAGACGTTAAGACTTGGAAATAAAAAGTGAGTCGATTATTTTTCTCATATTTGAAGGTTTTCCAACTACAGCAAAAACAAAGGAATATCAGAAATAGTTTGCCAGGAATGACCTCAATTTAATGACATCAAAAGTAAAACCAACAAGACACCTGACAAAGATAAATTCAGACAAACCAATGATTAAAACATCAGTGTGTCACAGCTCTCTTAAATCTGTCTTGCCTGTCCACTGTTTCGCATGCTGACTGGAGTTGAACATGATTCCGGTGCAACAGAGGACCCATGTTACCAGGTTGATGCATAATCAATAGGACAAGCACTCTCCAAATAGGGTTCTAACTTTCAGAGCTCACTGAAATATGTGCAGCTTGAAACACATTTCTTTTGAGGGTTTGGTCATTTTTTTCCAAATGTGTTTTCAGAAAAAAAAAGTCTCAAAGGGGGATTTGGCAAATTTAAATTTTGTTACATTAGTCGTAGTAGTCAGAAGCGCACTTACCAGCGGACTTCCCTGGGCTTGAGCAGGGTCCTACGGAAGTCGGGCACCTATCAGAATTTAAAAAAATACCAGGAGTGCTTTTTCAACAACGGCAGATGCACTGGTGAGTCCTTGCAAAGTTGTCTCGGACGTTTACAAAGTCTGGGTTTACGGGCCGTGTGGACTTAGAATTGCAGGGCTTTAAGCTTTTGGACAGGCATGCTAGCAGGATAAACCACGCAGGCTGCCTCGGAGCCAGGGCTGGGCTGACTGGCAGCTGTGCCAGGGGCCGGCCCGACAGGCTAGGCCAAAGCTGGCCCGCGGCCTCCGCCACCGTGGCTGCAGAGCGAAGCGGGATGCTGGTTTGGGCTGTCCGGCTGCGCTCAGAGGACGTAAGAAAAGCGGCGCTCGCAGTAATGCCCGTGGATGGATGCTGGGCTCACCTGCGCAACCCCGCCGCTGGACGCGAGAGCGACAGGCGGGCTTGGAGGAGGCCTCCGCCTGTCTTCTTTTATAAAAACTATAGTGTGTGAACCTTTTGATTGGTTTTCTATTCTATTTGTTAAAATGTATAAAATGCATAAATATGCATGCGGATCTGTTTGTCAATATTAAAAAAATTGTATCTCAGAAAAGTCCTTTGTGCCACTGAGCAACAAGCAATTGCAGTGTTTTCAAAGGCAGCAAATGTCGCGTTCACGTCTGCCGCGTTTTCCAGGGTTTGTTCAATTGTACGGATTTTTCTTGTCGCAACAAGAAAATTATAGGTGAGCGTCTGACGAAAGTTTGACGAACATTTACGACCTGGAACAAACTCTGACATGATTTTTCTGTCATTGTGTTTGACAAAACCTGATAGACTCCTATTGCAGGTGGGAGGCAAGTTCAGGAGCAGAGAGAAGACGTGAAAAAGGAAGGAGCATGTGAGAGTTGTTGGTCTGATGAGTGGTAAATTTAAAAAACGCCCTGACGGCACTGTTGATAAAGGCAGAGTGATAAGCCTTCTTCGTAAGAAGGACTTTGCTTACCAAAGAAGCAGTTCAAGCCTACCACATAAATGCAAAGTAACCAGTAACTAAAGCCACAGCTAATGATAGCAACGAAGACGCTAATGTAGCGAGCCAATGCAAAGCTCTTCGACAAACTAAACTCGAGAACTTCCCGCGTATAATCAAGTCTGAGACCGACAAGCTGACGGAATTTCTTGCCAAGTGACTTGTAATGAACTTGATCAACATAGCTGAAGACAAGGGATTAATTGGTCCAATGACCCATCATACAAACCACCTTGCAGAACTGCAGTGATAACTAAAATCAGCAAGATGTATGACGCCGAAAAGAAAAGCAAGCTTGGTGTTTTGGTGGTGGATTCGGACTAATTTGCTATAACTGCAGATCACTGGACCTCAATTCGCAACCATGGTTATTTGGGGGTGACTGGACACTTTATTGATGGTAAGGTGAACTTCAACTCATTTTGCACTGAGCGTCGTGAAACCAGGACTTGGCTGGTAAATGTGAACAACAGTTCACCATGAGTACAGATACAGGCATACAGAGTATGGGGGGGTTTGGGGCTTTTCTCAGCAATTTTTAGTGAGATTAAAAAATAGATTTAGATCAATTAATTACAAATCATAATTAATTAAGCTCTCATTTTTTAATCTCTTGACAGCCCTAAAATATCTATGTATATGTGTACATGAAACCACCGTTCCTGTGGAAGAAAAAAAGCATCAGAGAGACAGAGGGTGTGACTTATAAGGTGTCAATCATTTGTCACACAATCACGGACACACATCACGGCCACATTGTGGCCTTACGCTGACCTGTTACCTTGTTAGCCCAGAAAAGCACAGTTCATGTTCATGAGAGGCAGGGCTCATTGTCTTTAATGTGTGCTAGTCGCACACTTGAGCCTCGACATGACAGAAAGTGCATCTACTCTGTGAAGTGGGCACTTGGAAACCACGGCCCACCTCAGATCGTTCTTGTGCCCACTCCCATAGCTCTGCCACCAAGTGGGATGATTAGAAAATATAAAACAATGATTCAGAGACCTTGATGCCTACAAATCACTTCTTTATGATGGAAATATGTCCGGTTATACCATCTATCTAACCTACGCCGATGTTAGATGTGGCAAGTTAGCAAGTGTAAGGTTTAGACCAGGGGTCAGCAACGTTTTACACTCAAGGACCCATTTTGACACGGTTTCCATGGAAAAGAAAACACTGGGGGCCGCAAACACTTTTTGACATGTAAAACGAAGATAGATATTGTAACACGGCGGAAACATCCGATATGTCCTCCGCCTATACCAGGGATCGAAGACCAATCAAAGACTGAAGATCACAGACTGCCGTTACCGCAACGAATGAGTTGTAAACGAGCCTACCTGTATGCCATTAGAAATTCTGTCGGTGCTGCCGACCCGTCCTGTGAAGCATTGCCGTTCAGCCAGTAAATGCACCTGACTGCCGAAATCCTTGTCGTGGCATTATTGCCCTCCCACTTGCCTCCAACACCGCGCCAGTACAAGCCCATGACAATATATTATATAGCAAGCTGATGAGTGTTTGATGTCTATCATCAAACACACCCAATGCTGGTGAAACATATGTCCGCGGCAGCCTCCACCGCAGGGGGATACGTGTGCAGCGTTGGAGGGTCCGCCAAGTCCTCCGACATATCGACCCAATCGGATGATGCTTTTGTCGCAGTCAGGCAATTCGTTGAAGAGTCTACCACGTGCGGGGACCTAATGAGTTATGGTAAGCCTGACAGAACGTGATGTTAGGGAAGGTGTTTGCCGCTGGGCTTCAATTCCCAACAGGTCTCCATCTTTTAGAAATGTGATGCTGACAATTTATTACTCATAGGAAAAAGAGACTTTGTGATAGTGTAATTTAAAGCGGAAGTCAACCCAAACACATTTTTTTTCAAGATTACTTTCCCAGCAGGCCCACTAGTTGAAACACGGCATTCTGATTAAAATTGCGTTTGTGGAATATAAGTTAAGCAGCAAAGTGCACTCATTTTTAGCCATCTGAGGGCGGCCATTTTGTCTTCTGTAGACTGAAAATGACATCAGAACTGCTCACAACGACCAATCATTGCTGACCTGTTTTCTGATTCTGAGGCAGTATAATAACTGGTCGAAGTGTTCACAATCAACGTGTTGAAAGGCTTTGGGCTGAGCTTAATCGTGTGGTTTCATACTGTTATTCTGACCTATTTACATTTATGCAGAATAAAAATATACTGGATTCCTTGTCCAAAGTACACATTAGTTTGAATTACATTTATTTACCACGGATCCAGAGGGTTGCCAGGGAATTCAGAGACCAATGGAATCATCATGTACTATGAACTGAGAGACATAGGACTGCTTTACAGTTGTGGTATGAAGGTATGATCTCCAACGTCGGACAGAACAGCACAGTTGCAAGGAGTGTGTTTATTACTAATAGAACTAACTAAAGGGACTGACAACAACGGACCCTTACCCGAGCTTCAGCTCAACAACAATGTTGAGGTTCCTGAAAACAGCTTTCAGGTAAATGATAGCACTATGGAGGAAATTAGCCAGGCAGTTAATCCTTCCGCTGGAGATGGTAACCATGGCATTCATTTGTTTGTCACACTTGTCAATTTAATTGAAAATAAACAGTAGTGGCCTACAGATTTTACGGTTGGCATTCAGTCTCTATTAAGATTTTTGTCTGACTCAACAATGAATACATTATTAAAGGAAAACAAAAGATCACTGACAATGGAATTTCAAGTTGCCCAAAATAAAGAGAGTATACCAGTAACTGAATTTGTGGTTTAAACATTATACAAGAGTGATCTCAAATTCTTTAGGTGCGCAAATTGTATTCTAAATGTCAAATTTAGAAACTCATTTTAAATTTGTGTAATCATTATTTTGAGTTGTGGTTCGAGTGATTTGTAATTGTAAAGCCTGACAGGTGAGAACTGTACAGAGGTAACACCATAATGATCAATTGAAGCTCACAAAAGTGAGTGTAATGGATTAATTTGTTTTCTGGGCGATAAGATACATTCTACAACTACATATTTTTTTGTGACTATTCTCTGCAGCTGCAAATTCCACTGCCAGATATTTTATTCACTTTGTCCAAAAATAAATTCACATTCATATAAGATACTATGAAAAGCAAAGTAACAATGAAAAACAGTCAACATGTTCTGAATACCCATTTGAGTTTCAGTTCTGATGTAATAGAACTCTTACCACTTAATGTGTTTATAGAAATGCAACACATTTTTAAGTGCAAATACTGATATCAGAAATGTTACACCCCTTTAACAACCAAACAGTTGTGTGGTATGACATCATTTTGAACACCAATAACTCAAGATAGTTTCTGTGATTGTATGTTTACTCCATTGCAAAACCCTGAGTGTTTTGGATTGCAAAATCCATGTTTCTTCTGAAATCACCATAGGGCTGATGGCGAGGTATTTTCAGACAGTTTATACACGTGTTTGCTATTGAGTATCTCCCACTCTGGAATTCTAGTGATGGTTCTGTAGAAAAAAACAATAGGATGTGCCACATGGCATCCTGTTGCAAATGCCAATATGTCTCCCCGCTTAGCAGGTCCTTCCTCCTCTGACATATAAATAAAAAGAAAGTAAAATTAGTATATGGGAATACACTCAAAACAGGAAGGCTCCATTCTCTACTGAATACATATAAATTCAAATCTTATAGTGCCCATAGTTCCAGTCAAGTTTAAGCAAAAATTCAGAAACTTTCTGAAAATTTATATCAGGCTAGTACGGAGCCCCTAAAGGGACATGGGAAAAAACAAAAACAAAACAAACCAAAACAAGATTTTTTTCATCTGTTATCCAAAGGAGATATGAAAAAAATGAAAAACGGAAAAAAAAATATTGTTCACTTTTGTCATGCGCACGAGATAATAGACAAAAAAAAAACTTCTCGCTACGGTTTTGTTTTTTTTCCATGCCCCTTTAGAGGCTCTGTAGGCTAGAACCAATTCCAATGCAGTTATCATTTACCTTCAGCATCCTGCAAGTAGTCACTCCAGTAGGCTACCACCCTATTTTCATCTGGTCTGTTGTTACTTGCCACTTCTGACCATCTTATGTCAAACAGCTCTTCCATTATATCAGCATTAGCACATGAATGGGCGAAAGGCTTCAGGATGAAGTTTTATTTTCTTGAGGACTCCAAGTGTTTTCAGTCCACCAGAAAACCTACACAATCATTGGAGATACAAGTGATACACCATACTCAGGAATTCAGAACCATTTTAAGTTAGTAGTTTTGAGTTAGTAGAGTCAGTGTGTACCTTTCAAGGGGACCACGGACACGCTGGACCACTTGAAACACGAGGACAAATTCCACAAGTTTGTCCTTGTCAGCCAGGCTTGTGAGAGGTCTCAAGCAGCCAGCATTGGCTAGGTAATCAGTGAGTGGTTCTACAAACTGCTGCAGCTCCTTCAGTCTTGTGGCTTCAGAGATCTGGCTCACATCTTAAGCAGCCCAGCTACCAGACACAATATCCTGTAAATAAACTGGGCAACAAACCTTTTTTAGTTTACTGTAGAGGTCAACGTTTGTGATGTCCTCCAGCAAAGGACAATATGCATCAGGTCCCTCTGTTAAACAGCTAAACAGTGTCCTTGAGAGGAAGCAAGGTGGAGGACCTCCATGCACCAAACTGACAGCGATTGCTCTTCCGGCAATGAAATATCGGTCATCCCGCACAGCTGAAAAGGTTCACAAGACAAAGCAAAACATAAAATGCTGATTAATATCCAATGACTCACAATAGCAGAGTCTCTCATTTTAAATCTACGTGGATGGCACCTTGGCCAATTCCATTTGTAATCCTGTGAAATTTCTAGGGTGAAACCAGCAAATAACTAACTATGATGAAATAGTTTTCATTTAAAAAAAATGAAAAAGCAATTACATAATAAGAAGCACTGCCTAAGTTAAACCCATGAGTAGGCTCTGCATGTGCTACTGCATCTAACATACTGTTGATTCTGGACGCACAGATGTCCACCAGTGACTAGTTCCTTTCTTCTATGATGCAAATATGCAAACACACAGTTTATGAACATCCATCCATCCATTATCTATACCGTTCATCAACATAAACCGTTAAAATGGCCCTAATATCTGTTTTTATTTACTTGAGAAAATTGTTTTTCGTAATAACTGCTTTTTGTTCAAAGTAAATATATAATTTATTCATCATTCATGTGTCATGAAAAAATGACAGAAACCAGAAGCACTTAGAGCCAAGTTGAGATGTTGAACTTGTTCACTTCAGTGTTATCAATTTGGCCACCAAGTTCACCCAGAATTTCACTGATGGGGACCTGCTCTTTAGGCTGCCTAAAAATAAGAATGACATGAGCAAATTAATTTTAATTAGATAACAGGTACTTGTTGTTAATCAACAAAGTTAATTTGGTAGCCTTTATGTTCATTATTTCAACATTAGATATTATTAGTTATTTCATATATATTTGTACATGTCTTTTAAAAGCTTGACTGCTTGAAAGCTGCCTTGACATATGAAAAATTGTGTCTGCGACAAACAATATAACCATTATTGCCCAGAGGGGGAAAAAACAAAATAAAAACGTACGTCTTTCCTTCAATGCTGGCAATTATAGCGTTGTACAGGTCATCGTCATCCTCATCATCTGTTGTCTCATTTTTCAAATTCACATAAGTTCCATAATCACTTTGCCACTGTTTTAAGGTCTGGTCACTTGTGGAGGGCTGGGATGAGGGGGTTTGCACATATTCACATATTGCTGACTGAAACTTGGAAATTTGCAGTTGCAGTAACATCAACTTGAACTCGAGGATTCGGCCAGTGATGGAGGATCTGGTCACTTGCGGAAGGCTGGGATGAACGGGTTTGGACTCCCTGTGGGTTTCTTTCTAAAACCTGGGAATTTGCGGTGGCTGGAACAAATAAATCCTCGTCTTTCACCCACTCATTATCTGTGCTTATATTAGATTCTTCTCGTATCATAGGCTGACAAAAAGTTTAAATTATGGTCAGTATGGACCTTGATGATAATTTCATTAAAAATGGAATTCTAATGTGATGTTGCTATTGCAGCCCTCAAGTACATGCATGTTCAGTTGTCATAAAACAATTAATATAATATGTTACAATATAGACAAATCTCACAAAAGAAGATCAACATAGTAACTGCCATTTGCATGTGTGAGCTGACATACTGGACAGTAGTGACTGGGCTTGTAGGCACAAAGTCTCAGCTTACTAGCAGTGATTTTGCATAATTGGCTTACTGTAGGATTTAGTCACAATTCCCCCAAAATATACCATTCATTAAAGGTTTTGCCCTTCAGGACATTTTGGAAGTAAGAAACAAACAATAATAAATTTGACTCAACTTTAACTTTGAGCACCATTGCCACACATCCAGTTACTAGAACCCAAATCTGCTGCACATGCTCACACAATAGACAAATTATGGTGGAGGTGGAGAAAGGTGGAGAATACATTTTTACTAACTTGCATTATTGCACATACTGACCAATTTTGTTTTAAAATCGAGAACTGAACTTTCCTGATGAGATGAGATGAAATATTCAGTGTGATGGCACTATGGAGGATATTCCTGGGAGTCATCTATTGGACTTAATGGCTTTATTGTTTTGTTTACTCATTTTAGTTTTACGGAACTCAGATTTTATGCAAATAATTATTGTAGATGACAAATTTCAGGCTCTCCTGTTTTGTACTCTGTTGCTTACCTCAAGGGCCACTGATGGTCTCTCATACACTTAAGATCTTGTGCACCATGGAAGCATCTAACAGCTGGCCTTTGCCAAGTCTGGGTGGGACCAGTTTGTTCCCACAAGGCATAAGAATCTCCAAACTGAAAATATATATTGTGTACAACCATTAGAGTTGCCACAAGTCCATCTAACAACAGTTAAAACAATTCCATTGACTATGTAATATCTGTATGGCAGATAAAAGTCTGAGAGAATAAATTCATTGACAGAAATGTCATTAATAACTCACCGTACGTCACAGGGGATCCTCCCATCAAAGGCATCTTGCAGCTTGAGCAGCAGAGTGCTGTTGTCCCATGTTTTATCAAATTGTAGCGCGCTTATTATACGGCCCTTTTCATGTAAGAGTGCCTTGAGTTTTTTCCTTGGGAGTTTTTTGTCACGTGGTCTTAAGAGCAGTATCACATCCTTAAAAAAAGGAGTTTCGCGGTGGTATGGAGGTCGTGATCTGGAAATACCGATAGTTGTCTGACTTCATTATTACATTCATGGCCACAAAATAATATTTATGTGGTCAACTCTACACACCTTTTCTTAGCCTTGGATCTACTCCAGCCGCTGAATCGCCTATCTTGAAAGAGCGGGGTCTGTTCAGCAGCGGGTCCATGGAGTGGTTCACTCCTCATATTCACATTTAGGCATTGGTTTGGCCTAAACAATACGCTCATCTCATTGTTTACCGAAACAATACTTCCAGAGGCGTCTTGGTTTACCAGACAGTTCATTAGGTCTGGTGAACCCAGTACCCTCCTCAAAATACCAAGAGCCTCCTCAGTTTGTCTACCACTGCTTGACCTTAAGCCTCCCTCTCTGTTTTGACCGAAGTCAAGGTGAATCCAGCGATGGTGTACTATGACTAGAGGTGGGCTAATCGATCCAAATATCGATATTATCGATACTAAGCAAGTGCTTGGATCGGATCGATACTATTGTCCTGAGATCGATACTTCGCTCAAAGCACCGCTTATCCCCCCCTCTCTCTCTCGCCCAGTGCCTCCTGCTACTCTCTGCCTGAGTGAGTGACTCAGTCAAACTTTTAGCCCCTCCCTGGCAGAGCGGGCGACAGGAGAGTGAGAGAGCGGCCGTAACCTAAAGCAATAGCCGTCCGACTGACGGATTGGTCCATCGATCCGTCACTGACAGATGCCTGTTTGGCTGATGACAGACGGGAAACTTAAAGGGACAATATGTAGAATGTTTGGATTTTTCAAAATTCATTCATTTTGAAAACCCAGTATTAATTTCAGTTATATGCACAAAATATATGTTCTTTCATGTCAATGTGCATTTTCTTAATATAATCGTAGATTAAGTAATCTCTAATTATATTACATAGGAGGCTGCCATGTTTCGCTGCCATCAAATTTAAGGAGACAATCTTAGCAAACGTAGTTCCGAAGCATCATGATCACTGCATGTGTTACAAATACAATGCACTTACTCCCATGACTTGAGCGAATATTAGAAGTCTTTTGTGATGACATTTTACTTGCACCTCTGCTGAAAAACTGTTGGTAGGCCTGCGATGTGTGGTCTCTCGGAGGCACCCTAGTGCGTGTGCTTCAAAATGCAGGCGCTTCCATCTTAGGTCGTTGTATTCTATTAGTTGACCACTAGATGGCACTGAATTCTAAACATTGTTGTTTTTTAAAAAATGACGGACTAAGTACAGGTAAAGTGGAAGTTCGTCCGTCTGTGTCATCGTGTATAACGTCACTGACGGACGCCCGTTTTGCTGACGACTGAAGGAACCGGAAACACGCTCCTTAGTCTCGCGCGTTGGCCCTCAGGGGTAACTACACACTGCGGGTATCTTCGAGCTGAGGGGTGCGCCTCCTCCAACTGGGGAAAAAAATTTCACACATCGCCAGTCAATCTGGTGGTTGTGTTGGCTGCTAAATGTTATCTTGGTTGACAGTTAAACAGTTGTAAAGTGTAAACATAAACAATTTAGTCCACTCACAAGTTACTACAACTTCCTTGCTCCCAATTCTCCAAGCCTCCTGCTCCTTTTTTGTCTCAGTTCCCGCTAGTAAAAGAAGCTGGCTGTGTTGGATGCCTGTTGGTCCTAGAATATGATATATATTACTGTCCCACATGTTTTTTTAAAATTTCACAACACACATTGTGCGTGTGTGATTTTATCTATTTATTTATTTTATTATTTATTATTATATTTGGCTGTGTGTCTGCTTATGCATGCACATACATGTCACGTACTATGTTCTCATAGGCGATTGGCTGTCGCTGGCACAACACGACCTAGAGTTCACTTCGTCCTGCGCGGGCAGAATGACCAAAGGAGCAAAATTTCCGCTTCAAACCCACTGCCCGTCACGCAATCGCACGTGCCCGTGGTGTTGAATCTCTTGATGGCACGCTGCCCCCGGATACCGAGATGGCGATATTTGACGCTGGAGAGCACGAAAACACTAAATCCATCAGGCAGCTAAAAGGGTACCTCAAGAAAGCAAAAAGATATTTTTTTAAATAGCATTCAGGTATGCGACAATTAACTTGTTTCCGCCATTACTCGTGACACCATTCTGGTATGATCACATCATGCCAGGTATGTTTGAGCTCTTCTGAGAAAAAAGTGCTCTGGCTGGTTAAAAATGTGTTTTCCTTTTCAGCGTCCATTTTCTATAAGTGATAAATTGGAATTTTGTATTCTTTTGTATTTGCCATAGTAAAATTAACCGGCAGCCAGTGGTGGAATGTGAGGCTTTTTAAAACTCTTTGGGCAGAATGATGTAGATACTCTGATAATAACATGATAACTTAAGCGCACAATCTGTTTGACTATGATGTGTTTTTGTTTTTTTTTTCGTGTGTGTGCGTGGGAGGGTACTGTGACGGATTGATGGACTGGCGGACCGGTGCCGTTTACTGACAGAAGCGATGACAGATGTGCGGTTATAATAGCATGACGGACTGACGATTACAGTTTGGTTCGGCTTGAAAAAAGAAAGGATTGACGGATGACGACAAACTTGAGTCAAATGCCCACTTCTGCTTGAATGCAAGTACAATGTAGATGGGTCTCTAGAGTGATGCCCGCCCATTAAAGTTTGATTTGACTCAACCTTTTTGAATTGAATGTGCTAGTACATGCAGGGATGTGCTACAGTAACTGACTATCTTGATGATGACGTGATGACGTTCCTCCTCCACAATTTAAATGCACTCATGGCCGAATTCACTTAAAGATTTGTGTATCTTTTGGCTGGCGCTAACCGGTAAAAATTGAGCAAACCTAGCGTGTAATTCACAAAGCACGCACAGATGGTGAAATGCTTCACTAACTGATGCCAAACAGAATGCGTCTCGTGCAGCAGCGGTGTTTGCAAATATTCAAATGAGGTAATATGCATGAATTAGGTGGAGAAATTGCCCAGCTCTATTCAAATGAGCCTCATTGAGAAACAATGTCTAATTCACAAACAGCAGCATTAAAAGCCACATGCAATTTGAGCGAAGCAAATAACGTCTATCGAAAGCTGGTGTAAACCTGGCTCTCTCATGTGGAAGCCTCCTTTGCGCAAGGGGACGCATTGCGAGCTGCGACATCTGACCAATGCGAGTGAACCTTCCGACATGAACACGACATGTTGTCCTATATTTCGTTCGCCAACGCGATACCAACCCACACAACCCGACCTTAAGACAAAGCAATTTGCGGGTACAAATGAAACGCAATTAAAGGCGCTATCAGAGACCAAAGTACATGTGGATTCGGCACTCAGTTTTTACTGATGCTTGTGCACGTGTTGCCCTCTTGTCTCATCACAAATCTCTAGCTCCACCCCTGGTCGTAATAGTAATGCAAAGTACTTGTGTTGCAGTAGAAACATACTTTTTCGTTATGTTTCTATGCAACAGGTTGTGGGGTGAACAGTGGCTTATTTGCATTAGACAGGACTAACCTTTCAAAACAGGTTTATTTTAAATATATATATGTACACGTTATAAAGAATTTTCCGGACTATAAGCCGCTACTTTTTTCCTAGGTTTTGAACCATGCTTATAGAACGATGCGCCAAATCAGTGGATATTTCTTCCACCGCTAGGGGCGATGGCGGCCTCAGTGCATCGCAGGTTTTCAAAAAGTGTTCATCAAAAAATGAAAATGGAAAATACAGCCATATTGCAGAAAGGGGCATTGTTTCAAATAGACGAGTTGACTCGGAAGCTTTGTACATATCCGCGGGCACTCACAATAAAAAGCGTGTGATTGGTTCCCGGCTCGAGACCGACCAACGAGAGCACAAGTGGATTTATCCCATGAGCTGGTTGGCTGCGCATCATCACAGCCTCTCGCTAGTCTCGTCCACGCAAACAAACGAACAGCACTTTTGAACAATGTTCTCTTCGGAAACTCATAACATTATTCAAATGGGCCGTTCGGCAGCTGTGTTTACAAGTTGTGAGCAGAGCGCGCTCAGCCACCCAGCAAGGATGACGAAACATCGGTAAATAAATAATAAATTGTTTGTTTTGTCTTAAGTTTGTCTTGAAACAGCTTACCTTAACTAGAATCCCGCGTTGCATTTCATCCAAAGTACATTACACACACACACACACGCATACACACCCCACACACACGCACACACGCTTGTGTATGCACACATTTGAAATATTTCTGTCACTGTTCTGAGGCCCTTTTGCAGTGAATAAAAATAATATCTACTACAGAAAGAATGTTAATTTTAATTAAAAAAAAAAAATTCATATGAGGATTTGATTATCATAAAAAACTACACTACCGTACATATGAACAATATGTTGAATGTATACATCCGTGTTTCCATACCAATAACAATTTATAGAGAAATATGGCATATTTTGGAGAGTTCGAATTTCAATTAATTACGATTAATTATTTTTTAAACTGTGATTAACTTGATTAAAATGTTTAATCGTTTGACAGCCCTAATATATATATATATATATATATATATATATGTATATATATATATATATATATATATATATATATATATTTGTAACTCGTCTGCAAGAATTTATGTTTAAAAAAAGCTGCGTGGTAATCAACTTTAAGTCAGTAAACAACTGCTCTCAGAATCAGAGTCGGGAGAGTTTTGTGCAGGAGTTTATTATCTAGTCTGTAAACCCTTGAAGGGCATGTGACCTTGAATGTTCATTACCACTTTTGGAAGAACTCCAGCATGTGCTGCAACTCACTGGGATAACTGATGGTGTATACAAGGCCAATGAGCAGTGCAATGGTGTATCACATTCTTCATGTCAAGTGGAACATGATTTTCAAATGGTTTTTTTTTTTTATTTCAAACATGTAAAAAAAATATATAATAATCAGAAAAAATATATAATAATCAGAATTAAAAAAAAACAACTGTCATTCGAAGTACATGAAAAACAGAAACAAACTATCAACCACAACCAGAGCAACAGAAAAGTAAACAAACACAAACAGAATTAATGAGAAATACAAAAGAAAGAGTAAGACAGTGGTCGATGCATTGGTAGTACTTTCTTTCTTTGCACTGCTCAGGTACCCTGAGAGTGCTCACTGGGCGGTCGTGAGGTCGCTGGAAGTCACCATGCAGGTGGAAGTTTTTTGCTCCAGGGGGACTGAGCCATCTCAATGGTCATGTCGCTCAGAGATGGGAAAGGTCCTGGCATTCTGTACTTGAGTAAAAGTAAAATTACTTGTTAAAAAAATGACTTTGGTACTCATTCAAAAAATTACTCAAGTAAAAGTAAGTCGTGAAATGTATTTGGTGAGTAAAAGTAAAAAGTATTTTTACCGGATGTTTCCTCCTCATCTCATATTGTGAGGTTATCGCGGAGGAGGACCCAAACGCAGGAGGAAAAATCTGAGTGCACTATAAAGTAGTGATGGGACGAGCAACACTGGTGCATCAGCACTGTGCCGAGATCTCAAGTGTGAAACCCCGTATTGGTGCGTGTATCGCTTTAGCAAAAAATCATGTGACCAATACAGGAAGTGTGTCGTTTGGCTGTGCCGTGTCAGACATACATGCACACAGTTCCGATTTCAAGGTCTTGCCGAGACAAACAAATGGAACCAAATGGTCGACTCTCCCACGCTAATACAGCATGCTAAACCAACGCCATTAACCAGGGCCAAGCTATCCATCCATCCATCCATTATCGATACCGCTTATCCTCACAAGGGTCGCGGGGCGTGCTGGAGCCTATCCCAGCTGTAACGAAAGGGTAATCATTTAGCTTTACCTCAATATGTTTTCACAGACAAGGAATTCTTGTAGGCGGAAAGCTTGTGAATTTTATGTATACACAGGACCCAATGCATTCCCCAAAAATCGATCTCCGGGCTGACCAATGCGAACATTTCCCGCAAATTAGGCCCTATATCTGTGTACAGTTTCAACGTCAACACACTCCACTTTGTCGATCATTTTAGTACATTCTCACCTTCCAATTAAATTATCTTGTGTAGCGGGTAGCATAGGATCTTCTTGGGTGATTGGGTCATTGATAATAAGATAGGAGCTGGGATGTCCGGGACCGGGTGTAATCCTTCATATGATTGGCGGAGCCACAAACAATTGTCTAATTTATTTTTTTGAATCATCATGCATCATGTGAAACAAGTAACGACCCTGTTTTGAAAATGTATCGAGTAAAAAGTTCAGATACTAGTGTTAAAATGTAACGGATAAAAGTAAAAAGTATTCTAAAAAATAAATACTCTGTGAATTTCAAAGTCAAGGAAAAAACTGCTCAAGTACAGTAACAAAGTATTTGTACTTCTTTTGGATTTTTTCGTTACTTCCCATCGCTGCGCACCGGGGAGCAATGTGGCCAGCTACAATGGTCCTCCTGGAGGAGCATTTTTCCACGTCCACTTTCAGGGCTGGTCTTGAAAGGAAACAAGCAAAACCAACAATGACAATGGTTGGTTTGAATAATGGCATCCTTTTGCCTTTTATTGCTGCAGCTCTATAATTCACATTTTTCTTAATCCTCATCAGTGTAAAAACAACAACAACAAATCAGTGGAACTGATAGTTTTATCAAAGGAAAAAGCTGCATTAGACAGTTTAATGCATTGAATAAAAAGGAATAATATGAACGGTAACTTGTCTTACCAAGCAATGTTCTTGTGTGCTGAAGGTACAGTATATGGTAAAGGGGCTGCACCTCTATGGCACATTTCTCACATCAAGCAAGTCAAATCACTTAGAATGCATCCTTGTTCACCCATTCACACAATTGATGATTGATGTCACCAAGGAAGTAAAGTAAGCAGCTCAATCACCCACTGTTGCATATCAGGGGGTTCAGTATCTCACTCAGACAATCGAATTGAATGTCGACAACTAACCACCAAAACAAAGGTTCAGCAAATACACAAAACACCCTGGCCAGAGACTGTTAAAAAAAAAAAAAGGTTGCATTTGGACCAGAGGCCCAAATTCACACTAAAATGTTCAGTTTATCTATAAAAATTGCTACATAGATATACTTTAATATCATTTTCACAGTGGTGATGTAATTGACTGAGAATGTTTGATTCCAAGGTGAACAAAATGGCCAAACTGTCTGTACAAACGGAAGCCGACGAATAACCCGATATTTCCATATCAAATCAATTCTCTTGGTTGTTGGAGTCTTTCCCCATTGTTTTAGCGGTAAAGACTGGCTATCGATAGTCTGGTTGGATCAACAGTCAATGAGTGGGGTGACAACCAACCAGTCACATTCATACAAACATACAGACATACAAAGAAACATGAACAAACTGCCCACTCGGGGATAAGAATAGCAATTCAAAAACATCTTTTAAATCAATGTATTGAATATTTTTTTTAGAACCAAAACAAACCAAATGTATTCATATTCATTGTATGAACATGTACACTGCGTACATGTTCAAATGGCAATGGCACTTCATAATTATGGCACGCACTGGTCATGATTTCACAAATCACTGACCCTTTTACTCACTCCACAAATGAGCCGTGATTACCACAGAGGTTTTTTTTTAATTGTGGCTTAAACACAGAGAGTTTATAGAATGTCAATGACTACTTCTTCTCATCTGTTTTCTTGATCACCCAGAACCACAAAACTTGACTTTAAATTGCCCCAAAACCATCATCCCTTGTTCACAGACACCCCCCTCCTATGTTCTTTTGTTCAAATAGATTTTTTCATCATTTTCGCTACTGCTCATTACGTCTTTCAACTGCTTCTTTATTCCTGATCACTTTCTATTTGAACACTGTGAAACAAAGCAGTTAAAGTGCTCTTCTTCTGAGTTCTAAATTTGACTTTGTATCATACATGTGCCAGCTTAGGAATTTTTCTATGATGGTACAGTACTTTTTTTTTTTTATGCGGGCAGGTGTATGGGGCACATACAGTAAAAATTAGGTGGCGCGGCGTGGTAAAAGTTCGGATTGCAGTATGATCTTATTGTACAAATTGATTTCATATGTTATGCGACCCACTAACTGGAGGAGATGAAATGCTTCAAGTCAAGCTTTAACAGCAAGGGTGTATTTTGTGGTCGTAGAGTGCAGTCATCTTTCTGAGTGACTCTGAAGGTAGTGTCACTCCAAATAAGAATCACTTCTGGGCAGCTCAATGCTACCCAAAATATAATGGACGTCTGAGTTTTAAAAATTCACTCAACAACAGGCTTGGGATATTTTTAGTAGTGCCTGAAGAACAAGCCCTCAATGACTCCAAGAACCCCCGTCATTAAATAAAATAAATTACAACGATCACACAAGTGACTGTCACACAAAGCATTACATGACTGTCATTTTGATTCATTTAAAATGACAACATGATGACACCCGATGTGACTGGTGTTAGATTCTGAGAGAAAAGAATGTGGTTCTAAAAATATTTTTTTATTTTGACAGGTGGAGCAGCAATCATACATTATTACTGAATATGCATGCGAGCTGTTATTGCAATACAGTATGAGCTCACCAAGTATAAATGGACACACTGTATATGCTACACAATTGAAATATCACATACGTAGTAGGTTATATAAATGCACTCATTCAGTATTGGCTTTAAAAGTAAACTGAGATGTGAAATTTCACTCAGCGAGTAGATCAGGGGTGGGCAATTCTAGCCCTCAAGGGCCAATGTCCTGCCTGTTTTCTATCTCTCCCTGCTGCACTATACACACCTGATTCAATTAATAATATAATCAGCAAGGTCTGCAGAAGCTGTATAACAATAATGATCATTTGAATCAGGTGGGTTGCAGCAGAGTGACATATTAACATGCAGGATATCGGCCCTCAAGTACCGGAATTTCCCACCACTGAAGAAGATGCAATGTTTTGAATGTTTTATTTTTTAAAATAAATACATTTAAACACACATTTAAAATATAACTGAGCGTTTTGACATATTGGGTTTCGTTCGCCTTCAAAGTTACATTTCAAACTGAATTCTATTGAACCCAACTTCGTTTGTAAATAGACACTTTGCACACTATCGTACGGTGTTCCACAGGGTTCTATTTTGGGGCCCTTGCTGTTCTCGTTGTATTTGCTGCCCCTGGGTTCCATCCTTAGAAAACACGGTATTTCCTTCCACTGCTATGCGGATGACTGTCAAATCTATGTGCCGCTGAGCAAAAAAAGATGCGTTCTCCTTAAAGTGGAAGTCAACGCAAACTTTTTTTTTTTTTTTCAAGAATATGTTCTATGCATGGTCCGCTGATAGTGTAGTGGTACACACGCCTGAGTTGTGTGCGGGCAGCGTGGGATCGATTCCCGCTCAGTGACAGTGTCTATGTGTGCCCTGCGACTGGCTGGCGACCAGTTCGGGGTGTAGTCTGCCTTCGCCCATTGACAGCTGGGATAGGCTCCAGCAACTCCCCGCGACCCTATATAGGATAAGCGGTTTGGAAGATGACATGACATGACATGTTCTATGCATGCCCACTAGTTGAAATAGGGCATTATGATAAATATTGCGTTTGTGGAATAAGTGTTGATCCACTTATTTTTAGCATCTCTGGGGGCGGCCATTTTGTCTTCTGTCGACTAGAAATGACATCACAACCGCTCACAACAACAAATCACGGCTGACCTGTTTTCTGAATCTGAGCCGTGATTGGTCGTGAGCAGTTGTGATGTCATTTTCAGTCGACAGAAGACAAAATGGCCGCCCCCACAGGTGACTAAAAACGAGTGCATATTGCTGCTTAATTTATATTCCACAAACGCAAAATTAATCAGAATGCTGTGTTTCAACTAGTGGGCCTGCTGGGAACATATTCTTATATTCATATGTTTGGGTTGACTTCCGCTTTAAGACCACTTTTGTCCTGCCTAGAGGACATCAAAGCCTGGATGTCACTAGATTTCTGAAATTTCAATGAAAAGAAAAAAGACATTATGGTGTTCGGTCCCAGTGGCTCTTCTACATCCCACCCTGTTGCCCTGGGCCCCCTGGCACCATATCTAATGCCAACAGTCTCAAACTGGACTGGACCCAAAATGGACAATGATCTTAAATTGGACCAGCAAATCAGCGCTGTTGTAAGATCCAGCTTCTTTCATCTTAGACAGCTGGCTAAGGTAAAGCCCCTCCTTTCTCATCAGCACTTAGAAACAGTCATCCGTGGCTTTGTTACATCTCGGCTAGATTACTGTGAAATGCGCTATACAAATAAAATTGTATTGTATTTATCAACATCAAAGCATTGCTAATACAGAACATTTGAAAAAAAGAGTCCAAAAATATTATGAAGTTATTTCGAGTTTCCTTATTGTGATTTTACATGATTGTGTATGGTTTTGGGTTGCATTTAAATTGAACAATTGAAAATTTGAGAATGTACTTACTACGTCACACGCACACAAAAACAAAACAAACCCCAAAACTACAGACATACAAGCACACGGTGTAGCAATTGGTGAAATAAAAAAAAATAAAAAAACATGGCATAATGAGATTGTGGTCTGTGAAAGACATACAACACGGTTCGTTATGTTTTTGTTTTTTTTAAACTCAAATCTGCTTACGCTACGCCTGCCTGGGACATAGTAAGTACGTTTTCAACGTTGATTGGCTGTCACCAACAACGATGGACGTACTGGGCTGGCCTGAAATAATGACGGAATGATGACTGACGGACTGATGTGCCCACCACTGCTATTTAATTTACAAATATATCAAAGTAAAGTTTAATGACATAATTAATACTTGAAAAGAATAACAATAATTAAGTTTAAATATGTCTTTGTACAGCTTGTAATATGATATGATTTGTCAATTTCTGTCGTACCTTTTTTTTTAGAACTTTAAAATTACTGCCATTGTCTGTTCAGATTTTGAACATAATATCCTTAAAATGTTTACTATTAAATGTTGCAACCGTTAGCTAGTTACAATAAGAAACATACAAATCAATTGTGAAACTTTGATGCCAAATCACCAATACTGTATGCCTTATAGTAACACCAGTGACTCTATGTAAAGGAAATGGCAGTACAGTACTCAAGATATTTCAAACAAATGTTCTAATTCTTTTTATATTTCACCTCAAATAATGTAACATTTCTAAACTTGCTTTATTCAAACGTAGGCTGCATCAAAGATTTTGACCCAAATATTTCTAAAATTCATTGATTTGATAACAACATACAGGGTTTCCTCCAGTGCTTTCCTAAGCCCGGCAGGCCGCCAAGCATTTCTTGCCCCCTGCCAGGCTATACTTAAATAATTTGGCGAATGAAAAGAATAATAGGTTGTATATGAACAACCAGCAGAAGTCTCCTTGATTCTAAAATGTATGATAAATAGAGAGGTTTGGGGTAAACATTTTCACAAGTGCACACACCGCTGGCTAGGTTTCATTCACGTGAGTGAAAGCCGCAGCCGAGGCCACCTCGGCGGTCACCTCGGCGGTCACCTCGGATGAAGTAGCTTCAGGCAGAGCGCTTGGATGGCGTAGTGTGATGACGAATGACTTTTTCCTTTTTAACTGTACTTTTACCTTTGCTGCTGGATACTATCATCTTGTGGACTCAATCGACATTGTATTTCTGTATAACTTGACAAGTTCCAGCAACTTTTTTCCACTATCAACATCCAGGATTGTTGTTGAGTCTGGCAAGCGCCATAGTCGGTCGAGACAATGTTAACAAAAGCGGGGCTGCTGAGATGGGCTATGGCTTGGCTAAGGTAAATGGGAACCACTCAAACCTCACTGCAGAGCCTCTCTACAACGCCAGATCGGTAACACACAAAATGGATGATCTGGAACATCAACTAACTCGAAATCGCTATTCCTGTACTGTAAGTTCGGAACTTTAATAATCATGGAAAACTGCCTACACGCTCGGATTCCTCACGCTTCAATGCAACTGTACTTGAAATTAAGCGCGGCCCGCTGTGAAGTTTCATCGGCAGATTCTAATGGCCAATAATGCACAGACTGCAACTAATGACAACTTTATAGCATGCTTGCAACCCTAGTGAGAACAAGTGGTTCAGAAAATGGATGGATGCAAACGCTATGACACTGCACTGCGTCGTTACTGTCATAATGGTGATTAATTCTTGTTGGAATACAAACGGCCACAGCTCGTTAAAGTGTAGCTATGGTGAGTGATATTTTTCATTATTTGTTCTTATTTTGGTACTTGAAAATATCTTCACCTGAAAATGACCATTGGAACTAAAAGTCCTGTATTAAAAAATTTAAAAATGTGTGCAATGTGCATTGTTGAAAGGTCACTGCGAAGGAAATAATTATGTGAATGATTTATTGTTTATTGAAACATTAACATTAAATATAAATACAGTAGAACACCCCCGCACGCAGTTGTAATATTCCAGATTTTTTAAAATAGGAAAATTAAGATAAATTGCTCAGGAAGGAACGACAAAGGGAAAAAAATACATAATTGTACTCTGGCACTACTGATACTGTGTGATGTGTTGTGTTGTAATATTTGTTGAATGCTGTTTTTGAATAAAAACAAATTAACATAGCCTGAGTCTTTTTTCTATCTAATTTAAATTTGTATATATTCAACCAAGATATTTTATCTTTGAGAATTGAAAGCTAATTACACTTAAAAAGGATGTACTTTATTATTGCTCAAACATGATCAGTGGCATTTAAAAACAACAACAAACAATACCATCTTTTATTGTGATTCTGGGTAAATATATCATCTGTAAAATAAGCAACTAAAGTAAATAATGTAAATATGGTACACTGACAAAAATAACATTTCTATAATGAAGCTGGTCAGCTTCTCTACCACAAGGCTTAACAAGTTTTCTGGGAGAAACCCTGTACATGGAAACAAAAATGTCATTCATTCATGATTGAAGGAACTCTGGTATGAGAAAAAAGGAGATATCTTCCTGCTCTTTCAAACTCATTAAAAAAAACAAAAAAAACAACAATATTTTTCTCTTTTTCTCTCGCTCGGTATATATGCGTGGGTGCGTGCACATGCACGTGCATGCAAAGTTTATTCAATATAAAAATGGATGTTCATTGTTGATAACATATTTCCAAGTTTTTGTTTTGCAGAAGCAACCTTGGCCATACCCTGGCCACTCCAAGGATAAAAGTCTAGCTCCATCACTGCATATACAACAACATGATTAGGCCAAATATTTTCATTCATTTTTTTTTTTTTGAGTGAGTTCATATTTGTAAAAAAAATGTTTTTAAAAAGCAAAAAATTAGTTCTTGCACTTAATGTTGTTTTGCTGTTCAGCAGTTGTGCCCTCCTTGAATGGTAATTTTCATGCATGAAAGCCCTTTGCACTGGATAAAGAATTACGGGATGTATTTATTCCATTATTGTTCAATCCCTTCTTTGTTGAAGGCTGGATTTTTTAATACATGCATTGAGAAATGCATTATGAAGCATGAAAATATATTCAGGTAATATGATGTACATTGGTTCAATAAAAAACAGACATATGCACGTATGTTCATATTAAAAATGACATTTTTGTCATTTATCTGGTTAGGAAGTATGTGGTACTATGTCGCCCACCAGCATCCCACAAAATTCTAATATGGAACAGTTGGATTGCATTCATAGCCCCCGAGAAAGCAGACTTGATTTGATCTTATCATTCTTGAGTTAGATGTCATTTATTTACGTGATTTCTGCTTGCCATTTGAATTTTTCAAAACTGTTATGAAATCTGTTCAAACTGAGTTACAGCAAATGATCAACTGCTCACTACAGTCAGGTGACCTTCCTAAACCCATGAAAGTAGCCCCTCTAAAAAAGAGAGAACGCCGGATGTCTCCTTGTTAGCAAATTATAGACAAATCTCAAATCCTTCTTAACCAAGATTGGCAAGAAATTACTTTTTAATGCTCTTAGCAAATTTTTGAACTCAAATGGACCTTGAGATAAATTCAATTCAGGTTTCCGACCTCATCACAGTATAGAAACAGCTCTTATTAAAGTATTAAAAAATAAGATTGAACACTGATGGAAGTCTAATTGGATCTCAATGCCGCATGTGATAAAATTGATCATAATATGCTGTTGAACAGGTTGGAAACTTGGTTGGGAGTCCTAAAATGGTTCAGGTCCTACTTGGAGGAAAGGCGTTACTTCTGTTCAGTCAGTATATGTTACCTTTGGGGAATGTTCCCTCTAATCTGCGCACGTGAGCAACAGCTCTCTCCCACTCAGTGCACACGGTGAAACTGGCACACCACACACACACGCACACATACTCGCTTCAGTCCATTTTGGGGCTTTCTGTCGTATAATGATGCAAGTTGATGGAATATAACACTAAAAATCACAGAATGTAAAATCACATGAGAATTTAGCTTAATTTTTACCTTGAGATTGGGGACAAAGGAATTTGAATGTCCATTTTGGGCATTCAGTAATATACAGATACACAAACTTATTCAAGCCACCTTTGAGGACCTTATCTTCCTTTGGGGACTAAGGTAAAAATAAGGGCTGGGCAACGATTACATTTTTAATCGCGATTTGTGATTACCACGATTAATCGCATTGTTATACACTGTAAAATATAATACGTTGCCTTTACTCAAGAAAAATATGCAAAGTCATTGCCTCAAAAAAAGTAATTCACTTGAACCTAGATCAATTAGATTTCACCAACTTATTCGTTGTGAGTAAGCAGGACTTAAATAAATTAAGTTAACTAATATGTTTGCATTACTCAATTTAACTTAAATTAATTAGTATCACAAACTTATTTATTCTGAGTTTGCTTTACTCAATTAACATTGTATTTATTTATCAATCTCTTCTAGTAACTCTAACTTAAAATTTGTGGATTGTGAAAGCTTGATTCTTTTTAGTTTTACTCATACAGGTCAAGTTAAACATATTTTTTTACCTACATCAATTCTGTAATATACAATAGGCGATTAAATACAATACGATTAAAGAAAATTCTGATCATTATACCCCTAAAACAATGAATGCAGAACACTCAGTGTATTAACCATTAACATTTATTTGCAGTGTATTTGTTTCAGATTTGTTAAATAGCGGTCATAAAATTAACATAGAATACATCAGTGTATTTGTTTCATGTTGTTAAATGAACAGCAGTTATAATATTAACATAGAATACATCACTGTCTCACAAACACCAACTGTCAATGAACAATTGAACATTAAAGATAAGATAAGATAAGAAGGCCTTTATTGATCCCACGGTGGGGACATTTTCAGTGTTACAGCAGCAAAGATATAGGTCACACAGAGACGGCGGCATAATGTAGCCATTAATGTAGAACATTAACGGCAAACATTCAGAATCAAACCTATGTAAATATACGCAGTAACCATGTGTATATACACATGTATATACACACCAACATACATCTACATATAAAGTATGAAGAAACACTCATTTTAGCCTGTACATAGTACAGAGGGAAAATACTCTAAATAAGTGACAGTGCTGCAGTGAAATATAACAGCATTTGATAAAAATAAAACTAGGCTAACGGTAGTGGGGAATGTTGAGTATTGCACGATATAAGCTCAGACTGCACGATTGCACTAATGTCTGCCAGTTTGTAGAGACTACACAATGTTCTTGTTAAAGAGTCTGACAGCAGCAGGCAAGAAGGAGCGGCGGAATCTCTCCTTTGCACAGCGAGGGTGTAACAGTCTGTCACTGAAGGAGCTGTGGAGTGCTGTTATCGTGCCCTGCAGGGGGTGGGCCGGGTTGTCCAGCATTGATGACAGCTTGGCCATCATCCTCCTGTCCCCCACTGAGTCCACAGAGTCCAGGGAGCAGCCCAGGACAGAGCCGGCCCTCCTGACCAGTTTGTCCAGCCGCTTCTTGTCCCGGGACGCCGCCTGCCCAGGTGACCACTCCCTGGAAAATGACCGATGCAACCGCGGAGTCATAACTGTTCCTGAGGAGTGTCCCCTGAACCCCAAAAGACCTCAGTCTCCTGAGTAGGAAGAGTCTGCTCTGACTCTTCCTATATCAATCAATCAATCAATCACATTTTATTTATATAGCACTTTTCATACATAAAAATGCAACTCAAAGTGCTTTAAAACATTCAAAGCAAAACATAGAATTATCTTCAATCAAAAGAAAAGATAAAGAGAGCGTCTGTGTTGTCGCTCCAGTCCAGTTAATTGTTCAGATGAACACCCAGGTGCTTGTAAATTGAGACTCTCTCAACATCTGTTCCCCGGATATTCACTGGTGCAGGTGCAGAGTGATGGTGCCAACAGAAATCCACCACCATCTCTTTGGATTTCCCCGCATTGATCAGGAGGTGGTTCTGCTGGCACCAGTCCATAAAACCCTGAGTAAGTTCTCTGTACTCCCGATCATCTCCGCCTGTGATGAGGCCGATCTGCCAATCGCAGAGTCGTCAGAGAATTTCTGCAGGTGGCAGGTAGGGGTGCTGTAGTTGAAGTTCGAGGTGTAGAGGGTGAACAGGAAGGGAGCCAAGACAGTTCCCTTGCGGGGCCCCCGTGCTGCAGAGGAGCACGTCAGACACACAGTCTTGTGTCCTCACATACTGTGGCCGGTTTGTGAGGTAGTCCTGGATCCATGTGGTGAGGTGGTGGGCCACTCCCGCCCGCTCTAGCTTGTCTCCCAATAGGGTGGGCTGGATGGTGTTGAAAGCACTGGGGAAATCAAAGAACATGATCCTCACAGTGCTCCCCGCCTTCTCCAGGTGGGAGAGTGAAGTGTGGAGGAGGTAGATGATAGCATCATCCACACTGATGCCAGGCTGGTATGCGAACTGGAGTGGGTCCATTGAGGAGCTCACCAAACGGAGCAGGTGGACGAGGACCAGTCTTTCCAGGGTATTCATCAGGTGAGACGTCAGCGCCACTGGTCTGAAGCTGTTGAGCTCCTTCGGGTGTTTTTTTTTTTTGGCACCGGGACCAGGCAGAATGTTTTCCACAACTGGAGGACTCTGCCCAGCTTCAGGTTCAGGCTGAACATGTGCTGGACAATTCCACACAGCTGGTCTGCGCAGGATTTGAGGAGCTGGGGGCTGATGCCATCTGGACCTGCTGCCTTCCTTGCCTTCATCTTCTTCAGCTGGTTCTTCACCTGAGATGTTGTGAAGGCCAAGGCTGGGCAGGAGGGAGTGGTGGCTGTCTGGTGTAGCTGGGAGCTGGAGACTGTGGAGAAAAGAGGGGAGGGGGTGACACACCCAGAAGGAGGAGGAGGTGGAGGCTGTAGCAGGAAAGACTGAGTGGGGGCAATCATCTGAAAAGATATTGAAAAAGAGGTTCAGCTCATTTGCCCACTGCAGGTCCCCCCCAGTCCGCGTCTTGGGTTGTCCGTGTCCTGAGATGGTCTTCAGGCCCCTCCAGACCCCCCTGGCATTATTCTGCAGCAGCTGCTCCTCCATCCTCTTCCTGTAGGACCTTTTTCCCTCTCTGATCCTCCTCCTCAGCTGGCGCTGCACAATCTTCCGCTCCTCTTTGTTGCCTGACGCAAAAGCCCTCTTCTTCTCCTTCAGGAGAGCTTTTATGTCTGGTGTGATCCAGGGTTTGTTGTTGGAGAAACACCTTACTGTCTTAGTGGGTATGGTGTTCTCCACACGATCGCGCAAAAAATAGCCACCAGCAGCAGCAAGAATACTGCAATTTGGTTGTCATTGCTACACAAGTTTACGACCATCAACTATGTGAAAAAGGTAGGAGGTAGAATAATAGTAAGGTAGAAAAAACACACAAAAAGGCTCACCGGTGAGCCGGAGCTGCTGTAGCGGGCAGGCACTCGCGCGGCGCCGGAAATGACAACCCCAAACATTTGCTTGGAACATTGTTTTTTTTTTTTTTTTTTTTTTCACAAAATCTGCAAAGTCTATGTTTAGCAATTCAAACTGGTCTACGCCATTAGCTTGTTCTGCAGTGTGATTAATTTGGGAGGGAGGTTTTTGTTTCCCAATCCAAACATCACTGCCTGAATGGATCGAAATGTGTTTCGCATGGACTTTGGGTAGTCTAAGTTAAGGGCAAACATGAGTTCAAACAGAAGACAGACTGCCTGGGAAAAGTCTCTGATATTCTCCATAACAGTACGTCCCACCCAAGTATGATAGCAGTGGAGATGCGCTGGAGTTGCACTCTATTTGGACCCTGCAGTTGAGCATCTTCAAATACATTCCGAACCCCAAATGTGACTGAGGCAAGTGCTTCTTCTTTCGCTGTGTCCTGCAAAAAAATCACACAGGACTAGTTATTGAATGTGGTCTTCTTTTGGAGGAGGAAGCGAGGGAAATTGCTAAGATTTTAAATTTGAACTCGTTTTAAAGATTTTATATACAGTACTCTTGGTTGACAATGTCTTTTTTCAGTTCATCCAAGGGGATTTTTTAACTGTGTTGGGGAAAATAATTACAATTTAAATGAAATATGAAATACATAAACATGATTTGTCAATAAACTGATATCAATGTTTCTTTTACTTACGAGGCAAGTATTGCAAACTTCAGTGGAGTGAGGAGAACCAGCAGGCCTTTGACGACAACTGTCTGAAGTGCTGTCACATCAGGCGACTGAAATTACAAAGAGAACAGATACAAGTCAAGAACTTTGTAGCATTTTGCGAATTTAGGAGAATATGCGTTGAGTCCTGTATTTCTTGACTTACTGTATTAGGTTCCAACACTTGAGTGATTTGCAAAGTACGTGAAACAGGCGTATAGTAATAAACCTTCCACAAACGCAACATTAATCAGAATGCCTTGTTTCAACTAGTGGGTCTGCATAGAACATATTCTTGAAAAAAAAAAAAAAAAAGGGTAGACTTCCCCCTTTAAGATTTAGATTGATACTACAAAACTATTGTCAAAGTAAATAAGTACATTTGTTTTAGGTGCATATTTTTAATCAATATGTGCAATCATGAGGCCGCTGATGGTGTAGTGGTACACTTATCTGAGTTGTGTGCCGGCAGCGTGGGATCGGTTCCCACTCAGTGACTGTCTGTGTGTGCCCCGCGACTGGCTGGCGGCTAGTTTAGGGTGTACTCTGCCTTTCGCCGAAATTTAGGGTGTAGTTTACCTTTCGCCCATTGTCAGCTGGGATAGGCTCCAGCTCCTCCCCGCAACCCTGTACAGGATAAGCGGTGTGGAAGATGACAGACATGACATGATGTGCAATCATTTTTTTCAACAGCCCCCCCACTGCAATTAATGAATTTTAGATCCCAAATTACAATGTACAGTATAGTGTTTTTGTTTGTCAACCCTTCAAGCGCCATTATTAAAAAAACATAATAACATTTTTTATATCATGAATTCAAAAGGCTGCAACTTTTGAAACTTTAAAGTGGTGACAGATAAAACTATTCCATAAATCTGGAGATGGATAGTGATTGATCACTGTCTAAGATCTTATGGGCACATTTGGTTGATTTGTGACGAGGTTCCACAATTCACCCTACTGTGCAAGAAATACAGGAAATCAGCGAGCTCAGACAATGTTAGGTGCCTGTTAATAGCCGACAAGTTTAAGGGTCAGATTCAATCCGTCCCATCTCCACACAAAACCAACCAGAGTAACCGATGCTGCTCTAATAAGGGAAAAGCAAAAATATTTACAACTAAAACAGCGTTTAAATGGACGGTGGGGCCGGGATGGCCATGTATTCACTAACAAGTTCATTTTATATATTTTTTGATCAGGAAAATGAAAAGAGTTGCCATTTTCTCTTTTATCCATTAATTTTGGAGAAATTAGTTAACAAGTAACTCCATGAATAACGCCCCTTGTTAATGAGGAGAATGGCCACGTCCCCTAAGCGTTCTATCCATGTTCGGCCGGAGTCACGCGAGGAACCGATTCCAAAGTCTCCATTGGAAAGCATTGTACTTTTATTGCTTATAAGGTCCAAAAACGGCGATAAATTGGCACCAAAATTTATGTGGACATCTCTACGAATGCCCACTTCAACATATTAAAAGGATTAACCTCTCTGTGGCTGATTTATATGAGAATGAGGAAATGTGGAAGTCAGCAGAGCTACATAGATTTAGGCTGGGACGAGCGCACACTGCTTCTTTGCTTAAAAAAAAAACAAAAAAAAACACTGCTTCTTTGCTGATCACGGTTATAACGGGCGAGGCATTAAACACCAGTCAGGATATTTACAGAGACTGAAGTGGGAATGAGTAGACATGCACATTTATTTGAGGAGGAATGGACCCAGTTTTTCGACTTAGAACGCGCCGTCCAATTTGGACGTAACAGCCGAAATGGCACGTTCCAATGCGGCCACACTCGTCTCACGCCGCTTCACCGAGGCAGGTCGCGGCTGCAAGCAAACAAGCAGGGACACCGCACGCGCCTGCTTGCGAGGCGACATGAAGACAGGGGCTCATCTTCACCTCCACACGCTGGGCGGATAGTAAGGAGCTAATGTTGTTGTGCTAACGCCTTTTGTTTTAACGACCTGAAGCTAGTTGTTGCTATTAGCCGTCCCAATCCTACCTTTAGCCGGGGAGGGAAGCGGGGGGCTCCAATCTACCTGCTGCTGCTGCAAGCCGCCGTCTCTCTTCCTCCTGAGACACGAGTTTAGCGTCGCTAAATGTCTGAAATACAACCATTTGGGGTTCGTGTGGGGCATTCATGCTCTTGTCCACTTCAGCTTGTGAAAGTGGAGGAGCAATGGCCATGGTATTTTGGATTTTGTGGAGGTGATCATGATGAGATTTTATTCGGGGGGGGGGGCAATGTTAATGAATATGGCCTGGGGGTCGCGGCCGGCAGGGTACCCAGGTCAAGGGTGGAGGGTCGCAGCCGGTCGGGCAAAAAAGGGTTTTCCCATAGCAGCCAAGCAGCGATGGCTGTTGGCTCCCGCTACCTCCCACTAGCTCCCGCGGCTAGTCTAGGCAGAATTAGCTCTCTATTGCTAACAGTCAAAGTTAGCAGGATATCAACTACTTACCGTCCATACATGAGGGTTAGTGTCTCAGACGAGCTGCCTGCTCATGCTCTCGAGTAGGAGTTAGCTACACGCCGCCACCGGTCAGCCAGTAGCCGCTCGGCATCACTGGTGCGGCGCGTGATTCAAGGATGGATGGATGTATAAACTTTGAAAAGACATGGGGCTCCGTTTCACGGAGATTCGTCTAGGCAGCCAAGAGGCTACGTGTCCACCTTCAGCAGTGTTTGCCACGACCGGTCAGCGAGCGAGGAGCACCGTGTAGGTCTCGTTGCGGCGAACACTTTAATTCGGTCCATCCAGTCCTCGCTGTGCGAGTAGGCCAGCCCATGCGCGTCAATTTTGGATAAATACAAGCCCCAGAGGTAAGCTTTTCAAAATGTCTAAGTTGGACTTTGAAAGATTTAAGAGCACCGGATTTCCAGCAAGGCCGTCCCTTCAGCCGAGTATGGCCTTTAACGCACCTCATTTTCGGATAGGCGGCGCAGCGGTGGGCCTCGGAGAAAAAGTAAGTCAAGCTAACAATTTAAAAGTAATCTATAACAACCTATGAGCAATTCAGCTAACGAAAAAGCTTCTCCGGACGCAATGTCTTTGAGCATCTTGGTGACTTAGGACTTGAAACGACGTATGCAACAAGGGCACCCCAACTGCACCTCGGCTGCTGCTGTAGGCTGCTGATTTCTTTCTCTTTTTGGTCAGACATGGAAAGGCTAATCGTTTTCAGAGGTTGAAGTGGGCCTAAGTAGAGATGTCCACATGTACTGGGGCCGACAGGCAGTCCTCGTATTACGACGTACAGCGTTTCAACTTTACGACGCCTGTGCCTCCTCCACCATTTTGTCACTAGCACCATAGTGACTACGTTTAGATGCAGTCAATATTTGGGTTAAAGTCAAAATTCCGATTTCTGAAACATTCTGAATATCCCATTTACATGATTGAGCGGAACAGAGTTGCTCCGACATTTGAATAACCCGCTGTGTACTGCGACATGCGGAGTCATGACTCAAATGGACGTCATTTCCGCTTGTTACTTTCAACGGTCAAATAAACATTTGATATTCATGTCAGTCACCACATGAATGGAGCAGCCAGTTTCCTCCTTGCTCCAAAAGTGTGCTTTATTGCTGCGTCTCTGAGCTTGTTTACCTCTGCTTATGTATTTGCGATGGGTTTTGCGCCAAACAATGAATTTCCGCATACAAGCACTTCCTGTACTACAAAGTCCAGCATTTCTTGCGGTTGAGCAATTAGCATGCGCAGAGTGTGAATGCGAAATACAACAACTTATGCTTTTTATTTTAATGTATTTTCGTTTTTTCGTACCAAGTGTTTTGACGTAAATTTTCGACTTTAACGGTGAAATCTGACATACACGGAAATTTGTGTTACATGGACAGTGTAGGAACGGAACTCGTTCGTAAAATTAGGACTCACTGTATTAGCAACTTTATTTACAATGACGGAATGACAAAATGTAATCGGTCCCTCTCGTGACGTCACACAAGGCATGGAGGGAGGGAAGCGGATTTGGTCAAATTGCTCATTAATTGTAGGCGTTCCTGAACACGTTAGTTTTGTACTGATTCCTCCAAAACAAATTGATAAAAGTTAAAATGCAAGCTATCATTTTCCTGATAAAAAAAAACAACATAAATTGAGCTTGTTATTGAAAAATAGACCATGTCGGCTCACTGATCTCTTTAAGCTTGATAACACCTCTGGGAAATTCCCTGATTTGTAAAAAAGTGGGGCCTCACTCACAGAATGTAAACACGCCATCTGCCTCCACGACTTATAAGGGACTACTCATGCCGCTTATGGTACTCGCCGTAACAAGCAGTGCAGCCGCCGCCGGCCATCTTATGTTGCCACTGGCAAAGCGCGCCTAACTTGATTACAGCATTTTCACAGCGTTTCAGAACTATGCGCAGACACACACACATTACATTAATACACTCATTCCTTCATTTCCACTCCAATTTAGTCTACAAACAGGACACCACAATATTCTCACTTCCCTTACAACATAGATGTCAAACTCTGATCCTCAAGGGACGCTTTCCTGTATGTTTTCCATCTGTCTTGCTACAACACACCTGATTCAAATGATCAGCTCATCATCAAGCTCTGAAGGAGCCTGATAACGACCCTGATCATTTTAATCTTGTGTATTGCAGCAGGGAGGGATGGAAATCATGCAGGGAAGCGGCTCTTGAAGACTAGAGTTTGACAACCGTGCCTTACAAGGTCTATAGTGCGACCGAGGGAGCACACTCAGCTGTTCTCCTATAGTTTGAAGGATACATTGACACACATACACTCACACTCACCACTGACAAGACACTGCAGGTGACACGCGGACTAGGAATCGGCGGGATCGATACCAAAATATCGATATTCCGATCCAGAAGGCTCAATTTTAAATATCGATCTTCAAGTTAAAGTAGCAATATTTGCAATTCATATATATATATATATATATATATATATATATATATATATATATATATATATATATATATATATATATACTGTATATTCATTAATATATTATTTAGAAGGTTGTATTGTCATCCAATCAGAATTTTTAATGTGTTGCCAAGGGCAAAGAGCTTTCTGCCTTTGCAGAAACAGAATGATGGCTCTGTTCCCGTCCACCAGAACTTTGCTAATGCATTTGATTGGATGAAGAACGATCAGGTTGAAGACCCATGTCTCGTAGGCACTGCATGGAGTGTATGCCACTGTTGACAGGATGACATGGAAATGGTAACAAAATAGTTTTAAGTATTTGGTTGATATTATCGTATCGTGACATTCCTAGTATTTCGATATTTAGTTCAGTATTACTGGGTATTGGATTGAATCCAAAATCATTGGTATCGCCCATGCCTAAAGCGGACCACTCCATTCAGGAAGTACAAACATGGCCGTAGTTTACGAGCCCCTCAAATTTCACGCGTTTCAGAGGTCAGGTGACAAACACTTTTTTGTGTTTCATTAAATGACATATTTTTCATTATTTAGGAGTGGACAATGTGCGAACACATTTATGCAGATTGTGTTGAGACTTAATTGATTATTCTTAAAATAACCTGCAGGCTAAAATAAAAGAAACAAACCAGGCATGATTTTATTTGTCACAAATCTCTATTCAATTATATGTTCTATATTGATATAAAGGTGTTTTGAATTTGTTTGTAACATACGCCCTCATGTACCTTGTTATGATCTCAGGTTTTGGATAGGTGTTATACTGGTGTGGCCGCGCGTGCATGCCTGATGTTGTTCACCGTGATCCAAGGAATGCTCAGGGAATTTGTGTGAATGCTCAGACGCATGGAAAATTAGAGTGAGTGTTGCCTTTCGGTCAAATGCTTCTGAATGCCAATATTGGCTTATCATGTTTATGCAGAAGACACACCGCTATATTTATCAATGTCCCCAAAGGACAGCAGTTCAATTAACGTATTGTGTCACTGTCTAGAATTAACTAGGTGAACTAAAATTTCCTTCAGCTAAACCAAACCAAAATAGAGGTAATTGTTTGCAGCAATAAGGAAAAGAGGATTGCTGTTAGAAAACATCTGGAGTCACTGTCTTTAGAAACCAGAGACCAAATCTGAAATGTTGGTGTGCTGATACTGACACCCGACTTTCAGCAATTATGTCAAACTATTCAGAAAATCATTGTATGCTCCAAGCAGACCAGCAGAAACGTATACATGCTTTTATCTCCAGTTGACTTGATCATTGTAACGATCTTATTGGTCTCCCCCCCTCCCCTCCCTCCATGTCTTGGTGGGAGTCACGCGAGAGACCAGAGACTATTTGTCCATTCAAAATCATTGTAAATACATTGCTAATATGTTTAAAATAACGGGGATCAATCGGCCCCAAAATGTATGTGTACGTCTCTCCTTAAGCCCACTTCAAACTCCGAAAACAAAAAAATACAAAAAAATGATCAGCCTTTCCACGGCTGACTTAAAAGAGCAAGAAATGAGCAGCCTATGTGCAGTTTAGGTGCAGTTTCTGTCTATTTTCTTTCATCAGTCACCAAATACGCAAACACAATGTGCTCCGAGAGGCTTTTGGTAGGCTGAATTGTTCTTAGGTCGTTATATATCAAATTTAAATCCATAAGGGTTACCTTTACTTACTTAGTCCCCGAAGTCCCCCTCTGTCTATGGGGTACTCCCTTCACTGCCTATCCAAAAATGGGGTGCCACACTCGGCTGAAGGGTCGGTCTCATCCCTGGAAGTCTGGAGCTCTGAATCTTTCCAAGTCCAACTTTGAAATATCAACAAGTCAACCTTGTCTCGCAGCTATTTATCCAAAATTGATGCACACCCGCACCACAATGCCGCTGCATCTCTGGCTGGTTGGAGAAAATTAAAGCGTTTGTCCCGCCTACGGCTGCATGGACGGCCGGATAAACTATGACCAATCGCAACCAAAATTCATATGCACTTTTCTACTCTTGTCCACTTCAACCTGTAAAAAACAATAATAATAGTAAAACAAAAATATCTGCACAATAATTTTGATTTTGTGGAAGTGGGTTTTGCTCGTAGGACCTTACATTTACTGTATGTCAGTAAATCCAAAATATTGTGCTTTTATATTTTCACAGGTTGTAGTGGACCAGAGTAGAAATGTGCATATCAATTTTGGCGGCAATTAATCATTGTTTCAGACACTAGGTGACAACAGAACATGACAAAACCAAGCCAGGAAACAACAATGCTTGCCCTCATCGTTGTGACATAGACAGGCTGCGATGGAAAAAAAAAACAAGCTACGCACCAAAAGGGGTCGCGCCAATCTGCGGCTTCAGTCATCACAAAAAAGCCCTTAAAACTCTACAGATTATTTTAGTTTAGTTTCTTTAAGTTTAATTTTAGTGCGGGCATCATTTTTACATACAGTCCTATTATATACTATAAGTGCCAATGTTCAGCCCATTCAAGTCCCTTTCTTCTTCTTAGCTTTAAGGTCTTCGAAACATTTTTGAATATTACTTTCTTTTAGTTATTTTAGTAATCCTCTTTTATTTCTTTACTTTACTCCTAAATGTTTATAGAGTTTTCTGTTTATGCATTTAAATGTTGTCAATGTACGTTCTCTTTTTGTAATTTTTGTAAGCCTTTTGCTTTCCCTGCTTTGTGTTGTGACTGGTGGTGACTGGATGTTGTGTCTCAAAGGGTTGGGCGTGGCCTGGTGTCTTTCACTTCATTTCATTTCAACTTGAATAGGCGCAGTGACACTTGTCAGGCAGTCAAGCTGTCTTCCATGTCAGAATGTCAAGGCCTCAGTGAACGTCAAGCTTTCTTTCATGCCTTCTGCATCCAGCTCTGCTTTCTGTTGTAACTTACGTTTCCACTTCCGTGTCCTGCCTGATTCTCGGTCCAAATTCTGCTTTTGTTAACTGTTGTATTTGTAAATGCTTTTAGGTGTTGTGTCTTTGCTTGTGTGAAACACATTCAGTTGTCTTGTGTATGAAATGTGTTATATGAACAATGCCGCCTCGCCTGTCTTGTCTAATTGTTGACACCTATTTTTTTAACGCCAGCAGCAGACAAACTCCTCCACACCCCCTGTGTTCAGTACATAGTTCTATGTATTCTGTTTTGATTTCCAATAAGTAGTGCATGGGTCGGCAACCTTTTACAAAGAGCCATTTTGACCCGGTTTCCACTGGGAGTCGCAAACACTTTTTGACATTTAAACTGAATGAATATATATATATATATATATATATATATATATATATATATATATATATATATATATATATATATATATTCTTATCAACTTCTCAGTCACATGCCATGGTTCATAAGTCCAAACACGGATTGTTTATTCATAAATATGCAGAAAAAAAACAAACAAACAGAAAAGAAGGTTTACCCAAGATGGCAATATTTTAGTGGCTCTCTCCAAAATAAGATACACATGGAATATGCCTGTATGTAATGAAATGTGTGACTGAACTACTATAGTTGACACGTTTCTTTCATTCCATTGTTAAGTTTTTGCAGAGCTCCTTATCAATGTTGGACTTACAAGCACATTTGAAATTAAATTCAAAATGTATTTGAGGATCCCCTTCTGTGCTGGGATAGGCAGAAGTGCATATATCCTAGCCCATAGAGGCTTGCTACCTCCTCATTACTATGATGAAAGGGTTTTGTCAGAGGAAATGAATAAAGTCCCAATCATCCCAGCATTCATAAGCACATAATCAAAGCCATCTTTTAGAGACACTGCAACAGTTGTATAAACACTGCATGTCCCATTGGATTTATGTATATTTATACCATACCATTACCCACACATTAATCATAAACAGATTAGATGAATGAACCACAAAAAGATCATGGTGTGTGTATTTTATTGATCATTCCCATGTGGACACTGTTGCACGACAGCAAAAAGGGGCAAACACTGTCGTAGAAATCCAAGTTATTGGATGTTAGTGCACATGAACCCTCAAGAAAAGAATGCATTATTTGCTTCCAGTCAAACTAAGGAGCGCTTCTAAGTTGAGTTAAACCCTCTCTTGCCCGGTCAGGTTCTATAGCGTGTATCCCATTCGAGTGTGGTGGCAAATGCTTTGACAATAGAAAAATCTTCTGACCAGCTCAGTGTCCTTGAAACATGGCTGCCATGGCCACCTTAAACACAACATTAACAAAGCACTAGAATAAAATGATAGGTATTGCTTTCACAGTCTTTTTTTTAATTGTGGGGACAAAAATGCTCCGACCTGCATTGCGGTCACGATTTTATTATAGAAAGCCTTGACAGAATGTGAAAAATGTTTGACACCATGATCACATTGTACGAAACTAAAGAGATCTATCAGGATGTGGCGTGTCAGGAAATAAGATAAAGGTATCCGTGGTAAAGTGCAGGCTGAACTGTACCTTGTCGGACTAAGCAGGCTCCGCTGTGCAAATGGGGCTGCCGTGGCATGATAGTGTAAAAGCCAATCTCATTATGACACAAAGAAACATGCTTTTCCAGGAAGCATGCTGGACATTGCATATTGTTCACTGCCACCTTTCAATAACTGAGCAAGCGCAAGTTTCATCTACATGGGATCACTGTACTGATTTTAAGCAACTTAAGCACACTACCACAACTTTTAGTGCACTTACAAGAAACCCATTTGGGAACTGATTCTAGTTTGGGTTACCACGGTGTCAGCTCTTCAAGCTCGAGCAATACACTCACTTAATGAGACAGAATGACAGAATGTGGGCATAAGGACTTTTTCATAATACATGCCATCGCAGCTGACACCAAGATGTCTTATTCTGGCCACCTGCCTGTGTATCCCAAGTTGAGTGGGCATTTGGGCAATTAAAATGTGGTGACCTGTGGGAGGCTGATGAGCAAGGAAGCTGGAAAGAGATGAGAAAAGAGACAGGAGACAAGTTCCCTTTCTTACTGCACTCTGCCATTTCGAAATAACTTCCTAAGTGTGTGCATATGTATGACTTCTGATTCTGTCAACAGATCTAAAGAGGACACCTACAGGACATAATTAGGTTCATCACACCTTTTTTTATCAGATGACTTTCAATGACAGTAACGCAAAACAGAGAGCACACACGAATCAAGAGGCTCACAGGCGCCAGCACAGCATGGCCATGAACTAAAAGGTTTTGGCAGAGGTGAACATGGTCAAATCAAGGCCAGAAACGTGAAAGCACGACCTTTCAAACCATTGGAAGAAAATAATCACTGAGCAGTGCTTCTTCACTGTGAGGTAAGGTCAGAGCTACAATGGCCAATTTGACACCAAAATGTGGCACTTTATAGAATTCATTGGTAAAACACATTTTAGGATGTACATTCAATGATATACATCAATCATAAGATGGAATATACAAAGCTGCGCTGCCCATGAGGCAAGTGTATCTAAATGCAACTGTAAGATATTTTCATACTGCTCGTTAAGATGTGCGATCATATTGTTCTGATGTAAGTGCTACATTTCACTCTCTCTAAAGTGGGGAACAACAGTTTAAGAGTCCTTGGTGAACAAAGCATAGCACTGTGGTTGATTTTCCTGTGATACAGCAAATTTAAATTGAATAGTTTGGTCCACAATCAGCACATCTCACAGTGGCACTCAAAATATACAGCACAGTACAATACAATTTTTATTCATACAGCGTATTTCATAACAGCTAGAGCTGTAACAAAGCACTTTACAAACAACACAATAAATAGAACAAAAACAATAAAAGGCTGTGATACATGTATGAATAAATGTAGACATAGAATATAAATAATGACGCCAATAAATTGACATAAAACACTATATACAATTGACACCGGAAAAGAGCTGAGCATTTCTCAATATATTTGTAAGGTTTTCTTTTTTCTAAAACTCTTGTGTTGGGTCTGACTCAATTATGAAAGTACTGTATATAAGGTCGTGGGTGTCTACTAAATGGACATAATTACCGTTATGCTGGTTTGATGTCAGTCTATTGAAAACAAGCCATAGCTTTGATTTTCTAAATCAAAATATCTTGAGCTGGGCAGTGCTGTATAGTTTTGATAATTTGTTATGTGACCTGAGCTTCTTCAACGATAATATCTCCTTGCTGTACTTTGAGATGCACTAAAGTGGCACAGTTTAATATTCTTCTTTTATTCTGTGCCATTTGAGGGGGCGGTATTCTCTCGTTTTCCCACTCAGCCCCGGCTGTATAATGTGTAATACCTAGTTTTGTTTCTAACGGTGACCAGAGCATAGCTGTTTTGAGGCCGTTAATCAGATACCTGTAAAAACATCAATTACATTTTTCAATGATTACAATCATCAGCGTATTTTTTCAGACGCATCAAATTATCACGTGGGTTACCGTACTCAGCCAATCGGGTGTCTGTATTGCGAATACAGGCATTCGATTGGCCACGTAACATGAACACAGAAGTGAGGTGCTAAAATGTCACACTTAAGAGTAAAATTCTGATTTGTGCAGTCCTCCTTTTGCCCGAAGTCAGCTGGGATAGGCTCCAGCACCTCCCCGCGACCCTGTACAGAGTAAGCAGTGTTGAACAATATGACACTTGACTTTTGATCAATGGTCGCCAAACTTTTTTTCTGCCATGGACTGGTTCATACAAGTCTATACCGTTTGCGGCCCTGCGAGTGGTGCCCAATACATCTATTAATTTTAGTAATTTGCTACCTTGTGCATTTCAAGGGACACTTGCATGACCTTAACATTGGCACTTGTATAATAGGTTTGCATGTAAAAATGACATCAGTACTAAAATGCTCACCTGAAAAGACTTTGTAGTGACTTAAGGGCTTTTTTTGTGATTAGGTTTACGACACATTTCCCCGCCCCTTTTTGGGCCTGGCTTATGTCATGTTTTCGGTCTCAGCAGTCTACCTCACCGCAGGGAGCCAAGCTTGGTAATATTGCTTGCTTTGTCAGTTCTGTTGTCTAAAACTGCGACCGATCGCCACCAAAATGCAAATGCACATTACTACTCTTGTCCACATCAACCTGTGAAGCAATCAGGCAAGCATGGATCTTTATCCCCCACACCCTTCGCTCCCCTCCCCAACTAACAGTAGGATAACAGTACAGCTAATAGCAACAACTAGCTTCAGGCCGTTAAACAAAAGGCGTTAGCACAACAACATTAGCTCCTTACTCTCCGCCCAGCCTAAGTCTTCATGTCGTGGGGTCGCCTCCCAAGCAGTCGCGTGCGTTGGCCGACACTGCTTGTAGCCACCAGCTTCGGCGTGAGTGAAGCCGCGTGAGAGTGAGGTAAGACCTCATCGAACAAGCGTCAATGTTCAGCGAACAAAAGGTTCCAGCAAGGAGGCTGACTGCAGAGCCGAGTGTGGCCGCATTGGAACGTACCGTTTCGGCTGTTACATTCCACGGCGTGTTGTCAGTCGAAAAACTGTGGGGGACCCCCTGGTTCAAATGACATATAGGTGAGATTAGCACGACCTAAGCATCCGGACTGCACTCGCATTGGATATATTCCTGATTTCTACTACATACCAGGAGGCCTGGATCAGATTTGAAAAAAAATATATATAGTAATTGTGCTGTTCACAAAAAACACATATATTACATAAAGGCACAAACAATGGGAATTGACCTGGACATTATGCCCTGTATGTATAAGCACAAAATGAACATAGGCTGAGCCCTCACTTAAATCCTTGACAAAGCAGCTAAAGATGTGAGAGAGGGAAAGAGTGTTTGTATCCTCCTGCAACCTGGACAAATTGAATGTAAAAGTGGAGAGGTTGGGAAATTGGTGGAGAGAACGGACAAATAGATGAAAAGGAGTATGGAGGAGTGGGGGAGGAAGAAAAAAAAGCATGTATGATGAGGATGGAAGTTTGAAAGCTGAAAGTCGGGAAGGCTTGGGGATGTAAGGAGGGGAAGAATGTGAGATGGCTCAGCTTACCCCGGTCCTAGGGGTGGGCGATATGGCAATATCATGTCACGATTTTTTAAAAATAAAATCACGATCACGATTTTATCATGATTCTTTTTTAATCATTTTTTTAAGACTTGCACATTTCTGACCATTTTCCTCATGTTAAACAAAACATTTAAAATGGGTATAAAACTCTAAAAGGAAAAAAAAAGACATTTTTAAGTCAGCTAAGCTTTCTGAACAGGTTTTGATTAGAATAGTGACAATTTTGATCAAAATGTGCAGTGAATGTAAACATCAAAGGTAACAAAGTAAACATAAAAACACAGCTCGTAACGCAGGTAACGCAGGCGTAACGCATTGATACCCTATGATAGATTTTTTTTTTTTTTTTTTTTTAAATGACCTTTGAAGAGTCATTTAAACCCCTCGTTTTCCACAGTTTTAATGGGAATCATGTCTTCAGCAAGGTAATAAGTCATTGTTACTTCTTTACACTGCTTGCATGTTTTTTCCTATGGAGTGCTCTTGTTAAATGACTGTGTTACCGTGGGTTGCGTTAGCTTGGAGCTAGCGGCTGTCTCTGGCTACCATGTGTCTGATCTCTGTTTGCTTTGGCTGTCGACGCTGACGTCCGAAACGAAAAAACTTTGCCAGTAACTGGTTTGCACTTTCTCCTCCGAGGAAAAGCCAAACCAAATCTACACTGTGGATGTGGAGTTTCTTCTCGGGACCAACTCTGCTTCATGGTGACGTTCCGCTATAGCTTCCCGCTACACAAACAAACAGGGAGGCGCGGAGTGTAACGTACGGTGCACTGTGCGTGCTGTGATTGGTTGGTCAGGTATACGCGTCAGCGGCTTTGCGCCGCCATAGAGCTAAACTGTTTAGAATGTGCCATGTAGACAATCAAACGATCTTTCAGCTTTATGAGATCGTGAACACGTTAAACTGCTTAACGATCTAATATCGTAATATCGCCCACCCCTATCTGGTCCTTTGCTCAACTTACCCCATGCTTGTGCCACATGGCAACTTTTTTGACAGGCTATATAACCAAAACTGCTATGTTCACATTGAATCTGTTATTTATTTCAGGCACAACATCCTGAAATAAATATTAGCTAAACAAAAAACTTAACTATGGTCTTCATGGAGGAATAAGAATATCCATAAAGGTAACAAAATCCATATTGGAAGGACTGCATGTAATTTGCTGCGCTTGCTCAACCGCAGCCTTATCTATGGACCCCTGGGCCTGAATAGACCAATATAAGCCAGAGCATTTCCACTGTTGACATTTTAATGCATTTGAAGTCGTTGCAACTCTGTTCCTGGGTCAGGCTGTGAGCAGGACACATCAGTGCTGAACAGAAGGGAAATGTACAGTATAGTATATGCGCTACCTGAAGAATGTGGCCAAGAGAAAGGAAAAGCTACATCAATAATGACTCCTGACTGTTACCATGCAGAACTATGTTGTTCGTTGGCAAGTGGCTGTTCCTCGAATGTACGGCACATGCAGCCACACTGAGCGGCATTGCTTGGGGGCAGCAAACGGCTAGCACCCCGCCCCAACAAAAACCATTGCTGCCTGAAATGTTTTTCTGTTGCATAGGAACACTTTTCAAAAGTATGATCTGCCATTGGCAGAAGTATGTTTCTATCTGCCAAGACACCCATAGATGTCAAGAATCTGCGGCTCACATTTAAGGCCATCCATGCCTCTCTGCGTTCCGACGCATATTCTTTCAGTTCCAATACTTTTGCTCACTTAAAAAGTGGGTGGCTTCAAACAAAAGGTGCTCTGAACACATCTGGATGAAATAAAAACTTGAATTCGGAACTTCTGTGTGATATTCATCAGAAACCCAAATTTCTTCAGCATAGAACAAAACCAAAGGAATTGCCCTTGTCATTCCAATACTTTTGGATGGGACTGTACACCGATCAAGCCATTATTCACTGTTGTTATCTATGTGAAGTGGAGAATTAACCATTGATGCAAGTTGTTGGCTCTAGAGCTATTTGTATAAATATAAATAATATATATCATGCCACACATGCTCATATAGTATGTGGTGAATTCTGGCCAGGCATCCAAATAAAATGTGTTTGTGTGTTAGCAAATGCTGCATTTGTCATGCTGTACCATGCATTGTGCCCAGAGTGATAAACCACCTGAGACCCTCTTGTCCCTTCTCTCATTCATTTCATGAAATACGTCCCCGCCGATGGCCTGTGTTTCCTGGAAATCCAATTGTGCCACCACTTCAGTGCTTCCAGTAATAAGCAAGGATATATCCCATTATGTGTGACTCCTAAGTCTGGCTCCAATTTAGAAATCACATCTACAGATCAGAGGGACTCTTGTTAGAGACATTAAACTATTCGACGGAAAGAGTCTTCCAAAATGATGTAAAGTATTACCCATTTGAAATTTACTAACAATAAAGGAAAAAATTGTTTAATTATATATCCTTGATCTTAATGACTGATGAATGATGGCTACAATAATTACTATTGTGTAATTCATTGAGAGCAAAACAACAGAACAATAGAAAACCTAACCATTAATTTACATAATTACTCTAAAAATCTAAGTGGAACATTTAGATTGCAGACTGATCCACTTACCTCAAAATGACTTAATGGGCTCAATATTCATAGACAGGGCAGCTGCGCCCAAGTGTAAAAACCAACATATCCTGATTATTGTGCCGAGGCACAAAAGTGCGCTTCTTCGAGGATTTGGTTCATCCCTCTGTTCCATGCTGGGCGTTCTGGCGTACTGAGAGCATTTCCATTGACAGACGCCCGGCGAATCTGACAATTTGGTGGCTGAAAGTAGACTGAACTTTATACCTGTTGGAATCACGTCTAACTATTGGTGGGTGGAGGGAGTCTAACACAATTTGGGTGAATTTGAACGCGGCAGGCAGACACATTCTGAGGTCCAACGTGTGGTGGATATCATTGTATTTTATTCAAAAATATGCCAAAGTGTGCATCGAACCCTCTGAATCATTACAGAAATCAGTTCATTGAGCGCGTTATTATTATTATCAGCTGTATTATATATTTTTTTTCTCCACGGACATGTACGTTTTGGGTGGAAGGCAGCCTTCACGCGCCCACTTCACAGATCTGTGATTTCCCCGGCCAACTTTATACCATCCACCCGTGGAGGTCTGTTTGCAGTTCCTTATAAAGGCACTTTGCATGCCTCAACCTGCTGTAGAACTCAAGCAAATCAGTGGCTTCTTCTGACATGTCAAGGACTATCAGTCCGCCTCTGGCACGTGGCACTTAAAGGAAATGAGACGAGCCGGTTCGATTGGCTGTGAATCAAGTTGACGATGTTCACGCCCACAGCAGCGCAGTTTTTTATTGTGCAACGTTGCATCGGCTTGCACATACAATTTACAAAAATGCTCGTGCTGTCAAGCTACCAGATAATATTGTTCTGTGTCTTGGACCGGGCGAGACGTCACACTACAATTCCATTACCGACTAGACCCCGCCCAATCGTCGCATGCTTCCGTCAAGATTCGGTCCATCGGTGCAGGTCTGTTGGGGAGGCGGGACAAGCAGCTGTGTAGTCATGTCGATGGAAGCATTAAGTGCATGTGGGTTTGTTCTCTTCTCAGAAAAGGCAAAAAAAACAAAAGAAAAGTGACTTTGGACATGTTCCTCGCTGGTGGGGAGAGGGCAGTATGGGCTGTCTATTTTCCAAAAAGAACTTAAGGTAAGAAATGTGTTTAATGACACACCACGTTTGCTAATCAGCTTCTGGCTTTGCAGTTAGCAAACGTAGAATGAGTTGAAATGCAACGTACAGTATACTTTCCAATATTTCCCCACTACTGCCTGTTCCTTTTTTCAGCATTTTTATTGTTTGTATGTGTGCGCTACGTCCACTCTCATCATAAGTAGGAGGGCACTGTCTTCCTATTGGTCAATGCTGAAGAAACAATCGAAGGACGACAATGTCACACTATGTGGCAAGACGAACAAAAATTCTGACATGCCAGACTTTCGTGGTGGTGGTCGTGAAGCGTCCCAGATGTGTGTATATCACACTACGATGCGTTAAGACAACTCAAAATCGACTACGAGACACTACGTTTGTCTGCGATATGTTGGTCAGCCCAAAATCGGGCTACATTTGTGTAGTCTGGTGTCAGCATAAGATTGCACCTTGCGCCAGACTTGCAATGGTCATGAAAACAGTGCCCGGTGTGTTACGTACGTGGAACAGGCTGGCCTGCCAATCACTGCTTTTGTCATCCCGCAACTGCTGACACACTGTTAACACACACGAGGGTGGGCATTTTCATGGAACCGAGTGAACCCAGACCTCACTGCACCATCATGTGGTCGAAAATGTGTCTGAGTGGGAGCAACAGTTTTCTGCAAATGACTCTTTGACCCGCCTAAATTGAAGTCCAACAATGGTCTTGGCCTGACTTGACCTATGTCATGTCATTCACAGTACACACCACTCTATCATCAAAACTTTCATCACATCTACAGACTGCCCTCACCCAGTCCCCCTTCTTCTACTAAACCTGGATCAGTGGCGTCCATCAGCATTTAGTAAGTATTTTCGTTACTCGATCATATGCCTTCATTTGATTTCTTAGTTTGATTCCATCATTGTGTTTTACATCAGTAGAGGCATTACTGAGTGGTTATGGTCTCATTTTTGGGTGGGGAAAGGATGCATTTTCTGTATGTAATGCAATGCTGTAATTGCACTCTCTAACACACTGTGACTCTTTGGAAGACATCAAGTTGTTAGAAGATAATTTCAAAGCTTTTTGCTGAAAACAGTTCTCTCTGTGTGCACAATGAGAGGGAACAAAAACAAAGTTGCAGTCAGATAGTAAGACAAAAGGCACAAATAGACCATAAAGTTCCTTAAATTGCAGTTTCTTACTTTATGCACTTCATTAGAGTGATAAACACCTCAGCAATGCAATATGTGACAAATAGGACATAACATTAATAATGTAAATGTAAATGTGAACGTTGTTTTAAAGTTACTCAATGTGTTATTAAGGGAGATAGGACAAATTCCACCTAAACAATCTCGAGTCAACATTAGCTACAGCATCCATAGGGTGTGGACTAGTCACCTGGCAGAGGTGTTTTAATACTCCTTCAACTTTTCCCTAACATTGATTAGGCTGCCCAACCAGTGGAAAACCTCCTCTGTTATCCGACTGCCAAAGAAATCACAGCGCCGTGAAAACGCCTTCTTACTTGTTGCCCCACTTTCAGGTTAAAGTTCATCCAACAATTTAAGGCAAGGATAACCCAAGTAAAAAAAAAAAGTTTTTAAATTGTGATTTTATTCATTAATGAATAAAAAAAATATATATATATCATAAATATATTATATTATAAATATTATAAAATATAAAACTGCAGTTCTTTAAAAAGTATTAATACCCTTTGAACCTTTTCCAGATTTTGTGACCTTAAAATCACAAATTTGAATGCATTTTGTTGAGACTTCATGTGATAGACCAACACAAAGTAGCACATTGATGTGAAGAGGAATGAAAATGGTAATTTTGAACATTTTAACTATATATAAAAGTGAAAGGTGTGGTATGCATTTGTTGTATTCAGCCCTATCAAAATAACCATAAATACAACCTAGTGCAATCAATTGCCTTTAGAAGTCATCTAATTAGTAAAGACAGTCTACATATGTGTCATTTACTCTCAGTATAAATACACGTTCTGTGAAGGCCTCATTTTTTTTTTTTTTTTTTTATGTAAGAGAACATTAGTGAACAACAGAATCATGAAGACCAAGGAACTCAACAGAAAGGTCAGGTCCTCCAAAAAATTGTGGAGGAGTTTAAAGAAGAGTTATTCAAAGTAAAAATCCCAAGCTTTGAACTAGGGATTTTCCATCCATCCATTTTCCAAACTGCTTATCCCCCCGAGGCTTGTAGGTGTGCTGAAGCCTGTCCCAGCCGTCTTCGGGCAGCAGGCGGCATACACCCTGAACTGGTTACCAACCCTTCGCAGGGCACACACAGACGAACAACCATTCACAATCACACTGAGGGGCAAATTAAAAAAGCTGGGCAGAACCCGGGGAACGGTCCGACCCTCCATCCCGGACGGGCGCCCATTTTTGTGACTGAGGACGGCGGGCGATAAGTTTTAAAAAAGAGACAGACTAAGCACGGGCGGAGGTGGATTTCAGTCTGGCCCTCTAATCGTCCGTCATGGATGTGACGTGGTCACGAGCCAGCCAAAGTTCATCTCAACAGAAATGGGCAAACGACAAAAATTGCCTCAGAACACTTCAAACGCGCCAGTAGTTACCCAACTGCGCAGGAGATTTTTCAACATCAGATACAGCTCGAGTATTACTAGTACGACAAGTGATGAGACCCCGTAGCACAAGCAGCGTCAGAGCCAGCACACCAGCAAGTGACGTCAGCATGTCGCTTGACTGTCCACTGCTGCACGATTCCGTAGGTTTAGTTGTGCTAAAGCTAAAGCAAACAAATATTCAGTCACTGCATGTTCTCTTCTACGGAGCCGCCTTCATTAATTGCCTGCACAACGCTTTTCATGTGCTTCCCAGTAGTCACATTGCACATGCATATGCTGTCCTCTAGTAGTTCAACACGTGTAATACCATGGATAATGCCACATGAGTCAGCCATTTTACCTCACTGACAGAAACAAGACCAGCCTGCCTTGTGGGTGTAATCCGGGATAGTTTTGTTCACTAACTGTTCACATTTAGTACCTTATGGCTTTGCTTGCGAAGTATGTCCTTGTGTGGGACCCAAGTTTTACCTGTAGACTGTAAAAATCCCTACCAGCATATACGTTTAAACCAGTGTTTTTCAAACTCTGTGCCGCGGCATACTGGTGAGAGATATTGTCAGGTGTGCCGTGGGAAATTATCTAATTTGTGTGCCTGTGTGGTCTAGCGCCTGGCAGCATATTCATGTAGTTACGACATTGTAGTACTCTTCCATACCAGTAGGTAGCAGCAGCAGCAGGTAGCTAATTGTCTTTGTTTAGAGACAAGTGAATTAGTGACGCATGTTTATCCAAACAGGCCCATGATTCACACTAAGTATCAATGTGAAACATTATAAAATACTTTTTTCTTTGTGTTTATTTAATTCCTATTCAAGACGTTATAATATAACGTCATTCTTCAATGTTAAAAAAATCCTTATATAAACAAGATAATACTTATATTGTTAAAATGAGATTTTTTTTCCACAATTTCAGCTTGTGGTGTGCCGCCGGATTTTTTCAATGAAATAAATCTGCCTTGACTCAAAAAAGTTGGAAGTGGAGGTCTTTATTTCCTCTTAATATAACCTTGCATTATTTTGCAATAATTATTTGATAAAAAATGAAAACGTCTTCAGTTAAAAGGCAAAGGTTTTGCAATAAAACGCAATAGTATTGCGTTATTACTCAATCTTAAATATTCTCTTGATGTCCCCTGATTGATCCAGTCATCATCATCATCTTCATCACATCACGACGGGGTTGTGTTGCAGCTAAATGCTATCTTGGTTAAACAATTGTAAACAATTCAATCCACTCACGATACTCGTGGCCAGTAAGTTGATGTGCACACGAAATTAGCCAGCTAATGATCTTTAAATAATGTTTATGAGTGCACAGAGGTTTTTTTTTTTTTTTTTTTTGCGGCAGGGTGTGGTGGGGGTGGATGGCGTGGACCGACGGAATGCAAGGACAGAAGCACTTTGAAAGGACATGGGTGGACGGTGTCGGAGGATGATAATTTTTTATGAATAAGGACAGAGGGACGAGATCGGAAGAGTACCCAGGTCGCGGATGGAGAATGGACAGTCAAAAAAGGGTCAATTGCCCAGCGCTGCAATTTAAGGTGTTCCATTTACCTACCAAGTATGTTTTAGGAAAGTGGGAGGAAACCAGAGTACCCAGAGAAAACACGGGGAGAACATGCAAACTCCACACAGGAAGGCCAGTGCCCGGATTCGAACCCACAACCTCTGAACTGTGAGGCAGATGTGTGCCGTCCTAGGGCTGGAAAATTATGGAAAAAATACTAATCACTTTTATTTTGATTGAAATTAAAATCACGATTTATGAAACTGTTCTTCACTGATTTCAAAACTTCGTAAGTTTTTATTCTATTACTAAAAGTCAACTATCAAAACTATCATAGCCTCATGCCTATTCATCCCTGCATATTGAACACTTTGTTTGCAACACTCTATTCTTTTTGTCAAGTACAAAATGACCTTGGAAATACCATGTAAAATTCAACCTTCTTGCATTTTCACCCTTTAACTTCATTCTTAAGCATTACCCTTATCTCTGTTATTTTCACAAGTCTTGGGATTTGAAGTGCTTCGACAGAAACTAACGCATTGCTTCGTCTTAAAAATCTACTTCCGTGCCACCATGATCTATGGTGCGTGCTTGACTTAACATTTTTGGCGCTGACTGGAGATGACGTGCACGAGCGAAAAATGAACGCAAGTTTATGAAAAAATACCATTCAAACCTGAGTAAAAACATAAAAAGGCATTGGGAATTTTAAAAATAAATTATTTTGTTAATTATATTTTGTGCATCGATCAATAACCTATAAAAATTATGTTGTGTTGATGGCTGGCCAGCATCGTTGTGCATGAGTCTAGTGCCTATCGATGGAGCTAGATCACGGGGCAGACACATCAATACCTTAAATAGATGTATCGTTCCCCCCAAATGAAAATAACAAGCTTATTCTGGTAAGGTAAATTAGTGTAAAAAAAGGAGAACTACCTTGTGCCGTTTCACTTTAATTATGATAGAATATTAAGAGAACCTTGTGAACTTGTTCTGATATCAATGTTGTTTTTTTACAATTTGGAATCAGTAAAGTATCGTATCGAATTTTATCGTTCCTCAAAAGTGATATATCGCTTTGTGTCGAATTGTTAGGCTTTTTGCGATACGTATCATAATGGTAAAAAAAAACCCATATCGTCACACCCCTATTAATTATGTAACAGAAACAGGATACTCCCCAAGCCTGGTTAGCTCATCAAACTGTTATGGTAAAAGCTCGGGAGCAATCAAAACTTTCTCAAAGATATTCTTGGGGATATTAAATATTCCATTCATGTTACTGACTTTATGGCTGCTAATAGTAAGCAGGTAAATGGAACTTTTATACTAACTCTTACTGCTATGTGGCCATATGCTATGTATAGGCTATGTGGGTTCCTGCATATACTGTATCTGTTTTGTTTTCCACACTGACCCTTTGGGGTTGAGCACTTCTCGCCGTAGTGCTGCTTTCTACTCAAATCAACACAGTATTCCTTCTTGTAATCGACACGACATTCCTGCTAAGGCTGCAAACTTAGTGGATGCAGCATTGACCACTACTGTGTAATGTTATAATGTTATAGGCCCAAAATCTATTACAATAATAGATTGTAATAGATATGTTCTATGCACGTCCACTAGTCTAAACATGCTATTCTGATTAACAGAGCTGGGCATTCCGCCTATGTGACGGACGTTCCACCTATGATGGATGCTCATTTTGTATGCAAAAAAAGATAGATGGGAAACTTAAAAAAATAGTCAGACTACAGTTGGAAGCCCATTTTTTCCCCATCCTGAACTTCGATTTGCGTGAGTCTTTATTTACATTGGATACCTTCTTGAAAGATAAAACGAACACGCATTGAGTAAGTAGTTGATTTGTAAATTGCTAATTGGGTTTATGGACTCGAGACCTACAAAATATACCAACACCATCTATCTATGTAATAGTCTATTTTTGCGCCCTCCCAGCCCCCGTGCATGGGATCAATGCAAAGCTCTGCTTCTCTGCTTTCAGAATCAGTTGAAATTACATTGTTAGCACAAACAATTCATGAGTTACGGTGATATAAAAAATATGTCATCTTTGTCACTTTCCACTGTGATGCACGGCTTGCCTGGCCCCGCACATAAAAAAAATGTCAGCTACTGTAATGCATGTGGTGGCGACAGAAAGCTCCACCTCTCTGCTTTCAGAATCTGTTAGAATTACGTCGCTAGTTTAAACGGTTCATCAGTTACGGTCATTTGAAAAACGTGTGTCATCTCTGGAAGATGCTAAAAGGAGACACATTTAGTCCCCGGTGAGGCTGTGAGTCTTTCGTGTCAAATATCGCCCAGCGACTCAAGTTTTAATATTTATCCTAAAATTGGCTTACTTTATCTGCATTTCAGCCAAAGGTACATTCCTAGTGGATGACTGCACTTTTAAACCCTTGTTGTTGTTCATTTTAATCAATGACATCATTGCCAGAGCGCAACAAAGTGCAATTCGTCTAATAGTATCAAAAATCTGGTAGTCCTAGCATTAACTCATATTCCACAGACACAATATCAATCAGAATGCAGTGTTTGGACTTGTGGGGCAGCATAGACATACTGTAAAGAATTCTGGCGCGTTTACTTCCCCTTTAAGACAGCTCATTTACATAAACGTGGGGGATGACCTTGACATACACTGAACATTATCTGAAAAGCTGTTTCAAGAACAAGTGAAAAGATATTCACCGATTCATGTGGAGTGGAGAATAAATTGTTGACTCAACTCTTGTCCAGCTCCACAATATTCCATACATTCTCTCGTCCAGCTGAAAGCACCACACATGCTTTAATGGAGCGAGTTCTGGCCATGCATCCAAATAGCACGCTTTTGTATTACTTTGGACAAATTGCACATATGTCACTTCATATTATCTTAATCTGTCTCCCTGTAAAACCTTTCTGTCACAGGGCTGGCTGGCTGTGCTCACCGCTCCCATTTGATTCACTGCAGACAACTAAGCTTTGAGATAACATAATCAAAGTTTAATTGTTTTGCAGCACTACAGTCCAGAGAGAGGAGTGCCTTTGCTGAGCATGGATGAGCTGAGTTGTTTTCCTCTTCATGGAAATCGGTTATGCTTGCAACCCTTACCTTACGAGCTAAGACATGCAAGGAGAGTATAAATGTGCACCGTTAGGCCCACAGGCAACGATTTTTAAAAAAAAATGTGTACATGTGAGTCTATGCTTGAGTTTCTGGAGGCTGACAGGGGAGCCGTGACATGATTAAAGCTCAAGTTTACGATGGACTTTAAAAAAAAAGTGCCTCATCAGGGCAGCACGAAGGAGTCGTGGTTATCATGTCTGTGTCACAGTGAAGGATTTGTGGGTTCAACATCTCAGAGCCACCAGTGGGCAGTTTGCATGTTCACCCCATACTTGCATGGGTTTACCTCCCACATAGCAAAAACATGCACGTTTGGTCAAACCTAAAAATCCGGTTCTAAATTATCCTTAGGTGTGAATGTGTGACAGCCTGGCTACCAGTCCAGGGTGTACCCCGACTTTCGCCCAATATCACCTGGAAAAAGCCTAGGTCAGATACTCTCATGAGGTCAAACAGTATAGAAGGTTGATAGATGGATGTGTAAAAATGATCATATCCATTATCATCATATTATTAAGTTACTTTTGTACAAACTCCCCAAGCCCCGCAGTGTTTGAGTAGAGAAAATACATTTTTGCTTGCCATTATTAGGTGCTGTATTGTCCTTTGTTTATACACAGATTTAAATCAGTTCCATATTGTAAAATTATAGCCCAACTAATGCTTCAATGTAACCCTATTCTCCTGTTATGTTGAGGAACAAAGGCGAATGAATGTACACGTTATTTTCTAGTGCTTCTAGAATACTGCTAGACTAGTTGCAAATGTGTTTTTGTGTGGAGGGGTGTGAAAATGAAACTGGCAATGGTTTCAACAGCTTTTTTTGTTGCTGTTTGTTGGGTTTTTTTGTTTGTTTTTTTAATCCCGCAGTGATTAATATAAAAAATACCCATGTGTCTTTGTGAACTTTATCTTGGTTTCACCGCGGTTTGCACATATCAATACAGTACATATAGCAATAATCAAACACAGAAGTTTACTATGTAGGTGTGTGTGTGTTTACATCAGCTTGTTGTTTTATATGATTCTCATTGTCTGTCTTCCCTTTTACACTATAAATCTGGACTATATGATTTTTTTTCAATTCCCACTTGTCTAGACATTTCTTTTTTATTTGGCCATGACTTTTTTTCCTGCTTCTGCCCTCTTTCATATTCCTTATTGCAAAAAGAAAGATTTTTAACCTTTCTATGATCCACTTTTCTCTTTGTTTCATCTTACTCATTTTGATAGAGAACTTAAAAGGCAGCACAGGGAATCCACCTGGATCACATGATGCTAGCTGTGCCTACTAATGAGCAAAATCGAGACAAAGCATGGTTAATTGGAAATGACTGTTTCAATGAGAAGCACATTTGGCAAACCCAAGTAGCTGTCAATATAAATTATTTCAGCAGGGTGCCAGTTCCTGTGTTGTTAGCATTGAACAGCTCAAGCTTGCTGTGCATACCTTTTCTCCTGAGAAATGCAGTGGGCTTTTTATAAAATTAACAAAGATTGTGATGGAATTGACCTCCAAAATGACATTGTCTAAAAGTAAGAGTCAGGCTTTGTTTTCAGTCATACATCTGACACTAGTTCAGTTCTGTTCATTCATGTTGCTCAGAATGATAGAACATTTTTACTGTTTTAGAAGATCTATTGGAGTTGAATGGAGTCTTATTATTATGCTGTTGGCCTCGAAGGCTTTTTTAAAAATTGCTTTTTCTTACTGTCCCTTTTTGGTGTAAGATGGTGCATCTGGGTTATTCTGCGTCAACCACATAATGCACACTATTTTTCCCCTGAAGAAGACTAATTCAGCTTGAGACATTAGAGTACTTGTTGTGGTTGCACTCATCAGTAGAATTCAGTGAGGCCTTATTATCCTCAGTATGATGCTGTCAGTCTGACTCCTGCTAGATCTGGTCAACTCCTGAATTGTCTGTCTTAATAATGTTATTTTTCGCAGTAAATCACACAAGTCAAAAGTTAGCACTCACATTTTCAAGCGGGCACACAGGAACACAATAAGTTTCACTGAGGGTTTGGGGGGGTGGGTTGGTGGTGGTTGTTTGCTGGGGAGGCCACAGTGCAATGCCGTTGCCCTCCAGGATTAGGGTTAGGGAGATTCCTGAAGGTCATTCTTGCCAATCTGAGACTATGGGGTTGAGATGGTGTTTTGCCATTTTCTATATCTAAAAACAAGTACCAGTAACCCTGCTTGAGTTGTTACCTTAACGCGGTTGAGGGGGTTCATGTGTCCCATTGATCCAAGGAGCTAAATTGTCTTGGGCTTTATTCCCCTGGCAGGGTTATCCATGGCAAACAGGTCCGAGGTGAGGGACCAGACAAAACACAGCTAAAAAACTTCCTGTGACAAACATTGAATACTGTATATGGACATGGAGGTGGGACTCAATGGCGAGCGCTTGGTGGCCGGGCACCCATGGCAGAGCCCGAAGAAGCAACATGGGTCCCACTTCCCATGGGCTCATCACGGGAGGGGCCAAATGGGTCATTTATGTAGAGAGCTGCATGGTGGTTCACGAGAAAGCAGAGTCTGGTTTCACAGGCTTAACCAGGTTCATCGGTCCTGAGACCCAGAAAGAGAAACCTCTAAAACTGTGTGTTATTTCAGACACTAAGAATCATTCCCTCACATTAAAACAAAAACAGATTTTTATAACTTGAAGAATATAGCCCATATAGTCCGCCCATTTCTTTCTCGGGCAAACACGGAACGCTAATGCATGCTTTTATCACTAATTGGCTCATTACTGTAATGCCCTGCATGATGGTCTTCTTAAAGAGTATCTAAAGTGTTCTCACTTTAGATAGAGAATCAAAATGCCCTTAAGAAAAAAAGTGCATTGTATTGAGAGTTTATATTTATCTTATTTTATGACGTACGTGACCTACGACGCCTGTGCCTCTTCCGCCATTGTGCCCCCAGCACCGCAGTGACTACGTTTACATGCAATCAATATTCGGTGTAAGGTAAAAAATCAGATTTCTGAAATATTCTGAATCTCCCATTTTCGTGATCGAGTGGACACAGTTGCGGCATTTGAATAACCCACTGTGTACGGCGACACACAGCGTTTGACTCAAACTGATGTCATTTCCGCTTGTAACTTTCAACTGTCAATAAAACACTTGATATTCATGTCACTCACCACAGGAATGAAGCAGCCTCCTCGCGCCAAAAGTGTGCTTTTGTGCTGCGTCTCTGAGCTTGTTTACCTCTGCTTGTGTATTTGCGATGGTTTTTGCGCCAAACAATGCACTTCCGCACACAAGCACTTCCTGTACTACAAAGACCAGCATTCCTTGCGGTTGAGCATGCCCAGAGTGTCCCGATCGTGTCTGTTTGCACGCCGGCAGTATCTTTGCCTTTTTCGCCTTCCACATTGTGTTACTCAATAGAGAGTTTTTAGGTCTGCCTTGTTTTAAATAATTATGCTTAGTAGTTACATTAATTTTACTTATTAATATCATTTTAGTGCTAATTTTCTATTTCCACTGTTTCCTCAGAAGCAGGTGCCATTGTCGTACTTGCCACCGTTACAGATACATGCGGGAAAATCACAAATGTCAACCCTATCTCCCGCGTGGTTCCCGATGAGTCATTTCTCACACTAATCTCACCATTTTACAGTGAAATAAACCGTTTACATTGTGGGGAATGTTTGTCACAGTATCTGGCAACCCTGGCCTGCTTGCACGTTAAGCAGCCGGTTACAAGACTCTCGAGCTAAGAAGCCTTGATTCTACCGGAAAAGCAGTTGGAAGCTGGAGGGGAGGGGACTGCAGTATGCAGAGTCCATACCGGTCCATACATGGCAGAGATGGATAGTGAAAGAGACGATCAGACACCTGAACACTTCGGCAAAGAGAAAAAAATTTGAAAAATGACCCAAAAAAAAATATGCTTCAAAATTCACTACTGTGCAGACAGAGACATTTGCATGGGTTAAAGGAAGCCTGTGTGGCCCTCGCCATGCATTTTGCAAAGCTTGCTACGTTGATTTCAGTGTGAAGCACAGAGGGAAAAAACAACTTGCTCAAACATGCTAGCACTGCTAGACATAAAATAGGTATTGGAGGACGGCAGGGAATGGCAAAAAGTAATTGATTTTTAAATCAAGGATAAACACAGGCTGATTTAGTTCCAAGGGTAGGATGCAAAATGGCCATGCTTATTGCTAGAAACAACAGCAATGGCCTCCAGTGATGACTTCAATAAAAGTCTGGCTACCATGTTTCCCGATTCAGAGTGTAGTGAAAATGGGGGTCACTCGAAAGAGCAATGCCTGCTTTACTCCTGCTTGCCTCTAGGGGCACCATGTCAAAATGTTAGGTTATTTAGAGGGGAATTTTACAAAAAAATCATTAAATCAGTCTTGAAATGTGAAGGTGCAGTAAAATAAGTTGTGAGTTCTTCTAACAAAATAGAGGTTAATACCTTGACCCGGACACACAAAATTCACGCTTGTCTTCTGTATATGGACAATGTTTATTAACTACAACTAGTGAAACATATAAGAAAATACTACAATATGGCAAGCCTAAATAAATGAAGAAAAAAAAACAAATATTAATATAAATGAATTGGGAAGGAAGGGAAAAATAGGACGTCTGATAGATGAGTGTGAGAAGGTATAAGGGTGACTAGAGTGAAGGTGGCGGGCTTTATGAAATGCACAAAGTTTGCTAGCCTTCACTACCAATTTTGCATGCACCCACTGAAAAAGCCCTGGCGTACTGCAAAGTGGTTACTTATGTGTGCTAAGCAAAGTCTCACATGAGAAGCAGGTGGATGGACAGTCACTCGTTTGCAGATGGAGGAAGGAAAAGAAAAGAAAAGGAAAAATACAAAGAAAAAGAAGGCCCAAAAGCTTGGTTGGGTTCTCATGTGGCCCGGCCGCTGCGTGGTGTCTGGTTCCGCCAGGACCACCCATTGGTGATTTTGCTGGCCTTCAAATGAAAGGGGGGCAAAGCCGGCGTGTTGCTTCAGCTTCTGCTCCCCAGAGCCGGATTTCGGCACATCTGCCACATACGCGTGGTGATGGAGATTGAGAACCCGAATCCTCAGCTTTTGCAGGTCGACCGCTGGAGGTTTTCGGGCGGACTTGGCGCGCATGGGAGCGCAATCAAAAATGCAGTCTAAAGACAGAAAAATTGATATGTGGGAGAGACTCTGTTGAGTCGCCAGGAAGAGAGCAACAGGAGAGTGTCGGGAGAGCTAGCAAAAGGAGAAAGGATAACGGGAGAGAGCTAGAGGATAGCTAGGGCCAGACCATTTATCTCCTTAGAAAAAAGGTAGGTGGTCAAGCTCAAGTTTCGGGTAAGCCTCAATTTGTGACATTAAAGTTAGATTTGAGTCCATTTAATTGTCCTGTTTTAAACATTTGTGCATTTCACAATTTGCAACTGGCATCAATTTTCATGCTTCAGCTGGAAACATCTAATTCTGAATGTGTCCAAAGTTTAGGAAACAAAGATATGTGTTCAAACCTATCATACCAATCTACACTGTTATGTCATCAACCTGACCACGAAAATGATTACCATAAAGAAGCAGATTCATCAATGCAAAGTTAGCAGGATACGTACAGTAAACAATACACAAACATACATTCGAATGTTTCATTTCAAGGTCATTTTGATTGACCGGAAGGCATAGCAAGTTTAAACCTGCCGTTCCATGTCGACCTCTTGAGGTCAGTCTTTGTCCAGCATTGCAAGTCGGTCCTGCTGATTGCGTGAGGGTCCTTGCGACTTCCCGCTGGAGAAGCTCCAGAAAGTCTGTTTCAAGGCAGTTCGAATCCACAAGCCATTGTCTGTAGAAGCGGTCCAGTTGATTAAGTGTCTGTCCAACGGAGAGTCAAAGGTGCAGAAGATGGGCAGTGGACACTGCAGAACATCCCAGTACCACCAGTAGTGAAGGAATACAACAAGTACATGGGAGGAGTGGACTTGTCTGACGCCCTTATTGGATACTACAAGGTCTTGCATAAGACAAGGACGTGGTAACATGACATTTTTCTTTCATTTACTTGACATTGCAATTGTGAACTCATACATCCTGTACAAAGTACTGGCAACGGGAAAAGGGGAGGTTCCACTCCACCAAAACTCATTCATTGAGAACTGGGCAATCGAGTTGGCTAAAGTGGCTTCCACACATGCTGCTGCACCACCAACACCTCGCTCAACACACCACATACCCACTTACATAAATGCAGACCGCCGCAGTGGACGCTTGAAGTGCAGACTCTGCCACGTGAAAACATCACTAAAGTGTAGCACATGCCATAAACCGCTGTGCCTCATTCCACAGCGTAATTGTTACATTGACTGGCATGCTTCCAATCTCAATATTGTTTTGTAAATAGTTGTGGAATTTTTATGGTAACTGGCATGTCACCAACCAGCTATAAATATGTATTTTTTTGTAAATAGTTTGGGGCATTTTTTTGGTGACTGGCATGTTGCCAACAATGTGAAAAGCGTTTTTTGTAAATAGTTTGTGGCGTTTTTGTAGTGACTGGCATGTTGCCAGCAATTTGAAAATTGTTTTTTTGTAAATAGTTTGTGGTTGTTTGGTTGTTTTGTGTATATAAAATAGTTCTACTTTACACCAAAACTCTTGTGCACCCTTTTATTCTATACACAACAGTTTTGAATTCAAAACATGTGTTTATGCTTCTATTACTTTTTTTCAGTGATATCTGGGTTGAATCTGGATGTAGGATAAGATAGCCCCAAGTCTGAGCTTTCATTAGAGCCCAGGATCATTATTGTATGTTGAAGTATTCCAGAATAGCAGTCTTTTTCCAAAAGTATTCACACAGGTCACCCTAATGGAACATTTGGGATTCACCTGTACCTTTCCTTAGGAAAACATGTGTAAAATGCTCCTTTTTTATAGGATTATTGTCAAATTTGAACTGGAACTTGGGGAGACCTCAAGCTTTGATCCTGTAGTGTTTTCAAGTCCTAATCAACATTCAAAATTTATTTTCAAGGCAGATTTTGTGAAAAGAAATTAGACGAACATAAGATTTGCCCTTTTTTTCTGTTATCAAACATCCATAGTTCAGTGACAGGAGCACTTACACAGATTCTGACTCTTTGGGAGAAAAATTCAAAATGTTATCTTCAAAAAGAGACCAAAACTATGCTGATACTCCAAATGGTTCGAGAACAGCTACAAATTGACTTTGGGTGCACCTTTTTTAGGCGTTTTTGGCAAAAGTTGCCCTCAGCTTAAGGGGTTAAATAAAAAAAAACTGAGGCATGTGTTTCCAGAGTTTTAACTTAAGTGCCATTTGACATTTATTCAAGTGTCACGATTGAAAATGGCTTAAACTGCTCCAGTAACTGTTCCTAATACACAGGAGTGCAATAAATAAAACTCCATTCACAAAGCTCAACTATAAGGACCTCAAATGTGCCCAAAAGTATGTTATAGAACGTGCAAAACATTACATAACATAAGGTATTGAAAGTATCATGAAACTTCATCAACGGATCGATACTTGTGTCAGCATAAAAAGGATCACGATACGATATTTCACCCAGCCCTTGTATCTTTGATGTAAGATATTTTAAATGAAATTCATAGTGACATACAGAAATATACAATAGTAATACATTTTCAACGCTGTAGACTATAACTTTATAAAGTATTAACAATGTAAAACATAAATTGCACCAAAGCCAAAGTCCATCCGCCACACCAAGGTCAATTCTAGACTCATCTTTACACATTGAGCAAGAAATTGTATGCATAAATAACACAAAGTAGCTGACAAGGTTGTGTTTTATGCAACTCTCTCCACCTTCCTACAGCTGATCTCCATCTTGTCCTCCTCCACAACCCAATTCCCCTCGAATGCTGATTTTCCTGACTTTGTCCTCTTACTTATTCATATCTTGCGGTGGGTCATGCTCTAGCCACATTTATTAGAGTGGTCTCTGGATTTGTATGCCTGCAAGTTATCGTATGTACCCTATCTATCTATCTATCTATATATATATATATATATATATATATATATATATATATATATATATATATATATATATATATATATATATATATATATATATATATATGTATCTCCCTGAAACATTTATTTAACGTAGAATTTTAATGAGGAGGGGGGAGGTGTGTGGCCACAGTGCGCACAGTGGGATTATGTGAGTGTGTGAGAGTGGTGTAGAGTGAGGCTTGTTGCTGCAGAGATGAACGATCATGTAAAATTAATGGCCAGGGTAAAATGTTACACTGCTATCGAGGGACAGGAGGTGAGGAAGGAAGAGACGGCCACAGACCTAATGTGGATGGAAGGGGTAGAAAAGGAAGAGCGAGTGAAGAAGCTAGCTGCTTGACTGCATGTTAAGTGCAAGACAGAAAATAGTGATTTGGTGTAGTAATTGGTGCGTGTGATACTGGAGGATGCAGCAGTGTCTAAATATGTGAATTCAAAGCCATCCATTCCATCCCGAATTACAGAGAAATCACATTTCACAGTTTTGTAGTATGCTTTCCAGTTGGGCTGCAGGTTTTTTTTTCTTTTACCCGGTGAAGAGTTTACTGGTGATGAACTTATAGTATGCCAACAGCTAGATACAAAACAAAATGTGTTATCTATTTGCTTGTTTGGCAATAGGTTAAGTTAGATTGGCAACATGTTTTGACGCTTACTTGGATGAAAGGTTTAATACATTGAAAGCAAAGGAAGACGGGCCACGGGTGGCCTGAAGGAAAGAAAACTCTTGGCATATCTGATGAACAAATGGACGATAAAGGGCAATGTGCCTCAGGGCTCCGGATTCTGGTTCATCCATGCAGTTGGACTTTAGATGCAACCCCAGGGACAGTGTTCCTGATGTTCGCAGTCAGTCACAGTGAAGCTGATGTCATGCTGATAAGAGCTACGTATATAGTTTGACATCATTTCAGTATGAAACTTGCCAAGAATCAAACTGAGGTAAATATTACAAGTGCTGAAAGCATAAGCAAACAATGCAAATGATCAACATTTATATTTTGCTATTTACATTAGTTTTCCCTTTGCCGTGCCTGCATGGATAGCAAAATATGGGTGGATCAATGTTGAATTATGGTTCATCTTAGTATCAAATCTACATTGAGACCTAAAGTAGAAATTATACAGAAAGCGCAAGGTTGATAAAATGTTGAGTCAAAGTTTGCTGTTCCACCATATGGATCACACAATATCAATGTTGATTCAACCATCTAAATCAGAATCTACATGCACATTGTAACTGTTATTTTATTGAATCAATGTTAATGAAACAACATTGATTCAACCATCATCTAAATTGGAATTTTGTAAATTTAATTTAAAACTTTTTAATATACTGTAACAAAAATATTGCATTAGTCCACTACAAAAAGTTAGCTTTATCAGCTTGTTCAATATTATTTCCATTACTTCCTCAAATGTATGAAAAACGTATGACAGAAAACATGTTTAATATTCAAAAATGTATTAGAAGACCTCAAAATACTTTCACTAAGCCCCAGCATCTCTATTTTGTTTGTTGATTTTGGCCGGGCATTTCTTAAATTATAGTCAGTGTTTCTACTAAGATGTTGTATAGTTTTAATAAATTAAACATTGATGGAATAAAAAAGTTTTGGTGAATGTGAACACTATACTGTAAATCCCACAAACATTGGCCGCCTCCTCATGGTTTTGCATCAGTGGCCATGGAGGTTCTTCAGCTAATTGGACTGCCGGGAGGCGCCGGGTGGATTGATTTTACGGTGCAAAAGAAAGTAGTTCAGAGCATTCTGCTTAAAAACAGCTCTGTGTTCTAATATTAAGTAGTTTACATGTGAGATAACTCACCAGTGTTGCCAACTCCTCAGGAAGCAAAGTAGCTATTGGCTGTCCTAAAAGGAGAAACGAAATGAAACAGAAGTTATGATCTTTTATCGTCAAATAAGTTTTGTGGGAAGGGCTTGCTTGTCTTAATTCCAGCTTTGTCAGTGTCACGCATGTGAACGATGCATATCAAAATAAATAAATAGCGTAAGTGAAGCCTACTAAAACCTTCTGCTGTGGAGAAATTATTCTTTTTAAATAAAGTGTAAATACATCATTTTCTTGGACTCTCTCTATAATAGAAATGCACACGTCCAACATATATACTTTCTGAAATAAAACTTTTTATGGCAACATTGACTAGTTGCATTAAGGCAGTCTTCTTTTGAAAATGTACATTGATCGGCATCATATTTATTTCACCATTATTGCTGAAATATAGGAGTGAGGGAATGTGTAATTCTTTGGATACTTTGACTTCTTTCGTCCACTTGATGTTCCTTTCACCAAAGCACCAACGTTCCGAAGCGATTTCGGCACAATTTGAAAGAAAGCCTCACCACTTCATGCGTGACCCGCCCATCTCTATGGATAATTGTGTGATCACCCATCCCCAAAAAACTTTCCTTTCATCATTCTGTTGAAATACTGGCTATCATTGAACCTACTGTTCTTCACTCAAGTCTTTTTCTTCTTTTGTGCTCCGGCTTCTTCGGTGTTCTGGTGACTACCCGTGGCTGTGCTACAGTGACACTTTAGACTTGGCATACATATTACAGCCTAACAGCGTCTTTAGCGTCTTCGCATGCCATGGATGCACGCATTTCGTAAAGCGCTTGCCTGTTCACGGGTTTACTTTAAGGGAATGAAGAAGTAAAAGGGGACTAAAGCCTGGTTCACGCAGCAGTTTAATCGGCCCGATTTTAGCCCCGAATCTCCCCTCCCGACAATCGTAGGTTGCAGCCGACTCTCGTAATGGCTACAAAAATAATCAGATACATGTCAGATAATCCTGCTGTGGGTGGTGTGCTCAGCCTGCTTTCAGCCGCTCAGAAGGACGTACAACCTCAAATCGGGGATATTCAACATGTTGGGTTTTTTTTGGGCCCGACTTCGCACCGTGTGTGCTGTGCCCCGAGGACGAACAAGCACGCAACCGGTTGACAGTGATATACAGTCAATCTGAAAGCGAGGTGACTTTGCAGCATAGAAGCGCGGTGGGAATCCAAAATGAAAACAGTCATGGCGCAACAGAGCCCAATATCTTTTCATTTGGTGTCACTTTTTTCCACTAAAAATAATTCGCAAACTAGCGCCGCCGTCAAGACACGACCTGAGACCCCTTCGGCCTTTTCATCCGCTATGTTTGTTCACTTCGAAGACTCGTTTAATCTCGGGGGGTGGAGGTGCGGCGGGATTGGGGAGGGGGGGGGGAATGCGAGATTTTCCATCTGAAGTGAGAGTATCTATGAATAAATATGGTTCGTGTGTGAAGTGCCGTGGCTGCAAACCACACGCGGTACTGTACTGTAATACGCGTCATTTTTTCTAGTCACGTGTGGGGTCTCTCAGAGTTTGGAAGTCGGCCAACAATTTTAAAACCCTGACTTGTGAACCAGGCTTAAGTTTCATGGCTTTCCTTGTGTTCCTTTGTCTGTCAGTCTTGTTAGGTTATTGAGTCCACCTGTGCATGTCATCCCAGTCCCTAGTGTTAGCCAATCAGCCCTCTCCTATCCCATGTGTCTTGTCCAGGTGTTCCTCGTTGCCTTTATTTAGGTCCCTGCTTTCTTGCAGTCCTTGTCAGTTTACTGTCATTCATCGCAGTCAAGTCCTATTCTAGTCCTAGTGTTTTAGTTTCATCGATCCTTTTTTTTTTGGACTTCAGTGTTTTGGAATATCCTGGAACCTTGTTTGCCCTTGTTTTCCTTGTTTGCTATTCTTTCTCCACACTCCTTCCTTGTTTGCCCGTTTTGGGTCCTCCTCCACGCTAAACCTGACAGGAAGTTCAGATAATTATATCTTCAAAATTAATTCTGAATCATCCTGAACAGTTGCCTTCAGGATTTTTAATTTATAAATGAAATACCTCATCATCCAGTTAAAAGAAACACTTAAAATCATCTATTCATTGTCCCCAATATACGCGCACGCGCGCACGCACACGCGCACACGCACGCACGCACGCACGCACGCACGCACGCGCACACGCGCACGCGCACGCGCACGCGCACGCACACGCACACGCACACGCACACGCACACGCACACGCACACGCACACAATTTCAAATGTGCGTGAAGATCTTATATAGCAGAGTCAAAACATTTCCCTTCGGAAATCCTAATGACAATCCAAGTTATGAACAGGTGATCAAATGTCATGATGTCATGGTGGAAACGAAGGAAGTGACATATAGAGAGACAGGGGAAAATGGGAGAAAAAAAATAAATCTTTAACACCACAAGGTTTGAATAATACCATTTATCATAAGAGGGGAAGCCTGTGCTGTGTGTCAGCCTGTTTGTGTGCAGCTAAATGGGGGCAAACGAGTCATCTGACTATAAATCCACGACTTCATCCATTTGCCAAGTGCACGCTCACAAAGCAAGGTTAATGTTTTGCTGCTGTGCAAGGTTCCTGACATAACGAGCCTCGGGGCTTGGATGACGCATAACTGCCTAATGCTATCTCCTAATCTAACCTCAGTCGCAATTTAGCCAGCGCATCTCAACTAGGGGTTACCGCGATTCCATTTTGTACACCCGCAAAACCAATGCAAAGAAGACTTTGAGTGAATGTATTTGACACGCAGTCAAATTTATTCAAGCATTTCTCATTTTAATAAGATTTATCTATCACTGTCAATGTTAAAACTACAGAAATTTGACACGTTTTCAGGTGAAATAAATTACATTGCTAAAAAAACCCACATATCTCAGTGTTAACTCCAAATCAGTCACGCTTCGTTGATATCGTGTCTACTAAAACTGTATTGTTAATCATATACCCCCCCCCCCCCCATTTACACCCCTGTCCAATCAAATAAAATAAATGCCTGATTATTGGATCTCTAAAAGATTCTCCAAATCAATCACTTTGTGGTGTGGAGTGTGTTCAGAGCAGGGTTAAAATGGTTTGGGATTTTTAATTATAGTTGGGTTTTATTTCATTTATAGTTTTGTTTTTCAAATTAAATTAGTTTTAACGAGTATCAGAGCAGGTTTGTTACTTTTTATTAGCTTTTTTCCCCAAAAAATGCTTCATTTGAGTTTTTTTGGTTTAGTTTTAGTGTTTGTTTTATTTGTAATTTTGTGTATTTCTTTATGCAAGATTTTTTTTAAAAAAATCACAGCAATTTGTGGTAAAGACACACCAAAAATAAAATTTTAGAAACAACCATCCACAGGTGCAAGTGTAAGGGCAGTGCATAGTACTGCTTCTCAAGTAAGATGTATCACGACCCAAACTTTTCATCACTTTTCATCCCTTGTTTGTCATGTTGCCAATTTCTAAGGAGCTTGAATTTCCGTTGAGTAGTATTTCACACATAGCCACTGGCTTTTATCTGTCAGTCATAGACAAATTGGATGGCTGGATGATGGATGAACGACCGGCCAGATAGATATAGTAGATGAAAAGTACTTGTAGTTTATTTACACAACTTCACACTGCAAGATGTGATGCTCAATTCAGATTTGTTGTTAAATCCAATCTTTTTATGTACTTGTTCACATTACAAAAACAAATGCGACTGCAACGCGTTCGTGATGTGACATTGATGCACACAAAGCACAACGTCGAGTGACATGGCCCAAAAGAAAATCATACACCATGGCACAGTTTTTCCGGAAGTAATCATGGTCCCGCAGGGGCTCATTTTATCATCTCATTTCGCCAGAGTAGTGAGGTGGGAGGAGGTAGAAATATTTGGGGGGAATGAGGCAACTAAAAAGTTGAAAACAAATAAAGATGTTGTCAAGTCATTGCACCATGTAATAACAGAACCGTCTGCGTGGCTGAATTACTACAATCACCACGTCAACTTTATGCTTCATGTTTAAAGTGAGATTAAAGTGGGACACGAAAAAAAGTTACCATAAAAAACTTTATAAGGAGTACAAGTACAAAAAATAAAATTCCAATGATTACTTTGATGAAAAGACCTAAAAAAAGACGCAGAAAATTCAATATTTCCGGGAACTGGGAACACCCACTGGCAGCGCCGGCGAGTGCATGATGACGTCACTGGCCCAATGGGGTCAGCTGAGAGCGATGACGAGCTCTTGGTAAGTATTGGTCGCTTCGTATTTATTATTTAATGAAAGGAGTTTCACAGCACACACCAGCCAAGGACATAGTCTTGTGTCATACTGCCATCTAGCTTATATTAAAAGGTAATGACACAAGTGGAGAGAGGTTAACCATCCAACATTTTGAATTAGTGTCATTTTTCTCAAGATTGTGTGATAGAAATGTTATTCACAATTAAGAGGGGTTGGGGGAAGGAGGACCCAAATGCAGGGAGGCAGGAGAAGCAGGGCGTACTCAAGATTGTATTTATTAACAAAACAAAACGAACACAAACAAATCTTGAAAAATACAAAACTCAAAGTAACAAAGAAACACTCAGAAGCAAAACATAATACTGGGAGAAACAAAACAACATGACGGCCACAGCCAGGACTAGGAGAACACGACAGCAACTATACGACAAAAACCCCACAAGAACTGAACAAAAACTAGCAACTTAAATACAAGCACACTGACGAGACAACGAGAAACACCTGGACAAGAGACACAAGGTAGGAGGGAGCTGATTGGCCAACACTAGGGAGTGGAAGGCACACAAGTGGACACAATAATGATGACGAGACAGACACAGAACACTGAGAAAAACATGAAACTAAAGAAAGCCCAAAACCAAAACAAACCAAACATGACAAGTATTTCTTATGAAGTCATGACCATGTATATTACTGTATGCATGAATGATAATCGAAATCTAGATATGGTATGAAATGTCACTCTGTGTTTTATATGTATCAGATTAGTTTGTCAATATTTCATTCTAGAGCACTATCTGTCCCAGTAGCCATTTCCAATGCATACTTGTGATCATGTATCACTAGAGGACATCAATACCTGGATGTCACAAAATATCTCAAATTTCAATGAAAAGAAAACAGAAGTTATGGTTTTCAGTCCCAGTGGCTCTTCTACATCCCACCTTGTAGACCTGGGCCCCTTGGCTTCATATCTAAAGCCAACAGTCTTAAACTTGGGTTTTAAAATGGACAGTGATCTTAAATTGGACCAGCATTTGCTGTTGGAAGGTCCAGCTTCTTTCATCTTAGACAGCTGGCTAAGGTAAAGCCCTTTATTTCTCATCAGCACTAAGAAGCAGTCATCAATGCCTTTGCTACATCTCGGCTAGATTATTGTAATGTACTTTATTTTGGAGTGGGCCAGTCCTCTCTCACACGTCTCCAGTTGGACCAAAATGCTGCTGCTCGCCTCCTAACTGGAGCTTGGAAGATGGAGCACATAACACCAATTATGGCCTCCCTTCACTGGCTCCCAATGTATTTTAGGGTTCAATTTAAGATTCTTCTATTTGTTTTTAAGTCATTAAATGGCCTCGCTGAGCTCCTCCACTCCTACGCTTCTTCCCGCAGCCTCAGGTCGGCTGCTGGACCTTCCCTTTGGAATGATCTCCCATTGCATGTTAGGCAAGCTCCCTCTCTGTCCACTTTAAAAACCCGGTTGAAGACACATTTCTATTCTCTGGCTTTTGATCCGACCTGAGACTGACAAATTTTCGGCTCTTTTCCAATGTCTATTGTATGTAGCGTTTTGTGTTAATTTATTGATTTCACTTGTATTATGCCTATTTTGTTTTTGTATGTAAAGTGCCTTGTTACAACTTAGCTGTTGTGAAATGCAAATACAAATTGCAGAGCTGGGCAGTCCGTCTCTGGGCCGGACCGGTCGGACACTCCGGCCCGGCCGGATGCCCATTTTTGGGGCGAAGGGGTGGGGGGTGACCAATTTAAAAAAAATGGCTGGTCTAAGCATGGATTTTAGTCTGGCCCACTAATCGGCCCTCATGCGTGTGACGTGGTTGCGAGGTGGCCAAATTTCATCTCAGCCTACTCATTGAAAGGCTTCTTTTTAGGCTTCTTTCTACTCCTGCGTTGACGCGAGCGACAACTGCCGCATTGATTCACATGACCGACGCATTGTGCTGTTGGCGACAGGTCTGCAACACATGCCAAGCACACATCAGGAATTGTTGCTGCTCTGATCGGTCATTATGTCACATGTTGCGATGACATACAGTTTACCACACGGAGGAGAGGATGCACCATGCAGCTCGTTGCTGCTGCAAAGCAAACTAGTTTGGAAATGAAATTAAATGCATCGCCTGGTCATCTCGGTCCCTTTATGGTTGTTGCAGGCATATCAGATATCCATTTTTGTTGCTGTCTTTTTGAAGCGCCCCCCCCCCCCCCCCCCCCCCCGACTTGTTTCAAAACAACCTGTGTCCACGAGTATATTCAGATGCTGCACGCAGCACTGACTCAAGGATGACGCGGGCACATCAAGGTGGAGTTCATGCACTTCTTCTGGCGTCTTCTCTACTTCCGAAAATATGCCGTAGCAAGCCTGCTGTGTATAGTGGTTTGCTGGTATGCTTTTATTTTGAAGGCCGTGAAGGAGGGGAAGTGTGCAAAATAAATAAGTAACTTGTTGACTGCGACTTCTGGCCGTCTGTTGGACCCAAATAATGATACAATACGACAAAACCAACCCCGGGGCTCGCAATGGAAGTAATCACAGTTGGGTAAGTAGTAAAGGACTAGTGGCGCATTTGGGGGGGCGGAACGGGGGCGGGGGGGTGATAGGTTTTATGAGAAAGGGCGGGGGGTCGCGGCCGGAAGGCTACCCAGGTCAAGGGTGGAGGGTCGCGGCCGGACTGGCAAAAACGGTCAAGTGCCCAGCTCTGACAAATTGTATTGTGTTGTGTACTATTTTTTATCATATATGAACCAAAAAAGGAATTTGGATAGCTGACCGGTTTCATTTGATTTCATTGTTAAATAAGGTTTGTGTTGCCTGCATAAGAATTTTAGTTAACAGAGTGCTTTCCCTGTTGCTGACGACCCTCGTGCTTCTTCGGTCTACTCTGTGCTTAGCCCTGTCTCGGCAGTCAAGCTATATAAAGTATTCAACGATCTTCTAAACTACAGTTACTTTGGTGTTGGGTATCCACAGACTACGCGTTTGTGGAACATGTTTGTGTCTTTTATCATTTGTTTTGTAAGCACTTTGTGTTGACTTTAAAGTATGAAAGGTGCTAAATAAATGAAGGTGTAAGAGTAAGATATAAGTTTGCACAATGTATTGATTGTTGTCACATACCTAAATTTCGACTTGCATTCACCAATAATTGATAGCGAATCGGATTCAGATTTGTTTAGATATACTGCAAGCATAGGTCAGTCATGGTGAAGGTGAGACAAGAGTAGGTAATGGTGCAGTAGTTAAACACAAACAAAAATCGGTGGAAAACCAGTGCTCACAGAAATAAGTAAATATCTTCTTTTTTCACCATTTCTATCTACGGAGATGGTCCTGGTTGCCCAAATGAAAAACCTTTTATAATTAAATACTCTAATAGCAGTCTAGGAAGTGTTCAACAATAGAGAGACAATATCAATCACAATATCCACCAATACAACTAAATAACATGGCATGGGAGTTTTTTTCTTCATTTATTAGCATAGTAAATCCCATGTGCCTGCTTGCACTGAACTGAAATGGGCTCCCTGTTCATTAATTTTATAGCAGTGATTACTGCAATGCACGCCATTGTGTAAATTGATCTGTAATGGATTTATTTATTGCTATGCCTTCCAATGGTGTGTATCATGTGTCAGTGAGAAATGGTTTATGCCTAGTTTAGTCTTTGTGTTCCAAATAAATGTTGAACAAATTATTGATTAGTTGTTTTTCAGAAGTTTTTAGAAATTGTGATTTATGCAGTCCAAATGACTTTTTTTTCTGGATAAACCATGGTTTGACTTTCATTACTTGATATAGTATATTATGGTGACCAATCATGCCTTCATCACCCAATTATACAGTGCTGGGCAGTCCGTCCCGGGGCCGGAACGGTCCGTCCTGGACAGACACCCATTTTTGGCACGGGGGGGCGACATGATTTAAAAAAGGGTCGGACTAAGCACGGGCGGAGGTGGAGTTTAATCTGGCCCAATAACCGTCCGTCATGCAGGGGACGTGGTCACGAGGCGGCCAAAGTTCATCTCAACAGAAATGGTCAAACGACAAAAACAGTCTCAGAACACTCCAAATGCGTCAATAGTTACCCAACTGCGCAGGACATTGTTCAACAGGAAATACAGCGTGAGTTCTACTAGTACTACAAGTGATGAGACCCAGTAGCGCGAGCAGCGTCAGAGCCAGCACACCGGCGAGTGATGTCAGTAGTATGTTATCCCTTTGCTTGCTAAGCATGTCCTTGTGTGGGACATCTTTAGGCCATAAAAATCTTGACCAGCGTACATATTTAAAAGACCCGGAAGTGGAAGTCTTTGTTTCCTCTTGAAATAACCTTGCGTTATTTTGCAATAATTATTTTATAAAAAGTAAGTTAAAACGCAAAAGTTTTGCAATAAAACGCAATAGTATTATATAGTAATCTTAAATATACTCTCTCTCTCTCTCTCTCTCTCTCTCTCTCTCTCTCTCTCTCTCTCTCTCTCTCTCTCTCTCTCTCTCTCTCTCTCTCTCTCTCTCTCTCTCTCTCTCTCTCTCTCTCTCTCTCTCTCTCTCTCTCTCTCTCTCTCTCTCTCTATATATATATATATATATATATATATATATATATATATATATGTGTGTGTGTGTGTGTGTGTGTGTGTGTGGAGTTTGCATGTTCTCCCCGTGCCTGCGTGGGTTTTCTCCGGGCACTCCGGTTTCCTCCCACATTCCAAAAACATGCACGGTAAGTTGATTGGATACTCTAAATTGCCCCTAGGTGTGATTGTGAGTGCGGTTGTTTGTCTCTGTGTGCCCTGCGATTGGCTGGCAACCAGTTCAGGGTGTCCCCCGCCTACTGCCCAAAGACAGCTGGGATAGGCTCCAGCACGCCCCGCGACCCTTGTGAGGAGAAGCGGTACAGATAATGGATGGAGATATATATATATATATATATATATATATATATATATATATATATATATATATATATATATATATATATATATATATATATATATATATGTGTGTGTGTGTGTGTGGAGTTTGCCTATTCTCCCCGTGCCAGCGTGGGTTTTCTCCGGGTACTCCGGTTTCCTCCCACATTTCCAAGAACATGCATGGTAAGTTGATTGGACTCTCTAAATTGCCCGTAGGTGTGATTGTGAGTGTGGTTGTTTGTCTCTGTGTGCCCTGCGATTGTCTGGCAACCAATTCAGGGTGTCCCCCGCCTACTGCCCAAAGACAGCTGGGATAGGCTCCAGCACGCCCCGCGACCCTTGTGAGGAGAAGCGGTACAGATAATGGATGGAGAGATATATATATATATATATATATATATATATATATATATATATATATATATATATATATATATATATATATGTGTGTGTGTGTGTGTGGAGTTTGCCTATTCTCCCCGTGCCAGCGTGGGTTTTCTCCGGGTACTCCGGTTTCCTCCCACATTTCCAAGAACATGCATGGTAAGTTGATTGGACTCTCTAAATTGCCCGTAGGTGTGATTGTGAGTGTGGTTGTTTGTCTCTGTGTGCCCTGCGATTGTCTGGCAACCAATTCAGGGTGTCCCCCGCCTACTGCCCGAAGACAGCTGGGATAGGCTCCAGCACGCCCCGCGACCCGTGTGAGCAGAAGCGGTATAGACAATGGATGGATGGATGGATATATATACTTACTATATACTTATATATACTTAAACGTAAAGTTTGCGTGAACAGCATCATACATTATGTACGATTAGTTATAAAAGAGAGCCCCATATATATATATATATATATTATATCTATATATATATATATATATATATATATATATATATATATATGTAGGGGGTGTATAGGTGTGTGTGCGCGTGCATGTTTCGCCGAGCCGGGATTCACTGTCTTTCATTATGCCTGCCTCTGAATGAAATAGTTTTGCCCAAATGTGATTATATTTTCTGTAGGGAGTGCAGACAGGGGAAGTGTCATTCTTTTTTTTTTTTTTTTTTTCTCAGAAAGCTTGATGGAATTAGCAATGGAAAGTAGGATCGGCAGATATTTTGCATTTTATGCATAGCGGGTGATCAGTTGTAATGTCATAATTTGCTGAGTGAGCAATGACATGATTGATCAGATCCATAAAGTAAGACATTGTGATAAATCATATTATTCAGAACAGATGTCATTCAATGGAATATCTGACTTATTTTATGAGTGGTTATATAATAAGCAAGTTAGATGACATTGCCAATGAATTTAATGATTACTTTGTGGATGTTGGCAAATCGTTGGCTCAGAGAATTATAGATTCCAATAATATAAAAAGAGAAGTTTAAGAACGTCCATGTTTCTTTGTAGGGTAGATGAGACTGATATGAAAGAAATCGTAAGGGAAATGGGGAAACAAAAGATCAACTGACATAATATTCATATGGAAATTATCAAGAACCTCCACTGGCCCCCCGTTCCCCACCGCATCCAATTTAAACTCCTCCTACTCACCTACAAAGCCCTTCACAACCAGGCCCTCTTCTACCTTTCCGATCTTCTCCACTCATACACTCCTTCCCGCACCCTCCGCTCCTCAAATGCGAACCTCCTTGCCAACCCCCCAACCAAGTACAAAACCTGGGGGGACCGAGCTTTCTCTGTTGCTGCCCGCACCCTCTGGAACTCCCTTCCACAACACATTCGTAACTGCAGAGACCTCATATCCTTCAAAACACTCCTCAAGACTCACCTATTCCGCCTGGCTTTTTAACATCACTTAATCTTTGCTATTTTTTTCTTCTTCTGTTGGTTTTAACTGTTTTTGTTTTAACAGCAGGTTTTATTTTACTCATTTATTTTTGCTGTGAAGCGTCTTTGAGTGATATGAAAAGCGCTATACTAATAAAATGTATTATTATTATTATTATTATTAAGAGGCTTATTGGAAGTATTGTGAAACCTGACATGCAATTTATCGTTTCAAAAGGTAGTTTTTCCTAATAAGATGAAATTGGCCCAATTAATTCCAATTCTTAAAAAATGGTGTTATACAACGCATAGAAAATTATAGACCAGTATCTGTACTTCCCCAATTTTCCAAAATATTAGAACATTGATTTGTGAAACAATCAAATTTGTTTAGTAATAAAAATACATTTTGAGTGGGAATCAGTATGGGTTTAAAGTAAATAGGACTACTACATTTTCAGTGATGCCAAATGTAGAGGATATGCAAATGTAAATGAAAATTATGAATATTCTATTAGTTTGTATCTTCTTCAACAGAAATCGTTTGACGCAATAGATCATAGAAAACTACTTGTGAAATTCGAGAAGTATGGAATAAGGGGTGTTGTCTAATCATGGCTAGGAAGCCATTTGGAAAATAGACAATGTGTAAAAATGAATATTATGTCAGAGTTTAAAAGGGTTACTTATGCAGTACCACAAGGGTCAGTTATTGGTCCAAAACTATTTATACTGTATATAAATCAAATATGGAGGGTTACAGATTTTTTTAAATAAGTATTTTTAGCAGATGACACAAATGCGCTTTGCTCGGGTAAATATTTGAAATAATTTTCGTGTAAAGTTGCAAGAGAGTTCCAAAATATAAAGTAATGTTTGGTGTAAATAAATTGTCTCTTCGTATCAAGAAAACCAAATTTATGGTTTGTGGGAATCAGAAAAAATAAAAGGGAACAGTATAATTAAAATTTCTAATTTGTTTTTTTCAAACAAATTTCCTTGGAGTTATGAAAGATGATACACATACATGAAAACAAGATCAACTACATAAAAGGTAACATTTCTAAAACAAAAGCAATATTATATAAGTCCAGCCATCTTTTAAATTATGAAGTTTAACATAAATTATTATTCCTTGAGTTTTCCCTATTTATCCATTTGTATAAATGCAATTGTGGTTTTGCAAAACAGTGCATTACGTTTTATCAATAAGACCTATTATTATGCTCATACAGATCCACTCTTTCTAAAATCAAACATTATGAAGTTAAGACTTACAGTATATTATTATAAAATTATGCAAATAATGACCTGAAAATGGCTGTCCACCACCATTCACCATCCAACTTGACAAAACTGGAGTGGATCTGCAAGGAATAATGGCAGGGGATCCCCAAATCCAGGTGTGAAAAAGTTGTTGCATCATTCCCAAGAAGACTCATGGCTGTACTAGCTCAAAAGGGTGCTTCTAACTCAATAAAATGCGTCAGGGTCTGAATACTAATGACTGTATGGTATTTCATTTTTTTTAAAAATAAATATGCAAACATTTCTACATTTCTGAGTGTACATTAATTAGACATAAAATGAAAGTGTTTGATTTTGGCAAATGGCTGGCAATGACAAAGTGAAAAATTTCAAAGGGGTCTGAATACTTTCCATACTCACTGTATTGTGGAATGTACTGGATGATGACAGAATAAACAATGTATGTATGTATGTACATTAAAGAAAACACAATCTCGTTAACTCCAGGGACGTTCTGTACTGCCATTGTTAATCATCTAAGCAGGGTAATTTATTGCTATAAACATTTATTTACCCAAGCCACATTTGCTAATGCCCAAAAAACAAATGCCCCATTTTGACATCCGAGGGAACGCTTCAACATGCGCCTATCTTCTAATAGGGTGTTGAGCTGGGCCGGCGGACCGTACGTTTAGCTTATCGGTCAGCGCTCTGTGCTCCCAAACCGAAGGCTTTGATTGCTCCAGTTGAGTGGATATTGCAAGAGGAAAAGTAAAATTGCCACTCCATGTAGAGGGGTTGCCATGTACTGAAAGTTTATCAGTGTTTTTGAGATAATTTTTTGGATTTAATTGTTATTCTTTTTTCCCAATGCACCTGTATACGCTAATTTTGGCTATTCGTGAGCTGAGCTGATCCCAGTCCCCCACAAATAGCGAGGGTCTACCGTACAGTAAATAAGTTGTTTAAAAATAGAAATACCGGTAGATCTTCTGATTGGACCGGTTATCTTTTTTTTAAGTTTTCTTTTTTTTTTTTTTTAACTAGCAGACCATTTCCAAAATCCTGATCGTGTAAAGCCAAACTGAAACTAAGGAGGGCATGACTTTGAAAACAATTCATTTAAAGTGCTAGAATTTACACTTAGGTCCTCAAGTACAGACAGCAGTTTTATGAGTTTACCTTTACCACCACATTGGATTTTAAATAAAACAGTCTAAACCTGATGGAAGAGTTAAAGGGTCGGCACCCCGCTGCTCCAGAGCCGCATGCAGCTCTTTCATCCTCTTGTTGCGGCTCTTTGGCTTGGGTAAATAAATTTATATTAAGTGTCCGATTAAAGTATATGTTATTTGTCTCAAAAATGTGCATCATGTCTTCTTAGGAAGTCAAAGTTTTTAACTTCATTCTTCAGAATTTTGGTGATCAGCATTCGCCTGCTTTAGAGACGTTTGACAGCACTGTCATGACGTGTCAGCAGGGAGCCGGCGTGCTCAGAAAGCCCAGCGACACAATAACTGCACAATATCTGAATAAAGTATTTTATTTGTTCGTTTGTTCAATTGAAGTTGTGCATTGTAAGATTACTGTGACTTTAAAATATTTAAAAAAAATTACATACCGTATTTTCCGGACTATAAATCGTTTTTTTTTTTTTTTTTTCATAGTTTGGCTGCGGGTGCGATTTATACTCTGGAGCGAGTTATGTGTGAAATTATTAACACATTATTACTGTTATGGCTTGTTAGTGCTGACTTGTATTTATGATGTTTTGCCTCCCTCTGAAGGCGCTTTAGCGCTAAAGCTATATATATATATATATATATATATATATATATATATATATATATATATATATATATATATATATATATATATATATATATATATATATATATATATGATATTCACTATACACTGAACAACTTCAAAGCATTCCTGGGCATGTTATATATGGTTAGAAAACTGAGTTTACGCAGATTCGAATGATACCAAACATTATAAGATACAATCCTATCTGCAGGCTCGGCGAGCATTTGAGTCAAAACAATCGCTAACACACAAAAAATGTTTCATCCTCAAATGTCCGAAACAATTTCATAATCCATCATCAATCATCATATTACGTCGACGAGGGTCCAGTAAAAGTATTCCAGTAATATAGTTAGTCCACAACAAGCCTGACATCCATAAAGCCACGTCATTAGCTGCTTCAACCGTTACATGTTGCTATTAGATATGCATATTTTGCGCATTTTTCCATCATAGATTGAATTAGCTTTGACGGTTTTAGCCACACGAGATTTCAAAACATAGGCTGGACCTTATGTTTGATTGATCGCTTACTTGATCCAATAAACAAATGTTTTCCGTGTCAGGAGTTCAACAGCAGCCAATGAACATATTACATGCGTAAATAGTACCACCTTTGCATATGGATGATTCATCAGTTATGTTTTCAGTCACAACCAAACTGCTAAGCTGGTGATTGACGCATTCAACGGGCAATGAAATTCTTCCCCCCAAAAAATAAAACATGGAAACTCTTTTGAACAAAAACAAACACCGTGCGTAACTTGCGTAACACTTTTTCAAAGCCGCCGGCAGCGACGTCAAGCCGTGCGCCAGTGTGCACGTCATATCGCGTCACCTTCTTTGATTTTTTTGCATTTTTTTAAATCTGGGTGTGGGATATGATAGCGCCAAGTCTTACTTTTCATTAGAACTCATGATTGTTGAAGCATTCCGCAATAGCAACACATCAGGAATTGGTGCTCCTCTGATCGGTCCATTATGTCACATGTGGCGATGACATACAGTTTCCCACACGGAGGAGGATACACCATGCAGCTCGTTGCTGATGCAAAGTAAACTAGTTTGGATGTTATGTCACGTATGTGTGTGTAAAGAAGCTACTCACGCATGTTGCCCCTTCGCCACCACCTTCCAGATCGTTTTGGCAATACAATAAAATGCATGGTTGTAGCAGGCACGATATCCATTGTTGTCGCTGTCTTTTTGAAGCGATGCCCCCCGACCTGGAACGCAACTGCAACTATATAGTCAAGCTGCATGCAGCACTCAAGGATGACGCTGGCACATCAAGGTGGAGTTCATGAACTTCTTCTGGCGACTTCCCTACTTTAACAAGCAACACAGCAGGCCTTTTTCATTGAAATTAACGAACCTCGCTCGAATTCACCTCTCTCTCTCTCTTTTTTCGTCGCTCCGGAAATATGCCATAGCAAACCTGCTGTGTAATGGTTTGCCGGAATGCTTTTATTTTGAAGGCCGGTATAAGGAGTTGAGGGCAAGTTTGGAAAATGAATAACTTGCTGAATGCTTGTGAACTTCTTGGAGCACAGAGCACAGAAGAAGAATGAGACAAAGGAGAAAGTGCGAGGCTGGCGTTTCACCGTGGGAAATTTGAAACCAGAATGACACAGCTGCTTGATTCGAGCACATACGAGGGGGAGCTTTTGATTTTGCTTGGTATTAGACAAGCCTGGCAAAACAAAAAAAAGTTTCTACATCGCAATCAAGTCCACCCCTGCGCACAGACTGTGTGTATTGGACACTAGTTTACGTGCTCGCAATAAAAGTAAGTACTACTGGCGCGTTTGAAGCATTTGAAGTGTGTCCACAGCGTGTTTGTATAGTAAATTTAGCCAGCTGATGATCTTTTAATACACTTCTGCCGTTAGCATCTCTCCTGCGGCGGCGTCATGCAGGGACGCCTTTTTTATTTTTTTGTGGTGAGGTGGGGGTGAAACAGGGCCGGGGGCCTATATGTTTTATGAATAAGGGGCGGAGGGTCGAGGCCGGAAGGGTACCCAGGTCAAGGGCGGAGGGTCGCGGCCGGACCTGCAAAAAAGGGTCAAGTGCCCAGCTCTGTATTTAATTAGATGTCTCTTGCACTGGGTGTTATATCGCATTATCTAATTGGTCTTAATGTTGTGGTCTGCAACGGATATGTTCATTTTTCTGGTTTTACTAGTAACCAATGCATTAGTGTCATTTCCTAGAAATTATATTACACCCTTATTTGCAAAGGGGTGCAGATAATTAATTTCTGACCTTTTTGAATATTAATGGCTATGAAAATAAACCTTTACTGTATTTTTAAAAAAAAAGAGAGAGAGAGAGACAGTTCTTACATTATAATTAGGTGAACATAATGACACCTCACAAAATTAATCTTCTTAACTCTATATATAACCAGCTGATTGCTGGTATGTCTATCAGCTAATGTCAGGGGACCCAACACACAACTACTTTATATTTTCACTTTATTAAAACTTGCCGCACACATGTTTTAGTGACTTAACTTGGTAATGAGAAATAAATGCCATCAAATGTCAAGGATAATGTAAGAATGGCACATGGTTTCAGCTTGGATTCCCTTTCATAAATGGTTGACCTGGTTGAGTGGAGGCAGAACCAGAGCCCCAAGGGTGGAATGTGTTGCAGTATTTTACTTTAGTCACTCTTCAGTATATGTTGGCAATATGAACAAAATGACATTTTTAAAACAAGTTTCAGTTTTAAATTCCGCAACTAAGCATGCATAGAACGTAGACGTCCATCTATGCAATCCCAAAGTGTTGAACACATGAACATCTTTGTACAGTATCTGCCTTGGTCTTGTTCCCACCGAATGTCTGTCATTTGAGTCCCTTTCCACAAAGCAGTACAGGGTATCAAAGTATTGTTGGAACTTTTCCATTGGGTTACCAACCACTGATAGAGTCAATAAGGTAGAACTGCACTTAAGCAGGTCACTTCTTTTTTTTTTGATTGAAAACCAAAAAAGGAAAATGTGCTATTACTGTGAGCGATGTCTTGTTATAAACTCCCACATGACACTTAGAAAAAAAAACATAAGGATGTTACTTTCCCATCCTTTGTACAAAGTAAAAATTGCTTTAAAGAGAAAATCAATCCAAACATATTTTTTTTCACAAATATGTTTCCAGCAGGCTCACTAGTTGTAACACGGCATTCTGATTGATATTGCGTTTGTGGCGGCAAAATCCACCCCTTTTTAGCGATCTTGGGGGGGGCGGCCATTTTGTCACTTCTGTCAACTGAAAATGACATCACAACTTCTCAGGGCTCAGGTAACGACCAATCCTGGCTGACCTATTTTCTGAAGCTGAACCCTGCTTGGTCGTTATCTGAGCCCTCAGGGCATCTGTGATGTCATTTTCAGTCGACAGAAGTGATAAAATGGCCGCCCCCCTGAGATGGCTAAAAAGGGGTGGATTTTGCTGCTTAACTTAAATACCACAAAAGCAATGTTCCTCAGAATGCCTTTCAACTAGTGGGCCTGCTGGGAACATATTCTTGAAAAAAATGTGTTTATGGCAGGGGTGCTGTTTTCGGCACAACATCGGCGGGCGGACCGAAAAGTCTTCCCCTTCAAGTTCAACCAAAGTGTGTTTCCATTTCAAGGAGACAGCTACAGTCTTGGTAGGATGTCATTGCCGTTGCCGTTTATTCAGCTGATACAGTTATCACTATCAAACCATTAGGTTATGGATACTTCAACAGGTGCAACTCTAGGATCTCAGGTTTTTGGGTCTTCGGATTGATTTTAGGACTGCCTAAACATTCCGGAAATTGGTCAGTCAATAAGATGTTCAGTAGCACCTTGCGGGTTCAACATTATCACATGCACGTCGTGCAACTTAACTTCTCTCAATCCAATTCAAGAGGACAGTGGTAGACATCCAGTAGAAATGTCAGCTAACTGTTACCTAATAACATCATCAGTGACCTATGATTAAATGCAGAAAAATGAGGATGGGGATGATAATTGTAATAGGAAATACGCCACATATCCAGGTTTAAGCCAGGCATTTACAGCATATCACTGGAAGACAGCATATTGCTCTGAGTAGGTAGAACACTCAGAGCCCAGTCGGGGAGGTACTGGGTGAAGCAAACCATTTCTGAGGCAATTAGGGTGCGAGGAGGGTGTGCGTGCGTGTATGTGTGTGTGTGTGTGTGTGTGTTTTTAATTCAAAATGTTACGTTGCAACTAAGTAGTGTAATTTTGCACTTTTCTGCTTTTTTCTGTTGGTGATTTCATGTGTAACTGCTGTGCCAATTATGATAAAGATGTACTTTAGGCTAATAATTGACCCACTCACACCTCCATGCATTTCTGGTGATGGGTCAGAGATAAATAAAAAATTATAATGTACTAAATTGACGTAAGTCATCTATTTTTGTGTAAGGTTTTGTGATTTAAAACAATTGAGAGGGAAATAAAAGAGAACGTGTGACAAAAGTCTTACAGGCAGTGGAAAATTTTAAAATGGCCCAAGAAAGGGATACAAATAATATGGATGTAATGTGAGTGCAATTTTTGCTACTTTTGCCATTTTTCACCTCACAGCAAGACATCTCTGACAAATCACTTAATATGCAAATGGTGTTGTGTACATATTTACTTCAGTGACAAATCACCACCACCATATAAGCTTCTAAAACGCAAATGAACACATATTCTCATACACACTCACTGAAAGCACATTGTGATGGAATGCACACAGTATATTATTCAGGCGATTTTTCAAATTCAGTTGTGTTTTTATACAGTACAGCTTTCAATGATGAATGACTATAAGAGCCACTGCAAGCTTAGATAGGACTGTTCAAAATTTTGAAGTACCAGCAGTGGCAAAGGACTGCCTCTGTGTAACGGGTATGCAATGCTAACAAAGGAAGTTTAATACTCACTTGTCCCTTTCTGGTGAGTTGAAAGCAATGTCACTGTCTAACAATTGTTGTATACATTACGTTCAACACTGGGATGTCATCACACATGTACTAATTATATGATTGTAGGGTGTCATGTTGCAATCAGAAAGCACACAGTTATGGCAATATCCACCTTAAGTCTGTATTAGGGGTGTGCATCGCCCCACAAAAGATGATTTGATATGTGTTTAAATAGGTAGGGTGTGAAGTGATTCAAAGACGGTTCAATTTGAAAGTGGAACAACTCGTTTCGACTCAGTGGGATTACGATTGGATTCGATATGATCCGCTGAGTTTGACTGTATTTTGCAATGGCTATTTTGTTACATACAATTAAATGAACTTGTCAGTACTGTAAATATGCCAATTCCTTATAAGATATATCCATCTAATAAAAGACAATTAAATTCGTAGAATCGAGAGATTTCAAAGAGGAATGATTCGATTTGGTTTTATTCAATGCACTCGCATCTTTCAAATCAAAAAACTATTTTCCAGTTCAAAACGTTTTTTTGTTACAGCCATCGTCTGTATTAAAACAAATTCAGTTCTGCTTAGGGGTCTGCATCTTTCCAATAGAAAATATTCAATACATATCTCGATACATGGGGTATGATATGAGTCAAGGACAGTACAATTTAAAATATATAAATAAAATTCAATTTAGTATAGCCCAGTTCAGAGGGTATCATGCAGTGAGTTTCTTGTTGAAAGTAGACAATCATTTCACAATATGAATTAACTTATTGGTATTGTAAATGTGGCATTTCCTTCAAAGACATTTACCACGCTTATGCGGTTCTAGTCAGGCTTCAGTAAAAAGTGTACTGTACACCTAAGCACTTATTTTTCTATTCTTGACTCTGTATTTCACTTTATCGATTAGCACACTTAGCGGCCCCTCGTTCGCCACTGACGTGAAAACGCTACCTGTTAGTGGGGTGGTTTATTTGTCACAGTGGAGGAGATGATGCGCAGCATGCAGCTCGTTGCTGCCTTGCACGGACTTACATATAGTATAAATAGACTGTGCAGCTTCAGGGCAAGCTGGTTTAGCGCTTAGCATTCAAGTAGCCACGAACAAAATGACTTCCGGGAGTACGCGCAACAGCGTGTAGTTGGACAATGCTTTTTTTTTTTTTTTTTTTTTTTTTTTTAACCAGTTCGGCGCTGGACATGCCCACAGGAGCATGCCACTAATGGTGGCGGCGAATTAACGTTACATGCGGTATCCACGGTCGCGACCTATTTTGGTTTTTGGGGGGTTTTTTTTGGAGGGGGGATTTTTTTTCAAATATTTTTATTAAATTCTCTTGAAAACTTCTTGGACGGTTTCGGTGTGGTATGTTCGGTTCGGTCCACTTGCATTCGGTTCGGACCACTTATTAGCATAACCTTATGCACGGACGCTGACTGTTGCGTGCAGGAGACGAGAGTGGCGGCACAAAAGAGATAGCCAGAAAAGAGCCAGAGCTCGAAGGTCCCCGCGTACACTGCGGTCTCCTGTTTGGGAACATTCTGGCTTTCCTGTTAATATCGCCGATGGGGAAAGGTACGTGGAGTAGTCCCAAAGTTGTGTGCCGACATTGCTACATGAGATTGGCGGCTCTGTTGCAGATACTGTAGCACGTCTAACATGCACGGCATCATCCGACTGTGAATGTTTCTTAGACGAGGGAGCAAAAACGTTCAACTTAAACAGCGAGATTTATCATATTGTAGCGTCTTCCAGGAACATGCCGTCAGACGTGGTTTAATAATCACGTTTTTATTAATCCAAGTTCAACTGCTCGAGCGCTTCTTTCTCCGCTGCCCCACTCGCTTGCCGTGGTGCATTCATGAACCTCGGAAACATCACAACTCAGCAACACACAAATCCGACCACAAATAACCCAATTTGTTACAATATGCTGTTGAACATTCAAAGATTTCAATGCCTAAAAACTGTATACAATTTCATAAAAACGTTTTAAAGTTACTGTATTTTTTCATTATAAAGGGTTTTAATATAGTTAGCAATAATTGTAACTGTTATTGTATGTATTTTTTTTATCACAAAAAGTGTATACATGTACTGTACTGACAACTTGTGTTAAACTTGAATACTGTGTCATAGGCTATTGCTACTGAGTGTTTAAAGATTTCATTGTTTTAGTAATTTACAAAATTAAGAGATCTTTATTGTTAGTGTATTTTTTATTCTGGTGTCATTTCTTGGAATATCACCCAAATGGTTTGCTATTTTTATTATTTTACTTATTTTTTTCTAAAAAAAATGTACCATTTACTTGTCATCTTTTTCAAAAAAACATACCGAATCGAAGTTTCCAAAAAAACGAATTGAACCGAAAGGTTATTTATATATTTTTATATATATATATATATATATATATATATATATATATATATATATATATATATATATATATATATATATGCACTATAGCACATAGCAAGTAGTATAGGACCCCGGGTCATTAAAATTACAGAACCTAAAAATCAAAAGTAATATTTTGTAGTATTGAATTACAAGGGGGCGGCATGGTGGTCGACTGGTTAGCACGTCCGCCTCACAGTTCAGAGGTCGTGGGTTCGATCCCGGCTCCGGCCTCCCTGTGTGGAGTTTGCATGTTCTCCCCGTGCCTGCGTGGGTTTTCTCCGGGCACTCCGGTTTCCTCCCACATTCCAAAAACATGCATGGTAAGTTGATTGGATACTCTAAATTGCCCCTAGGTGTGATTGTGAGTGCGGATGTTTGTCTCTGTGTGCCCTGCGATTGGCTGGCAACCAGTTCAGGGTGTCCCCCGCCTACTGCCCAAAGACAGCTGGGATAGGCTCCAGCACGCCCCACGACCCTTGTGAGGAGAAGCGGTACAGATAATGGATGGATGGATGAATTACAAGGACAACAGCAATCCACTGATTACTGAGTTAATATTGCTGAAGTTAATTTGAATTTGTTATTATTCATCGATTTTGTTTAATTTTATTTTCAGCAGCAAATGGTGCAATAAGTCTGTCAAAAATGTTTACAGCTTAAACAAGGATATTATTATTTTTTGAATTTCAGTTAAATTGATGCACTTAAAATATTTTCTTTTACAGACTAATAAACTGTCAGTAAGGTTATTCTTGTAAATTGAACTATATTGCTTTCTTTTTGTTTTCTTTGTGTTAACAAGGATACAATGTTATGCAGAGGTGTATCTATAACTATTTTATAGACAAATGCTATTATTCATAGTTGCGGCGGACACTGGGTGGTGGGGTGGGGTTGGGGGTCGCGAATTGTTTTGTTCTTGCTAGGGGGGGGCGTAACAGAAAATAATTGAGAAGCACTGCATTAAGCACTGAAGATGGATTTGACTACATGGCAACAAGAGCGAAATTAATCATTCTACCTGATGTTTAGATTTTAGTTTGATGTGGTGCTTTATTGATGTGGCCATTATAAAAACAAAACAAGACACCAATAGATAAAAGACAATATTTTTACTGTTATGGACACCAACTATATGCTTTCTCTGTGTGCTCACAATTGCCTGTGGGCACCTGAGCTGCTGTGCAACCCACGTAATCTGTGCCTGTGCAGTAATATATTTTCTAAAAATTACCGACTGTGGGATGCTGTGTAATTCATCTCTTTCCACCCTGGCATGAAATACAGCCCTATCACCACCATCGTCAAAAGCCAGTGAGGTGAGCAAAAGAAGCAAGGAACAGCTTTATTTAGCTTCACATTTTGATTGGATGCACGTAAAAATAAAGTTGACAAAGGTCTTCAGGATTACAGCTGCCAAAAGGATTTGATCCATAACGCATGACTCCTTTTCTTGTTTTCCAGCCAATGATTCATTTTTAAGGTAACTATTAATATGAATATTGTTCTTTGGGAAAAACCTTTTTATAGAGCCGCAGCCTATCACAGTCCAGTCCATCAGTTTAGAAGGGAGCACAGCGAGGTGAATGATTAACAGCTAACCACTTGTGTTAGTCCTCTGATTGCATTTCAACGCCTTCATCTCCCCTATTCTCTTCGAGTTACCCTCCAAGCATCCCCAGTTGCATAAATACCAGCACTGTCTCTGGATATTTGCTCTTGCTCTCTGACCGACAAGCCCAATGTCACACACCTATGAAAACACTCCATGAGTGCTTCTCAATCACCCAAACAACAGTTAGATTCTAAATCAATGCAACCTCCCTAACCAGTTCTCTTTTCAAACGATCATCACAAAGAAAAAGGGATTGGACATGATGAGGTTTCAGTACCAAAGCAATCAGCATCTGTTGCAGGAACAGGGGCAGCTGCTATGGGCATCATTTATTTGTTGACGGATTAACAAGCAATTACAAGCTTGTAAATATTTTTGTTGCAACGAGTAGTAGCACCAGTTTTATTTGATTGGTCTTTTCTCATAGGAAAGTTTTGTTTTTTTTCTGCCGTTGCAGTCATTTTTTGTCGGTTTCCCAAATGGTAGTAGGATGAAGTTATTGAATGTTAAAAGTAGTTATTGAATTCAAATAAGATTACATGAAATAAAGTATGTCATTGTATAATAAATTGCCTGCAGAAGGCATCCTGGGAAATGACGAGTTTCAGGTGACTTAAAGATATGAATTTCTTTGACAAAGCAGGTAGGTGATACTCTTGTACAACATAAAGCATCATATCGGCACTATTTGATGAAATTTATATACCATGACAATGGCGATCATGAGAATAATGAGATTCGCTGTGTTCACTTGCAGGTGCCACCGAACAACCATTGAATAGGGATCTTATATTGCAATGTTTAAAACAAGTATTCCAGTTGTCTGATGAACCTGCCTTCAGAAGACAAATCGCAGCTGTTCCATTCATTGTCAGTGAGGGTAGACAATGAACTGAAAATTCAATTATGTCACTTTGTTTTAATTAGCCAAGAGTTTGTAAATCAGGCAAATACTCGCAGGCAATCATTTCCATCACTAGAAATCCTCTTTAAAAGCGACGTTACATAATTTGTTGCGCTCCAGAGATCTCAAGGGGAGAATGGAAACAAGGACAGGTGATGACACGGGGGGGGGGCAAAGATGATCGTGCGCATCTGTTCTTTAGCCTCTCGGCTCTTGTATGGTTAGAGACTTATCCTTCCAACTCTGCAACCCCGTTGGCCAGATGTGAGCAGCTGGTACATGCGTGAGCAGCTGGTACATTCAAGGGGAGAGGTGTGTGGGGCCCATAATTTGACACCTATTAGGAGGTATTCCTTGTTGAGGAAGCTAGCACCATATAATAAATACAATTCGGGAGGGATTGAGGAAAAAAATTCTTACAAAATGTCAAATCTCAGTGTTGTTAAAAGTGAAGACAATTTGAAAGAAACATGAAGTCAACCCATTAATTTGCCTTTGCGGGCCATATAAAAGGATGTCACGGGCCAGATCTGGCCGCCGGGCCTTGAGTTTGACACCTGTGGTCTATAGTCAGTGTATTTCATGAATATGGCTAGCACATACTTTGGCCTTGACAAAATTCTAAAGAAAACCAGTTGAGTAATGAGAAAGTTCGAGCTCGGTTTCAATGTCCAAGCATTGCATTTGATGGGAATATCGACATCCCCATCACGTAGGTACGTACCTCCCCAACATGGCCGCCATGATGATTCATAGGCGGTCGTCGTCCGAGGCTGAGCTGTTACCATCATTGAAGAACGAAGCAACCTTTCAGCAGTAGCAGGAGCAACCCAAGTGGAGCACAGGCCAACAGCAGAAGCGGGAGCAAGCCTGGCCAGGCGTGCCGGGAAACGCATAGAAGCTGTTGCTGGCTGATGACAGGATTTTCAAGCTGGGCAATCGTACAGGAAAGAAACGTCGAACGTGAAACAGTGTTACAGCCGCAGCTGGAGGTTCTGCAACTTTATGGCTCCCCGATGCGCATCTCCACTAAATGTGTTTCGTGTCAAACATCCCTACAGTGAGACAATATCCCAAGGACCTGTTCAAAAATTTAGTACGTGCCGACCACAGTGAAGAAAATGCTGATCTACACCATGGAGTTTGTTAAGCACTTTCTTCTTCATGAGGAGCAAAATTAAGCGCAGTCAATATGGCGATCACCTATGAGTTAAAGTGCCTGCTGTCTGACGTAGAACTGGTCAGCATCTCCATTTAAACTAGGGGTGTCCAAACTTTGTGGGGCCACATACGGAAAAATCAAATGGGGTAAGGGCTGCTTTAAAATCTTTCATTTAACACTACCAATTCATGTCATGTCATGTCATCTTCCAAACCGCTTATCCTATATAGGGTCGCGGGGAGTTGCTGGAGCCTATCCCAGCCGTCAATGGGCGAAGGCAGACTACACCCCGAACTGGTCGCCAGCCAGTCGCAGGGCACACATAGACACTGTCACTGAGCGGGAATCGATCCCACGCTGCCCGCACACAACTCAGGCGTGTGTACCACTACACTATCAGCGGACCTTACTACCAATTCATCTGTGTAGGTAAAGATATGTGAAGCTATATTCATTTTTATATATACCGTATAGTTGGGGGAATAAAAAGCAAAACATAAATGATTTTTCAAGATTTTGGCGTGGCTCGTGGCGAATGATGAAGATGGCGATGATTGGTTGAAAACAAAGTGAGAGCTCACAACGAACATCATCTGTTCGCTTGCCTTGCCACTCAGTGTAGAAGGTAAGTATTGTGCAAGGCAGGAAAATGACACTAACCGTGTCAAAGTTTATTTTACTCTATGCTGCAAGCCATTAAAAATTAATGGACAAAGCTTGCAAACCCCGAAAAGAATGGAAATCAAGAATCATTTGGAACCAGAATCGGAACAAGGAACTATAATCGTTTAAATTCAAATGATGCCCAACCCTACGCAATATTTTGTTCTGGGTAATTCGTACCCCTGGCAGTGACTCCTACATTTCAAAAAAATACTATGCCGTAATGCTACATAATGACATTTATTATGCATTTTGGCCGTGTGAAAGCCGGTGTTTCACGCCTGGGTGCAACCAGGTGAGAAACGAACAGAGATAATGTGACGGAGGTAGATTGGAAGCACTCTCACATTATAACTCCTTCAAGGACAGTGAGAGTGGAGCAAAATGAAGAGTTTACATAGTAAACACATTATTATTATTCAGAAAATGTAATTTCTATTAATGTGTTTAAAATGCTGTGCATTGCATTTCAAATAAAAGGAAGGGAAAAAAAACAAACGGTATGATATATATATATATATATATATATATATATATATATATATATATATATATATATATATCATACCGTTCATGTGTCTGTAGTAGCGGGGCTGTTGATTCCAAATGAGTTGTCGTCCTTCAGAAATCAGGGCGAAATGTTTATTTTGTGATTCCAAGCCCTTCCTCTTTTGCTCATCATCTAAATAACCTTTATCAGAATAGACCGATTTGTCACAGACTCTCTCGAAAAGTGTTGTGCTTTTCTTGGAATGAAATTGTGTAAAAATGTACAGTGGAATTTATTTTGACTGTCTGGGAGATTGGCAACCTTCAGCACCTCCTAGAATCGAATGCTTTGCCATTTTAACGTGACAGATTTTTGGGTGGAGTTTTCATTGCAATTTTGATTTAATTAAAACAACATACACTATGGCTACACAAGTGGTATCTTATTAAAACAAGAACATTTACTGCTTTATAAAAACCCTTCCATTCATTTTCTACCACTTACCCGGAGTCTGTTCGGAGTCGGAGGCTACAGCTTCAGCAGAGAAGCCCAGACTTCCTTCTCCCCTGCCACGTCTTTCAACTCTTACGAAGGGTCCCCCAGGCGTTCTCAGGTCAGCCGGGAGACAAAGCCTTTCCAGTGTGTCCCTGGGTCATCGCCGGACCTCCTGCTGGTGGGACATGCCAGGAACAACTCACCAGGGAAGCATCCAGGAGCCATCCTAATCACCTCATCTAAGCTCCTCTCAACGTGGAGTAGCAGCGGCTCGACTCTGAGTCCCTCACGGATGACCGAGCTTCTCACCCTATCTCAAAGGCAGAGCTCAGACAGCCTGCGGAGGAAATTCATTGCAGCCATTTTTATGTGGAATCTTGTCTTTTGGGTCATGGCCCACAGCTCATCGAACCATAGATGAGGGGAGAAACATAGATTGACTGGTGTCTTGTTAGAAATAAATCCCTGTAAAACAGTTATTTAATTAACTGTCCTTAAAATAGCAGTGTGTAGATTTTTTTTCTCAACGTTCATTAGGAAGTCCTCGAATTACGACATTTTGATTTTACGACGCCCGTGCCTCTTCTGACATTTTGTCCCCAGCACCATAGTAACTACGTTTACATGTAGTCAATATTTGGTTTAAGGTAAAAATTCAGAGCACTTTCCCAATGTACTGTGTAGCATGCAATCCCTAATTATTTGCCACGAGTGTAAAAACGGTATCCGGTTACTCACAAGTTCTTTACGGACAGCCCAATTTATGACATAAGCCATCTAACTTTGCATTACACAAATAATACCAGACAGTTATGTTTGTGGTGATGAGCTATAGTATGAATACGTTTTCACTGTTTTCTGCACGTAGAGCAGAAGGAGGTGGCAGGTTAAGACATTCAACATGATTCTTGTTGCATGAAAGCTTGCCAAACACTGTTTGTGTCGTCTTGTTGCCTGCGTCACTTAGCTCATGTCATTTTCAAAGGTGTCTCTGTGACTGCTACTTGTATGTGTACACGCAACACTATTACGTTGTCAGACAATTATGCATCTCTATTCTCTATGATCATCCTGCCAGCTTCCAGAAGGATCTCAGATGTTCCCAGCCTTCAAAATCTCATTAGGAGAGGAATGCAAAGACATCCGCATACACACGCGACACAAGCTGTGTTTCCATGCGTGTTCAAGGAGCACATCTGTTCACACTGTACCTGTGGATGCAGATGCTTCCATTTGCATGTCTGAAAGTTCCTTCTTCAAGGGAGTCACCATTTTTTGCCCACACATACACATTAATGTAGGCAAAAAAACGAATCATTACGTTGTTTTGTTTTTTTAGTTTTTTCTACAGGATGACTTAGGTCATGCAAATTCTGGAATGCAAAAAATGGAAAAATAAATAAATGGAAAACCCTAAAAATGAATGGCGATGATCTTGTTTTGACCATTCACATACAACTGAATCATTAGCATAAAAAGTAAAGCGTTTCGTACAAAATTCAGGTTCAATATGATATTTTTTTTGATTTACACCGAACTGATTGAGTGTTTCGTAATTGGTCAATATTTGGCATTTTATGCAGAATTGCTGATCGACTGTAATGTTATGATTGGTGCGATCTATCACAATAATCGGATCCAGGAAATTTATAAGACATTTTGTGCAGATTCTTATATGATTTGTCCTAGTGTAGTTGCCGTAGGTTAGCGATCAAGGATGGCCAACCTGCTGTGCATGCATGCTCAGAGGAGCCACAAGGAGTCAGATACATTTCTATGTATTTAATTTATTCTTAGATTTTATTAGATTTCTAAAAACAATTTGCTCTAAATTTTGTATCTGAAAAACATTTCAAGGATATATCATTAGATCATAGTTTATTTATTTACATATATTACATATATTTATTTAACATCTTAAAATGTGTTTCTCTACCTTTAGTAATATGGGTAGAGTTAGTCTTTTTTGTCCCAATTACAACTTCAATTTCATTAGTGTCATGTTTGGTCTGTGTTTGTTAGTTTTTTTTGTTTTTGTTTGTTTTGCTTTCTCGATGTTTCTGTGTCTGTCTTGTCAGTGATTGTTGTGTCCACCTGTGTACATTCCACTCCCTAGTGTTGGCCAATCAGCTCCCTCCTACCTCGTGTGTCTTGTCCAGGTGTTTTTTGTTGGCTCGTCAGTATGCTTGTATTTAAGATCCTAGTTTTTGTTCAGTCCTTGTTAGGTCATTGTCTATATTGATGCTGTCCTAGTCTGTCTGTGCCTTAGTGAAGTCTTGTTAGTATGATTTTTGTTTTGTTTTGTTCACGTCAAGCTTAACTTACACGCTCATGCCAAGCCCTGCTTCCATGCTCATGCCAATCTTCGCTACCCCGGCTGGTCAAGTCCTGACACGCTACTCCGGTCAAGTCCTGCCACGCTACTCTCGTCAAGTCCTGCCACGCTACTTCACAGGTCCACAGTTGACAAATATGAATGAAATCCCCTGATCCTAGTTCCCGAGGAGAAAAAAAAAGGAAAAACAAACAAAAAAAAAAATCTGGGGAAAAATTAACATCCTCAGTGACTATTTGTATTATGAACTACAATCCGAGACCTTGGAGCCGTGTTAGACACAGTACTATGCTGTCTTTATACCTCAGAAGTACTTGACTGTAAACGTTAATGTAATATGTTATGAAAGCCCCACCCTGCATTAACTGCACATCTGATATTTCTTACAAACCAATCTGTCAAAATCGGTAAAGAATTCAGCGAGTTATGATTGATTTATTACAGCCAAACAATGCAAGGGACTCTTGCCGGTTCAAGATGGTGAGGTTCCCTCTAGTGCACAGGTGTCACACTCAAGGCCCGGGGGCCAGATCCGGCCCGCGACATCATTTTATGTGGACCGCGAAGGCAAATCACATAAGAAGATTAGAGGTATTTATTTTACTGGTAAAATTCACAGCCTTCCAAATAGGGGGCGACCAGGCAGCCGAGATAACGCGGAAGACAGCTAAGCAGTGTGTTGACATGTTTCTTTCAAATTGTCTTCACTTTTAACACTGCATATCAGATATTGCAAACATTCGTCACCAATCCCTCCTTTGAAATAAAATTAAAAAGAGATAAAGAAACCATTTACTGGCTTCTAATTTGAAAACGAGTTATCCATCAATTTGTTGTGTATATGTGAACATATAAGGTGACTATAGATACAGTATATATGAATTCACAGTCATAACGGCCCTCTGAGGGACACATAACTATGATGTGGCCATGTGATGATGTGACAAAAATGAGTTTGACGCCCCTGCTTTAGTGGTGTCTCCATGGGGAAGACGACAAGACGGGACAGTCGAAAATATTTGGAGTTTTATAACAGTTAGGCGGTTTCCTCATCGAAGCCTAATGAGCGCCTATCGAGAGGAAGGCGTCACATCTAGAAAATGCTAAATATTAGGGCAATCATTCTAAGATTTGCAGCAGTTGAAGTGGTCAAAATTACAGAGGTCCATATACATTTTAGTGAAAATTGATCGCAATTTTCTGACATCAAGTGACATTAAGTATCTAACTGGATACTCCTTAAAAGTCATCTTTCATTTTCCTTTAAAAGTAAAGTTTTTGAGTAAAGGAACATTTTCAACGCATACCATTTTTTTTTTTTTTGCATCGCAGCGACAACATGCCTAAGTCATGATAGAAATAAAAGCTCTCTTCCAGTTGACGCACCCTTCCGGCTGGTAAAAATATCAAAATTGGATGAAATGTCCAAATTGCCCATTATATTTGTGCACAAAGTCTGAAATTGGAAAACGGGATTTTTGTTTTTGTAGTTTCTGTTTTGTTTTGAAAAACGACAGCAAGTGAAGAAAGGACAAAATGCACGTGAAGATAGAAAGTCTCTGAGCTTTGTGTGCTGCTGATCACCAACCAATATGTTGTAACAAACCTGTAAACGCCATAAAACTGGAAATCTTTAAGCAGATGTTGTGGTCTATTTTGACAGATGATGTATTATTTGGATGATATTTGTACAGTGAAAGATTGTGTTTTGGGAGTTTAATTTGCTGTGCTGTGGGTTGTGTGAACAGCTGTGCATTGTAAGTGGTGTTGAATTTATTATGATGTATATGTGTGTTTTTGTGATTGTGAAATGAAAAGAACTGTTTTGTTATATGTTGTTTAGATGGGAGAGTTAACATGTTGCTTTGCCCTATATGTCCATAGACCCGGGACCTAGAGAGGCATCGTGACTGTATGTTGACGACGTATGTAAACAAACATGCATGTAAATGACTATTTATTGAGTCTGAGAAAACTACAGTGTCCATTTTTTCCTTATCAAGTGATAAGTCAATCGTAGTAATAATTGTGACCGGCCTACTTACTCGATAGTACTGTTCCCGTTGGCTCCCATGAACATTTTGTCTTGTGCCGTGCCGATCCCGTGATTAAAGGTAAAGTTGACTCATATCCCGTGGGAATCCCGTGACCCGTGGATTGCTGACAAAATGTTGTCAAAAGGATTATTGTATTGACTGTATATCCCATTCAAATGTGTGATAATTTGTCTTCCAGCAGACTGTGCCTCAAATACATGATTTAAAAACAGTGTGCAAGCATCCCTGCACTGCTGTATTTGCCTCTATCAACGGTGAGGAAAAACAAGTTTGTGTGGACTGTAATTATTTATATTTGAAACAATGGCTTATATGTTTTCTATTTAACAATTTGCATGCACAAATCAGTAAGTAAAGCCATTATTCCTGTCCACTCACCTATATTCTAAAGCAATTGTTTTTCAAATATTCATTTAGAATAAACTCATTTCCCAGGACCCACTGAAGAAGTCAAGACTTTTCACAGATGATCTTCAGCTGTTGAATAATAATGAAACTAACGAGATGCTATTATTCTAATAGCTTCTTTGCAAGAGTCATGTGTCACAAAGGGTTAATCAACATTAAAAAAAAAAGTTCATTCGGTCTATGTCAAGCATTTAAATGAAGTTCAAAGGGAGATGGTAATTCACATTCTCATTCTGCTTAACCTTGTGTCAACGTTATTTTCAACCTTATTAAGCTAATAAGTCCGAAAAACCTGGTGCAAAATAAGGAACTAACATCACTGAGCTTTGGGAATGTAGTCAAGAGATCCTGTGCCTGTGCATCATTACTCAGAATGATTTAAAATCATCAACACAGTAATTGAGGTCCGCCTACTTAAAGTAGATGAGATGACAACTTTATTTCTAAGTCTACATTCACCTCTATCTATATCAAAAGATGCTGATAAATATTCTACGTACTACATCGACCACCACCACCCTCTCGCCCCATGTTATAATACATGGGGAGGGAGGGTGGTGGTTGTGGTGGGGGAGAATACAGGAAAAAAAAAAGGGAAAAATTCAAAATATTTAAAAAAGAAAAACAATATGTGACTCTGCGGGTTCCGAACTGCGAATATGCAGGGTTCGACTGTAGTTCTAAGTTGTAATATCACCAGAGGTGGGTAGAGTAGCCAAAAATTGTACTCAAGTAAAAGTACTGTCTCTTCAGAATAATATGACTCAAGTAGAAGTAAAAAGTAGTCATCCAAATAATTGAGTAAAAGTAAAAAAGCACTTGTTGAAAAAAAACTACTCAAGTACTGAGTAACTGTAGCAACGTCTCATTTATTTTTCATCTGATAAAAATACAAAATAATCACCTTCAGGCAACTTAAAGTCCATCCAATCAATAAAATGAATTACATTTAATTAAAAAAATAGCTTAGAATAATCTTAAGGTAAATTCAAGTACTTTAATAAACAACAAAATAAATAAACTAAGCACAAGTAGCACAAAATTTCAGCCCAGGTTTTGTTTGCAGCTATGTGTAAAAAAAAAAAAAGTGACATCCGTTATTGATATCGGGGCAGGGGATGTCATGATATTTGTTCCAGTATTACTTGGTATTAGATCGAATCCAAAATCACAGGTATCGACCATTCCTAGTTCTTACACTTAATGGGAAGTCAACCCCAAACATTTTTTTTTCAAGAATGTGTTCTATGGGAAGATATTCTTCCCATAGAACACTGACTTTATTCTCAGAATTCAGACTTTAAAGTGGGAATTCTGAAAAGTGAGAATTCTGACTTTAAAAAGTCATGTATGGAGTATATCAGTTACTTAACTGACTTTAAAGTCAGAATTCTGAGAATAAAGTCAGAATTCTGAGAATAAAGACAGAATTCTGAGGATAAAGTCAGAATTCTCAATTTAAAGTCAGAATTCTCACTTTAAAGTCAGAATTCTGAGATAATATGAGAATCTTGCCAACCTATTTTTTCTCTCCCCACTGGCCCTAATTCTCTTCTGTACTTGTCCACTTCAACCTGTAAAAATAAAAAAGCGATCAGCACAATTTTTGATTTTGTGGAGGCGACAGTGTTATTTTTATTTAGGAGGAGGAGGAGCTCATAATGTCAATGAAATTCCCAGAGCTGGGCACTTGACCGTTTTTTGCCCGTCCGGCCTCGATCCCCCGCCCTTATTCATAAAAATTATCACCTCCCCGCCCCTCGAAAAGAAACAAAAAAAACGTGCATGACGCCGCCGCAGGAGAAATGCTAGCGGACTAACGGAAGAGGTTTATTTAAAGACCATTAGCTGGATAATTTAATATTCAAACCTGCAGTGGACACGCTTCAAACATGTTTCAAAAACGCACCACTAGTACTTACCCTGCTGCGTGTACTTACTTCCATTGCGAGCCCTGGGGTTGGTTTTGTCGTATTGTATAATCATTTGGGTCCAACAGATGACAATCTGCAAGCATTCAACAAGTTACTTATTTTCCACACTTCACCTCCTTCACGCCTTCAAAGTAAAAGCATATTAGCAAATCACTACAAAGCAGGTTTGCTACGCCGTATTTCCGGAAGTAGGGACGATGCCAGAAAAAGTGCATGGATTCCACCTTGATGTGCCAGCGTGATCCTTGAGTGCTGCGCGTAGCTTGACTATACTCGCATAGACAAGTTTTTTTGAAACAGTTACGTTTCAAATCGGGGGGTGTCGCTTCAAAAAGACAGCGACAACAATGGATATCATGCCTGCTACAACCATAAAGGGACCGAGATGACTTGACGATGAATTTAATTGTATTGCGAAAGCGACCTGGAAGGTGGCGGCTAAGGGGGAACGTGGGTGAGTAGCTTCTATTTACACATACGCCGCTGCCAAACTAGTTTGCTTTGCAGCAGCAACGAGCTGCGTGGTGCATTCCTCTCCTCTGTGGGAAACTGTATGTCATCGCAACATGTGACATAATGGACCGATCAGAACAGCAACAATTCCTGATGTGTGCGTGTGATGTGTTGCAGACCTGTACCCAACAGCACAATTGCGTAGGTCATGTGAATCAATGCGGCAGTTGTCGCTTGCGCTGATGCGGGAGTAAAAAGAAGCCTTTCAATGAGTAGGCTGAGATGAAATTTGGCCACCTCGCAACCACGTCACACGCATGAGGGCCGATTAGTGGGCCGGACTAAAACCCACTTCTGGCCATGCTTAGTCCAGCCCTTTTTTAAAAATTTTCAGCCGCCACCCACACCCCAAAAATGGGCATCCGGCCGGGACGGACTGCCCAGCTCTGGAAATTCCAATTATTGTGCCGATCACATTTATATTTTTACAGGTTGAAGTGGACAAGAGTAGGAATGTACATATGAATTTTAATGGCGATCGGTCACCATTTTCAGATACTGTTAAGTGACAACAGGACATGACAAACAAAGCCAGGAAACAATATTACAATGCATGCCTCCTTACTTCACTGACATTTGTCTGTGTCTCCTCCCAATTTTGAGGCATTACAACCTGTTCTAAAGAAAAGGTGACCATATACCATTTTACCATTTGATTAATTTTTTTGAGGCACTCTGAATAACTGAACGGCGCATTTGAGCAAGTTTCCAAACCGTCTAAGTGAAGCAGCGCACTCTGAGCGTATTTCCGAATGCACCCACGAATAGGGAACACCCCTAATGTTCAGAGTTAATTATGTTGTGTTGTAACACTGGCTCATGCGGTCATGCAAGGTACATCAACATACATTGTACAAATCAAGAATCCTCAATGTATTTGAAAATAAATATGTATTGTGGCGCTCACGAGTCAGAGAGAGTAGAAAGCATGCACTTTTATTCATGTAAGCAGAAGAACGGCTTACAACTTGCTCACATAAACAGGTGCAAAAAAATCACCATTCGACACAAGGCACAGTCACGGTGTCATATCCAAAACCAAAGCCATCACGCCAGAATACAATGGAACAAACTTGTGAGGTAATGGCCAATAAACGCACACTTTAGCTGTCATTTACAAGGTGCAGATCTGCATAGCACCATACAGATCTGCAATGCATGCTCCCAGCGTCACTACAATATTTTGCATTTTTGTAGTGGTTACCAGTGGGTAGGTCCTAACCACTCCAAAAATGCAAAACATACGCTACCCGGAAGGTAAATCATTCTGACTTGGTCATGTAGCTCGCGTGCTGAAAAACTGTGAGCACCCCTGGTTTACATGATGCTCGTTCGTCTTGGCAAAAGGAATATACAGTACCACACCTGTGAATCCGAATGAAATTCCATTCAGATTGGGCCTTTTTATTCCGATTGGTGTGTTTATATGGAGAATTACCATTCCCATTGGTCATTCGGATCCTTTCTAATGGGAATACATGGCTCCATGTAAACCCGGCTTGTATGGCCAAATTAGGTCTCCGAACCAAATATTGCCTCTGATTATTTATCCTTTCGGAGCATGCTATTCCAGATGAACTGTCAAAACAAGGACTAAAAATTTAACATGAAATAGCTGTGAGAAAAAAAAATACAACCAAATTAAACAAAATTGTAAAATTTGCAAAAAAGTATACCGGTACAACTATACAACCCTAAAGTATCCTGTAAGAGTTTCTTACTGTCGAAAGAAAAATAAAATCTCCACCCTGAGTTGTTCCTTTATCATGGTGAAGAGGGTTGTGCTTCCCAATGAAAAGTGCTTGAGTCTAGTTGTCTGGGGCTTTATGCCCCTGCCAGGGTCACCAATGGAAAACGGGTCAAACTCTTGGAGGACTCTCGGCCTGGTAGCAAGCCTGCTGTGTTCACTCCCACAGGTCAACAGCTCAAGCTCCCCTTTCCAACCACGCCCGTCTACGAAAATTTGAAGATTCCTCCCATGCGAAGCGGTGAGTTTTTGTGTTGGACTTGAGTTGCAACTCAATTTAATTTGTTCAATTTAATCTTCACCACACTATGACAATGAATGCCTTCTATTCTATGTGAAAACTTACTTGGAAAAACTATTTTCAGTCACAGCTTTATTAATATCATTAACACTTAGTATAATTATTTAAATGGGTTTAGATTGTTGAGTGTATTTTTTCTTTATTCACACTGTGTGCCATGTCAAACAGCAAAGAGCTCGATAAGTGTGTGGTAATTTTAATCCACGGTATCTGTCATAGATAGATAATACTGTTTCACATGGCCACACTTGCATGAATGCGTAATTACGCATGGTTGCTCACTCTCTCTCTTGCACTTGTTTTTGTCTCGTACACATACACAGTGGCCAATGCCATCAGTCTACCAAAATGCTTTAGCCTGAGTTAATGCAGATGAATGGAGCAGAATTGTTTGTCTGAAAACAAATGACTCATGGCAATAGATATTTGCTTGCACGATACAAATGCAGGCATTATAAAAAGATTATCCCAATAGACAGTTATACATACAGGCAATGGAATGGTTTGAATTTGAAATGAAAGCACATCACTATTGTAGTGACCAACAGTATCACAGTTATTTGGATGGAGTAATCCCTGAAACAGCTTTTCCCAAAAATTTGTTTTTTTCCCCCCTATACTTAAGCCTGAAATTAACCTCCCACACAGTTTAAAAACATTATTAACACAAACAAACATGAATATACATACTTTAACCTGTTTTAAATTCAGACAGTGGCGATTGTTCCAAGACTGCAAGGGAAGTTTAGCTTCTGTTTTTAACCCGGAAGTGGGTGCCTGTAAGGTAAGTGGATGTGAATAGGAAATTAGCCAGCTAATGAGCTTTAAAGGTTATTAATTATGAAGCCTCTGCTGTTAGTCTCTCTGCCACAGCGTCATGCACGGACCCTTTTTTTTTGAGGAGGGGTTAGTGAAATGAAGGATGGAAGCCCTTTAAAAGGACAAGGACGGACAGGGACAAAGGACGATTATTTGGGGAATAAGGACGGAGGGAAGATGATGGAAGGGTGCCCAGGTCGTGGACGGAGGACTGACTGGAAAAATAGCGTGAAGTGCTCTGCTGCTGTGTGTGCATTTCATTGACGAAATATGGGCTAGAATATATTTATCTTTCGTTCAGAATCAGCTACATACCACAGGTAACTGCCTCAGCGCTTTAACAAAGTTGGACGTTGAGCGTCTACTGCTTCCACGAGGAAGCATAGAGTGGGTTGGTCCACAGCGTGAAACTGGAAGCATTGGCTAAATGCTGGGCTTTATCGCACCCATCCGCTCAGCATCTCTGGGGGTCTATGGGGCAGTGGACTGGCGAAGACGCTCGGCTTCTGCAGGATGATCGGTTGATCTGTCTGAGGAGGAATCCCTCTTTGATTGACAGTGAAATCAGCGATCCTGAAGTCAAAACCTCCACCGGACCATTTTCAAGTTTTTCATTCCGTTGTTCTGAACTGATCCGGAGACTTTACCGATCCCCAGACTTTGTCTTTGTTAAAAACAATGAGCATTGTGCTTGGTCTCTTCTGTCACACTGCGGTTTCTTTCCCCAACGAGCAGCGGTAGCCCCCCGTAACGATCACTCACACTCACAGTCGGTCACACAGTAGCTCTGCTGGCCGTTGAGACGACACTGTTCAAGCCCCTGGAAAAAGTTGGTACGACAGGGTCACAGATCATTTTCTTGAAAAGGAACGGAGGGTACAATTTACATATAGATAAACACATTTATGATGTAGGCTGGAAAAAAAAGACCTTAAATGACCAGCAGGCACCACTGAATTCAGAGTACTTACCAGCGATGATACGAATCTTGATGTTAAATCAACTGTGGAGTACAATAAAAATGGGGATGTTGATTTGCAGTGTGTGGGGGTGTGCATGTGTGCGTGCACTTGAGAGCAGGTGCGTTGGGGTTGGCAGCAGCTGAGATCCATCCTTCCGAATGAAGGCGGCTCCTATTTAAGAGGTTCTGGGATGCAGACCATTTGCCAGATCGTCTACGCTCCATGTCGAGTTTGTACTTTCTAGCTCCCTTGTCTTGTTGCGAACCGTTTCATAAATTACAGTACTTATGAGTTTACGTCGACGCCATCTTCTAGTTTACCCTTCGCTCTGCTCGCCCACCTACCAGCCTGCTTGCATCTCCGCCACCAGACTCCACACTAGCCCCCACCATCATGAGCTTAACAATAAACATTTTCTCACGCCACAGCCTCTACTCCATTTCTGCACTTGGGTCCTCTCTCCGCCTCGCGAACCCTGACAGGATCAACCAATGACGTTCAATTGTTATGATGTAACAATTCTGTACGACAGTGGGCAAGTCAATCACAAGAGTAAGGGTTAAAAAAACTGTTTTTATTTCATTATTTTACATTCATGACCTAGAAGTGTTTTTCAAGTATTTTCTGTAAGTATGACTTTCCTGCATTTGCATGGTGTGTATTCATTAAAAACAATAATTTTAAATGGGCTTCCGTTAGCGTTTCTGACTACGAACTTCGACAAACTAGAGAATAGTAATAAAAAAATAAAACCGTATTTTCTGGACTATAAGCCGCATCCACTCTATTTAAAAAAAAGGAAAATAATAATTTTTCCTCCGGCAAGCAACAGAAGACACAGTCAACTGTGATTGCAGAGCGCTCAACCTTTGTACCATCTGAATGGTATATTAATGAGGGACTGTCCACTCAAAATCAAAAATGTAAAAAATGTCCAACATGAAACGTTAATGCCATCTTGTAGCAGAAAAATTACCTCAAAACAGATCATGACTCAATGTTTCGTACTCGTTGAACAGTAGAGTACAGGAAGTCCTCAATTCACGTACTAGTTCCGTTCCTACGCTGGCGATGTAACCCGAGAAACACCGTAAATCGTATTTCACGTTAAAGTCGAAATGTACGTCAAAATACTTTGTATAAAAAAAAAAAAAGGCAATAATAATTGAATAAATAATAATATGCTGTACTTAACATTACTGCTGAGAGGTAGAAGGAGAAGAAAGAGGGGAGGGCGAAAAAGGCAAAGATACTTCCGGCGCACAATCACAGACAAGGACTATGCACATAGCTAAGCAGAAACTCTGCGCATGCTCGACCACAAGGAATCCTGGTCTTCGTAGTACAGAAAGTGCTTGTATGCACAGTGTTTGGCATGCAACCAACTGGAAATAAACAAAGCAGAGGTAAACAAGCTCAGAGGCACAGCACAAAAGCACACTTTTGGAGCGAGGAGGAAACCAGCTGCTTCATTCATGTGATGAGTGACATGAGCATCAAGTGGATTATTGGCAGTTGAAAGTAGCAAGCGGAAATGACGTCCATTTGAGTCACGATGCCCGTGCGTCACCGTTCACATCAGATTATTCAAATGCTAGAGCAACAGTAGAACTAGAGGGAGGGCGGCTGCAACTGTCGAGGAGCCACCGGAAGACAGCATCAGTGAACGAGGAGCCATCGGAAGGAACGGAGGGCGGCTGGGAGGGTTGGAGGGCAGTGGCAGTGGTCAAGGAGTCTCTAGTAGGCAGCTTCAGCTGTTGAGTAGTCATCAGAGGAGCGGGGGATGAATCCGGCTCGGATGGGGACTGCAGCCGGCAAGAATCCGAGAAAGGCTGCTGCAGGTGGAACGCCGGCATGGGAGGCCGCAGCGGCTGGAGTGCCAGCACGGGAACAGCACGTAGCAGCGGGCCTGCTGGCTCCCTTGGTGGTCGGGTCATTCTGTCAGGATGAGGTGTCGGGAAGTGGCGTGGAGCACCAAAGAACAGCAGTGCGAGACAGTAGGAGGATTCAGGTGAGTTTGATGTGTGGTGACAGAAGTGGAATGGTTCTACGTGACTGGAGTAGTATAGCAGAACTCGGCCGGGGTGGCGTAGCAAGACTTGACCGGGGTGGCGTGGCAGGACATGACCGGGGTAACGTAGATCGGCATGAGCGGGGAAGCTTAACTTGACGTGAATGAAACAATAAAATACAATACAATTTTATTTATATAGCGCATTTCATAACAGCTACAACTGTAACAAAGCACTTTACAAACAATACAATAAATAGAACAAAAACAATAAAAGGCTGTGATACATTTATTAATAAATATAGACATAAATAATATATAAATATAAATACAATATAAATAATGAAGCCAATAAATTGACATAAAACACTATATACAGTTGACACCGGAAAAGAGCTGAAAATGTCAGTTCTAATCAAAAGCCCGAGAAAAGAAATGTGTCTTCAACCGGGTTTTAAAAATTGACAGAGAGGGGGCTTGCCTAACAACCAATGGGAGGTCATTCCAGAGGGAAGGACCAGCAGTTGAAAAGGCTCGATCCCCTCTGAGGCTCCACTTGGTCCTCGGCACCTCGAGCAGCGCCTGGTCCGCAGACCTGAGGCTGCGGGAAGGTGCGTAGGAGTGGAGGAGCTCAGAGAGGTACGCCGGGGCCAGGCCATTTAATGACTTATAGACAAATATGTGAAGGGAGGCCAGAATTGGTGTTATGTGCTCCATCCTCTTAGCTCCAGTTAGTAGGCGGACAGCAGAATTTTGGACCAACTGGTTTGAGGGAGGACTGGCTGACTCCGAAATAAAGTGCATTGCAGTAATCTAGCTGAGATGTAACAAAGGCATGAATGACTGTTTCTAAGTGCTGATGGGAAAGGAGGGGCTTTACCTCAGCCGCTGTCTAAGTTGAAAGAAGCTCCACTTTACAACAGTGCTGATTTGCTGGTCCAATTTAAGATCACTGTCCATTTTAAAACCCAAGTTTCAGACTGTTGGCTTTAGATATGAAGCCTTTGGGCCCAGGACAACAGGGTGGGATGGAGACGAGCCGCTGGGACCGAACACCGTAACTTCTGTTTTCTTTTCGTTGAAATTTAGTGACATCCAATCTTTGATGTCTTAAGGAGGAAGCCTCTTTTTTTGCTTAGTGGGATATAGCTTTGACAGTCGTCCGCATAGCAGTGGAAGGAAATGCTGTGTTTTCTAAGGATGGAACCCAGGTGCAGCAAATACAGTGAGAACAGTAATGGCCCCAAAATAGAACCCTGTGGAACACCATAGGATAGAGGGGCAGAGCGGGACTCAGAGGAACCAAGGCTAACAGAAAAAGTCCTGCCACCCAAATAGGATCTAAACCATTCTAGAGCGCATCCACTAATGCCCACTTGGTGTTGCAAGCGAGTCAAAAGAATACTGTGGTCTACCGTATCAAAAACTGCAGTCAAATCCAACAAAATGAGACATACATTGTCTCCAGTGTCATTTGCCAGGAGGATGTCATTGAAAACACGTAGCAGGGCTGACTCTGTGCTATGCATCTTCTTGAAGCCTGACTGAAAGACCTCCCTAACATTATGATCATCCAAGAAAGATCTTAACTGTGAGTGCACCACTTTTTCCAGTATTTTGGAAATAAAAGTCAGCTTGGAGATGGGTCTAAAATTGGATAGCACAGCTTGATCAAGGCCATTTTTCTTTTCAGCAGGGGTTGCATTACAGCATGCTTAAACTGTTGGGGGACCACACCAGAAGACAGGCTGCTGTTGATAACGGCCAAAACCGATTTACCAATTGTCGGGACAATCTCCTTAAAGAAGTGTGGAGGAATGGTGTCATAAGGGGAGCCTGACGGTTTCATATGGCAAACCACTTCCTTCAAAAATGTCAAAGAAACCGGCTCAAACGAATTGAACACCGTTGAACAAGGAACTTGGACAGTGTCAATGAAAAACTGCAAGAATTTGTCGCACATTTCAGGGGACGAGTATAGAACAAATGAATACTAATGCTTCAAATAAATCTATAACAAAAATAAAATATTGACTTTGTGACATTCCGACAATGCACATTGCACACATACACACAGTTTTTCTAGATACAAGCATTTTAATGTAAAGACATACTTTCAAGAACCAAAATAAAAACAAAATGATAAAAAGTATTAGCAACATTTCACTGAGCAGTGGCTGTTTGGCGTTTTTCAACAAGTATAATTATGACACTGACAATGTAACAACAGTACAGTGTGATGTTGTTTGGTTTTCAGTGATGGATAAAGTAGTCGTTAGCACACAAATCTTATCTGCACATTTATGGACACGATAATATGCCAATGAGGCTTCACTTTGTGCGGCTGCACTTGTTTCTTGCCGCTGATGTGAATCTGTTTGAACGAGCAGCAATCGGGGCCAAGTCAAGATTGCAGCTAACTTTAGACTCACTTGCTAGCGTCTGCATAGCTTCCACAGACCTTACGTTAATGGAGCCACCGGTGTGGAAGCAGTGTGTTGTCAACATGACGCTTTAATTTATTTTTTTTAAATATCCGGAACACGACATGTTCCATTTGTAATGAGGTTGTGTTCAGTGATTTCCTGAAAAAAATACGGAAAATCCGGAATAGTTGCCATCTCTGTAGATAAATGGAGTCGTCGAGATGAATTTCTCTGCTTGTGCTACTCACATTTGAACTCCGTACTGGCAATTATGGCTTATTGCAATTCCTCATCTTCATCGGAGCTGTCAACTGGAAGAGCAGCTACAACATTCAAATATGACATTCTGCATAATGGCGCCATCACCTCCACTGTGTCCACTATGTCTAGATGAGTGGATGGACCCAAGTCTGTCCATTTGACCAGTGCTGTCAGTACTGGTAATGAGTTTTGAATACCCTCCATTACTATAACAGGGATATGCACGCACATGTGCACACGCATACTCGCTTACCTTACCAACAGCCATTTGGACCCAGTTTTCACGGAAAAGAAAACACCGGGAGCCGCAAACACTTTTTTGACATTAACCCCCCCAAAACGCCAGCTTGTTTTAGTTCCCAGGGACTGTTTCGTTTAAGTTATATAATATTGCTATTGCACACTCACATCCCTATAACATTACCAACAAAATACATTCAATCGGTAATTTGACACTTTAATTGATTAAAAGAGTACAAAAACCAAGCCGTAGACATCCGAGTACTTCACAGTCCACGCTCATGTGAAGCCCCCCATCGTGCCCCCGGCCTTTGAAACGTCCCACCAGCAAACACACTTGCCTAATATAATGCATCTTCATTTTGGCTACAATGCCTTCACAAAACGCCTTCACAAAACGCCTTCCTTCAGGTTCAAAGCCATGAGTGATGCATTAAATAAAACAATGATCCAACTAACCGCGCCTAAAGTGCATATTAAAATGAAACTGAGACTTACCTCACAATTTACCACACGTGAGGAGGGCCTTTTTGCAACGAAGCATCTCATCGATCCATATTAAACTAGCCAACGTAATCCAGCAAACCTTACTATTTTCATTCATTAGTGTCAAGAAAAAAAAAAAAAAGGCTGCATTCAGCAGACGGAGGACACATCAGTGTGTCACACACACCATTGGCCGTGAAATTGTGCTTTATTTGCTTGAGTATTTGCTATTCAAATTGCCTAGAATTGCATAAAAATTACAGACGAAGAAGGGACGGACCATTACAATCGATTTGTGCTAACAATTTTAAAAAATGAATTTGACCATATTTGGACTTCCGAAATTTTTTTTTCGTTCGACAATGACTATAATTTTAACATTTTGAGGTTACGATAATCTTACAATTTATGACTGCAATTGAACAAAAATGTACCAGATTTTTTTTCTTTTAAGATCTCTAACCAAAATGTTACTTGAAATATGACTTTTGTTGTATTTTTTTTTAATAAATTGCCAAGAGGGGACCTGGATCCTTCAGTGAGGTCTACCTGTCGAACAAGGGAGCACCCTATATGGCAGTGGAGATGCCTGTACTCATTTACACTGCTGATGAGCACTTGTTTACCACAATGATTTTCTTTGCTTCTTTCAAGAATGGCTGATTTAACCAAAATCTGATCATTTAAACATTCCTCTATGAGAAGAAAATTGAGAGAATAATTGGGTTACAAGTTCCCCACTTATTCTGTGGATTGTATTTGTTTTACAGTTCTTCTTAGTAACTATTATCTGAAAGCAGGAGAAAAACATTTCCCACCAAGGAGATTTTAAATTTCAAAATTTCCTTCCCTCATGACAGCTGTACTATATACTTTTAAACAGTAATCCTCAGAGCAAGGCAATCCGTCCCGGGAGCGGAACGTTCCGTCCCGGACGGATGCCCATTTTGGACAGGGGGATGGCAGGGGGTGGGCTGGGGGCGCCAAGTTTTTAAAAATGACGGACTAAGCAAGGGCGGAGGTGGATTTTAGTCCGGGAAACTAATCGTCCCTCATGCGTGTGATGTGGTTGCGAGGCGGCCAAAGTTCATCTCAATCTACTCGATGAAATGAAAGCGTTTCAGTTTATGGTATATGTGTTTCAGTTGTGTTTATGAGCAACAAACATTCCACAGGTGTGTATGAAAGCATTTCAGTAGTGTGTATGAGAGCGTTTGAGCTGTGTGTATGAAAGCGTTTCAGTCGTGTGTGTAAATGAGAGTGTTTCCGTTGTGTGAATGAAAGCATCTCATTAGTGTGTATGAGAGTGTTTCAGTTGTGTGTATTAAAGCATTTCACTAGTATGTATGAGTGCATTTCAGTTACGTTTATGAGCAACAAAAATGTCACTAGTGCGTATGAGAGCATTTCAGTAATAAGTGTGAGAGCTATTCTTGAATGATGTCCCTAACAGCCCCTCATAGAGGAGGAAATAGGGATTGAATACTAAGGTATAGTACTGTATTGTAGTGAGCAAAAAACAACTATGTGCTTTATAGTTAGGCAATTTTCAATTCCTCCTTTCAGCATTGTTTTTCAATCAATCCTAACAGATTGTCAAATATTCTTTAAAAACAGAATACAGCATCTTTCAAGGCTTGCTTCACTACGAAATGCAGATTGATTGTTGTTTCATTTCCTTGTTTGTAAAAGGCCAAGGAAGAAAATCTGTTACAGAAAACTAGCTTTATTTACGTCGTATTTGGGCAACATCAATGTGAGTCTTGAGCTTCCATATCAATCTTTCTTCTGTACCTCTTTTCACATTTCCCCAATTCTCATTAGTTAGATTACTCTTCATCACCATCATCACCACTCCGACTCTCTCCAGCACTCTTTCATCATCACCTCCATTATAGCCTTACTGTCATTTTCAAACCATATTTTTTCTTCTTTTCAGTTTTTCTCCAGGCCTGGCTTAAGGGTAGAATTGATTTCTGATTTATGTTAAGAAACTAACCCTAATTTCAATAAATGTAAGGGCAAATAAATTGTATAATTAAATTGCCTACTGTATATTACTGTAAATGGAATAATCCTACAAATAACAGGACTGTGAGAAACACATGATTAGATTTTATAAAACATTTATCTAAACAAGTATATAAATGGACATCTGACTAGAAAATGTGCTTTTTACCGTTCCTTTTACATAGATACAGTACACGTGCATTTTTATAACTACACAGATGATGAAATCCTAACTTGAAAATGTTCTCCTTCCTGCTCTCCAGTCATGTCACTACTTACTCTACTTGCCACAGCTCTACTTGCTTTTCCACATACTACCAGGTGCTATTACCTGGTCAGCCAAACTTGCCCAGCTGTTACTCAATGTGTGACGTAAACCTACCCTGGTCACTTACTGGATAAGCATAATGGTTGTCATTGTAACACTTGAGGGTACAATGCTACACATGACAAAAAAAAAACAAATGTGCTTGTCCTGTTGCTGAGTAACTTAGTTCCAGATGCTGCAATATTTAGTCCCACATTAGAGCAGTTGTCCATTTCCTTGCTGCCCTCAGTCTCCTGTTGGATCAATTTTAATTTGAAAGCAATATTAATAATTCATTCATACCAAGGAGCATGCTCCATTTCACACATGCACACACGTGCACAAATCAAATGTCAACCCGTGCAGTGCAAGCAGCAACTTTTGATAATAAATAGTACTTTCTCTGCAAGATCAGTTTGCACTTCTGACAAGCGCGTGGTGGAATCTCGACAGCAGATGTTAACATTTCTGGGCAGACATATTCTGCAGTGAGAGCTCAAGAAAGCTACTTTTGATCTTGGAAACTTTTTCCAGGTCATGGAGCCTTGTTAAAATCTATGTTGGACAGTAGCCTGCTGATCTTGTAACAACACACCATCAGGGATTTTCATGTATATTTTTAGCTCTTGTTGGGAGATGTTTTTGGACCCATCTGTCAGATGGTTGAAAGAATGTCTCATAGACATATTTACACATTGACATGGCCAAGAGCCAATTAGTTCCGGATGCAGATAGGAATCTAAAAGCGGAGCCAAAAATAGATGATATTAAACTCCAAATGCACCATTTCAAGACCAGTGATAGAAAAAAAAACAAAAATAAGAAGGTTGTACTGCGCTGTTCATATAAATGAAAAGATGCATGATTAACATGTAATCATTTCTGTCAAATTCACTTCTTGAATGTGTTAAAATCTGTAATAGACAGCAGTATAGTAACACAAAAATAATCCAACCAGCTGTAAGGTGCAACGTCCATCCATTTCCAATACTGCTTATCCTCAAAAGGGTCGTGGGTGACACACATCCTCTGAACTGTGAGGCTCATGTGCTAACCAGTCGGCCAGTGTGCCACCCAGATATCACATTCAAATACAAAATGATGAGTGACTAAGGAACACTCACCACATCTTGCCACATGACTACAACATCTAACTACCAGATTTGCTTCAGTGCCAACAGGTCTGATGTCATCTGCTGCTATCATCAGTTTTGTCTTCACCAAGTTCAGGGGTATCCAAACTATCTTCTGATCTCAAGCCAACTTCCATATGTGCAATCTCACTTACCTCCCTCCTCCGGGTGCAAGTAAAAATTCAACTCTGCTGCAAGTACACTATGAATGTTGTGCAGCAACACAGTGGCCATGAGGACTGGGACAACAGTGTAAACAGGGAGGCCATAAACAGCACTGTGTGTTAAGTCTGACCCCTCTCTCATGGGCACCATGAAGAATAGATAGATAGCTGAATTCTTCAATCATACCATGAGGGAAATTAAATCACAGCAGCAGTATTCACATCTATACGCTCGTATTAATAAATGTAGGAACAACCGCCAAAATACAAATAGATTTCTCCCTGTGCTGCTCATATAAGTCAAGATTTAGTATAACCCAAGCAGCAATAAAATTAAAAAAAAAAAAAAAAGCTTCCAGATGATGATGGCGTTGCATATTGGTCTCTGGTACGTTATAAATATAGTCCAATTATGTTACATCAGTATTTAAACATTAGTGTAAAATTAATAGTAGACCACTGACAGTGATATATAACAGCCTATTGATAAATTATGAATTATACACCAAACTCTATGGTGTGTGAACAACTTTGTTGATATACATAGTACCAGTATATACAGTACCAGTAAAACTTTGGAAATGCCTTCAAATTCAGATGGTCTCACGCACATTTAAAGGTCAACAAATTCAAGCGATTAATTCTTGATAATACACAGCTGTAAACTGAAATTTATTCCGGGTCATAAAGCATCAACCACATCATAAAGCTGAGAGAATACCAATATGTGCAAAGCTGTTATCGAGGCAAAATTTGCCTACTGTTGAAGAGTCTACATTATAAAACATATTCTCATATTCTTTTGATTAACATGTTTTTGTTTACCAAATAATTTCATCAATAATGTCGATGTCTTGAGTATGTCGGTGTAATGTAATGTACATTTCAGGACAATTTTAAATAATGAAAAAACACTGAATTAGAAGATGTTTCCAACTTTTGACTGCTACTGTATGCACAATATTACATAGTCAAAGTCATATTAGAAAAATACAATACATCTTTATTTATGTAGCACTTTACAAGCTGACAGGCATGAGGCATGAAGGTAGTACTGTACTGTACTACAGACAGTGTCTAGTACAGGGATGGGCAACTTGTGGCCCGCATGCGGCCCGCCCCCACTCTCGGAGTGGTCCTCAATACTTTACTTCTTTGTCAGGGAAGAAGTGTGAACACGTCCTGGTCAGAAGGCAGAGCCAAACTAGGTTAAGAAAATGGTGTCGTTCAGGTCAAATAAGAAGATTATATTTCCACTGAATTTAAACACAATTCTATCTGCCTAGTTTGCTAATGACGGTACAGACGGGGTGAACCTTTTCTGCATCTCCCACAATGCATCGTCGGCGGACATATTGAAAGGCTAGCCCCACTAACAAAGCATATTTTGCCCTTCGTCATGCCTTGTGCATGTTTCATTGTTGGCTATTATAGTCAGGGCGAAAGGGTGGAAAAGGTTTCTTTAGTCTCCCAAAAGTCATTACAAACCAGGGATTTGACGCCCACCCAAAAGAAAAGCGATCGATCACCAGGAGCTAAGCTGTTGCTTTGGTTGCAAGCCACAAACATTGCCATTGGTTACAGCATTCTGAAGAGAGCTTCACATAAACGCAGACGTGCTGTTGTTTCCCTTGTCTTTGTTAATAGTTATAGCACAAGAGGATAGGTAAACAACACCCTGGACTGCTTCCTGTGTGTTGTTTGAAGGTTTATAATTTACCGTAACATTGGAGCTAATTTTGATTAGCAGGGGTCTCACTTATCAAAAAGTGCGTAGGATTCCAACTAAAAGTGTGCGTAAGCACAAAAGCTGGAATTGGCGTAAGCAGAAAATGAGACCGATCAAACTGTGCCTATGCACACCTGTATGACATTTTCCCTTAATCAGACTGCCATTTACGAATGAGCACATAGGTGGAACCCATCCTAATCAACCATATATGGTCAATGGGAAGCGGGGAAATTAGTATAAATGAGCGTTGTAGGCAGATGTTTCATTGAGCGAAGAACATGACAGACGAGAAAACGGAATTTCACAGTGTGAAATAGACACACATGCAAGAAGTGGAGGCAAGGTTTGGTGGTTTTGGAAGCGACACTTCAAACAAACGCAAGCACAGCAACTGGCAGGAGATCACTGCTGCAGTTAATGGATGCGGCTCAGCAGACAGGGCCGTTGATAAAATCAAGAAAAAGTGGTCGGACTTGAAGGTGGACACCAAGAGGAGGATTGCGGCCCATTGCCGAAAGGTTGCTGCTACCGGTGGGGGCAAGAGCACCAATGAATTGAATTCGAGGGACATGAAAATTTCCTCAATCCTCGGAGACGCGACCGTGTCCTGCATAATGTCGGAGAAGGAGGGAGACACGGACATGGCTGAGAGCCAAAACGAGCCCGGTAAAGTATACCGTAACTACAATTTAATAAAAAATCAAGTGGAAAATACTCTTTAGTTCCATTGGTTTTTGCCTAATTACTGTACAGTGGTTGCACATGATTGAAATGCATTAAACACAATTATAACATTTGGGTAAGACAAATGTCAGCTGACCACAATTTAATGTGAAACCAAACGTTTAATTGTATTCTGTAATCCCTTTCTTCCTCCAGAGATGGAAGCGGCAGGAACGCTTGGAGGAAGTCGTGCAGGAGGCGCAGCAACCCCCCCCCACCGCCCACACACCAGTGCACGAGGCATGTCCGACCGTGGGGTCCTCACCGAGGCAGTCCTGCAGGGGCAAAGGGACACAACGCCTGCCTGAAGTCTGCTCCCTACATTGCTGTACGTCAGGATGAACAAATCATGTGTTGAGCCAAGCCATCGTGCCACAACGTTAGTCAGGACCATTTTTGAGTCACATATTACTTGCACGTTAATTGTGTGCACATTTTTTCGATTCACATAAGTGAACTCGTCACACGTTGGTGCCCTTATCGCAATATGAGTGCAGTCAATTGCGGTTGGTTTAGAGCTGCCGTAAATGTGCGCACTTCCTTCCGTCAAGTTGCTTTCGGGGTGGCTGACTTATGAAGCCGGGATCTGCGTACGCAGATTTCAGGCCCTGTTTTTGGCGCACGCAGCGCTGATAAGTCCAGTCGCAGTACACTTGCGCAAATTTTCCCATCAAGTTTTTTTTTGATAGGTCAGATACTTTGCGCAGGAAGTTGCGTACGCATCTTTCAGGCCCCGTTTTGTGCGTACGCAGCATTGATAAGTGAGGCCCCAGGTCTGCCTTTTACTGCGTGATAGCATTTAGCTAGCGGACGTTGTTGTATAATCAATGGTTTTATATGCCAGTTTTATATAGAACAACAGCTTGGAGTGACAAAGAAACAACTTGAAATAAGAACGTTCTGCCTCTTGTAGAAGTTTGACACCCACTTCTACCCTGCCATAACTGATAGTCTTCAATGTTCATTAGATGAGAACACATGAAGTTAATTTGCCTCATGCATAGCACTAACACTCTAAAACTGACTTCGGATGACTTCCGTAAGACTAATGTGCACAGACTTGTATATATACACACGCTTATACATACATATATAGAATTGATAAGATTGATATAGTCACACTGGGCAGTACTTTCGTCTTGCTGTTGGAAGTTTATAAGGATCCAAACCTTCAACCAAACACAATATACCGTGCACTCACCTGCCTGTCTAAAGTCCACTGAAAACATATAGTCGTAAAATATAGATATTTACACTTAACAATATGTACCAGCGTTTAGAATGTAAAGACAACGCAGCTCACCGCTATGGTCGAACGCATAGGATTGTGGGATATGTTACTCTTTTTAGCTCAAAGGTCAAACCTCTCTATTAGCCAAAGATTTCAACTTGAAGGCCGTATCTCGCTGAGCGGCGAATGTTTGCTGCAGCAGGGAGAGATGGAAAAGAGGCAGGACAGCGGCACTCGAGGAGCAAGATTGTAGACCCCTGGTTTAGCGGCTGAAAGCTAATTACTGCTTTGAGCAATTGTGTACCTTTTAACACCACTGCAGCAACGATTGTTAGCCACGGGGGGAAACATCCATGCCTGGCTCCCTCCTGAGACTTAACAAAACTTTAGCGTGGCTAAATGGCCGAAAACTACGACCGACGAGGTTGAAGTGGACAAGAGTAGGAATGTGCATATTATATAAGCTTAGTTGTGATTGGTAACCATGTCAGACACTAGGTGACAACAGAACTTGACAAACCAAGCCAGGAAACGATGCATATTACTTGCTTGCCTCCTCGCTGTGGCGTGGAGAGGCTGAGATAGAAAAAAAAAATAACAAGCAAAGCTCCAAAATGGGCGTGCCAATTTGTCTCGAATCTCATCCCAAAAAGCCCTTAAAGGGGAAGTCAACCGAAACATTTTTTTCAAGAAAATGTTCTATGCAGGCCCATTAGTTGAAACAAGGCATTCTGACTAATATTGTATTTGTGAAATATGAGTTAACCAGCAAAATCCACCCGTTTTTAGCCATCTCAGCGGCCGGCCATTTTGTCACTTCTGTCGACTGAAAATTACATCACAGTTGCTCAGCTCTCAGATAACGACCAATTATGGCTCAGCTTCAGAAAACAGGTGAGCTGTCATTACCTGAGCCCTGAGCAACTGTGATGTCATTCTTAGTCAACAGAAGTGACAAAATGGCCGCTCCCTGACATGGCTAAAAATTAACTCTTATTCCACAAACGCAATATTTATCAGAATGCCTTGTTTCAACTAGTGAGCCTGCATAGAACATATTCTTGAAAAAATGTTTGGGTTGACTCCCTCTTTAATTCACGACAGATTATTTTAGGGCACTGAATTTTAGATCATATTTGACTTTTTCTGTTAGCCAGGGTTGCTCTGAGTCCTGCTCTGCCCCTCTGTCATACGGTGTTCCACTATTCTATTTTGGGGCCCTTTGCTGCCCCTGGGTTCCATTTTTCGAAAACATGATATTTGCTTCTACTGCTATGCAAATAACTGTCAAATCTATGTCCCGCTGAGCCAAAAAGACGCTTTCTCCTTAAGATAAGATAAGATAAGATAAGATAAGATAAGAATGCCTTTATTGATCCCACAGTGGGGAAATTTTCATTGTTACAGCAGCAAAGATATAGGTCACACAGGGACGGCGGCATAATGTGGCCATTAATGTATGACATTGACGGCAAACATGTTAAGACCACTTTTGTCCTGTCTAGAGGACATCAAAGCCTGGATCTCACAGATTTCTTAAATTTCTATGAAAAGAAAACAGAAATTATGGTGTTTGGTCTCAGTGGCTTTTCTACATTCCACCCTGTTGCTCTGGGCCCCCTGGCTTCATATTTAAAGCCAACAGTCTCGAACTTGGGTTTTAAATTAGTGATTTTAAATTGGACCGGCAAATCAGTACTGTTGTTCCATCCAGCATCTTTCATCTTAGGCAGCTGGCAAAGGTAAAGCCCCTCCTTTCTCAACAGCACTTAGAAACAGTAATCCATGCCTTTGTTACATCTCGATAGATTACTGTAATGCACTTTATTCTGCAGTCTGCCAGTCCTTCCTGTAGCGTCTCCAGTCGGTCCAAAATGCTGGTGCTCGCCTCCTAACTGGAGCTCGAGAAGAGGGAGCACGTAATCCCAATTCTGGCCTCCTTTCACCGGCTCACAGTGTAGTTTAGGGTTAAATTTAAGATGCTTCTATTTCTACAAATGTTTAAATGGCCTCGCCCCGCCCGGCGTACCTCTCTGAGCTCCTCCACTCCTACGCACCTTCCTGGTGCCTCAGGTCTACGGACCAGGCTCAACTGGAGGTGCCGAGGGCTAAGCGGTGCCTCAGAGCGGATCAAGCCTTTTCTGTTGCCGGTCCTTCCATCTGAAGTGATTTTCCAAACATGGCTGATGTTAGGCAAGACCCTTACTGTCCGTTTTTAAAACTCGTTTGAAGACGCATTTCTATTCTTTGGCTTTTGACCAGACGTGAGACTACTGACACTCTTCTACTGTTTTCCGGTGTCTACTACAGTGGGTACATAAAGTATTTACCCCCCTTGAAAATTTTCACTTTCTATGTCATTGCAGCCATTTGCCAAGCTAAAAAAAAGTTCATTTTATTTGTCATTAATGTACACTCAGCACTCCATCTTGATGAAAAAAAATCCTTCAAATGTGGCCAAGAGACGTGTCCTCCACCACTCAATCATGTGTCCACCTGGACTACCCTTC